>NW_027362761.1:25228592-25828592 GCF_046119375.1 Phyllobates terribilis | reverse complement strand
GGCATTGGAGTGCCTCGAAATTTTTGGTAGGTATTGTACTCACTGCATGCCCTTTAACGTTGTAGCCGAACCCCTCCTTTTGGTACAGAAACATATCCTACAAGACATGTGTGGTTGACTGGCCTTATATTGATGTGAATGGTCTCTGTTCCTCCTGCTCTTTCTCCTTTGCCACCACCTCATCCATCATTCATCACCTGAAGCTTTGTTTTAACGGGAGTCATAGAACTGGGATAGTAGCAGGAAAGCATCCAGCAATCCTCGGAGGAGGTAGGATATGCGTGAAAACGCTGACCACCTCAGGCCTAGCCGCTACTACATACATGCACTTGCATTGCAAGAAAACAAAGCAGACGCTAACTTCTATCATCATCATCATGCTCCTCACCTTGGCACTCTCAACTCCCCTGATGGAGAAGCCAGGGCCCACCGGAGGAGTGGTCCAATGCTCGTCCAATGCTGCCCTAAAGCAGGCCGGCTAAGAAAAGTGTGTGGGGGGATGTTCCAAGGAGTAATGGGGGCGGCTGGGGACCGAGTATGGACACCCGGCCGCCCCCTGGCGGCTGGGAACCGAGCGTGGACACCCGGCCGCTGGGCGGCTGGGGACTGAGTATGGATACCTCGCTGCCGAAGGAGCCATGAGGTAGTGGCCAGCTTCAGCCTTCTCCAAACTAAAAGGCCCCATTTCAAGTGCAAGCTAGCAGTATGGTATTGCAGGCTGGGGGTGGGTGGGTGTTTGGTTGCACACTTACGCTTGCATTCCAAGAAAACAAAGCAGATGCTAATTTCTATCATCATCATCATGCTCCTCACCTTGGCACTCTCAACTACCCTGATGGAGAAGCCAGGGCCCACGGGAGGAGTCTGGTTCTCTGGTGGGCTTGTCCAATGCTGCCCTAAAGCAGGCAGGGCTAAGAAAAGTGTGTGTGGGGATGATCCAAGGAGAAATGGGGGCGGCTGGGGACCGTTTATGGACACCTGACTGCCCCCTGGCGGCTGGGGACCGAGCGTGGACACCCGGACGCCGGGCGGCTGGGGACTGAGTATGGATACCTCGCTGCCGAAGCAGCCATGAGGTAGTGGCCAGCTTCAGCCTCCTCCAAACTAAAAGGCCCCATTTCAAGTGCAAGCAAGCTAGCAGTATGGTATTGCAGCCTCGGGGTGGGTGGGTGTCAGGCTGCATACTTGCGCTTGCATTCCAAGGAATGGGGGAGGTACAATTGAACACTGCCCTGGGACAAGGACTTGCACGGGGATAGTTGCAAGTCTGCATCTTCTGATGCGGAAAGGATCACTTCTGATGGGCACACTTTTAGGCAGTGACCTGGGTGTCAGAGATGCTTCCAGGGGTCTTCCCCATGCTGTTCCCATGTCTTTTCAGCACTGTATGCATGTGTCACACAGCACATGGCCAGATAAGATTGTAAAATGTTAAAATGACATTTCCCTGTGAATGCATTTGTAACGGTTGAAAGCAATACAAAAGTGCATAAAAAATGCTACTTGTGAACATAGCCCAAGGTGTGGAGGAGTATTTTTGTTTTTGGTTATTTATTTTACCTTATACACAAGTCTTTACCCTGGCAAGGAAGTTCCTTAACATATTTCACAGGAAAACCGTTTCAGTTTCGTTTTTGAACGTTTTATTGTGAGCCCGTAAAAGTGGCTTAATACCTCTGACCACGTTGTTGACAGCAGTGACCTGGGCGTCAGAAATGCTTCCTGGGGCGATGCCCATGCTGTCCCCGTGTTTTTTGAGCACTGTCACTATCGTTTTGGGCACTTTTTAGGCTTTCTACAGACTGCCGGGGGTGCCGCCGCAAAAATGCTCAGGTCTCCCATAGACTAACATTGGGCTCGTTGCTCGGGTCGAGCACCCGAGTATTACAGCAATCTTGGTCCGAGCTTCGAGCACCCGAGCATTTTAGTGCTCGCTCAACACTAGGAGACACTATTACTGTTTTTTTTACGGCAAAAAATGCCAAAAACAGGATAATTCAGAGATTTGACCCGTGGAACTGCAAAACCACAGTTATATTTTTCTGGCCTACATCAGACTCTTTTAAACAGATATATTGGTGTCTGAACAGTCAGGGAGACACTATTACTGCTTTTTTATTACGGCAAAAAATGCCAAAAGCAGGATAATACAGAAATTTGACCCGTGGAACTGCAAAACCACAGTTATAGTTATGTGGCGTACACCAGACTCTTTTAAACAGATATATTGGTGTCTGACCAGTCAGGGAGACACTATTACAGTTTTTTTTTACGGCAAAAAATGCCAAAAACAGGATAATACAGAGATTTGACCCGTGGAACTCCAAAACCACAGTTCTATTTTTCTGGCTTACACCAGACTCTTTTAAACAGATATATTGGTGTCTGAACAGTCAGGGAGACACTATTACTGTTTTTTTTATGGCAAAAAATGCCAAAAAACAGGATAATACAGAGATTTGACCCGTGGAACTGCAAAACCACAGTTATAGTTATGTGGCGTACACCAGACTCTTTTAAACAGATATATTGGTGTCTGACCAGTCAGGGAGACACTATTACAGGTTTTTTTTACTGTAAAAAATGCCAAAAACAGGATAATTCAGAGATTTGTACCCGTGGAACTGCAAATACACAGTTATAATTATGTGGCGTACACCAGACTCTTTTAAACAGATATATTGGTGTCTGACCAGTCAGGGAGACACTATTACAGTTTTTTTTTTACGGCAAAAAATGCCAAAAACAGGATAATACAGAGATTTGACCCGTGGAACTGCAAAACCACAGTTCTATTTTTCTTGCCTACACCAGACTCTTTTAAACAGATATATTGGTGTCTGAACAGTCACAGACACACTCAATTTTTTTTTGGGGGGGGGGATACCAAAAGTTTAATAAGACGCGTATTTGTACAGTCTGACTGAGGAAAAAAAAATACAGGATTTAGATTAAAAAAAAAAAAAATTCCTGGCCCCTGAGACCAGGGTGATAAGTCTAGCAATTTGACCAACAGGAGCACACAGGACTGTAATGCAGCGTTTGCAGGTATAACCACTGTGTCTCCTATACAGCCTGCCTGCCTGATATCTAGGAAGGATATTAGTCCTGAGAAGGACTGTTTGTTTGATTTGGAAGGCTTTAGAGACCCTACACTACCTATTTCGCACTAGAAATCTCTCCCTAACTCAGCAGCACTGACCCTACACTGGCTGATCCGGAGCGACTGTGTCCAAGATGGTGGCGCCCGGTTTTAAATACTCGAGGTGACGCTGTGCGGCCAGCCAATCACTGTAATGCCCACAAACAACATGGCTGCGGCATTACAGTGACTGGCTGGCAATCCCTGCATGTGTAGCACCCTGAGGATTCGGCTGCTACAGGAGTATTGCACCTCAACCCAGAGGTGTGATATTCCACTCCCGGGCAAGGATGGAGAGTGGAACTGAGCTCAGTCAGCTGCATGCACTACACACATCCCATTTCCGAGGAACAGGCCGACGGTACTCCCACTTAGAAATGTGCAGGTACGACCGAGTCTGTTCCTGGCTGGAGTGGGAGGGGGGTGGTACATCCCAAGTAGTGTAGGGGCAGATAGGGGGAGCAGCCTGGGTAAAGTTAGGAGCTCATTGGGTGCTGGTCACCTGAGCTCACACATAGAGGGTGTATATAAGGTGGGCACCAACTAAGATCAGGGTCAGATGCAGAGAACAAGTCAGTTGGAGACAGCAAGACAGCTGCAGAGGAGCAGACAGCAAGCAGAGAGGAAGTCAGCCTGCAGCAAGGGAGAAGAGCAGTCCCTGAGTGAGAGAGGAGCAGAGAAGGAGTACCCAGAGGGGAGAACAGAGAGGACCCAAGAACCCAAATTAAAGCACCGGGTGAGGAGTCGGCACAGGGTATCGGAACCCAAGCTGGTGGGGGCAGAAAACACACCCTAGCCAGAGACCGGAGGCCGTGGGCAGCATCTGCCACGGCCACCCATCACATCCACCCCGAAGGCACACCACATGAAGGGTCAGGGAACCCAAGGCCAAGGGTGTCCCAACAGAAGGCCCGAGGGAGCTGGACCTAGGTGGATCACTGGTGGGGACGGCCAGAGAACGGGACAGAAGGAGAGCTCAGGGCCACGCTCCGGACTTGTTTGGGGGTTGGCTGGATCCAGGACCTGGTGGACGCAGCACGGCTCGGGTGGTCACTCGGAGCTGGAGTGACCAGTACAACATCTGCAGTAAGTAAACACCCTTAACTGCACAACCCGACTCTGTCTTCATTGCCGTCTGCACTGCACCACCACAACCCCCATCCTCTGCACCTGTCCTCCCTGAGGCTATACCCCTCCCGTTGGGGGTTATCCCACCAAGCTGCGCACCCACCATCAGCCTCAGCGGACCCTGCTGCAGCGGCGGCCACAGTGACTGCATCACAACGGGTGGCGTAGTCGACACAAAAGAACTCTTAATAACATCTGTAGGACTGCCACATAACACTGAGCTTGACGCCCTGGGCACGGGGCCGGGTCACAGCCGCTCGGAGACTACAACCCCCCATCTGATCCGGTGCCGGGTATTCCCCTCAAAAAGGAATATGTCCCAGGGGGCGCGTCACATGTTCATTGGCTCTGTAAAGAGCGCCAAACGTGCAGGGCGGAGACCCGAGTAACCCAGAAATGCTCGGTGCTCGCCGAACATCCCGAGTAGCGTGATGCTCGGGCGAGTAACGAGCAGTGTCGAGCATGCTCGCTCAACACTAGTGACAAACAATGAACATCCTCCGAGCCCTGTGATTCCATAATTTTTGCCAGGGGTTGTGTAAAGATCTGAGGTTGTGGGTTGTAAGTAATCACCTAGGCAGGCTAACGATGCAGCAATATTTTATTGATCACAGCCATGGTAATATAAAAATTCCAGGTAAATGGCCAAAATACAGTTCTCTCAGTCCTCAAATTCCCAATCTGGGTTCAGTAGTTCCACTGGTTTTGTATAAGGCCATACTCACTGTCTCCCAACTTTTGGTTGGCCCACAGATTTCGTATCTCTAGCCAGTATAGTCTGTAGCCACAGTCCATGATCCTCTAGACAGCAGATAAAATGATGAAAGCCCAGGTATCCAGTAGCAGCAGTCCTTTTAAGAAAGGGTAAATCCAAACGACATAATCCATAATGTTTATCCATTTATCCTTCCGGTCTCCATCCTCTTCCTTCACTCCTTCCACACAACTCTCTCTAAACCATGTCTCCACTTTCTTCCACTGGGCTCAGTCCCCTCCCAGGTCAGAAGTGATCACACCCTCCCCCTTAAACATTCACTGTTCTCTAAAACAATGAAGAATATTCTAGAAGCCTTCATCTGAGACTGCATGTAAGACCTCCTGTGGTGATGGCTCCACTGTGTCTCAATCTACACTCACCTAATGAGATTATTGTCTGTTGAAACAATGGACTCCTGAGATAAATATGAGATTAGTGGAATGCTGGACATTTTACAAGTGAATCTAAAGCCCCCGGCACACTAAGCGAGATCGCTAGCGAGATCGCTGCTGAGTCACAAGTTTTGTGACGCAACAGCAACCTCAGTAGCGATCTCACTACGTGTGACACTTAGCAGCGACCAAGCCCCTGCTGTGAGATCGCTGGTCGTGTCGGAATGGTCTGGACATTTCTTTGATCGTTGAGGCCCCGCTGGGTAGCATGCATTGGTGTGTTTGACACCTTACCAACGACCTTGTTGCCGACTCAGACACAGAAACACATAGGCGTGCATCATTATACAGATCGTTACGGGTCGCTGCATCGCTGCTGCGTCATTGGGAAGATCTGACTGTTTGACATCTCACAGGCGACCACATAGCGACGCAGCAACGATCCCTGACAGGTCGTATCGTTGTCGGGATCGCTGTAGCGTCGCTTAGTGTGACAGGGCCTTTACATACTGACAAGTAAGCAGAACTATATAAAACATAACAAGTAAATCACTAATAAAACACAATAATAATATTGACAAAAATGGTGGTCCGTTGCTGGAAAAGTATCATAGTCTTTAGTAAGTGGGCAGTTCCTCACAGGTTGTATATGCTTAATTGTAAAACACTGGGCAAAACTGTCACTAAAAAAGACCTGGGTGTATTGGTGGACGACAAACTCACGTTTGGTGGCCAGTGTCAGGCAGCTGCTGCAAAGGCAAACAAAATAATGGGATGCATTAAAAGAGGCATAGATGCTCATGAGGAGAACATAATTTTACCTCTATATAAGTCACTAGTGCGACCACACTTGGAATACTGTGTACAGTTCTGGTCTACGGTGTATAAGAAAGACATAGCTGAAATACAGTGGGTGCAGAGAAGAGCGACGAAGGTTATTAGAGGACAGGGGGGTCTGCAATACCAAGAAAGGTTATTACACTTGGGGTTATTTAGTTCGGAAAAACGAAGGCTTAAGGGTAATCTTATTACTATGTACAAATATATAAACAAAAGATGGCCCACCTTAATCTACTCGACGAACCATGGTCCCTTGTCGCAAATACCAGGACATGGGCCGATTGTAGCCTACTCAGACAATGTATGCATTGAAAAAGGAGAAAATATGAGTATTGCGGCAATAAAAACATAATTTTATTCAATAAGGGTTACATAATAAGACATACCAAAAGAAATTCATATGGACAAGAGGTACAAAGTGCAAGGTGCCAAGCACACTAGGGACACACGGGTTTTGGGCTCAGAAGTGTTGATGGTAAATAAGGGCATAAATGGCAACGGAATTCCCTAAAACTAATAAAGTCCAAGTGGACCAAGGTACAGTACAGACCAAAAGTTTGGACACACCTTCTCATTTAAAGATTTTTCTGTATTTTCATGACTATGAAAATTGTACGTTCACACTGAAGGCATCAAAACTATGAATTAACACATGTGGAATTATATACTTAACAAAAAAGTGTGAAACAACTGAAAATATGTCTTATATTCTAGGTTCTTCAAAGTAGCCACCTTTTGCTTTGATGACTGCTTTGCACACTCTTGGCATTCTCTTGATGAGCTTCAAGAGGTAGTCACCGGAAATGGTCTTCCAACAATCTTGAAGGAGTTCCCAGAGATGCTTAGCGCTTGTTGGCCCTTTTGCCTTCACTCTGCGGTCCAGCACACCCCAAACCATCTCGATTGGCTTCAGGTCTGGTGACTGTGGAGGCCAGGTCATCTGGCGTAGCACCCCATCACTCTCCTTCTTGGTCAAATAGCGTGCCGCTGCAAGATGCTGTGGTAGCCATGCTGGTTCAGTATGCCTTCAATTTTGAATAAATCCCCAACAGTGTCACCAGCAAAGCACCCCCACATCATCACACCTCCTCCTCCATGCTTCACAGTGGGAACCAGGCATGTAGAGTCCATCCTTTCACCTTTTCTGCGTCACACAAAGACACGGTGGTTGGAACCAAAGATCACAAATTTGGACTCATCAGACCAAAGCACAGATTTCCACTGGTCTAATGTCCATTCCTTGTGTTCTTTAGCCCTAACAAGTCTCTTCTGCTTGCTGCCTGTCCTTAGCAGTGGTTTCCTAGCAGCTATTTTACCATGAAGGCCTGCTGCACAAAGTCTCCTCTTAACAGTTGTTGTAGAGATGTGTCTGCTGCTAGAACTCTGTGTGGCATTGACCTTGTCTCTAATCTGAGCTGCTGTTAACCTGCGATTTCTGAGGCTGGTGACTTGGATAAACTTATCCTCAGAAGCAGAGGTGACTCTTGGTCTTCCTTTCCTGGGGCGGTCCTCATGTGAGCTAGTTTCTTTGTAGCGCTTGATGGTTTTTGCAACTGTACTTGGGGACACTTTCAAAGTTTGCCCAATTTTTCGGACTGACTGACCTTCATTTCTTAAAGTAATGATAGCCACTCGTTTTTCTTAACTTAGCTGCTTTTTTCTTGCCATAATACAAATTCTAACAGTCTATTCAGTAGGACTATCAGCTGTGTATCCACCTGACTTCTGCACAAAACAACTGATGGTTCCAACCCCATTTATAAGGCAAGAAATCCCACTTATTAAACCTGACAGGGCACACCTGTGAAGTGAAAACCATTTTCGGTGACTACCTCTTGAAGCTCATCAAGAGAATGCCAAGAGTGTGCAAAGCAGTCATCAAAGCAAAAGGTGGCTACTTTGAAGAATCTAGAATATAACACATATTTTCAGTTGCTTCACACTTTTTTGTTAAGTATATAATTCCACATGTGTTAATTCATAGTTTTGATGCCTTCAGTGTGAATGTACAATTTTCATAGTCATGAAAATACAGAAAAATCTTTAAATGAGAAGGTGTGTCCAAACTTTTGGTCTGTACTGTATATAGGAACTACCATCTGATACACAGCATATTATGCCGCCCCCAGAACTATAGGTCTCAAGTGCCACTCACCCCAAAAGTTTAGAAGTATGAAGCCCTCTGGTCTAAAGTGCCCCTGGTGTGCAGGTGGTGATGAAGCACACCCGTCCCGACGCGCGTTTCGTCTGCCTCTTTCTTATGCCCTTATTTACCATCAACACTTCTGAGCCCAAAGCCCGTGTGTCCCTAGTGTGCTTGGCACCTTGCACTTTATACCTCTTGTCTTGTCCATATGAATTTCTTTTGGTATGTCTTATTATGTAACCCTTATTGAATAAAATTATGTTTTTATTGCCACAATATGTACAAATATATGAGGGGACAATATAAAGACCTTTCTACTGATCTTTTTACTCTGAGGCTTGAGACGGGGACAAGGGGGCATCTTCTACATCTGGAGGAAAGAAGGTTTAATCATAATCACCGACGCGGAATCTTTACTATAAGAGTAGTGAGACTATGGAACTCTCTGCTTCATGAGTTTGTAATGAGCGATTCACTACTAAAATTTAAGAAGGGCCTGGATGCCTTTCTTGAAAAGTATAATATTCCAGGTTATATATACACTAGATTCCTTGATAGGGCGTTAATCCAGGGAACTAGTCTGATTGCCGTATGTGGAGTCAGGAAGGAATTTTTTTCCCCAATGTGGAGCTTAGTGTTTGCCACGTGTTTTTTTTTTTTGCCTTCCTCTGGATCAACATGTTAGGCTGTGGGTTGAACTACATGGACTTAGTTTTCCTTCAACCTTAAAAACTATGTTACTATGTTACTACCACCATCAGCCGGCGCCTACTGCCATAAGAAACAGCGAGCGCAGGCGCCGCTGGATGGGAGCAGTAGTCTCTCACCAGTGGTGCCTGTGCTCAAGGTAAAAAAAATGTTAAAGTAATAAAAAAATATTCAAATAAAATTAAAACACATTATACTAACCTACACCTTGTCCCCGATGTTCTCCGCCCCTGCAAAAAATAAAAATAAAAAAACACCATGTACTCACCTTACAGCCAATCCCCGAAGCCCATGATCACCTGTAATAACTGAGTTCAACTCATTGACGCAAGCGTGGGAAAATACCGCGCATGCGCTGACCTCAGTTGCCAGCAATGTAGCTGATGGAGTAGCTGTAGTATACAGATCAAGACAAGTTCTTTAGTTAGTGAATCCCCTTGGTAATGGGCCTTTCCAGTGTTTGCCCTCATCCCTTTCTGAGACGCAACATCTTCCACTTCTTCTCAGACCCGGCTGAGAATCTCCCCTCTATTGATACAGAGGCCTCGCCTTGAGCACCTCTAACATGAGCCTAGGACTGTGCCAGCATCCAGATTCTGTCTCAAATGTGTCCTCATTCTGTTCTGATAACTTGCACCAGTAAAACACTTCTTCACTGCTGATACTGCTGATGGAGTCTGCTTTCCTATCTGCTCAGTTGTCCTCCACACTCCGCCTCTCTCTCTGTATATGGAACAGAACCTACCCCGGTTCTGTGCACTCGGCCCATGTGCTGTGGGTGTAATGCTTAACTACTTCTGTACTGAACTTAACTAACTTCCTGAACTACAGTGCCCTTTCCCATTAATAACCTAAACTATGAGCCCTATACTATACCTATGTCCTACACTTAACCATATATGTTTTATATAAAGAACATTATACATTCCCTATATTACAATACATTAACTGAGCACACTAGTGCTCATAGAACTCTATACATTCCACATATGATAACAGTCACAAATCAGCATGAACACTGTTTAGAGAGGGAGAGGCATGTGACAGGCCCTGTCACACCCTTACATATCTATAAGGACGAAAATTGTGTTTAACCTTGTTTTATCCCTTTATGTGTTAGTTTTCAACATTTGCTGGGCCAAATGTTTTGCATATGTTGTCATGGGTAGTTTTTTTGTGTGTGTTTTTAGGTTAAAAGATGGCAAAGACAAAGCCAATTTTATCACCTGATATCAGGAAGCTTATTATTCTGAGAGTGAAGTCAGGCAAAAGCCAAAAAGAGGTAGCTATTAGGGTTGAGCGAGTATGTTCTGTTTGAGTATGCTCGGGCCGAGCTCCGAGTATTTATAGCTGCTCGGTGATATGGTTGAATCCCTCCCGTGTGCATGATTTGTGACTTTTTGACAGCTTTATTACATGTGATGAATGTGTAAGAAATAGACATTCCTCACATGTAATAAAGCTGTCAAACAGTTGTAAATCATGCACACGGGAGCGATTCAACCATATCACCGAGCAGCTATAAATACTCGGAGCTCGGCCTGAGCATACTCGGTGAAAGGGTTAATAGAACATACTCGCTCAACACTAGTAGCTATGTAATTGAACTGTTCTCAGAGTCAAGTGTCACGTATATTATAGAAAGAAAAAGAAGGTTATGGAATAGGCATGAGCGAATTTCAATGTTCGGTTCCGAAAAGTTCAAACAAATTGATATTCGACGAATTTATTAACATTTCCGAATCCAATAGGAGTCAATGGAGGGACCAAAGAAGTGCATATACAACACCTAGAATCGGGACCAAAAGCTGCCTAAACACATCAAATTAGGTGTAGACACCAGGTAAGTGACCCAGAGTACAAGTACTA
Organism: Phyllobates terribilis; assembly: GCF_046119375.1. Classification (NCBI taxonomy): domain Eukaryota; kingdom Metazoa; phylum Chordata; class Amphibia; order Anura; family Dendrobatidae; genus Phyllobates; species Phyllobates terribilis. The sequence continues at coordinate 25,817,610 of NW_027362761.1, read as the reverse complement.
TAATTATTATTACCGTGACAGCGACAATTATTCAGTTGCGCTTTACATGTCAAAAGGGGTCACCGACTGGTACAACAGGAGACAGGACCCTGCCTGCGAGGGCGCAGTGTCATGGACGTGGTTTGTGGAGCCACTGTGCCAAGGACCCCAGAGAGCCTGGAGGGGCGTGACAGAGCACCAGACTGTTCACTAGAGCCTCTAATGGTGAGGTTAGACTTGGCTCCCGATGAACGCCAGGTGCCACTCCAGGATAGACAAACGGACGAGCAGCAGCTGGACCCAGTAGGACAGACTAGATGGTGCAGCAGGCAGAGTCTGTATCAGGAGTGCAGCAGGCAGAGTCTGTGTCAGGAGTGCAGCAGGCAGAGTCTGTATCAGGAGTGCAGCAGGCAGAGTCTGTATCAGGAGTGCAGCAGGCAGAGTCTGTATCAGGAGTGCAGCAGGCAGAGTCTGTATCAGAGTGCAGCAGGAAGAGTCTTTATCCGGAGTGCTGTGTAACATCCCTGGCGGCGTGCTGGCATGGCTTACCATCTCCCACCATGGAAGACCGCTAACTTACCTATCAGTCCAGGCTGCGCACTTTGCTCCATTACTTGCTGTGTGCATGTCTCTTGTCTGATTGCTTAGGGCGGCGGTCCTGTTACTTCCTGATTCTTAAAGTTACAGTGTGCGCAGTCCTAATGCGTCCCCAGCCTATTGCTGTGAGTCACTGGATACTTAAACCCCCTCCACCCAGTAGGAGGTGCCTGAGCAATACTTTCTTTCAGTGTGTTCTGTGCAACTGAGTTGCCAGGTCCTGTCCTGTATTTGGTCTGTTTCCACCACCCTGGGGGCTGAGTACCCAGGTCTGTTACCTGTATCTGTGACTTCTAGTCTGTACCCAGGCTCGTTCCTGTATCTTGTTCCAGGTTCAGTTCCTGTCTGAACAGTGTCCTAGCCCATTACCTATTTGTCTCTATGTCCGATCCTTTCCTTTTCCTGCAGTGTCTGAACCTGCACCTAACTTTCGTTGTCTCTGTACTTCTGTTTGTGAGTTTTGTGTCCACTCGTTACTTCATTGCAAGTACCTTGTGTGTATCTGGTTCTGCTTGTCCCGTTTCCCTGCCTCCATTTCAACCTCCTGTGTTCTAGCTATCTTCCTGTGTTTCCCAGTCTCTTCCATGTGAACAGAGCCCTGTCCTGTCTGCCTGTACCTTCTGCTCTGCGGTTTCGCTCTCCTCTGCTTGTCCTCCGCACCTGCGGTTTCGCTCTGCTCGTCCTCTGCACCTGCGGTTTCGCTCTGCTCTGCTTGTCCTCCGCACCTGCGGTTTTGCTCTGCTCTGCTTGTCCTCCGCACCTGCGGCTTTGCTCTGCTCTGCTTGTCCTCCACACCTGCGGTTTCGCTCTGCTCTGGTTGTCCTCCACACCTGCGGTTTCACTCTGCTCTGCTTGTCCTCCGCACCTGCGGTTTTAGATTTGCTCTGCTCCACTTGTCCTCCGTGCCTGTGGAGTCAATTAAGCCGCTGTGTGTTCGTGGTCGGATCTGGCGAGGCCCCTAGTCACACCCCTCCAGGCACTCCTTGGTACATGGCCCAGTGGGACCAATAACCACGCTCACGTCAGTCAGTCCGGGGGTGAGCATAACAGTTTGCTCAGGCCATGGTCCCCGTTGAGCCCCACGGCCCTTCGCTCTCGGAAACATTTGAATCCTTGTCTGGCGAATACGTGCACCAAGGAAAAAAATTTTCTCAAGTTGAGGTCCAGGCGATTTACGCACCAGCCCAAATGGAGCTATCAGCACTCGTTCCTGCGGCTCCACCACGGTACTATGAGGATCCAAAACAAAGCCGTGCGTTTGTGGAGCAATGCATGCTGCATTTCAAATTCTATGCTCACTATTTTCCCACCGATCAGGTTAAAGTAGCATTTCTGATGTCCTACCTAGCGGGTGATGCCTTGAATTGGATCACCCCCCTATGTGAAGCATGGGATCCTATCGTCTCTGACCTGCAGGCCTTCCTGGTGGCCTTTCTAATGGCCTTCGATCACCCTAACACTGAAGCTTCTGCTAAAGCTTCCCTTCCCAATATCCTGGAGCAGTCCCGATGGGTGATGCGTGTAGGTAGCCCACCAGTTCCCCAGCCCGACTACTCCAGAATCCGGTTTGGGCATTGTCAGAGGAGGGACGAGCCCTACTCAGAAACAGTCAAAATATGTCTGTACAAATTAAGCTCCAGATTGGAGCATTACACATGAAGAAGTTCACATTCCAGGTGCTGTCTGGTTTACCCACAGGTCGTCCAGAGCCGAGAGATCTAGTGCCCGCTCAGGTCTGGAGATCGTGCATGGTGTTTCTTGGGGGACTGCTGAGGTACAAGGGGTGTCCAGTCCCCATACCTTCAGGACAGTCAGCAATGCGCTCTGCTCTGCTTGTCCTCCGCACCTGCGGTTTCACTCTGCTCTGCTTGTCCTCCGCACCTGTGGTTTCGCACTGCTCTGCTTGTCCTCCGCACCTGCAGTTTCGCTCTGCTCTGCTTGTCCTCCGCACCTGCGGCATTGCTCTGCTCATCCTCCGCACCTGCGGATTCACTCTGCTCTGCTCGTCCTCCGCACCTGCGGCTTCGCTCTGCTCTGCTTGTCCTCCGCACCTGCGGCTTCGCTCTGCTCTGCTCGTCCTCCGCACCTGCGGTTTCGCTCTGCTCTGTTCGTCCTCCGCACCTGCGGTTTTGCTCTGCTCGTCCTCCACACCTGCAGTTTCGCTCTGCTCTGCTTGTCCTCCGTACCTGCGGTTTTAGCTCTGCTCTGCTCAGCTTGTCCTCCACGCCTGCGGTTCTGCTCTGCTTGTCCACTGCACCTGTGGCTCTGTTCCTGTATCCCAGTCTGTACTGGTCCCTATCCAGCCTGCATTCCTACCTGCAAGTATCTGCCTGTCTGCATACCGGCCTTGCCTGCCAGTACCCGCCTGTCTGCATACCAGCCGTGCCTGCCAGTACCCGCCTGTCTGCATACTAGCCGTGCCTGCCAATACCCACTTGTCTGCATACCAGCCGTGCCTGCCAATACCCACCTGTCTGCATACCAGCCGTGCCTGCCCATTCCTGCATTCCCCGGTGTGGGTCAACAGCTGTGACCGGGGTCTGACCTGGAGTAGCACCTGGGCCACCTCGCATGTCCCTCCTCGGACCATGGAGTCAATTAAGCCACCGTGTGTTCGTGGTCGGATCTGGCGAGGCCCCTAGTCACGCCCCTCCAGGCACTCCTCGGTTCGTGGCCCAATGGGACCACTAACCATGCTCACATCAGTCAGTCCGGGCGTGAGCGTAACATGCTGCAGGCAGAGTCTCTATCAGAATGCAGCAGGCAGAGTCAGTATCAAGAGTGCAGCCGGCAGAGTCTGTATCAAGAGTGTAGAAGGCAGAGTCTGTATCAGGAGTGTAGAAGGCAGAGTCTGTATCAGGAATGTAGAAGGCAGAGTCTGTATCAGGAATGTAGAAAGCAGAGTCTGTATCAGGAGTGCAGCAGGCAGAGTCTGTATCAGGAGTGCAGCAGGCAGAGTCTGTATCAGGAGTGCAGCAGGCAGAGTCTGTATCAAGAGTGCAACAGGCAAAGTCTGTATCAAGAGTGCAGCAGGCAGAGTCTGTATCAAGAGTGCAGCAGGCAGAGTCTGTATCAAGAGTGCAGCAGGCAGAGTCTGTATCAAGAGTGTAGAAGGCAGAGTCTGTATCAGGAGTGCAGCAGGCAGAGTCTGTATCAGGAGTGCAGCAGGCAGAGTCTGTATCAGGAGTGCAGCAGGCAGAGTATGTATCAGAGTGCAGCAGGCAGAGTATTATCAGGAGTGCAGCAGGGAGCTTCTGTATCAGGAGTGCAGCAGGCAGAGTCCGTATCAGGAGTGCAGCAGGCAGAATCTGTATCAGGAGTGCAGCAGGCAGAGTCTGTATCAGGAGTGCAGCAGGCAGAGTCTGTATCAGAGTGTAGCAGGCAGAGTCTGTATCAGAGTGCAGCAGGCAGAGTCTGTATCAGGAGTGGAGCAGGCAGAGTCTGTATCAGGAGTGCAGCAAGGACTGGTACGCAACCTTACACAACTTAGACTGCAGAACAGGAAGATTCCACTACAGTCAAACCAATAGATGGAGACCCAATCAGGATTCCCCACATTTAAAAAAATTAGTGGCAGACACCAGCAAAGTGGCATCAATTTCAGCAGCAGAAGGGAAGGAAGGGAGACACAGATTCTCTACTTCGTGGGTAGGCGGAGCCCCATAGGATAGTCACCTCAGATTGGAAAAAGACGACCGGCCCCTCCAGTATATAGGCTCCTCCTACTCCCATGTTCATCAGTCTTTTTATCTGAGGTCTCAGAGGATAGTCGCTGCTTCGGCAGCTCCTCAGAAGAGTTGTTATTTTATATCCAGCGAGTCCTGGACCTCCCGTGGTCTAGAGGTCTCTGGGGGTCTCGGCGCTGCTGAGACCCCTGACCCTCCCCTGGCAGCTCTGTGTACCCCTTGAGGAGGTTCCCACTTATGCCTGCCGGCCCCGGGGGATACAGGGCGCTCCCTGGCGGAGGCGCACACCACACATCTGAGAGGGTCCCTGCGTGCTCCGCCATAGGGGGGAGCAAAGGGCCATGGCGCCACACATCCCTGAGGATCCCTGTGGCGTTCAGCCGGGTAAGTGCTCTTTGGTCTAAAGAGTATCTTTGAACGCTACGGCAAGTGTACTGCCTGTGTGTTTCTTGTCTATTTCAGACGCTGCCTTGACTGGGGAGCAGAGACGGAGGCCAGTAATTTTTATTTTTATTTTTTATTTGCGCATGCTTTTTCGTTTTTGCTTCCTGCCTTCATTGAGGCAGGAAGCTCCCTGTATTGGCGCGCGTTTTCTTGCTTTTATTGACTTGCTTCCTGCCTTCATAGAGGTAGGAAGTTTTCTGCCCTCATCTTTGTTGTTTGAATAAGGCGGGGGGCGTGGCCTAGCGGGGGCATGGCTTAGCGTCTCCTGGCTTCCTGCCGTCATTACTTAGGCAGGAAGCGCTTGGTTGAGCGTGCGCTGGCGGTCCCTGCTTCTCCCTCCGGCGTCCAGCGGCGCCTCCTGCTCTCTGCTCCCCGTCCGTCCACACACTTAGGAGGAGCGGTCGCCGCAGTACCGGTGAGTCCCCTCTGCCTCTGGCAGGGGTTCTTTGTCAGTGCTGTCTCTCCAGGCTACCTATTAGGAGTCCTCGTGAGCACTGCCGCTTTCTCTCCTAAAGCTATTTACTTCACTGACCTATTAGGCTGTGTAGTATTATAGTTGCTGTGATGTTAACCCCTTCTGAAAAGTGGAACTTTAGGGGAAACACATGGTGTTTAAGGGAGTTTCCCCCTATTGATTTTTTGCTTGGCATTTCTGGGGTAGCTCTTTTCTAAGGGTGAGCTTTACCCCTTCAGAGCCTGTCGCATATATATGAAAAAAAAAAAAAAGTGAGTTTTGAAAACAGGCTGTGCAGCTTTCACACTTTTTTGCCATCCTTGTTGTACATCCTGGCATCTGGTGTGGGTGGCATGTCGGATCAGGGGCCTGGGAGTGCGGATCGGTCTCCTGATCCGTTTCAGGTTCAGTCGCACGCCTCTGATACACTCAGGCCTTCTACTACATCAAGTTCAACGCTCAGTGATGTTAAGGTGGCTCACTCGCTCCATTGATAGTCTCTCTAGTCTCCTGGGACAGTGGGTGTCAGCTAGATCACACCCAATGCCACGAGGTAAAAAGCGCCGCAAGACTATGGTGGCGTTGTCTCCCTCGCAGAGCGCATCAGAGGCTTCGGATTCACCAACAGATTCGGTTGATGAAATTTCTGAGTCCGAAGAGGAGGATCAACAGGATCGCTCTGTTTCTCTTTCTGGTCGCGTAGATGGGCTTAGTAAGGACATGCGGGAAGTATTAGAGCTGTCTGAAGAGCCGACAAGACAGTCTAGGTTGGGCCGTCTGTATCAGAAGACGCGCCGTGTTCGTTCTACATTACCTGCGCATGAGGAACTTAACGAAGTGGTGGAGAAGGAGCGTCAGTGTCCGGATAAACGCTTCCGAGGAACGCGTTTTTTTGATGCCCTATATCCCTGTGCCAAGGAGATGGTTACTAATTGGGTTCCCTCTCCTGAGGTGGATATATCTCTGTCTCAGCTGACCAAGTCTTCCCTGCTTCCTGTTAAAGGGAGAGCCAATCTTCAGGATCCTTTGGACAGAAGATCGGAGTCAGCGGCGAAATCCATCTATGAAGCCGCGGGTCATGGTTTCCGAGCAGCCTTGGGGGCCATGTGGGCCGGTGAGGCTTCTCTGCGGTGGTTGGATCAGCTGCGTGCGGCGTGGCAGGATGGGACTTCGCGCTCAGAAGTGGAAAAGCTTTTTCAGCGAATGGAAGAAGCTATGTGTTATGGCAGAGATGCAGTACTGGACACTGCTTCAATTCTGTCCAGGGCTCAGGCTTCGGCAGTCACGATTAGAAGAGCTCTGTGGCTTAAACAGTGGACCGGGGATGCAGTATCCAAACAGGGATTGCTTAGTCTGGCATATAAGGGCGGTCAGCTCTTTGGTTCAGATCTTTCGGAACTAATTGCCAAAGCTAAAGCTAAGGATGTTACTCTGCCTGGGAAAAAGGCAGTGGCATCCACAGCCAGCAAGACAGGGCCCGGCAGAGTTCTTCGGTCCTTTCGGGCCAGGAGACGATTCAGTCAGCCTTCTTGGAGATTGGGTCGTCCCTCACCCTCCGGCAGATCCACCCAGAAATCTTGTACTCCTTGGAAGCAACGGTCCCGTCAGGACAGACGGGAGGTTGATAAAAAGTCCGCTAAGGCTGACTGACGCCAGGGATCCCCCCGAGGGCTCTCGGGTGGGAGGTCGTCTGCTACAATTCGGGTCGATCTGGGCATCCCACATAGCAGACGCCTGGGTGACACGGGTTATGTCGGCAGGCTATTTCATAGAGTTTCATTCGCTGCCTCCAGACAGGTTTCGTCTGATGGGCATTCCGTCCGTGCCAAGACTGGCTGCCGCACTGTTTCAGGAGCTCGACTCTCTCCTACAGCAGGGTGTGGTGGTTCAGGTTCCTCCGGAAGACCAGGGAAAGGGTTTTTATTCCAACCTTTTTGTGGTCCCCAAAAAGGAGGACAAGTTTCGTCCGGTGCTGGATCTCAGGGATTTGAATATTTACGTCCGGACACGGAAGTTCCGCATGGAGTCTCTCCGATCGGTGATAGCGACCCTGTCGCAGTACGATTTCTCGGTGTCCATAGACATCCGCGACGCCTATTTGCATATCCCTATCGGCAGGGCTCACCAGCGTTTCTTGCGTTTCGCTATAGGTCAAACCCATTACCAGTTTGGGGCCCTGCCTTTCGGGTTGGCCTCAGCTCCCAGGGATTTTACAAAAATTCTGGCTCCTCTCATGGCGCTTCTTCGAAGACAGGGGGTTACGATCCTCCCCTACCTGGACGACCTGTTCATAGTGTCACCCACAGCGGAGGAGGCAATAGCGGCTCGCGATCTCTCCCTTCAGTACCTGATGGACTTCGGGTGGCTGATCAATTGGAAGAAATCGTCATTGGAGCCAGCACAGTCCATTCTTTTCCTGGGGATGCAGTTCGATACTGTTCGGGCAGTTGTGTCCCTGCCTCCTGTCAAACGGACGAACCTTCGTCTTCTGGTCCAGGCTATGAGGTCGGCGCTGTCAATGTCCCTTCGGGAATTCATGCGCCTTCTGGGTCAAATGGTGGCAACTATGGAAGCAGTACCATTTGCACAATTTCATTCCCGGGATCTCCAGAGCCTTATTCTGACCCATTGGGATCGATCGCTAACTTCTCTGGATCGCTCGGTCATTATCTCCCGCAGGGTGCGAGAATCTCTTGGATGGTGGTTACGTCCGGAGACTCTATCCGTGGGGAAATCCTTCCTTCCTCCGAGATGGTCGGTGGTGACAACCGATGCCAGCCGGACAGGCTGGGGGGGAGTTTGGAACAACCTCTGGATTCAGGGAGTCTGGTCGCCAAAGGAGTCGTCTCTCCCGATCAACATTTTGGAGGTGAGAGCAATATTTCTCTGCCTCCAACATTGGACGGTCTTATTGAGCGGTCTACCGGTCCGGATCCAGTCGGACAACGCTACGGCTGTCGCATACATCAACCATCAAGGCAGGACGAGGAGTTCCAGTCTCGTGTCGGAGGTCTCTCGGATCCTGGTCTGGGCCGAGTCCAAAGTTCCAGCAATTTCTGCAATTCACATTCCAGGGGTGTTGAATATCTCGGCGGACTTCCTCAGTCGCGAGCAAGTGGACCCTGGGGAATGGAGTCTCCATCCAGAAGTGTTTTCTCTGCTGTGTTCCCGTTGGGGGACTCCTCAGGTGGACTTGATGGCATCCAGGCTGAACGCCAGGGTTCCGACGTTCATGTCCAGGTACAGGGACCCGGAGGCGGTGGCGGTGGATGCTCTAGTGGCCCCGTGGGGTCAGTTCAAGCTGATCTATGCGTTTCCGCCAATATCCTTACTACCTCCGGTGATCCGACGGATCAAACTCGAAAGGGTATCAATAATTCTGATAGCACCAGACTGGCCGTGGAGGACATGGTATTCGACGCTGGTGTCTCTTCAGGCGGCACCTCCGTTTCCGCTGCCCCTTCGCCCGGACGTGCTCACTCAGGGGCCCATTCGTCATCCGGACCTGAGGTCCCTTCGTTTGACGGCGTGGCTCTTGAGACCGAGATCTTGACCCGTCGCGGTTTTTCGCCCGAGGTTATTGCTACCTTGCGGGCGGCCCGGAGTCCTGCTACGTCCAGGATTTATCACAGAACTTGGGAGTCTTTCTATTCATGGTGTTCTGGATCCTCAAGAAACCCGAGGGTTTTTTCCATCCCCAACTTCTTGGCCTTTCTGCAATCTAGTCTGGCCAGGGGTTTGGCAGTTAGTGCGGTGCGGGGACAGGTATCTGCTCTTTCCGCACTTTTTAGGAAGGCTATTGCCTCTCGCAGGGATGTGCGCTCTTTTTTTCGCGGAGTCGCACATCAGTTTCCGCCACGGAGGGCAGTTGTGGCTCCATGGCGGCTTAATCTAGTCCTGGAAGCCCTTCAGCATAGGCCTTTTGAGCCTATGGATTCTGCTAAACTTTCACTACTTTCTTGGAAGGTGGCCTTCTTGGTGGCAGTCACCTCTTTGAGAAGGGTATCGGAATTGGCAGCACTTTCTTGCTCACCTCCTTTTCTGGAATTTTTTCCGGATCGCGTGGTGCTTCGTACTCGTGAAGATTTTTTGCCTAAGGTAGTGTCACAATTCCACATTAATCAGGACATTGTGTTACCTTCTCTTTGTCCTGGACCTAAGAATCCAAGGGAGCGGGCCTTGCACTCGTTGGACTTAGTGCGGGCATTGAAGTTCTATCTTACGATCACCCAAGGTTTTCGGAAGTCGGACTCTCTTTTTATAATTCCGGCAGGTCGTCGGCGTGGTCAACGTGCTTCCAAAGACACGATAGCTCGGTGGATCCGTTCAGCTATCCTGGAAGCGTACCGGCTCAAGGGCGAGCCTTGTCCGGTTAAAGTTAAAGCTCATTCCACGAGAGCCATTGGGTCATCGTGGGCTTTTCGTCAGGGGGCCTCGGCATCGCAGCTCTGCCGGGCGGCCACCTGGCGCTCCGTTCACACCTTTACTAAGTTTTATAAGGTGGACGTAAGTGCTTCAGCCAATGCGGCCCTGGGACGCAGGGTCCTGCAGGCGGCGGTAATTTAAGTTATCCCTTTACTTAGTTTTCCGTTATTTAGCGCGGTTTGCGCTCTTGCCTAAGTTTTGGGGTATGGAAGCTTCTGCCTCTATTTCCCACCCTTAAGTAGGTACTGCTTTAGGACGTCCCATGAAGTAGAGAATCTGTGTCTCCCTTCCTTCCCTTCTGCTGCTGAAAGCCGGATTTTGGTAAGAACTTACCTGTAAAATCCTTTTCAGCGAAGGAAGGAAGGGAGACACAGCACCCTCCCAGGGCAGAAGTGTTTTTTTGTGTTTCTAGATGCAGCGCGTCTCCTTCCTGATGTCGATCTTCTGGACTGGGTTTAGCGCTCTACGGCTCTCCTTCCAGTTTCGCCAGCTCTACACAGTTGTCAGGTCCAATGGGGTATGCCTAAGACTGTGTGTTTCTATTACATAACCTGTTTTCTCTCATTTCTGAAATTTCAGAAGGGGATATGTTGTTCTGCTGGTTGGTCTGCTCTTCCTTAGCTTGTGTACGGACTGATGAACATGGGAGTAGGAGGAGCCTATATACTGGAGGGGCCGGTCGTCTTTTTCCAATCTGAGGTGACTATCCTATGGGGCTCCGCCTACCCACGAAGTAGAGAATCTGTGTCTCCCTTCCTTCCTTTGCTGAAAAGGATTTTACAGGTAAGTTCTTACCAAAATCGGGCTTTCACTACTGTACAAATAGTGTAAATAAGACCCACACCTCTTCCAGTACAGCCAACCCAGGAGATGGAGACCTAACCAGGAGTGTTCACATTGCCCTAAATGAGGGCCTAACACCACCGAAGTGGCATCAATGTCATCAGACTACAAGTAGTTTAACGCAGACCCATACCTGTCCCTCTACAGCCAACCCAGGAGATGCAGACTCAATCGAAAGTGTTTACATTTAAAAAAATAGGGCCTAACACCACCATTTCTGTGGCCAACAGATTGGAGATGGTGGAGTTCAACCTCTTAGCTTTGTCATGTGTAGATTGAAACAATCTTTTACGTGACCACAACAGCGAGATTGAGGGCTGGCTGCAGTGCTGAGAGATGGAAGAGTACGGTGAAACAGACAAACCGAAAGACCGTGAGTGAGGTGCAGGCGGAGATGTTACGGTGGATTGAGAAACGTGTGGTGTGCTCAGTCAAACAGACACAGCAGGCATGTCCGCTTCACTTACAGCTGACAGGCTGTCACTCAGCCTAACTGCAGCATGTATATGTAAGGGGGAAGACCAGGGTGTAAGTACTTTCAGAACAAGGGATCCAGAACTGCCGGGGCCGTACCTCTGGTTGCAGGGGGAAGACAGACTGCGAGCACAGGAGTCAGGTGACTGGGAAGCTGGGGCCGTGTCCAGAGTGAGAGCTGGGAGGTCAGGTGACCGGGAAACTGGTGGCGTGGCTAGACAGAGGGGAAGACGAGGACTTTTGCGTGGGAAAGCAGCAGGAGAGTCCCGCTCAGGAGAGCAGTGTGAGAGGGTCTAGACTCCTGGCTCCAGTACTTGGAGCAAGATCCGAGTGCAGTGGACTGGAGGAGTCAAGCCGACTAGAGGGAGAAGAGACGCAGGTTCCGTGGAGCCGAGCACGTGAGGGGCCATGTTATGTACTAGGGGCTCAGCGGTTAAAACCGGAGCCGCCCACTGCCACCAGAAAACGGAGCATTGTTTGGGCGGGGAAACCTGAAGAAAGCAACACTGGCATCAGCTGGCAACTGCCTTGTGGAGGATAAGAGTCAGCTAAGTGTAAAAACTGTTGATTACAACCGGTTCAACTCTGCTACATCTAGTTAAACTATGAACTGTCAGTAACAGACTTTTACCTGCTACTTCCCTTGTTCATCCCCATATTTTCCCCTGTTACTCCCTGTGTGGAGATTGACCCTGTTATCATAAATCTCCCCTGTTTATTAACCCTGTATTGGCTGCTCTGTGTTTCTGTGTCACTGCATCTAAAGTACCCGTGTTACATTTGGCGTAGTCGGCAGGATGCAGTCGTTAGACACAGACACTGCAGAGCAGTCCATCTCTGCTGTACGAGGAGACCCCCGGACTCTGGCGGTCACCGTGCCGTCGAAATCCCACCGGGCTAGTGCGAAGGGGGGACGAAGAATCCTAGAACGAATGCGGGCTGAATTGATGGGACTTACACCTCGACAGGTGCTGCAGGTTGAGGAGGTACTGGAGCGGTACAAGGAAGTCTTTGCTCGCCATGAGGATGATTTTTGTTGCACCAAAGCCATTACCCACGAGATTCCCAGGGGGAGAGCTGCCCCAGTGCAGGAGAGATACCGGCAGATACCTCCCCAGATGTATAAAGAGGTTAAGGAGATGCTAGCCCATATGTTACAGAATGGTGTGATATGGGAGAGTCAGAATCCGTGGGCAGCCACGATTGTCCTGGTCCGGAAGAAAGATGGGACCCTGTGGTTCTGTGTGGACTATAGACGACTAAATGCCTGTACAGTACAGTACCCACTACCCCGAATCAAAGAGTCCCTGTCGGCCTTGGGGAAGGCAAGATACTTCTCCTCCTTGGATCTGGCCAGTGGGTACTGGCAGGTGCCCGTGGCCGAACATGACCATGCGAAGACGGCATTCATATTACCCATGGGACTGTTTGAATTCAATCAGATGCTCTTCGGCCTGACTAATGCCCCCAGGACGTTCCAGCATCTGATGGAGAGGTGCCTGGGCGATTTGAACTTCGAGACGACACTGATTTACCTTGACGACATAATTGTCTATGCAGCCACCTTCGAGGAGCACCTCCAGCGACTGGAGCAATTACTGAGTCGCCTACAGAGTCATGGCCTAAAGGTGAAGCCCCAGAAGTGCCACCTGTTCCGCAAACAGATCGAATATCTCGGTCATACTGTGTCTGGTGAAGGAGTCAGGCCCTCCCAGGAAAAGGTGGCCGCCGTACAGGCGTGGCCTACCCCGAAGACAGTGAAGGATGTTCGGGCCTTGCTGGGACTTACCGGATACTACCGAAGATTCGTGAAGAACTTCACCCGCATAGCCAACCTATTGCTGGAGCTACTTAAGGGAGTGCCGGCGGGCTCCAAGAATCAGGTGATTCGGTGGGGAAGCAGCCAGGAAGAGGCCTTCCATGCCCTAAAAATGGCCCTGACCGAGGCCCCAATACTTGCCTATGCAGATTTCTCCCAACCATTCATACTCCACACTGATGGGAGCCTACATGGTCTGGGAGCCGTGTTATCCCAAGTACAGGAGGGGAAAGAGCGCGTGATTGCGTATGCCAGCCGCTCCCTTCACGACTCCGAGAGGAACCCAGATAATTATAGCTCTTTCAAATTAGAGTTGCTGGCTCTGGTTTGGGCAATGACCGAGAAGTTTGCAGAGTATTTGTCCGGGTCCGAAATACTGGTGAGAACAGATAACAACCTGTTGGCCCACCTGAAGAATGCGAAATTGGGGGCCCTGGAGCAGACGCCCTCTCCAGAGTGACATATGAACGGCCTGATCATGACCGCGATGAAGATTTGGAGGCGGATGAGACCCCTAGCCTCCGAAGTTTCGTGGGACCGCTGGCTGCGGCGCAGGGACAGATCGGAGAGATGTCGGAAGAACAAGTGCTAGGGCGGCCAAGAGATGACTGGATCCGACTTCAACAGACTGACAGAGAAGTTGCTCAATTAAGTCAATGGGTGGCTTTGCGGCAAGTCCCCAGTCGAGAAGAGAGGAGTACCCTGTCCCCAGGAGCACTGAAAATGCTGGGACAATGGGAGAGACTGTGTTTGCGAGACGGGCTGCTGTACCAACGGGTGCAGCTACTGCGAGAGTTCGGGACCACCTGGCAAGTGGTGATCCCAGAGAAGTTGGTCGGAGTAGTGGCTAAGGAGGCTCATGAACCAGGGGCTCACTTCGGATCAGAGAAGACATTTCAGTGGCTGCAGAGGCTGGTGTATCATCCCTGACTGCGAGCAACAATAGAAGACACTTGTCGAAGATGTCGGAGCTGTGAGCTGGTTAAGCCCCCGGAGCAACGAGTCCCCATACAAATCAACAAATCCGTGTGACTTCTGCCCCCTTGGAGGTGCTGATGATCGACTATTTGACTGTTGGACCGGCGCATCTCGGGTATGATCATTGCCTGTTAATGACAGACCACTTCACAAAGTTTGCGGTAGTGACCCCGACCCCGACCAGAGACCAGACCGCCGAGTCAGCTGTGCAGGCCATCTGCCGAGACTTCATTCGGGTGTACGGCTGCCATTCCGATCAAGGCGCCTGCTTCCAACGCCGGGTGATGGAAGAGCTGCACCGGTTGTACAAGATTGAGAAGTCACGGACTACTCCTTACCACCCTCAAGGAAATGGGGCCTGTGAACGCTTTAATCGGACACTGATCCAAATGCTCCGCACGTTGGAGGAAGATCGGAAGGTACGATGGCCAGAGTTTGTGGCCGAGCTGGTGTGGGTCTACAACAACCGAGTGAATAGTATGACGGGGTTCACTCTTTATACCTTGCTGTTCGGGCGAAAGGGGCGAGCGATTACAGAGCTAGAGCTGGACCCCGAGGAGGACTACCCACGGATGGGGATGTCTTCCTGGGTCTGGGAACATCGGCATCGACTGCAGACCCTCCGATGGTTGGTACAACAAAAGTTTCAGGAGCTCAAACATCATGAGACATTGTCTCTTCGAGGGACAGCTCTGAGGCCCGGGGAGCGGGTGTTGGTTCGGGACAGGCGGCCCCGGGGCAAATTGAGTAGGCGGTGGGAACGGACCCCGCACCGAGTGAAGCGCAGGATTGGCGCTGAAGGACATGTGTATGAAGAAGTTCAACCCAAGGGGGCTGAAGGAGCCCCTACCAGAGTGGTTCATCGTAGTATGCTGCGACCCTGTCTGTCTAAAGATGACGAGGATGGAGAATAATCACCTGCTTCTAGAGAGTGTCCTGTCACAGTTGCCCCAAGCCACGATGTGGACGAAGAAGAATTTTTGATTCTACCTCTGAGCCCCAGCATTCGATTATCTGCAGTCCCCAGTGCAGGCACCGAGGGAACAACATCGGTTGAAGCCACCGGGCAAGCGGAGAATGGGAATCCGAGTGACCCTGCACCCCCCATCGGTCAAACTGAGTTACGCCGGTCAGAACGGACAACAGCAGGAGTGCCTCCTCACCGTTACGAACAAGATCAATTTATATGGCACCGTATCGTCCAGGAAGTCCAAGAATGTGAACGTTTGGTGAAGGAACTCTCGCCCGTGGAATGGTGAGTTAAAGGAGAGCGGGGTTGTAAGGGGGAAGACCGGGCTGTAAGTACTTTCAGAACAAGGGATCCAGAACTGCCGGGGCCGTACCTCTGGTTGCAGGGGGAAGACAGACTGAGAGCACAGGAGTCAGGTGACTGGGAAGCTGGGGGCATGTCCAGAGTGAGAGCTGGGAGGTCAGGTGACTGGTAAACTGGTGGCGTGGCTAGACAGAGGGGAAGACGAGGAATTTTGCGGGGGAAACCGGCAGGAGAGTACCGCTCTGGAGAGCAGTGTGAGAGGGTCCAGGCTCCTGGCTCCAGTACTTGGAGCAAGATCCGAGTGCAGTGGACCGGAGGAGTCAAGCCAACTAGAGGGAGAAGAGACGCAGGTTCCGTGGAGCCTAGCACGTGAGGTGTTGTGTTATAGACTAGGGGCTCAGCGGGTAAAACCGGAGACCGCCCGCTGCCGCCAGAAGACGGAGCATTGTTTGGGCTGGGAAGCCTGAAGAAAGCAACACCGGCATCAGCTGGCAACTGCCTTGTGGAGGATAAGAGTCAGCTAAGTGTAAAAACCAGTAACAACTGGTTCGACTCTGCTACATCTAGTCAAACTGTGAACTGTCAGTTATAGACTTTTACCGCTACTTCCCTTGTTCATCCCCATATTTTCCACTGTTACTCCCTGCGTGGAGATTAACCCTGTTATCATAAACCTCCGCTGTTTATTAACCCTGTATTGGCTGGTCTATGTTTCTGTGTCACTGCATCTAAAGTACCCGTGTTACATATACAGCTGGTTCTCTCAGACACCTGCATGACACAACTTGGCACGGTAACAGAGAAGGAGGAAGAAGCAGCAGAGGTGTTTTGATGGGGCTGCTGATGGTTGTTTATTGAAAATCAATTTAGAGTTTATCATGTTTGTGTACCCGTTTAGGGAGAATAATATCTGCACCAAATGCTCAATTTCATTACAGTATAACTATAGAAATGCATGGAGACCAAATTCAGGCCCATTCAGGATTCCCCACATTTCCAAAAAATAGAGGCAGACGCCAGCTACGTGTAATCAATTTCACTACAGTAGAAATAGTGTAAATAAGACCCACATCTCTTCCAGTACAGACAACCCAAGAGATGGAGACTGAATCAGGAGTGTTCACATTGCCCTAAATGAGGGCCTAACAAACACCACGGAAGTGGCATCAATTTCACTAGAGTATAAGTATTGCAAAGGAGGCCAATACCAGTTCCTCTAAAGCCAACCCAATAGATGGAGACCCAATCAGGATTCCCCACATTTGAAAAAATTTGTGGCAGACGCCAGAAAAGTGGCATCAATTTCACTACTGTACAAATAGTGTAAATAAGACCCACACCTCTTCCAGTACAGCCAACCCAGGAGATAGAGACCTAACCAGGAGTGTTCACATTGCCCTAAATGAGGGCCTAACACCACCGAAGTGGCATCAATGTCATCAGACTACAAGTAGTTTAACGCAGACCCAAACCTGTCCCACTACAGCCAACCCAATGGATGGAGACACATTCAGAATTCTCCACATTTCCCAAAATTAGGGCCTAAAACCTGCAGCAGCAGCAGCAGCAAGAGCAGGCACAGAAGCCATATCACAGACTGCAATTTCAAGAGATCAATGCAGCACACTCAAAACGACAACATCGCCTACTCTGTACAGTCTGCAATTGGGGTGCAAAAGTCCTTGGAGATCCATGACTTGTTCATCTTGATGAAAGTTAGGCGGTCTACACTTTCAGGGGACAGCCTGGTGCGCTTATCCGTCAAGACACTACCAGCAGTGAGATTGTCTCCATGTCTTTGAAACACTCAGTAAGTGTATTGTCTGGACCTCCTCTATGTTGATTATTTTGCATGATCATTCCAAGGCACTGTCCTGATAATTAGAATGGGGAGACTGATGGAAATTTATCATTACACCTGTAATTAACAGATTTATACTTCCACCAGTTTATACTTCCACCAGTCACACCATTATGAATCCTTTGAGAGTTATGCAATCAATAACACATTGATGAATGGAAGGCTACTCCTACACTTGCAATTAATATTAGATTTACATAATTGATAGAACATGGTTTGGGGAAAATAATCTCCTTTCAGGAAATATATGCACTCATATATATATTCCCATAAATTGTGGTATATAATACTCTTCAAGGGGAGAGCAATCCTTGACTAATATTTGATCTTTTGCATTTATATAGCTATAATTGACATTATAAATATTATATTTATTGTTTTTTTGTTTACATCACCTCCCCCTCTGTTTCTTGTGCAATAGTGCAATATAATATATTATAATAATTTTTGATCAATATTTGACTTTTCTACAGCTGTAATTGACATTATAAACATTATATTTATTGGTCTTATGTTTACATCACTTTCCCCCCTCCCTCTTGTGCAATAGTACAATATATGATACATTATTACTATGATCTATTAATTGGAAGACTTCTTGCATGGGATCAATAGGCCACTGCTCTTTTATGTTCTTTTATTGAAGGTTTTAAATTGATGTAATAAAAATAAATAATTCTAAATATCATTTGTTTCATATCCTCTTTTCAAAAAATCTGGTTTACGTAAACGCAGTTTTTTATGGTTATTGGTAATCTTTATTGAGGTAGTCTATGTTTATGACCTTTTTGATGGAAACTAACTTTCAGGGGACAGCCTGGTGCGCTTATCCGTCAAGACACTACCAGCAGTGCTGAAGACACGATTAGAGAGAGAACGCTGGCTGCCGGGCATGATAAAACCTCCAAGGCCTGAGAGGCGAGCTCAGGCCATTCATCCATTTTTGAATACCAAAATGTAAAAGGGTCCAAACCCTCCCTGATGGTATTGATATTGAACTCTAGATACTCCTGCACCATCCTCTCCAGTCATTCACCACGTGTCAGACTTGTAGTCTGTTGTGCTGGTGCAAAAAATGTGTGAAAGGACTCACAGAAATTGCTTCTGCGACTTACTCTGCTGCTGCTAATGTTTTGGCGTTGACAAACTGACATGCTGGAGGTTGAAAGACTACAGCTGCGATGCACACTGTGTGCCTCACTGTTATCTTGGGGAAAACCTCTATTAAGGTTGCTTAAAAGCTTGTTTTGATACTCCAACATATTGCAATTTTTCCCTCTACTGAGTTTTTTATGGCAATGTTTGCAGATAACGTGAGTTGGCTCATCCTTTGCAGTGACAAAAAAGGCCCATGCTAGGCAACCCTTGCTGCCCCTGCGAGCTGCAGACCCGTGACCGCTGCTGGCCACAGCCACGGTTGTGGCTAAGGATCCAATGCTCCTCGTGCTTGCATCACTCCGTGTCTGCGCCGTAAGGCGAAATGTAACCTCCTCGTCTTCCTCCTCCACCTCCTCAAATGAGCTACTCGGCTGTGTGACTCTGGGTTCACACCAAGTAGGATCTTCAACCTCGTCATCATCCAATGTGTTATTCCATTTCTTGTTCTCAGAGTGACCCCTCTCCTCTTGTTGCCCTGATAGCACATTACAGTCTGCATGAGCCTCAGGTATCTGAGTCTCATCGGGATCACCTCCCTCCCCTGTGGTTAACGTCTGGTGACGAGGGTCAGGAACCTGCTCGGACCCTACTTCGTCCTGCCCCGAATCCAAGCTAAAAAAATTTTGGGCATCGGTGCAGATGCTTTCCTCCCCTTGACTCTGTGACTGTTTGGAGTACACTTCTGATGCCCATGGTGTAGAATGGGTGAAGAGTTCTACAGACTCGCCCATCTGTGGTTCGCTACAGTCAGTTGGGCAGTAAGCCAGTTGTGACGCGGGGGAAAGCATGGGTAATTGGGGTGCCACCTTTCTGCACTGTACTGCGTGTGATGTTGAGGTGGAGGAAGAAGAGGACAGGGCACTGGAAGCAGGGCTTGCCATCCACTGGAGCACCTGCTCTTTCTGCGCCTTATCAACAAGGCGTATCGCTGTGCGGCTGCCAAAAGAAGGGAGTGGAGTAGGCTGTCCAGTAACAGAAGTTGTCAGTTGTCTTTGGATAGGACCTGTTTGTGTTGGTTCACTAGTGCTTTCACTAACATTACCACGTACCCCACTTACACCTTGAACACAAAGCCTATTCCCCCTTCCACCACGCCCTCTCTTTTTCCCACTCATGTTGGTCAGATACAGTGGTAGGGGCACGCAATTAACTAAAGAAAAATACGTTTTTTTCCTGTGCAATAGCTCAGTACACACCTGAATTTCAGCGACACTAAATGACAAGGTAAGATATGGCCTGCCGTATAACGTTACTAACAGACAAAAGAAATTTGTTAGTGTGCATGAGGCCAATAAAACCTACGAGATATTTTCCAAACAATTTCAAACTGAGATGTCCCCTGCTGTATTACTTTAGGAACAGAAGAAATTTTTTTTTTGAATGTGGATGAGGCCAGTATGACATAGAATATTTGCTCCAAAATATTTCAAACTCAGATCTAGCCAGCTGTATCACTCAGAGCAAAAAATATTTTTGGGTTACTCTGCATAAGCTCTGCGTCCAGCTGACTTTGACTGCCACTGACGTAGTAGCTGGCTTATAGCACTGTATGACTTTTGGCACAGGTAAAAATATTTTTCTTTGGACTGGGCATAACAAGAGAAAAAATGTATGAGGATTTATGGGATGAGTTAGGGCGATGAAGTGGGGTCCGTACCCATAGCAATAAAGATGAATCGTTTGCAGATTTGCAAATGGAATGGAGCAAGATCCCACAAGATGTCTTGAATACCCCAGTGGCTTCAATGCCCCGTCGGTATAGTGCAATAATTAAATCAAGAGGTTATGCTACAAAATACTAAGTTATGGCATTACAATGAATTACTCTCTATGTTGTGATCAATAAATAGTATATGCAAAACTTTTGGCAGTCAGATTTCTTTAAAGGGAACCTGTCACATCCTAGCTACTATCTACACTGCCCCCATAGTGTTGTTATTGATGCAATGTGCATCACTAACAAGATTTTTTCATTAAAATGCTGGCGCCGCCCATGTATTTGAATATTGCTCCCGGCAAGCGCTATTATTGAGGGGCGCATGCGCATTTGTACATGTTTGGCCCCTGGTCCCACACCTGCGCAGTGAGGATGTGTGGTTTCCAGCTTGACTGTGCACACGTGTGGATTCACAGATCATAGCGCGTGCACAGTGAAGCTGCGAACTACACAGCCTCACTGCTGGTAATCCCACAGCCTCACTGCGCAGGCGCGGGACCAGCGGCCGAACATGTACAAATGCGCATGCGCCCCACAATAAAAGCGCTTGCCGGGAGCAATATTCAAATACATGGGCAGCGCCAGTACTGACTGAATGCAGCGCCCGCCCATGACTGAATGTGAGAATCACATCCCTATGACTGAAAACGAGCAGGCAGGACAAAGTATATAAAAGGTTATAAAATCATTATAATACCACTAATTTTAATGAAAAAAGCTTGTTGGTGATGCACATTGCATCACTAACAAAGCAATGGGGGCAGTGTAATTAGTAGCTAGGACATGACAAATCCCTTTAATTAAATGACCATATCTATATTCAAAAGCATTTTGGTTAAAATTAAGGATTTGCATGACGACAACTTCACGCACTTTCAATTCATCACCAGGGAAATGGCATCACAACAACCAGACAGAAGTAATCACACTTTTAAAAAAAATGCCACATTTTTGGTCGCCATTGTACCTTTAATAAATCTAGTGGATTGTATTCTCCACGACAGCGCCATAGAACTTTATTCTTTTTGTACCCATTTCATTCATCTCGGACACAGTGCTCCGCATGGAGCAGCAGCAATTCTATAACGCTATGCTTGTTTGTGACGCGCCCCCTGGGCCGTGTGTGCACGAGTGTAGGATACCCGGAGCCGGGTCTCTGGGGGTTGTAGTCTCTGTGGCGGAGACCCGGTCCCGTGGCTCAGGGTGGTCAAACCAATGGCAGTCTTTTATAGGGGTTTTTATGGTTTTAATGTCCGACTACGCCACCCGTGGATTGCGGTTAATAAGAACCGCCGCTGCCGAACCGACCTCTGAGGCTGATGTTGTAAGGGCAGCAGAGTGTGGTATGACTCCCCACGGGAAGAGTTTAGCCTCAGGGCAATGTGGAGCGATGATGGTGGTTGTGGTGCGGGGCGTCCCAGTACTAGTAGTGCTGACGCGGTGAGAAAGCACAGAGACAAGGTGTTGCAGTTCAGGTTCTTTACTCACAGTTCTCATCCGGGTCACTTGTGCACAGATAGGACCGCCCGAGCCGTGCTGCGTCAACCAGGCAGGGGGCTCGATCAACCCCCAGGTTATTCCGGAGTGTGGCACAGGACTCCCTTCTATCCTTTTGCCAGCCGTGCCCCACCAGTGACACTACTTCTGTCCAGCTGCCTCGGGTCTTCTCCTGGGAGGACTGGGTGTCCACTTCCCTGACCCTATGTGGTGTGCCTTTCTAGTAGGTGTAGTGAGGGGTCGCACCAGTAAATGGTCACGACCGCCGGTCCTTGGTTAAGGATTAGTCGCCTCCACCAACTTGGGATCCGGTACCCTGTTCTGCCAACCCGTCACCCGCAATCTCCTGGGTCCTTAGGGTTCCTTCTGCTTTCGTGTCTCTGGGCCCTTCTACACTTTGGGTACTTCTCTTTCTTTGCTGTTCCTTTCTGTTTCTGTTCCTTTCTGTTTCTGCTCCTTTCTGCTGGCTCTAGCCTTCCTCCTAGGCCTGCCTCGTGGAGCTGGGCCCAGACTGAGTCACAGCTCCCTGTCAGCCCTCTCTGGCTGAACTCCTCTTCTCTTCTCCTCCTGACTGAACTGACCTTCTTCTCTTTCAGTGCTGGCTGGGCCTCACAGGCTAGGCCCGCCTCCAGAGCAGAGCTCCACAGAGGCCCTGCTCTGTCACTTCCTCTCTCAGACTGAACACTGTTCTAAGATGGTGCCCACCTTATATACCTCCCTCTCTGTGTATGAGCCCAGGTGACTTGCAACCAATGGGCTCCTACCTATGCCCAGAAACCCAACCCCTATCTGCTCCTACATCACTGGGTTTTCCTCCCCCCTCCCCACTCCAGCCAGGGACATGTTCTGTCGTGCCTGCATTACTGTACTAATGGGAGCACCGTTGAGCTGTCCCCCAGAAATGGGGTGTGTGTGATGCATGCAGCTAACTGAGTCCCGGTCTACACACCATCCTTATCCGGGAGTGGGATATCACACCTCTGGTTGAGGTGCAATACCTCTGTAGCGACCGAACCCCCGGGGCGCTACATTTGCATAGCTCACAATGTAACCACCATTTATTTGTTTACCTAACCACCATAGCTCAAACAATATTACCTAGGGGAGTGCCCCCATCTCTAATTTATCCACAGTATTTTTCTCCATAGCTGAGTTAGGAACTAGTGATGAGCAAGCATCCTCGCTACTGCTCGGTGCTCGCCCGAGCATCTCACTGCTCGAGATGCTTGGTGCTCGCCGAGTATTTCCGGGGTTGCTCGACATTAACTCGGGTCCCCTCCCTGCATGTTTGGCGCTCTTTACAGAGCCAATGAACATGCAGGGATTGCCTGCCACTCACTGTAATGCCGCAGCCATGTTGGTTGTGGCATTACAGTGATTGGCTGGCCGCACAGCGTCATCAGGTCTATATCAGACCTGGTGCCACCATGTTCGTCACAGTCACTCCCGAATCAGACAGTGTAAGGAGAGGTGCTGCTGAGCTAGGGGGAGATTTGCTTGTTTCTAGTTAGTGTAGGTGCACCAAATTATATTAGAGACTAGTGTTGAGCGAGTATGTTCTGTTCAGAGTACGCTCGGGCCGAGCTCCGAGTATTTACAGCTGCTCGGTGATATGGTTGAATCGCTCCCGTGTGCATGATTTGCAACTGTTTGACAGCTTTATTACATGGAAGGAATGTGTAAGAAAACGGTCAAATCATTCACACGGGAGCGATTCAAACACATCACCGAGCAGCTGTAAATACTCGGAGCTCGGCCCGAGCGTACTCGCCGAAAGGGTTAATAGAACATACTCGCTCAACACTATTAGAGACACATATCCATCTCAACAAACAGTCCTTCTGAGGACTAATCCATCTGTAGAGATATCAGGCAGGCAGTGTATATAGACAGGCAGGCAGGGTATATAGCAGACTGCAGTGCACATAGCACAAGAGGCTCCATTCCAGTTCTGTCTGCTGCTGCTGTTAGATATTTCAAGAAAAAGGCCAAGGTCTCAGGGGCCAGTAATAATTTTTTGTTGGATCTTAATCCTCATTATTTGCTTAAAAAGCAATCCAGAGAACACCGTTTTTGTTGGCACTGCAGAATACAGCCAGGTCCTTTCCATATTACAACTATTTAAAACTGTGGTTTGTCCCTCACACGGATCACATATAATTGCACTGAAAATACTAACAATACTGCCCTCCATTAAACATTTGTTTCATTTGTTTCAGCGTGTCAGTGAGGCAATTGACACCAGTTTGCTGTTCAAAATAGTTACCTACAGGCCAAGTATTTAAAACTATGTTTTCTCCGTAACACGGATCACATATACGTTTTCAGAAAATACTGCCATTTCTGGCCTCCATTAAAAAAAATTTCAGTGTGTCAGTGAAGCAATTGACACCAGTTTGCTGTTCAAAATAGTTACCTACAGGCCACGTATTTAAAACTATGGTTTGTCTGTCACACAGATCACATATAAGTTAGCTCCAAATTCAGTCATTTGTAGTGAGCATGGAAGATATTGTCCTCCATTTAGAATGGGCAAGGCACGTGGCAAGGGACAGGGAACTGGATGTGATGGTGATGGTGCATGCAGAGGCCAAGGCCGTGGGCAAGCTGATATTGTGCCACAACAAACACCCACATCTTCTGGCTCGACCTTCCTGTCCCAATTAATAGGGGACCGCAGAACACCACTATTTAACACAGAGCAGTGTGAAAAGGTTATTGGTTGGATAGCAGATAATGCTTCCAGTCACTTAGCCACCACCACCACCTTGTCTTCCACACGGTCAAGTCTCAGTAGCTGTGAGTCTGAACTGCATATTCCTCACCCTGAACCTCCTTCCTCCCACCAAGCCGAGTGCCAGAGACAACTGATCCCACACTTGGACACTCCGAAGAGCTGTTCAATTTTCCATTTATAGATTAGGGCCTCTTGCCCGGTCCACTTGAAGCGGGGCAAGAGGAGATCACATGTAGCAATGCCCAAATATTTTAGCAGCCACGGTCACACAAAGACAACGGTGGGAAAGTGTCACAAGAGGTGGATGATGATGAGACACAATTGCCAGAAAGTCAGGAAAAGGACCGGAGTGTGGAAGTGGAAGACAAGGTCGTGGATGATATAATAACTGACCCAACCTGGCAGGAGGACATGCAGAGCGTGGAGAGCAGCACACAGGGGGAGGGAGGCAGAGATGGAGCAGTGTGGTGGCCGCAGAAAGAAGGCAGGCAACCGTTCCCGGTAACACCAACACAAAGGAAGTTGCCAGTACAACTGTTAGGGCTTCCTGAGTCTGGTTGTTTTTTAAAGACTCTGCCGATAACCCCAAAAAGGCCATTTGCACCACCTGTCAGGCCAGCATCAGCAGGGGTGGCAAAACGACCAGCCTTACAACCACCAGCATGATTAGGCACATGGCAGGAAAGCACCCGACTTTGTGGGCCGAACCCCAGGGTCCAGGAACAATGACTGCGGGTGGCACCACTGCTTCCGCTGTTGTGCATGCAAGCCAATCCCCTGTCCATGGTGCATGCGAAGATGCCTCCTGCCCTGCACCTGTCATTGCACACTCTCAAGTAGAAGAATCAGGAAGCACGTCCACATCCTTGTCCCAGCGCAGTGTTCAGTTGTCCATACCCCAGTCCTTGGACCGCAAGCGCAAATACGCAGCCAACGCCCCACAGGCCACACTACTAAATTCCCACATTTCATGACTGCTTGCGCTAGAAATGTTGCCTTTTAGGCTCGTGAAGACGGAAGCATTCCGCTACCTGATGGTGGCGGTCGTTCCTCGGTACCCCAGCCGCCACTATTTCTCTCAGTGTGCCATCCCCGCATTACACAAGCACGTGTCCCAAAATGTTAGCTGTGCCCTCAACAACGCAGTTACGGGGAAAGTCCACCTAACCACGGACACGTGGACAAGTGCTTGTAGGCAGGGACGGTACATCTCGATGATGGCACACTAGGTTAACATAGTGGAAGCAGGGACCCAGTCGGACCTTGGGACGGAACACATCCTCCCGACGCCAAGGATCGCAAGCCCTGGGAAGCTGGAAGCACTGCCTCGGCCAAGCGGCAACAGGCTGTGATGAAGCTAATATGCTTAGGTGACAAACCGCACAATACTGAAGAGTTGTGGACAGCTCTGAAAGAGCAGGCAGATCTGTGGCTCACCCTTGAACCTACAGCCAGGCATGGTCGTGTGTGACAATGGCCGGAACCTGGTTGCGGCTCTGAGGCGAGGCGAGCTCACACACGTACCATGCCTGGCCAATGTGCTTAACCTCGTGGCTCAGTGATTCTCCTACCCGGAGCTGCCGGATCTGCTTGTTAACGTACGCAACCTGTGTGCCCATTTTAGAAAGTCACCTACAGCTTCTGCTGCCCTTGCAGTGTTTCAGCAGAGTTTGCAGCTTCCGGCTCACAGTCTGGTGTGTGATGTCCCCACGTGTTGGAACTCTACAATGCAGATGTTGGGAAGGATTTGTGAGCAGAAGAGGGCAGTTGTTGAGTACCAGCATCAACAAGGCCGTCGGTATTCAGTTCACACTCCACACAAGACCTCAGGAGTGGACATGGATGTCAGACATATGTACCATCCTCCAAAACTTTGAGGACTCCACCAAGATGGTGAGCGGCGATAACGCCATAATTAGCATCTCCATCCTGCTTCTCTGTCTTCTGAAACGCTCTCTGCTCACAATTAAAGAGGATGCATTTCAGGCTGAGCACGATGAGATGGAGCAAGAAACCATACAGGGTGATTACACACAGGCCAGCCTCATGTCATCCCAAAGTGGATTGGGTGACAATGAGGAGGAGGAGGAGGAAGAACAGGAGCTAGTTTCATGCACTATAGACGGTACTACCTGCACAACTGTCATACCGTCTGTTCAGCGTGGATGGCCTGAGGACAGAGAGGAGGAGGAGGAAGAGAGCATAGTCACTTGTCCTCTTGGTGAGGACACGGAAGTCTTGCCTGTTAGCAGTCAAACTCAGCCATGAGTGCCAATGTTACGCTGCCTTTCCCATGACCCTCGAGTTCTCAACATTTTGGGTGACAGTCATTACTGGTTGGTGATACTTCTAGACCCAGGCTACAAGGAGAAATTTATATCTCTTATTCCTGAAGCGGACAGGTCTACAAAAATGGGGCAGTACCAGAAGGCCCTTGTTGCGGAACTATTAAAAAATTACCATCTGAAAACACTGGCGGCAGAGGTCACAGTTCGTTGGACAACCAAGGACTACAGGCGAGAGAGACACAACTCCAATCCAGCAGAGGCAGGGAAACACTGTCAAAGTTCTGGGACAATTTTCTTAGCCCCTCCCATCGCACAGGCCCTGACGTGCGGGGCACTCTCACAAGGAGTGAAAAGTTTGTGAAGATGGTGAGGGAGTACCTTGCTAACAGTACCAACGTCCTCCGTGATTTCTCTGTGCCTTATAATTATTGGGTATCCAAGCTGGATACGTGGCATGAACTGGCTCTCTACGCCTTGGAGGTCCTGGCCTGCCCTGCCGCTAGCGTTTTATCAGAGCGGGTTTTTAGTGCCGCTGGTGGAATTATAACTGATAAGCGCATCCGCCTGTCAACTGAAAATGCTGACAGGCTGACTCTTATAAAAATGAACAAGGGCTAGATTCTGCCAGACTTCTCAACACCACCGAATGATAGCAGCATAACATAAACTCAAATACAGTGTATTTTTTTGGGTGGTGTGTTCCCATGCACCTTTTCACACACACACAAGGGTATACGCTTCCTAATTTTGGCTATTTGCTCTTATCCTCCTCCTTCTCCTCATCCTCCACCACCATATCAGCAGAGTGACCTTGGTCCGTGATGCAACACCCACATCATTTTTTTTAAAGGGTGTTTATGATGCCCGTAAAAAAAAATGTTTATTCAGTATGTTCACGTATACCCCCCAGGGGTAAATGTTTGTCAGCCCATACAGTTAGTGCATGGGCATTACAAGTATAGGAGGCCCGCTCCTTCCTAATGGGAAAATTCTTTTTTGAGGCCCTCCTCTACATCTCTTCCAAGGGGCATTGGAGTGCCTCCCAATTTTTTTTTCAGCCCTTGCATTCACTGCATAGGCCAACAATATGGGAGACCCACTTCCTAATAATGGGAACATTTTTTCATGAGGCCTTCTATGTCTCTTCCAAGGTGCATTGGAGTGCCTCCCAATTTTTGGCAGCCGTTGCATTCACTGCATAGGCCCACACTATTGGAGACCCACTTCCTAATAATGGGAACATTTTTTCATGAGGCCTTCTACATCTCTTCCAAGGGGCATTGGAGTTCCTCCAAATTTTTGGCAGCCATTGCTTCACTGCATAGGCAAACAGTATGGGAGACCCTCTCCTTTCTAATGGGAATTTGTCGTTATTGTTGCCCTGCTCTATGTGTCTTTAAATTGTTAGTGGGGTTTTTCCTAAATTTTGTCAGCCGTTGGACTCACTGCATACCCTATGACTGTATATCAGACCCTCTCCTTTCTAATGGGAACATGTCGTACTCGTTACTGTGGCCCTGCTTTATGTGTCTTTAAATTCTTAGTGGGGTTTTTCCTAAATTTTGTCAGCCGTTGGACTCACTGAATACCCTATAACTGTATAGCACACCCGCTCCTTTGTAATGGAAACATGTCATTACTGTGGCACTTCTCTACATGTTTTAAATTGTTAGTGGGGTTTTTACTAAATTTTTGGCAGCCGTTGCATCAGTGCATAGGCAAACAGTATGGGAGACCCACTTCCTAATAATAGGAACAATGTTTTCAGAAGGCCCTCTGACCTATACGTTTCTTGCAGGGACATTGAAATGCCTCCAAAGTTTTGGCAGCCGTTGGACTCACTGTATACCCTATAACTGTATAGCAGACCCTCTTCTTTCTAATAGGAACATGTCATTACTGTGGCCCAGCTCTATGCATCTTTAAATTGTTAGTAGGGTTTTTCCTAAGTTTTGGCTGCCCTTGCAGTCACTGCATGGGCATTACCACTATAGGAGACACGCTCCTTTATAATGGTGCCATTTTTTTTACTGAGACTCTCCTCTATGTCTCTTCAAAGGGGTATTGGGTTGCGTCCGAATTTTTGGCAGCCCTTGCAGTCACTGCATGTGCAATAACAGTATAGGAGACCCACTCGTTAATAATGGGAACAGCAAAGCATAGCCGGCTGATGGCTCTCTAACAATAGCGAGGGCCGACTGCTTGGCCTTTTAAGAATAGTAAGGGCCGTCTGATGGCCCTATAAAAATAGGCTTTGTGACTTTCAGAGTCCCTACATCATAAATGAAACAGGATGTGTCACACACCACATGGCCTGATAAGGTTGTAAAATGTTAAAATGACATTTCCCGGTGAATGCATTTGTCTTACAAAATAACTTAAAAAACAAACAAACAGTAGGATCTTTCTTTAGTATAAAAAAACAGAGTCACCAATGTAACCTCAATGTAATCACATTGTTCAGCTCCTGCGCCTCCTCCTCCATCTCCGAAATGACCACATCAGTCACAAGCTGAAAGCACTGCAGCACTGCCTTGGCCAAGCGGCAACAGGCTTTGCTGAAGATAACATGCTTAATGCTTAGGTGACAAACTGCCCAGCGCTGCAGAGTTGTTGAAAGCTGTAACACAGCAGCCTGATCTGTGGCTCTCACCGCTGAACATACAGCCAGGCATGGTCGTGTGTGACAATGGGCGGAACCTGGTGACGGAGAAATGACAGCTGGAGTAGATACGGTTTCCCTCTATGCCAGTCCTTTCACCAAGCTAAAGAATATGACTGTGGTGAAATACAACTCCCACTGAGAAACTGTTTCAGATTGAAAAACATTGCGCCCACCAGAGGATTTGATTCTGAGGGCTCACCTTTCTCCCCCGCTCAAGAGCCCCATAGCAGCTGCAAAGTTAGCGCTATCATGAACTCTCCTGATGTAGAAGCCAGGGCACACCAGAGGATTCTCTGATGGGACTGTCCAACCCTGTCAAGAAGCAGTCCTGGCTAAGAAAAGCATGTGGGAAGGTTCCCAGACACTCTATGGCTACTTTTTTACTGAGGTGGAAACCCACGCAAACACGGGAAGAACATACAAAATCCTTGCAGATGTTGTCCTTGCTGGGATTTGAACCCTGGATCCCAGCGCTGCAAGACTTCAGTGCTAACCACTGATTCAATGTGCTGCCATTCACCCTCTGATATCTAACAGGCTGGAGAAACTAGCACCTACTGCCACTCTATCTTCATCTCCTTTGTGAGAAACTAATGTATTTGGGCAGCCGCTCAGTCTACCAAATAAAATTCCTGAGAAGGAAATTGGGGATGGCTTCGCTACTGGTACTGGGGGTAGTGCTAATTCCATGGTGTCGTACCATAGTTTACTGGAAATATTCCAGGCAGTTAGGAGGTAAGCAGATTCCCACAGAAAACTACCAGCAGTAATGTTCAGGGACCCGCGCTTGTAGAAGGTGGAGACAATACCAGGAGAAATAGTGGCGGCTGGGGACTGAGTATGGGCACCCCGCTGCCGCCGCCATGAGGTTCTGGACAGCTTCCACCTCCACGAGCCTAAAAGGCCACATTTTAAGTGCAAGCAGCTGCCCGGAAATCTGGCAGTTTAGTTTTGCGGCCTGTGGGTGGGTGGCTGACTGCATACTTGCGCTTGCAGTCCAAGCAAAAGAAAACTAAGCAGATGGTGGCCTCTATCATCATCATGGCCTTACCTTGGCACTATAAACTTTCCTGAAGGAGAAGCTAGGGCCCACCGGAGGAGTCTCCGTTTCTCTGGTGGGCCCGTCCAACCCTGCCGAGAAGCAGCCCTGGCTAAGAAAAGTGTGTGGGAAGGTTCCCGGACACTCTATGGCTACTATTTTAATGTGGATTGGAAATGCTTATGCATGTTATTTCTCAAACCGCATTGCAGATCTGACCATTGCCCAACTCTGTAGTCAAGAAATTAAAGGCGCAAAGAAAGATGTTTGTGTGTCGAAGCACCACCGACAAGTGCGAGCTGATGTTGGACAGGCTGCTATTGCTTCTGCAACAAGCTACATTAGAGGACTTCCTAGGAGAAATGAGAGTAGATACAGTTTCCCTCTATGCCAGTGCTTTCACCGAGCTAAAGAATATGGCTGTGGTGAACTCTCCTGATGGAGAAGTCAGGGCCCACCCGAGGATTCTCTGGTGGGCCCGTCCAAAGCTGCTGAGAAGCAGCCCTGGTTAAGAAAAGTGTGTGGGAAGGTTCCCGAACACTCTATGGCTGCATTTTTAATGTGGACTGGCTCCGTACCATCCCTGGCCACATTCATCTGTCCACGTGTTTGTGGTTAGGTGGTCCTTCCCAGTAAGTGTACTGGGGAGGGCACGGGTAATATTGTGGGACCCGCGCTTGTGGAAGCCCGAGACTATACCGGGAGAAATAGTGGCGGCTGGGGACCGAGTATGGACACCCAGCCGCCGCCGGCTTGAGGTCGTGAAAAGTCTTTGCCTCCACGAGCCTAAAAGGCCACATTTCAAGTGAAAGCATCTTTAAAGGACTTCCTGGGAGAAATGACAGGTGGAGTAGATATGGTTTCCCAAGTCCTTTCACCAAGCTAAAGAATATGGCTGTAGTGAAATACAACTATCAGCAAAAAAAGCCGTGGACTGGCTCCATACCGTTCCTGGCCACATTCACTTGACCACGTGTTTGTGGGTAGGCGGTCCTTCCCAGTTCACTGGGGAGGGCATGGGTAATGTTGTAGGACTCGTGCTTGTGGAAGGCGGAGACGACACCGGGACAATTAGTGGCGGCTGGGGACCGAGTATGGATACCGGTCACCGCCGCCATAAGATTGTGGACAGCTTCCACGTCCACTAGCCTAAAAGGCCACATTTCAAGTGCAAGCAGCTGTCAAAAATTTGGCAGTATAGTATTGCAGCCTGTGGGTGGGTGAGTGGCTGGCTGCATACTTGCGCTTGCATTCCAAGGAATGGGGTAGGGACAGCTGAACGCTGCACTGGGACAAGGACATAGACGGTGATTGTTGCAAGTCTGCATCGACAGGTGCATGGTGGGAGGCATCTTCGCATGCGCCAAGGATCACTTATGATGGGCGCACTTTTAGGCAGTGACCTGGGAGTCAGAGATGCTTCCAGGGGTCTTCCCCATGCTGTTCCCATGTCTTTTCAGCACTGTATGCATGTGTCTGATGATGTGTCACACACCACATGGCCAGATAAGGTTGTAAAATGTTAAAATTACATTTCCCAGTGAATGCATTTGTCTAGGTTGAAAGCAATGCAAAAGTGCAAAAACACATCAAAAACGCTACCTGTTAACAAAGCCCACGGTGTGGAGGAGTATTTTTGGTTTTGGTTATTTAGTTTGCCTTATATACAAGTCATTACCCTGGAAAGGATGTTCCTTAACATATTTCCCAGGAAAATCCATTTTGGTTTCTTCTTTGTATGTTTTATTGTGAGTCCTGTGACAGAGTCACTGGTATGATATATGAGGGGAGGTATGTGTCGCACAGGTTGCTAGCCTGTGTGAACTGAAACCAATGAACTTTCTGCCAGCATGTTATATGCTGGTGGGTTAACTCACTTAAAGGGCGTGGTTTTAGGGGAATGACAGTGATGGGAGGGATGTCATTCCCCATACCTCCACCTGAGGGTGTGGCTGAGCATCGTTTAAATGTTCAGCCCTGTTTTTTTTTCTTTGAGTTGTGTTTGGAAAGGCAAGGTCTCCAGACTGGACAGCCATAGCTCAGGAGGGAGCTGAACGCTGGACATAACTTGTGTGAGCGACCCGCACACACATATATGGACTGTGCTATAGTTTATCTTTTGTTTTTTTGTTTAGCCAGGTAAGGCTGTATTTATTTTGCTGGAGTGCAGAGCTTTGTGCTGTTAATAAAGCCTGCAAGGAAAACCTGGGTTCCTGAGTCTACTTCCGGAAGTGGCCGAGCAAGTCGTCCTACCACAGTTGGTGCAAGAGTGTGTGCAAGATTCCAGGAACACGTGTACCTGCCACAGAGACCAGCGGATGTCCTGGGTAAAGGCCGCCAGCCAGCCAGAGAAGTCCGGCAGCATGGAGGAGCTCGTTAAGCACCTGGCCCAAAACCAGCAGAGCATGCAGCAACTGCACTTGCAGACCCAGCAGAGCATGCAGCAGCAGCACAGAGAGCAGCTTCAGCAGCAACGGGAGTAGCAGCGGGAGACAAATAAACTCCTGATACAGCAAATCCAGCAGCAGCAATGACAGATGGAGCTCCTAGCAGGGAAGATCCGTGGCAGGACATCCGCTCCACCCCCAGATCCAGGTGAGGACGCACACGTCAGGAAAACGGTAAGGAGAACCTTACAGAAGATGACCCCGGGGGATGACGTTGAGGTATTCCTGACTGTTTTTGAAAGGGTGGCAGAACGGGAGAGATTACCTCAGGAGCAGTGGGCGGAGGTTCTGGCGCCATATTTGACCGGGGAGTCGCAGAAGGCCTATTACGATCTGACTTTACAAGATGCAAAGGAGTATGCAAAATTAAAATCCGAGATATTGGCACCCTCAGGAGTGACAATGTCTGTCAGAGCCCAAAGGGTCCACCACTGGGCGTATGCTGGCGACCAACCTCCACGCTCACAGATGTTTGACTTGTTACATCTAGTCCAGAAGTGGCTGCAGCCAGAGTCTTCCACTCCTGCCCAGATGGTTGAGCGTGTGGTGATGGACAGGTTCATCAATTCCCTACCCAGGCCGGTACAGAACTGGGTTGCCCAGGGCGACCCTCGGAATGCGGACGACCTTGTTGGCCTGGCAGAGAGGTACCAAGTGGTCGAAAAGTCCCTAGGGAAACCCGACATAATCACCTCCCCCTACTGGAGTGCCCAAAAGGAGGCGGGTTCACCACAGAAGGGGTTCAGAGCCACAACTGGGGGGTGTCCCACTTCCACTGAAGGTGCCGCAAGGACTGTTGTTAAGGATGTGATCTGTTGGCGATGTCGCAATCCAGGACACGAAGCCGCCCAGTGTCATACGTCTGCTAAGCCAATGGACTGCAGCCTAGGTAGACGATGTTCATATTATGCTTACCCAGCCTGCAGTGTGGACTGTCAACCCAGCGAGGGCTCGCAGGCGTGTGCCGTATCTGACGCGCCCCCTGGGCCGTGTGGGGAACAAGGAACCGGGCCTTTTGTGGGATGCTGGGGGTTGTAGTCTCCGCTTGGCGGTGACCCGGTCCGTGGCTCAGGGTGGTCAAACCAAATGGCAGTCTATAAGCTGAATGTCCGACTACGCCACCCGTGGATTGCGGTCAGAGTGAACTGCCGCTGCAGGGCTGACCGCTAAGGCTGGTGTTGTGGGTGCAGCTGAGCGTAGTATAACTCCCCACGGGAGGAGTATAGCCTCAGGGCAGTAAATGGGGATGTTGGTGGTGATGGTGCGCGGGAGCAGCAGTAACCACACGGAGTCTGTCATGCAATTCAGGGTCTTTACTGTTGGTGGTATTAAGGGACCCTTCCGGAATACAGGTTAACAATGGAGGCCTGGTCAGTCTGAGAGCTACTGAGAAATCCCACTGGTCAGGGGGAGTTTGTAGGCCTACCATGCTGACTTCACTCTTTCTTGGCTATCCTGCTGTAGTGTAGAGGTAGCCCACGTCTCTGAGTCTACCGTGTTGTTCTCACCCGTATTACTGGCGACTCGGGCCTTCCGTACCTCTCACCCCTCCGGGGTAGTAGTGGTCCCTCTTGTGTGGCTGAGCCTCTGGGCTTCCTTGGACCAGAGGACTTGAAGTCCCCTGTGTGGTGGTTTTCTGCTGCTGGGCTTATAACCCTCACAGCCTCGGACTCCAGTGTCCGGCTTTGCAAGTCTTTAGGCAGGACGAGCTCTGCTAGCTCCCCTCCTGGCCTCGTGTTCCTCCTCTGCCTACAGGGACTCCTCAGCCTGCTGCTGACCTGTCCCTATCTGCAACTTCTCTGGACTCTCACTGTTCTGAGCTAGCCCCGCCCCAGATCCAGTTTATAAAGGGCAGATTTCTCCCCTCCCTGGACTGAGGCAGGAGGTGCTGCATGCTAATTGTCCCCAACCAGGGAACCTCCCACCTGCTCTCAGACATGACATTGCTGCCACTGTGGCAACCAGACCTCGGGGTGCCACATATCCATTAATGGAGTGATGGTCCTGGGACTGTTGGACCCTGGGAGTCTGGTAACCTTAATCAGTGCCACCCTTCCCCACCAGCTGATCCATACCAAATCTGTGGGCGTCCGCTGCATACATGGGGACGTCAAGAACTACCCGGTGGCCAGAGTGACAGTCGGAACAGACTGTGGTGCCCAATCCCACGAGGTCGGGGTGGTCAGGGACCTAATACATCACGTCATTTTGTGACGCGATTTTCCCTTGTTCTGGGACTTGTGGGGGACGGGATCCAGACCGATTCCCGTGGGAAAAAGCCAGGACCCTAGAGAAATACCCCGGTCGACATCGGAAGTGGATGAGTTCCCACTGTGTGTCAACCTCCCTGAATTAGAGGTGCCTGGAGAGAACTTTGGGTCAGCTCCGGTTCGGGACTTGACCTTGAAAGGGGCGTGGGATAATGTTACTGTTTGTAATGGTGTTGCTCAAGAGCCGGGGGCAGACACCAGGTACCCACACTTTGCAGTTCAGGGGGAGCTATTATACCGGGTGACCAAACTAAAAAGTGAAGAGGTAGTGGAACAGCTGTTAGTTCCAGGTTCATACAGTCAGAGGATATTAAACATGGCACACTCACATATTCTGGGGGGACACCTAGGGGTTGAGAAAACCCAGGAGAGAATAAGGAGGCTTTATTGGCCAGGATGTTGTCGGGAAATCTTAAACTATTGTAGGTCCTGCCCCACCTGCCAGATAACCGCGCCCACCTCCCGCTTCCATAGTCCCTTAGTTCCACTACCTGTCATAGAGGTTCCCTTTGAGAGGATTGCCATGGACCTCGTGGGTCCCTTAGTTAAATCGGCCTGAGGCCACCAATATATCGTGGTGGTCATGGACTATGCGACCCGGTAACCCGAAGCGGTACCCCTAAGGAACTCGTCCAGTAAAAGTATAGCCCGAGAGCTAGTTCATATTTTTGCTTGGACAAGTCTGCCAAAAGAGATTTTCACAGACCAAGGAACCCCCTTCATGAGCAAGGTGATGAAGGAGCTATGCAGAGTCCTTCAGATTGCCCAGATTCGGACCTCATTTTATCATCCACAGACGGACGGCTTAGTGGAATGCTTCAATAAAACCTTAAAGGCGATGCTCAGGAAGGTCGTTGAAAAGGATGGGCGAGACTGGGACTACCTGCTCCCATTTCTGCTTTTCTCTACCAGAGAAGTTCCTCAAGCCTCCACTGGCTTCTCTCCATTTCAGCTCCTGTATGGACGGCATCCAAGAGGACTCCTAGACATCGCCAAGGAAACCTGGGAGGCTGAGGTCACGCCCCACCAGAGCATCATCAAACATGTCGCCCAGTTACAGGAGAGAATGGCAAAGGTGATGCCCATTGTGAAGGAACATCTCCTCCAGGCACAGGAAGCCCAGGCGAGGGTGTATAACAGGTCGGCAAGGCTGAGACAGTTCCTACCTGGGGATCGCGTCCTAGTTCTTATTCCCACTGTTGAAAGCAAGTTTCTGGCCAAGTGGCAAGGCACATAGGAGGTGGTGGAGAAGCTCGGTGAAGTGAACTACATAGTCCACCAGCCTGGCCGAAGAAAGTCACACCAGGTGTACCATGTAAACCTGCTCAAGCCGTGGCGAGATCGAGAACCCATGGGAACTCCTTGCCTGGGAGCCACTCCCGAAGGCCAGGTGGAAGATGTCATGATAGCGGAGACCCTTTCGCCAGCCCAAAAGCAACAGTGTCGATAACTACTCCAGCAGAATTGGGACCTGTTCTCAGAGTTGCCGGGGCATACCCAGGTGGTAGAACATGATGTGCTAACAGAGCCGCATATAAGGGTGAACCTGAAGCCATACAGGATTCCTGAAGCACGCTGGGAGATGATCTCGACCGAGGTAAAGAGGATGTTAGACCTCTGTGTGATAGAGGAGTCAAAGAGTGGATGGTCGAGCCCCACTGTCCTCGTGCCAAAACCCAACGGAGCCAAAACCCAACGGAGAGTGGAGGTTTTGTAATGATTACCTCCGGCTGAATGAGGTGTCCAAGTGTGACGTGTACCTGATGCCCCGCGTCGATGAACTCATCAAGAGGCTTGGACCGGTGAGGTACATCACCTCTCTGGACCTGACGAAGGGCTACTGGCAGATCCCATGTCCCAGACGGCCAAAGAGAAGACGGCTTTCTCAACACCTGATGGGTGCTTCCAATACACTCGGATGCCGTTCGGACTACAGGGGGCCCCAGCCTCCTTCCAGAGGGCTATGGATCGGATCCTAGCCCCACATAAGAAGTATGCCGCAGCCTACCTTGACGACATTGTAGTCTTTAGCCCAGACTAGGAAAGTCATCTACCTAAACTGCAGGCCGTTCTGGATGCTCTAAGGAAGGTGGGATTTACAATAAATCCCAAAAAATGCGCCATTGGAAAAGAGGAGGCCAAGTACTTGGGCTATGTCGTCGGGAGAGGCGAAATAAAGCCGCAAGTTAATAAAGTGGAGGCAATCCAGACCTGGCCGAACTCGCTCTCCAAGAAGCAAGTGAGAGGATTCTTGGGAATGATGGGATATTACCGGCGGTTTATCCCAAATTTTGCCATGATGGCCGCGTCACTGACGGATCTCCTAAAAGGCACCAGATCCACCATGGTGAAGTGGATGGAGGAAACAGACTGCGTTTCAACTGTTGAAGTCAGCACTGTGTAAACAGCCAGTCCTGGTCGCACCAGACTTCAAGAAAGAGTTTGTGGTCCAGACAGACGCTTCAGCGGTTGGTCTAGGAGCCGTACTCTCTCAAGAGATAAATGGACAAGAACATCCCATTCTCTATCTGAGCCGGAAGCTTTCGTCCTGCGAGAAAAACTACGCAATAGTAGAAAAAGAGTGTCTAGCCATAAAATGGGGCATAGATACAGTAAGATATTACCTAGTAAGCCGGAAGTTTAAGTTGGTAACAGACCATGCTCCA
The DNA here is from genome assembly GCF_046119375.1 of Phyllobates terribilis. Lineage (NCBI taxonomy): Eukaryota > Metazoa > Chordata > Amphibia > Anura > Dendrobatidae > Phyllobates > Phyllobates terribilis. The sequence continues at coordinate 25,780,293 of NW_027362761.1, read as the reverse complement.
TTGAGATGGTTGAGGGAAAAGAGGGGTAAAAATGCCAGGGTAACTAGATGGTTCCTAGCTCTTCAGGACTTCAACTTTCACGTAGAGCATAGGCCCGGGAAGTTACACGGAACGCTGATGCCCTTTCTAGAATTCCCTGTCTGGTATCGGAAGGTGCCCAAACCCCCGGCTTTGGGCAGAGGGGGGGAATATGTGACAGAGTCACTGGTATGATATATGAGGGGAGGTATGTGTTGCATAGGTTTCTAGCCTGTGTGAACTGAAACCAATGAACTTTCTGCCAGCATGTTATATGCTGGTGGGTTAACTCACTTAAAGGGCGTGGTTTTAGGGGAATGACAGTGATGGGAGGGATGTCATTCCCCATACCTCCACCCCAGGGTGTGGCTGAACATCGTTTAAATGTTCAGCCCTGTTTTTTTTTTCTTTGAGTTGTGTTTGGAGAGGCAAGGTCTCCAGACTGGAAAGCCATAGCTCAGGAGGGAGCTGAAGGCTGGACATAACTTGTGTGTGCAACCCGTACACTGATATATGGACTGTGCTATAGTTTATCTTTTGTTTTTGTGGTTTAGCCAAGTAAGGCTGTATTTATTTGGCTAGAGTGCAGAGCTTTATGCTGTTAATAAAGCCTGCAAGGAAAACCCGGGTTCCTGAGTCTACTTCTGGAAGTGGCTGAGCGAGTCGTCCTACCACAGTCCGTAAAAGTGGCATAATACCTCTGACAATGTTGTTGACAGCAGTGACCTGGGAGTCAGAAATGCTTCCAGGGGTCTTTCCCATGCTATTCCCATGCCATTTAAGCACTGTTCCAATCGATTTGGGCAATTTTTAGGCCCTCTGCAGACCGCCGGGGGGAGCCGCCTGAAAAATGCTCGAGTTTCCCATAGACTTACACTGGGCTCGTTGCTCGGGTCGAGCACTCGAGCATTCCAATTTGCTCGACCCGAGCATCGAGCACCCAAGCATTTTAGTGCTTGCCCATCACTATTAGGAACCACTGTACCACTAAGGGCGTAATATCTTAAAATATTTAAAGGGGCATTCCAACTTTTTTTTTTTTTTTTTTTATAAAGAGGTTCTACCCTACACCACAACATGAAGTAGATTTTTGCAGGCCCATAACTTAGTAGTGCATCTCAATTCACAGGAGCAACACAGGAGATCATGGTGAGGTGAAGGACACTAGATTATTTAATATACATGGTACTTTTCCCTTAGTCACCTCACTGTATATTTAAAAACACTGCATATGTCTGCAGTGTGCAGGATATCCAGTACATCGGGCATGGGTCGGATCCCTAGTGTCATTGGTGGTTGGCACATGGTGATAAATGTGTGGGAGTTGACTCCGCTATTACTGTTACCTCAAGGTTGGATGGTCAGTGGCGAACCCCATGATGGTGATACATAAGCTTGATAGTTATGCGTCTGATAATCACAGAGGCACCTTTCTTAAGCTAGGTTGCAGTGATAGTAGTTAACATCAACAAAAGCAGTCATACTGGGAATAACTGGGAATGCAGTAGAATATGTTCCAGAACAGTCTGTAGGTTCTGCTTGTTAACCTGGAAGACTAAACTAAATGCCTATTTTTCTGACTATCTTCCACACTATGCTACACCTTAAAGGGCCTCCAAATCCCTATACCCTCTATTCTTCATTAGTATTACATGTAGATTGTGACCAGTCCCATCATCTGCCACATTGCCTTCCTGGGCCTCACCACAGTGGCTTCTCTGAATCCTGGCACAACAGGGTGCATTTAGGGATCAGGGCATTCGTCCTCTTTGAGGGGTAAGCAGGCATAACTGCACTACATTTTCTTCAGCTAGTTCTGCCATGTTGGCCTACTAAAACAGACAGGGAGGCTGCTACTCATCTACATCCTTGCTGTGGCTGCTAGACAGCTACTACTCTCTCTCTCTTTCTTCAAACCAAAAGCACTCTGTTCAACAGCCGGTGGCTGCAGCTTTTGTAACTTTTACTCCTCCCATCCTGAGGCATGATTATCCCAGTCTCAGAGGGTGCAAACGTAACAGGGCCCGTACAGGAGGAGGACCCGCCGATGCCAATGTCACCTGGGGACACACATTTAGGTGAAATGTATTCACGCAGCTGGCCAATCAGAGGCCAAAATCTGACGTTGGCTTGCCAGTGACATGCGGCGTCTGGCAGTGATGTCATGCGTTACTGTGCCAGCACACCAAAGTCAGCTACCTGCTCCTACATCGGATACAGAAGAGGATGCCACGCGGCGTGGGAGCAGAGAAAGGTGAGAATAATCTTTTTTCTTGTTAAAATATGCTGGAGAATAACAGAAGTCGCACTTGATGGGGGACATTATACCAGAAGGGGGGCGTTATACCAGGATGTGGGACATTATAACAGGATGGGAACATTATACTAGGATGGGGGACAACATACCAGGAAGGGGACCAGGATGGGGGAAAATGTTATTGACGCGCCCCTGGGCCTGAGTCGCGCAGCGTTGCGCACGCGGGAGCCTACCCGGAGCCGGATCTGATAGGGGTAGTAGTCTCGTGGCGGTGACCCGGTCCGTGCCCAGGTAGTCAAACTGAGTGGCAGTATTTAGCAGTAAATGTTAGAATGTTCGACTACGCCACCCGTTGAATGCGGCTATGAGGCCGCCGCTGCAGGGCAGACCGCTGAGGCCGGTGGTACGATTGTGCAGCGTAGATGGTATAACCCCCAACGGGAGGGGTATGGCCTCAGGGCAGCCGACGTGTTTGAAGGGGGTAGCAGAATAGCATGCAGGTAGCAGGAACCACTCAGAGACGGTGCGGTGTAGTTCAGGGTCTTTACTGATGACAAAGGTAGACCCTCCCGGAGTACTGGCTAGCGATCGGGGCCTGGTCAGTCCGTGAGCAGGTGGGATCTCCCCTGGCCAGGCGGAGTTGTAGGCCTCCCCAACTAATTGTACTCTTCTGGCTACCTTGCTAGAGGCGGGTAAAAGTAGCCCACGTCCCTGAGTGTACCGTGTGGTGCTCACCCGTATGGCCGGTGACTCGGGGCCTTCTGGTAGCTTCCGCTCCACGACGGCGGTGCTGGTCCCTTGCGTGTGACCGTGCCTTCGGGTTTCTTGGCCAGAGGACCTGAAATCCCCTGCCGGTCGGTTTCTGCTGCTGGGTAAGGATTAGTCCCCACAGCCTCGGACTCCGGGTCCGGTGAGAACTCTTCAATCAGGGCGAGCTCTACAGCTTCCAGCCCCTGACTCCTTTTAGCACTGCTCCCACTGAGCTCCTGATCTTTCTTTCCTATAGCTGCTCCTCTCCAGACCAGACTATGTCTCTGTCTGGGACTCCTCTTCTCCTCTTTTTCCTAACCCTGCCTCAGCCCCAGTCTTATATAGGGGAAGTTCTTCCCCTTCCAGGACTGGGCAGGAGGTGTGGCATGCATAGGATTCCTGACCAGGAGACCTCCCACCTGCTCTCAGACGTAATATTGCTATTACTGTGGAAACCAGACCCCTGGGGTGCCACATTCCCCCCTAGTGAAATTTAGTACTCCGGGACTAAACATACTTTTGTAAACATAACAAGTTATAAACAGCAACAGTACAATAAAGAAAAACACATTAGGATGGTCACGGCGTGTCCGCAACCGGGTGCAGTTTTTGAAGAAAACAAGGGTGTCCATTCCACCAAAGAACAGGGAGCCGTAACCAGGTAGGGGTCTGTCCTGCCCCGAGTCTTTAACAGTCTTTAGTCCGTTCCTGGGTTACGCTCCAAACATATGTACAAAGGATTCCGGATAATCCATAAACGACACCTATAAAATAACTAGAAATACATAATTATTCACAAGCAACAATAAACAGGTAAATACAAATAAAACAGTTTGAGCACTTTAAATCCTCCAACGTACGGGCAACTGGCCTCTAGTGACCCTAGTAGACCTACGGAGCTGACTGACTGGTCCTGAATTACAGGGTGTAGGGGCTGTCAAAGGTAAACTGGGCAGCTGTCTACGAGCTCTTTGGCTCACTAGGGGCACGGCAGGCTCACTATAAGCAGAGGGTTGATCCTCCTGATCTGCTTGTGTGGGGTCTTCTGCCTCCTGGACCGGCTGCTCTTCCAGCTCTACCTGTTTCTCCGTAGGTACTTGAGATGCTGGTTGGAGGAAGGTGAGGGCGGGTACCACAACAGCGCCATTGACTTGAGTCCAAGACCGAGGGAAGTCTCCGAGCACAGTACTGACCATATCTTCCCTTTCCTCTGCGGGTCAAGGGTCTTCCTGTTCTTCTTCAGGGTTCCGTAGCTGTTCGGGACACTTCTTCAGGTGATCTCGGGATACAATGGCTGTGGTTTCTCCTCCATCCTTACTGATTGTGCAGACTTTCGGGTTCTCATGGCTTGAGGGCAGTACGGTGTACGGGTCCTTCTCCCACTGGTCGTCCAACTTGTGGAGCCGTCTCTTCCTCTTCAAGACCTGCTCTCCAGGTACCAGGGGAACAGCGGGAGCATACTGGTTGTAAGTCTTCTCCTGTCTTTCTCTAGCTTGACAGAGACTTCGCTCCACGCTCTCCTGTACTTTCCGGTACTGCTGCTGCCTCTCTGTGTCCCAGTCTGCTTCTGGTGAAGTGTCCTCGGGTGTCAGGACTCCCATATCCAGGTCAACAGGCAGCTTATCAGGTCTTGCTCTCATTAGGTAAGCCGGGGTACAGTTGGTAGAACCTACAGGGATGTGGTTGTATAGGTCCACCAGATCAGGCAGTTTCTCAGGCCACAGACTGCGTTCTTCCAGGGGCAATGTTTTCAAAAGGTCTATCACCACCTGGTTCATTTTCTCGCAGAGTCCATTGGTTTGTGGATGATAGGGTGTTGTTCTTATCTTCCGGCAGCCATACAGAGTGCAGAACTCCTGGAGGACCTCCGCTTCAAAGGCAGGTCCCTGGTCCGTCAGCACCTGCTCTGGGTATCCGTGTGGACGGCAGAAGTGCTGCTGGAAGGCTCTAGCTGCTGTTTGAGCCGTTAAGTCCTTGACGGGGACGACAACCAAGAACCGGGAGTAGTGATCCACGATGGTTAACGCATAGACGTAGCCACTTCTGCTGGGGGTCAGTTTTACATGATCCAAGGCTACCAGTTCCAACGGCTGCTTGGTGACGATGGACTGCAGGGGAGTCTTCTGGCTAGCACGGTCCTTCCTTCTTAGGTTGCATGGGCCACAGTCTCTGCACCACCTCTCGATGGTTCCTCTCATGCCTACCCAATGGAACCGCCCGCGCAGCAGGAACTCCAGCTTCTTCCATCCGAAGTGCCCAGCTCCGTCGTGGTATGCCTCCAGTACCATAGCCGCGTCTCTTCTTGGCACCACTACTTGCCAGATCAGTTCATGCGTCCGGGAGTTAACCATTCTGCGGCACAACTTCCCCTTGTAAAGGAACAGTCGACTCTTCTCAACCCACAGTTGCTTGGCCTCCTCCGGAGCGTCTGGGTCAAGGCGGGCATCTGGCTGAGTCAGCATCTCCTTCACCAGTCGGACGGCGGGGTCACTGTCTTGCGTTTCCGCCCAGTTGTAATGAGGTAAGGGGTTGAACGTAGCAGATTGCTTACCCCTTACACGGTGGGAATACTGGATAGTCCCATGACGGTGGAACGCGGGGAGTTCAACTTCTTCCAGTTCCTCTGGATCTTCCCCTACGTCCGGTAGGTTTGGCATTCTGGACAAGGCATCCGCGTTGGTATTGGAGCGTCCTGCCGGGTATTTGATCGTGAACTCGTAGTTGGACAGGCGGGCCATCCATCTCTGCTCCAGGGCACCGAGTCTTGCCGTATCCAGGTGTGTCAACGGGTTGTTATCCGTGTACACGGTGAACCGGGAAGAGGCGAGGTAGTGCCTAAAGCGTTCGGTGACTGCCCACACCACTGCCAGGAACTCTAGCTTGAATGAGCTGTAATTCTCAGGGTTTCTTTCGGTGGGTCGCAGTTTTCGGCTGGCGTAAGCAATTACCCATTCTTTCCCCTGCTGGATCTGGGACAGTACGGCTCCTAGCCCGACGTTACTTGCGTCGGTGTAGAGGATAAAGGGCTGGCTGTAATCAGGGTACGCCAGGATTTCATCCCCCGTGAGGGCCATCTTCAGCTGGCGGAAGGACTCTTCTTCCAGCTTCTCCCATCTGAAGGGTGGCTTCTGGTTCTTGGCCTTTCTGGACTGGCCTATCAGGAGGTCCTGCATAGGAGCTGCCTTTTTGGTGAAACCGGGAATGAATCTTCGGTAGTAGCCTACCAACCCGAGGAACTGCCGCACTTCCTTTACGCTGGAGGGGCTTGGCCATTCCTTAATTGCGGTGATCTTATCAGGGTCGGGAGCCACTCCGTCAGCACTCACCACGTGTCCCAGGTACTGCACCTTTGGTTTCAGGAGGTGACACTTGGAGGGTTTCACCTTTAGGCCGTAGTTTGCCAGGGCTTCGAACACTTCTGCCAGGTGTTTCAGGTGGTCCTCGTAGGTCTTGGAGTAGACGATGACATCGTCCAGGTATAACAGGACCGTCTCGAAGTTTCGGTGTCCCAGACAGCATTCCATCAATCGTTGGAAGGTTCCTGGTGCGTTGCAGAGTCCGAACGGCATGCAGGTAAACTCGCTAAGTCCCATCGGGGTGGTGAATGCGGTCTTCTCCTGGTCCGCCTCTGCTACAGGAACCTGCCAGTACCCGCTAGTGAGATCCAAAGTGGAGAAGAAGTTAGCAGATTTTAAAGCAGCCAAAGACTCCTCTATCCTTGGTAAGGGGTACGCATCTTTGTGTGTGATACGGTTGATTTTCCGGTAATCTACACACATTCTCATGGTGTTGTCTTTCTTTTTAACCAAGACTAGTGGAGCTGCCCAGGGGCTACAGCTGTCCCTGATTACCCCAGCCTCCTTCATGTCTCTAAGCATCCCCTTGGCGTGTTGGTAGTGTGCAGGGGGTACGGGTCGGTATCTCTCCTTTATGGGAGGATGGTCTCCCGTGGGGATGTGGTGTTCTACCCCCTTTACTCGCCCGAAGTCTAACGGGTGTTTACTAAACACTCTCTCGTACTCTTGAACCACCCGATAGACTCCCTGTTTCTGGTGTGAGGGAGTGGAGTCAGTTCCCAAATGTAGTTGCTGACACCAGTCCTCCATTGGTTTCTTAGAGCCGTTACCTTCCTCTGGGTGAGATGGAGGCAAGGGTTCCACTGACTGTACAGAATTTTGGTCGATGGTATACAATTTGGCTAGCGTGGCATACCGGGGCAGGTATACTTCCCTCTTCCCGATATTTATTATGCGAACGGGCACCCTCCCATGGCGTACATCAACCACCCCCCGTGCCGTCAAAATCGTGGGCCTACTGTCTGAGTAGACTGGTTCTACCATTGCCTGGTAATCTCTACCTCTCAGACCAATAGCTGCCCGGCACCAAATCATCATTTCACTTTTCGGGGGCATGGCAATAGGGAAAGGGTCACACATTCTCACGCTTCCTATCTCACCACCGGAGAGTTCCACCTGTTGCCGCCGCATCAGTGCCCGGATCTCTTTTTGGAGCACTCGCTGCTGGCCGGAGCTGGCGTTCTTGGCAACCTGCTGTAAAATGAAAATCACCTCTGCAAGACAATTTTCAATCACATTAGTTCCTAGAGTTATCTTTGGGTGACTCTCGCGCTTGTCAATGTCTACAATGATCAGTCCCTGTGCTGCCAGTTCGACTCTACCGATTTTAATGGTCATCTCTTTAAATCCGATCTGTGGCACGGGCTGACCATTGCTGGCAATGATACTCAAGTCGTCGTCAGGGTAGCGGGTTATATCCGAGTCATTCCAGTACTGCTTGAAGAGCACGTACGGGATGGTGGTGACCTGTGACCCGGTGTCAAGTAGGGCACTCATAGGAATGCCATCCAGTACTACAGGCAAGACTGGACGTCCTCCCACATATTTGTCACGCCAGTTCGATGGGCCTGGTGATCTTATTCCTGGGGGTTGGCCCTCTACCCCAGGTTGTGCCAGTTTAAAGGACAGTACCTTGCCATATGTCCGGGTTGATTGCAGCGGCGGCAGATGGGTTGTCCGTCCTCGTTGTATCGGTCGCTGTGTCTTCCTCTGGCCGGTGGGGTCCTCCTTGGTCGACGCCACGGGATGTCCTCCGGTCCGGATGCCAGCTGGATCTTCCCTGGAGCAGAAACCTGTAAAGACTGCACAGTTCTGGTTAGCGCAGCAACGCTTTTAGCTAGCTCTTGGACCTGATGGTGCAGGTCTGGAGCCGGGTCATTGTTCAAAGCCTGCGCGTCAGCTCCCACAGGCCCTGCCGACAAGGGCGCCGCCTCCTGGTGGTAAGCGGTAGTAGGGCGCCTGTGGGTCACCACGCCACCCGGTGCCGGTTCTCAGAGCACCCGGATGGCTCTGTCCTTGAACTGTGCAAAGTCCAGATGAGGATCCTGTAAGGCCATTGCCCGCAACTGGGTTCGGTGGGCATTGCAATATAGTCCCTCTATTTATTGTTCGGTCAACAGCCTGTCCTCGTTTCCCACGCCGTCAGGGTCGGTCTGCTTAATGGCTCTCAGGGCCTCTTGTAGGTTTAGTGCATAGTCCCTTATATTCTCATGTGCTCGCTGTTTGCACCCGTAGAATCTAAGCTTAATCTCGGCTGAGGTGCGGGTATCAAAGGTGTCCTTCAGCCGGGTTAATATCCCTGCGACAGTCCTCCTCCCAGGTGGCCAGGACTTTACCTCCCTTTGGGCTGCCCCGGTTAGTTGGGCCACCAGGATGCTCACTTTTTGCTCTTCTGTGAGGGGGTACACCTGGAAGAGGCTATGCAGCTTTTCTCTAAAGTCATTCAGGGTATGTGACTCCCCTGAGTACTGGGGTAGCCAGGCTGCCCCCGGGATATAGGGCATGGTGAAAGGCATGACCGCAGCAGTGGCGGCGCTGGCGGTGGCTGTGGCAGTGAAGCTCTCCTCCGTATCCGACATCCTCCTCCCCCCTAGTGGACCGTGGCCTACCTTGCGATGATCCTCTTCCGTAGGCCGCGGTTCCGCAGTGGATCGTCAGGGTTGAGGACCTTCCGTCGCGCTCCTGTGACGTCGGCGTCTGCTGGGCTCCTTCCAGGACCTTACGCAACGTCCTGACGTGAGGCGGGGCTTCAGTTCTCGCGCGCTTTCAGAGTCCACGCCCCTCTTCTCCCCGCGCGGCATCTTCAAGATGGCGTCCAACGGCGGGAAAACTCCACGGATGGCGGGAAGAAGGCAGAAGATGGCGCCGGATGGCGGGAAAACTTCACGGATGGCGGGAAGAAGGCAGAAGATGGCGCCGGATGGCGGGAATCTTCACCACAGGTAAGTTTAACAGTCTTCTTTCAGGCACGCAGTACCCGGTGGTTGCGGGCACGGAATCCTGCCGACTACGCCAAAGTTGACGCGCCCCTGGGCCTGAGTCGCGCAGCGTTGCGCACGCGGGAGCCTACCCGGAGCCGGATCTGATAGGGGTAGTAGTCTCGTGGCGGTGACCCGGTCCGTGCCCAGGGAGTCAAACTGAGTGGCAGTATTTAGCAGTAGATGTTAGAATGTTCGACTACGCCACCCGTTGAATGCGGCTATGAGGCCGCCGCTGCAGGGCAGACCGCTGAGGCCGGTGGTACGATTGTGCAGCGTAGATGGTATAACCCCCAACGGGAGGGGTATGGCCTCAGGGCAGCCAACGTGTTTGAAGGGGGTAGCAGAATAGCATGCAGGTAGCAGGAACCACTCAGAGACGGTGCGGTGTAGTTCAGGGTCTTTACTGATGACAAAGGTAGACCCTCCCGGAGTACTGGCTAGCGATCGGGGCCTGGTCAGTCCGTGAGCAGGTGGGATCTCCCCTGGCCAGGCGGAGTTGTAGGCCTCCCCAACTAATTGTACTCTTCTGGCTACCTTGCTAGAGGCGGGTAAAAGTAGCCCACGTCCCTGAGTGTACCGTGTGGTGCTCACCCGTATGGCCGGGGCCTTCTGGTAGCTTCCGCTCCACGACGGCGGTGCTGGTCCCTTGCGTGTGACCGTGCCTTCGGGTTTCTTGGCCAGAGGACCTGAAATCCCCTGCCGGTCGGTTTCTGCTGCTGGGTAAGGATTAGTCCCCACAGCCTCGGACTCCGGGTCCGGTGAGAACTCTTCAATCAGGGCGAGCTCTACAGCTTCCAGCCCCTGACTCCTTTTAGCACTGCTCCCACTGAGCTCCTGATCTTTCTTTCCTATAGCTGCTCCTCTCCAGACCAGACTATGTCTCTGTCTGGGACTCCTCTTCTCCTCTTTTTCCTAACCCTGCCTCAGCCCCAGTCTTATATAGGGGAAGTTCTTCCCCTCCCAGGACTGGGCAGGAGGTGTGGCATGCATAGGATTCCTGACCAGGAGACCTCCCACCTGCTCTCAGACGTAATATTGCTATTACTGTGGAAACCAGACCCCTGGGGTGCCACATTATAGCATGGAGTCCAGGATGGGGGCATTATTCCTGGAAGGGGCCCAGATCAAGGGAGATTATTAGAATGAGCCAAGATGGGGGGGGATATTATTAAATGGGGGACAAACGCGTATGTCTTTATAGGATCTAGAACAATACAGGGGTCCATACATCTGACCAATATGCAGGTGGGGGCCTTGGTGCAAATTTTGCATCGGGGCCCATCAGACTCTAGTTACACCACTGCTCTTACCCTTCTGGATCTTAACTAATTAACTACCTAGAGCTGTGGACTCTGGTGTATGACATACTGAATCATACTTCTTAAATTGCTACACACAATAAAAGTGCAAATATGCATAGAACAATGCAGTTCTTTGTAGGAAACAGTGTAACAGCATGTCTAATGAACTAGTGACCATCTGTGAAAACCTGACTCAGAATAAGGCCTTATTCACACAACAGGTTTTTTTTCTTACAAAAAAAATTGACTTATTTCTATAAATGTTATGGATCAGATTTTCATCAGTGTTTGGTCTGAGAGTCAGTGTTTACTGAACTTTCACTGTGTCATCAGTTTTTCTTCTATACAAAAAAGCTGAAGGAGGTTTCATAGGCTTATCCTAGCATTAGGGTATGTGCACACGATGCAGAAATGCTCAGGATTTTTTCCTGAGCATTTCTGCATCTCCCTGGCAGGAAAAAACGCATGCGGATTGTACATGCGGTTTCCTGCCAGGGACATGCGGAAATGAAGCGGTCTTCACTTTCATTTCCGCATGCGGGTTGACAAGCGCTTCCCAAGCGATTTTAGCATCACTTGGAAAGTGCTTGTCAACTTCACACTATATAAATCCATGCAAACAGCATGGATTTATATAGTGTGTGAATGTCAAAAAATAAAAAATAAATATATACTTTACCCTCTGATGGCCCCCGGTGTCCTGCTTCGCTCGGTCCCGGCTACCGGCACTGAAGACTGAAGGACCTGCCGACGTCAGCGTCACGTGACCCGTCACATGACTCTGACGTCAGCGAAGGTCCTTCTTCATTCAACCGCGAAGTGCCGGGAACCAAGCAGGAGCGCTGAGCGGGCCGTCAGAAGGTGAGTATATATATATTTTTTATTTTATTCTTTTTTTTTTAATGGTACCTGGGTCTGGATGAGAGTCCTCTCATCCACACCCGTGTACCATCCGCACATTAGACCGCATGGAATGCGCATCAACATATACAGTGATGCGGATTCCATGCGGTCTAATGCAAGTCAATGGCGCCAAAAAAGCAGCGTTTCCGCAAAATTAATTGACATGCTGCGGATTTTTGAGTGCAGCGTTTACGCTGCGGAAAAATCCGCATCATGGGCACAGCACATGCGGATTTCAATTGGGGAACATTGCTGCCCTTCTACCATGCGTTTTTCATGCGTTTCCGCGGCGTTTACGCAACTGCAAAAACGCCGCGGAAACGCATTAAAAACACATCGTGTGAACTCAGCCTTACACAGTGAAAAAACGGACTGCATTAGGATGCAACAAGGATACCATCAAAGCACTATCAATTTTTTCATCCGCAAATCAAATCAAGAATGGACATGCGGACAAGTTGTTTTTCTTGTAGCAATCTAGTCTGAAAACAACTCTCAGCATGCCCTAGCCATTCTTTACGTCTTACTTGGAGCTGTAGTCTTACATGGTGGGAACATATATAGCATTAACCAGAATTGACAATGGTAATACTTGGTTCTTAGAGTAGAAAATTTTTCCTTGACACACTATACCGCAGGCATCCCTCACGCCAAGTAGGGAAGCTATTAGAAGTATTACATTAGTTAGAAGGATTACAATTTTTAATACATGTGTCTACCATATCTTTATTTTTTCTAAACCAATGTTCATATGCTTTTGTGCAAGGTTTAAACTAAAATGTTGTTTATTGGGGAAGTGCATTTCAAGGTAGAGATAGGGTCAATAGTCAAATTATTCAAGTAACCTTTAGGCAAGTTAAATAAAATGACAGAGGGACGATGTGGCAATAGGTGTCATTCCTTGTGAGGCTAGTCATCCACAACGTCTTCTAGAAATTTGCAAACTTTTGATGATGTTTGTTGAGAATTTTAGCCACAAGCACATTTCTCATTGTGTTTCAATGGGTGGGACCAGTAAAACATATAAGGAGGGTTACCAGGAGGCAACATACATTTGGAAGTACATTCTGTCCAGAACTGCATTCTCACACTGTAGTCTAGAGTATGTAATGCAGTAAATGGAGAAGCTGCAGGGTCACAGAACGCAAGACAGGAGTAAGACAGAGACAGGTTGTGTGGTGCTCTGAGCTACTACAGATAGTCAAGGAAAACGGAAAAGGAACATGTAGTTATGTCAGACTATTGATGTAGACATGGGGTGAAAAACAACGGTAGAGACAAGTGAATGTTTTGATCTTCGGGTTCGGCGAATAAACACAAACATCAAAAAAATGTTTGTGTTCGGGCACCCGATCACGAACCCGAATGCGAACAGGGCCCCGAATATCCCCGGTTTCCCGCGCTGTCATCTGCGTGACAGCGCAAGAATCAGGGGCTGTGACCGGCGGTAAGATCGCTACTGTGGGTCACAGCGCTGCGTGATCATACTGACAGGTGTCAGCATGATCCCGCAGCTGTGACAGTCACTCGTGGCAAAAAGCTTACCGCTGGTGACAGGCGCCGGCTGATGGGACTACTAGCCCCATCATCTGGTGCCAGCTGTCACTGTACACACACTACGCAAGCACCTCTGATGGGAGAAGTAAGTGCACTGAAAGCGAAAGTAAAAGAAAAAAAGTTAAAATAAATAATTATTTAAATAAAAATAATAAACACATTATACTCACCTACCTCTTACCTACAACTTGACCCTGATGTTCTCGTCCCCTGTAAAAAATCAAAAAAACACCATATACTCATCTAACACCTAGTCCTCAAAACCATTGTCCCCTGCAATAAAGGTAAAATAATAAACCAACCTCATCCTCACCTGTCCACCGTAGTCCATATAGCGAGTGTCCAACATCGATGTCCCTGATAGCACAACCACATCTGGAGATGTGACCATCCTATCAAGCAGCCAGCGATACACTGACAGGAGCATGCTCGCTCCCAGAGTGTATCACGAAAAGCTGCCGGCACTGAGGTCACTGGAGTTCAAACAGCTGATGCTCAGTTAAGCGCTGCAGTGGTCTCAGTTATGGCACTGGTGCTGTGTGGGAGTTTTTCCACGCAACACTGATGCCGTAAGTGAGATCACTGGAGCTCTCAGCTGATCTTCAGCTGATGAACTCAAGTGACCTCTGCCCCCGCAGGAGCTCAGCACTATACACTGACAGAAGTGATTACACTCATGTCAGTGTTTACATTGCTGTCTTCTACAGCAGTGACATCAGTGATTGCTGATGTGGCTGCTGTAGAAGTGACCCGGATCACCGTGGGACACTGGGATTACTTCATGATGGCGGACAGGTGGGGGATATGGTTGTTTTTTATTTTTGGTTTCTTACAGGAGGCGAGGGATTCGGGGACGTTAGGTGAGTATTTATTTTTAAATAAATTATTAAAACCGTGTGGAATTTTATTTAAAAGACTTTATTCTGGCCGTATCTTTATTGAAAAGGTGTCGTAAACATTACTACGGTGGTTAGTAATGGGGGCGTCTTACAGACTCCTCTCCATTACTAACCTGGGCTTCATGTCAACCGCCAATACAAGGCTGACATGAACCTCACCCTATTACACCACTTGCCACCGCTAGATTGCAGTGGGAAGAGCGATTCTAAGCGCCAGATTTGGTGCATCTTATGGATGCGCCTTTTCTGGGTCCACTGAGGGCTGATATTATTAGCCTCGGAGGGGTCAAGATCCATGGCCCCTTCCCGGGCTATTAATATCAGCTTACAACTGTCTGTTTAGCCTTTGCTGGTTTGATTTTATAGGGGGACCCTACATCAATTTTTTTTCTGGGTCCCCCTGTAATTTAGCCAGTAAAGGCTAAGCAAACAGCTGTGAGTTATTAATAGCCAAGGAACATCTTTGGCTAATGGCCCATTCCTCGGCTAGTAATATTAGCCCTCAGCGGTCAGCTTTCCCTCTGCTTGCTAAAGCCCATCTGGCAGCAAAACGTGCGTTGGGAGACAGTGGCGTGCATGTGCCTAGTACCTTGAGACTGTTTGGTATGTCTATCAACTTTACTTCTGCTATCATACTTTAATTTATTTATTTGTCTGCTGCATCTTTTTCTGTCCTCATATTCCCCATACATATTGAACTTTACATACATGGAGTATTAGTAATACATCTCAAATATAATAGATGAGCACTGTCACTTTAAGTTTACTGGACTGAAATGTATGAATGTATATGTATAATTCTTTGCTTTAGGTTATGGTCTGATGTACTGTCACTTTAATTATTGAATTTCTTATTGATGCACAATTATTGTTTAATATTTACTACCTACAGTGCTGGCCAAAAATATTGGCACCCCTGCAATTCTGTCAGATAATACTCAGTTTCTTCCTGAAAATGATTACAGTCACAAATTCTTTGGTATTATTCTCTTCATTTAATTTGTCTTCAATGAAAAAAACACAAAAAGAATTGTCCTAAAGCCAAATTGGATATAATTCCAAACCAAACTTAAAAAAAGGGGGTGGACAAAAGTATTGGCAAATGCGGTAGTTGTTCGTACTGTAAAATGCATATTACAGGTAGACATATACGAGTAGGTTCTATTCACTATGAAATCAAAGATTTTATCTCTTGCAGAATTAAATATGTAGTATATGTTTTATTATGTCCTTGTCAGTTCTTCTACATAGGGAAAACCATACGCCCACTTTTTATTAGGTTCAGAGAGTATTTTAACTCTATAACAACAGGAAAGAGATCACCTAAATTAATTAAACACATCAGAGAATGTCATAATGCTGACCCATTCTGCTTATGATTTGCAGGTTTGGAACACGTTAAACATCTTACTCATGGAGGTGATCGCAATCGATTGTTGCTAGTCAGAGAGGGTAAATGGATATTAAGTGCTGATGCACAAGGTCAACTAGGACTAAACGATAAATTGGACATGTCAGTCTTTCTGTAATAATAATTACCTTGTTAGCATTCATTGCACCTGAGATAAGTTTTTAATCTGTATGAAAAATATTTAGATTTGAGAGTCTTCAGTGGTTGATACCTTTTAATGGCTAACTGAAAAGATGGTAACAAATTACAAGCTTTCGAGACTACTCAGGTCTCTTCATCAGGCATAGTATACCACAAAATCCGAAGAGTCACATATTTATACACAATAAGACACACAAGAAAAAAAAAATGCAATAGGTAAGACAGGTGATGAAAAGCAGAGTTATTATGGAAGAGATAAACAGTTCTGGCTATAAATATTTTAGCAGTTAATAGATAAGGAGTGTGAAGGTTTTATTGTCCTGTGACCAGGTCCAGTGTTGTGATGGCCTCACAATTCTGAGGGGCACATTCCTTAGTTGATGTAGAATGAGATAAATCCATGCGACACATTCATTCCTGCTCTGAAAGTGTTAAAGGTCATCATCAGTTTATATTCTGAGATTCTTCTCTTTGAGATTTGAAGTTACCTTTTAATACCAGTAATTTCATATCTTTTATGCTGTGATCAGGGGAACAAAAATGCTTGGCTACAGGCAGATCTATTCTTTTTTCTTTCATTGTGTGGCGATGATGATTCATCCTTGTTCTAAGTTTTTGCCCTGTCTCCCCTACATAAAGACCCCCAGCTGGACATTTGGTACATATAATTAAGTACACTACATTAGATGTGATACAGCTGAACGTACCTGGGATCTTATAGTCCTGATGTGAATCGGGAATCTTTATCTTGTCTGTGGTCGTTATAAACGGACAGGTTTTACTTTTTTTTCTGGTTGCAAGGAAAGGTACCTGTAGCTGGTGGAGATGACAGAGAGCATCTGACAATGATGCTTCTTAGATTTGGGGGCTGCCTGAAACACAGAAGTGGGGGTCTGGAAATATGGATTGTAATCGGGCATCTTTTTGTAGTAAGGGTTGTAGTTTCCGTGTGGCTCCAGATTTGGATTGTAGGTGACTACTAGAGGCACCCGGTTGTTTTCTTGTTTGGTTTTGTAATGTAGGAGATGATTCCTTGATATTCTGGTGGCTCTTGTAGTCTGGTTCTCAATTGTTCTTGGATGGTAGCCCTGTTTCAAAAAGGTCTTTCTGAGGCCATCAATGTGTTTGTCTCTATCCATCTGGTTGCAACATATCCGATTGTATCTGATGACTTGGCTGTAAACAATAGAGTTTTTTATGTGTTTTGGATGGAAACTGTCCCATTTAAGGTATGTAGGATGGTCGATTGGTTTCCGGTACAAGGATGTCTCTATTTCATTGTTCTGTAGCTTGATGATGGAGTCCATAAAGTTAATTTCAGTACAGGAGTAGTTGAGTGTTAGGTTGATGGTGGGATGAAATCGATTAAAGTGTTCATGGAACGTCTTCAGCTGTTGTTCAGACCCTGCCCAGATCATTAAAATATCGTCAATGGAACGATAGTAGGCCAGAGGCCTATTGGGACATGAGGACAAAAAGTCACTTTCAAGCTTGGCTATGAAAAGATTTGCATAGTGTGGAGCCATTTTACTTCCCATCGCTGTACCAGTTTCCTGTAGATATATGTTGTTATCAAATTCAAAGTAATTGTGGGTGAGGATGAATTCTGTAAGTTTGACCACAGAATCAGCAACAATTCCTGTATTTTCTATGAAGATTTTGCAGGCATTTAATCCATCCTTGTGTGGGATATTAGAATACAAAGATTCCACATCCATGGTGGCCAGTATGGTTCCTTCTGGTAGAGGACCTACTGCTGCATCCTACATGGCTGGATCAGTGTAATACGCTATCCATACTGCGATACCTCTCCTGTAAATGAATTTCAGATAAGACAGGTAATACTCTAGAATACAGAATCTATTTAAATTGTCCTTCCCATTATTAAAGAGTGGGTCTCCTATACTGTTATTTCGTATATGCAGCAATTAGAAAGGCTGGCAAAAATTAGGACGCACTCCAATACACACTTGAAGAGACGTAAAAAACAAAAAAAATATAAAAGCACAGCAAGATCTTTAGTATAAAAACCAGACTTGCCAATGTAACCTCAATGTAATCACATTGTACAGCTCCTGCACCTCGTCCTCCTCTCCGGCCTCTGTCTCCGAAAAGACCACATGAGTCGCAAGCTGAAAGCACTGCAGCACTGCCTCGGCCAAGTGGCAACAGGCTGTGCTGAAGATAATATGTTTATGCTTAGATGACAAACTGCACACCGCTGCAGAGCTGTTGAAAGCTGTAACAGAGCAGGCAGATCTGTGGCTCTCACCGCTGAACATAAAGCCAGGTATGGTCATGTGTGACAATGGCCGGAACCTGTTGATGGAGAAATGACAGCTGGAGTAGATACAGTTTCCCTCTATGCAAGTCCTTTCATCCAACCTAAAGAATATGGCTGTGGTGAAATACAACTCTCACCGAGAAGCAGCCCTCTATGGCTGCTTTTTTACTGTGGATTGGACGTGCTTATGCACGATAGTTCTCAAAATGCATTGCCGATGAGGCCATTGCCCAACTCTGTAGTCATGAAATTCAAGGTGTAAAGAAAGATCTTTGTGTGTCGAAGCACCACCGAGAAGTGTGAGCTAATGTTGGATGGGCTGCCATTGCTTATGCAACAAGCTGCATTAGAGGACTTCTTGGGAGAAATGACAGCCGGGGTAGATACGATTTCCCTCTATGCCAGTCTTTCACTGAGCTAAAGAATATGGCTGTGGTGAAATACAACTCTCACCGAGAAGCGTTGTCAGACTGAAGAACATTGGGCCCACCAGAGGATTTGATTCTGAAGGCCCACCTTTCTCCCCGCTCAAGAGCTCCATAGCAGCTGCAAGGTTTGCACTATGAACTCTCCTGAAGGAGAAGCCAGGGCCCACCAGAGAATTCCCGGTTCTCGGGTGGGCTGGTCCAACCCTGCCCAGAAGCAGAACTGGCTAAGAAAAGTGTGTGGGAAGGTCCCCTGACAATCTATGGATGCTTTTTTACTGAGGGGGAAAACCACGTAAACACGGGGACAACATACAAAATCCTCTGATATCTAACATGCTGGAGAAACTTGCACCTACTGCCGCTCAGTATCTTCAGCTTCTTTGTGAGGAACTAAATGTTTGGGCAGCCACTCTGTCTACCAAATAAAATTCCTGAGAAGGAAATTGTGGATGGCTTCACTTCTGGTACTGAGTGCACTGCTAATACCATGGTGTGCCATAATTCACTAGAAATATTCCTGGCTAGTTGGAGACAAGCTCATTCCCACAGCAAAGTACCAGAAAGCTAAGGAGATGGTGGCCTCTATCATCATGAATAATTTGCTTGTTGTTTAGGAGACCGACCACTGCTGCTGTCTATCTTGTGAACACTGTGTTGAAGCTTGACTGACCCAGGGCTCGCAATCCAATGCATCGGGAAGACGTGTTCCATCCCAGGGTCTGACTGGGTCCCGGCTTCCACAATATTAACCCAGTGATGCGTCAGTGAGATGTACCATCCCTGGTCATAAGCACTTGTCCACGTGTCTGTGGTTAGGCGGTGCATCTCACTAAATGTGCCGGTGAGGGTATGGGTAATGTTCTGGGACCCATGCTTGCATAAGGCGGGGACGACACCAGGAGAAATAGTGGCGGCTGGGGACAGAATACCGAGGGCCAGCCGCCATGAAGTTGCTGAAAGCTTCCACCTCCACGAGCCTAAAAGGCAAAATTTCTAGTGCAAGCAGTCGAGAAATGTGGTAGTTTAGTATTATGGCCTGTGGGTGGTTGGCTGCATATTTATTTGCGCTTGCGTTCAAAGGACTGGGGTAGAGACAACTGAACGCTGCGCTGGGACAAGGACGTGGACGTGGTTGTTGATGGTGATGGTTGCAAGTGCGCAATAATAGGTGCAGGGTGGGAGGCATTTTCGCCTGCATCATGGATGGAAGCTTGGCGTGCATGTACAACAGGGAAAGAGGCAGTGGTGTCACCCGCAGACACTGTTTCTGGACCCTGGCTTTTGGCCTATCGACTTCATCGTCCACCACCTCGTCTTACACTTCCGCACCCTGGTCCTCCTCCTGACTTTGTTCATTGTGTCTCATCATCATCCACCTCTTGCGACAGTAATTGCACTTTCCCACCGTCACCTTTGGGTGACCATGGCTGCTCAAATATTTGGCCATCCATACATGCGATCTTCTGTTGCCCTGCTTTAAGTGGGCCGGGGCGAGATGCCCGAATCTATAAATGGAAAAGTGAACAGCTCTTCGGAGTGTCTAAGTGTGGGATGAGTTGTCTCTGGGCACTCAGCATGGTGGGAGGATGGAGGATCAGGTAATAACCAAAATCCCGCAATGTCTGTCCACTATTTCATCCTTCTTCTCTTCTAGATTTCTAAAACTTAACATGGATAAAACAGAATTCATCATCTGTCCACCATCTCATTCAACCCCCCCCATCTGACCTATCTATCAACGTCAATGACTGTCCACTCTCCCCAGTCCCGCTAGCTCGATGCCTTAGGGTAACCCTGGACTCTGATCTCTCCTTCAAACCACATATCCAAGCCCTTTCCACTTCCTGCCGACTCCAACTCAAAAATGTCTCCCGGATCCGCACATTCCTCAGTCACAAATCTGCAAAAACACTAGTGCACGCCCTCATCATCTCCTGCCTTGACTACTGCAACCTTCGGCTCTGTGGCCTCCCTTCCAACACTCTCGCACCCCTCCAATTTATCCTAAATTCTGCTGCCCAACTAATCCACCTGTTCCCCCACTATTCCCTGGCCTCTCCTCTTTGTCAATCCCTTCACTTGCTCCCCATTGCTTGGAGATTCCAGTTCAAAACCCTAACCATGACATACAAAGCCATCCACAACCTGTGTCCTCCATATATCTGTGACCTAGTCTCCCGGTACTTACCTGCACGCAAGCTCCGATCCTCACAAGATCTCCTTCTCTACTCCCCTCTTATCTCCTCTTTTCCACAATCGCATACAAGATTTCTTCTGTGCATCCCCCCTACTCTGGAACTCTGTATCCCAACATATCAGACTCTCGCCTACTGTTGAAACCTTCAAAAAGAAGCTGAATACTCACCTTTTCCGACAAGCGTACAATCGCAGTAACCCTCGCTCCACCATAGTGCAGCACGACCAGCTCTACCCTCATCTACTGTATCCTCACCCATCCCTTATAGACTGTTTGTACGCCCTCACGGGCAGGGCCTCTCTCCTCTTGTACCAGTCGGTGACCTGTTTTCACATGTAAAGCACCATGGAATAAATGGCGCTTGTACTCTGGGTCAATTGATGGCACTTTCCTTGTGTCTGCTCCTAATTTGATGTGTTTTGGCAGCTTTTGGGCCATTTGAAGGTGTTGTGTATGTGTTTGGTTTTGGTCCCCATTGAATCCAATTGCGTTTGGAAAATATTCGACAGTTACATTGGCGAATATTGCAAAAACGGCAATCGTAATCCGAAACGACATATTCGCTCGTCACTCATCATAAACACCCTTAAAAAGTTATGTGGGCATGGCATGATGGTCACCCTGGTGATATGGTGGTGGAGGATGAGGAGAAAAAGGAGAGTGACATAAAATAGAAGAATTTCTGAAGCGTATACCCATGTCTGGGTGTGAACAGTTGTATAGGAATAGATCCCCCCCCTAAAAAAACACTGGATTTGAGTTTATGTTCCAATTCTATCATTCGGTGGTGTTGAGAAGTCTGGCCCAATCCAGTCCTTGTTCATTTTTATAAGAGTCAGCCTGTCAGCATTTTCAGTTGACAGGCGGATGCGCCTATCAGTTATATCAGTTATAATGCCTCCAGGCGGCACTAAAACCATCTCTGACAAAACACTAGCGGTCATAACCTCTGATGCGTACAGAGACAGTTCATGCCACGTGTCCAGCTTTTATACCCAACAGTTGTAAGGCACAGAGAGGAATCTCCAGGTATGGTCACCAGGGTAGTCCTTCAGCCCGGGCGCTGGGAGGGTCTGAGAAAACTGACCCAGACCTTTGAAAGCATTCTCCTGCCTTTGCCACATCTGGTTTGTGTCTCCCTCGCTTGTACTCCTTGTTTGTCCAATGAACTGTCTGTGACTTCTGCTGCCAGCGTTGTCAGATGGGAATTTTTTTTTTTTTTTTTAGAATTTTTCATCAAGGGTTTGAACTGAATAACTCCAAAAATGAACTCCTTCTGTTTCCTCCCTCTACTAACCTACCTATACCTGACTTTTACTAACCTACCAATACCTGACTTTGCAATTTCCTTTAGATGGTGCTACCATAATTCCCACTCGGCACGCCTGCTGTCTTGGAGTCATATTTGACACACAACTTTCCTTTATTCCCCATGGAAAATCACTCACTCGCTCATGTCACCTGCACCTTAAAAAGATCTCCCAAATCCAACCTTTTCTCACCTTTGATACTGCAAAAACTCTTACTGTCGCTCTTATTCACTACTGCAACTCTCTTCTAATCGGTCTCCCTGTAAACAATCTCTCTCCTCTCCAATCCATTCTGAATACAGCAGCCAGGGTTGACTTTCTATCAAGCTGCTTAACCAACGCCTCTACCCTGTGCCAGTCATTGAACTGGTTAGGTTATCCATTCACTACAGAATACAATACAAACTCATCTCTCTCACCCACCAAGCTCTCCATAGTTCTGCACCGCCCTAAATCTCATCCCTCATTTCTGTCTATCACCCCCTCCCGTGCCCTCCGTTCTGCAACTGATCTAAGACAAACATCCTTCTTAATCAGAAAACCTGCATCTCCAAAACTTCCCTCGTGCCGCACCAGTTTTCTGTAATGCCCAAAATGTGTACAACGCGAGGGTCACGGTAAAGGCAGCGGAACATAAAGTCAGCCATGTGTGCCAGACTGCCAACAGACAATACTTCCCTGTTCTCACCAAGAGGACGACTGTCCATGTTCTCTTCCGTCTCACTATTACCCAATCCGTGTTGAGATGAAATGAGGCTGAGTAGCATCACCCTGTATAGTTCCTTGCTCCGCCTCCAACGCCTCCTCTTTAATTGTGAGCAGCGAGCGTTTCAGTAGACAGAGAAGTGGGATGGTGACACTAATTATGGCTTCAGTGCCGCTCACCATCTTGGTGGAGTCCTCAAGAAAGCCCACTCATCAGCTTTTATGTGCGGAGGCTGACCTGAATGCCGACAGGCGTGTTGAAGCTGGTACTCAAGAACTGCCCTCTGCTGCTCACAAATCATTCCAAATATCTGTAACATTGATTTCAAATGCGTGGTCACATCGCAAACCAATCGGTGAGCTGTAAGCTGCAAACGCTTCTGAAGCACTGCCAGGGTGGTGAAAGCTGTAGCTGAGTTTCTGAAATTTACACACACGTGGCGTACTTTCCCAAGAGCTCTGGCAGATCGGGGTAAGTTTTGAGAAACTGCTGAACCACTAAGTTCAGCACATGGGTCAGGCATGGTACGTGTGCGAGCTTGCCTAGCTTCAGAGCCGCCACCAGGTTCCAGCCATTGTCACACATGACCATGCCTGGCTGTAGGTTCAGCGGTGAGAGCCACAGATCTGCCTTCTCTGTTACAGCTTTCAACAACTCTGCAACGGTGCCCAGTTTGCCAACTAATCATACAGTCCTGCTCATTGTTATTGGCACCCATGAAGTTTAATTGCATAAAATCGGAATATCTCCTGTCAAAAAAATGAATCAAGTGATGTAGATGGAGGCTGAAGAGGAGCAGGTGGAGATGCAGGAGCTGTAGAATGTGGGGGCAACCCTGATTGACCCAGAGCCCGCAGTCCTCTGCGTCAAAATGACGTGTTCCGTCCCAGGGTCCGACTGTGTCACGGCTTCCACAATATTATCCCAGTGTGCCGTCAGTGAGATGTACCGTCCCTGGGCACAAACACTTGTCCACGTATTTGTGGTTAGGCGGTCCTTCCCAATAACTGCGTTGGTAAGGGCGCGGAAAATGTTCTGGGACAAGTGCTTGTGTAAGATGGGGACGCCACACCGGGAGAAATATTGGTGGCTGGGGACCGAGGGCAAGCCGCCACCTTGAGGTTGCGGAAAGCTTCCGCCTCCACGAGCCTAAAAGGCTAAATTTCTATTGCAACCAGTTGTGAAATGTGGCAGTTTAGTATTATGGCCTGTGGGTGGGTGGCTGGCTGCATATTTGCACTTGCATTCCAAGGACTGGGGTAGGGACAACTCAATGCTGCGCTGGGACAAGGACGTGGACGGTGACGGTGATGGTTGCAAGTGTGCAGCAACAGGTGCAGGGCAGGAGGCATGTTTGCCTGCACCATGGACAGGCAGTGGTGTCACCCACAGACACTGTTTCTTGGCCCTGGTATTCGGCCAAACTAGTCAGGTGCTTTGCTGTCATGTGCCTGAGCATGCTGGTGGTGGTCAGGCTGATAGTTTTGCTGCTCCTGCTGATGCTGGCATGGCATATGTTGTAAATGGCCTTTTTGGGGTTAACTAGACAGTCTTTAAAAAAGAGCCAGACTCTTGAAGACCAACCAATCAGTTGGACAGGCAACTTCCCTGGTATTGGCGTTTTGGGGAACAGATGCCCACCCTGTGTCTATGGCCACCCCACTGCTTGTTCCTGCCTGTTGTGGTGCTATGCCTCCCTTGCCCTCTGCGCTGCTATCCTCACTATGCATGTCACCTTGCCAGGTTGGGTCAGTGACTTCATCGTCCACCACCTTGTCTTACACTTCTGCACCCTGGTCCTCCTCCTGACTTTCTGTCCATTCTGTCTCCTCATCATTCACCTTTTGCGACAGTAATTGCACTTTCCCACCATCACCTTCATGTGACCATGGCTGCTTAAATATTTGGGCATCGCTATATGCGATCTCCTGTTGCCCTGGATGAAGCGCAACGAGCGAGAGGCCAGAGTCTATAAATGGAAAAATGAACAACACAGCTCTTCGGAGTGTCCAAGTATGGGATCAGTTGTCTCAGGGCACGCAGAATGGTGGGAGGAAGGAGTTTCAGGGTGAGGAATATGCCAGCTCCAAGTGAAATTTTTTTTTTCCCGGATCCGCATATTACTCAAACAAGGATCTGCAAAAACACTAGTGCATGCCCTCATCATCTCCCACCTCTATTACTGTAACCTCCTGCTCTCTGGCCTCCCTTCTATCACTCTCGCACCCCTCCAATCTATCCTAAACTCTGCTGCCCCCCCATTCTTCCCCAGCCTCTCCTCTCTGTCAATCCCTTCAATGGCTCCCCATTGCCCAGAGACTTCAGTTCAAAACCCTAACCTTGGCATGCAAAGCCATCCACAACCTGTGTCCTCCATACACCTCTGTGACCTAGTCTCCCGGTACTTACCTGCACGCAACCTCCGATCCTCACAAGGTCTCCTTCTTTACTCCCCTTTTATCTCTTCTTTCCACAATCGCATAAAAGATTTCTCCCATGCATTCCCCCTACTATGGAACTCTGTATCCCAACATATCAGACTCTTGTCTACTGTTGAAACCTTCAAAAGGAAGCTGAAGACCCACCTCTTCCAACAAGAGTACAATCTGCAGTAACCCTCGCTCCACCATACCGCTGCATGATCAGCTCTACTCTCACCTACTGTATCCTCACCCATCCCTTGTAGACTGTGAGCCCTCGCAGGCAGGGCCTCTCCTCTCTTGTACCAGTCGCTGTCACTTTTTGTTCAAGATTATTGTAATTGTTTTTGCAATGTATACCCCTTTTTCACATGTAAAGCGCCATGGAATAAATGGCGCTATAGTAATAATAATAATGTGGTCCAGACTCACGGCTACTGAGACTGGACCATGTGGAAGACAGGGTGGGGAAGTATTATATGCTTTCCAATCATCAACCTTTTCACACTGCTCTGGCTTCAAGAGTGGTGTTCCGCGGCCCCCTAGAAATTGGGACAGGAAGGTAGTTCGACATGACGTTGGTGTTTGTTGTGCTCCCTCAGCAGGCACAGTTTCATCTTGCCCACAGCCTTGGCCTCTGCGTGCACCATCACCATTACGTTCACTTCCCCGTTCCTTGCCACAAGCCTTGGTCATTTAAAATGGAGTTTAATACTTCTCATGTTGCCAAAAATGTCTGTATTATTACCGCAGTAATATACGATCATGTCTGATGACCACGGTTTTAGGCAGTGACCTGGGAGTCAGATGCTTCCAGGGGTCTTCCCCAAGCTGTTCCCATTTCTTTTCAGCACTGTATGAATGTGTCTGATCATGTCTCACACACCACATGGCCAGATAAGGTTGTAAAATGTTAAAATTACATTTAAATCAATGCAAAAACACATCAAAAATGCTACATGTGAACATAGCCCAAGGCGTGGAGGAGCACTTTTTAGGGGGGTTATTTATTTTGCCTTATATGAAAATCATTACCCTAGAAAGAATGTTCCTTTTGGTTTCAATTTTGTAGGTTTTATTGTGAGCCTGTAAAAGTGGTATAATACTCTAACAACATTGTTCACAGCAGTGACCTGGCAGTCAGAGTTGCTTCCAGGGGTCTTAAGTATACTGTTCCCATGACATTTGAGCACTGTTCCCAACAACTAGGGCAATTTTTAGGCCCCCTGCAGACCGCTCGAGTTTCCCATAGACTTACATTGGGCTCGTTGCTCCAGTCGAACAACAGCATTCCAATTTGCTCGACCCGCGATACCTGTTGATTTTCACAGACCTGAAAACCTAAGACTTAGATAGGCCACCTTTGTGACTACAGAAGGCGGCCTGTCAAACATCACATTAGCAAGCATGAGATAATAAAATTGCATCCGGTATGGTAAAATGCCATATACTCCAAAATAATGTTGGCTGTACCGACCTGCCTCCTTACACTGTTCAAGGGAATCCATGTACCTTCACCATGATGACAACCAGAATTATTTGCAATTCAAGAAACATCTGGCCCAAACTCTCAATAGTATATGGAGTCTAACTTCTGGTGATTTTGCTGAGCAACTACCTCCAATTCTGACATTTGCCTCAACTGAAGATGATTAGTGATGAGCGAGCACTAAAATGCTCGGGTACTCGTTGTTCGGGTCGAGCAAATTGGAATACTCGGGTGCTCGACCCGAACAACGAGCCCAATGTAAGTCTATGGAAAACTCGAGCATTTTTCAGGCGGCTCCCCCCGGCAGTCTGAAGAGTGCCTAAAAATTGCCCAAATCGATGGGAACAGTGCTCAAATGACATGGGAACAGCATGGGGATGACCCCTGGAAGCATTTCTGACTCCCAGGTCACAACGTTGTCAGAGTATTAAGCCACTTTTACGGACTCACAATAAAACATACAAAAACAAAACCAAAATGGATTTTCCTGGGAAATATGTTAAGGAACATCCTTTCCAGGGTAATGACTTGTATAGAAGGCAAAATAAATAACCAAAACCAAAAATACTCCTCCACACCTTGGGCTATGTTCACAAGTTGCATTTTTGCACTTTTGCATTGCTTTCAACCAAGACAAATGCATTCACCAGGAAATGTCATTTTAACATTTTACAACCTTATCTGGCCATGTGGTGTGTGACACATCATCAGACACATGCATACAGTGCTTAAAAGACATGGGAACAGCATGGGGAAGACCTCTGGAAGCATCTCTGACTTCCAGGTCACTGCCTAAAAGTGTGCCCATCATAAGTGATCCTTGGCGCATGCGAAGATGCCTCCCGCCATGCACCTGTCGTTGCAGACTTGCAACAATCACCGTCCACATCCTTGTCCCACTGCAGTGTTCAGTTGTCCCTACCCCATTCCTTGGAATGCAAGCACAAGTATGCAGGCAGCCAGCCACCCACCCACAGGCTGCAATACTATACTGCCAAATTTTTGACAGCTGCTTGCACTTGAAATATGGCCTATTAAGCTCATGGAGGTGGAAGCTTTTCACAACCTCATGCCGGCGGCGGCCGGGTGTCCATACTCGGTCCCCAGCCGCCACTATATTTCCCGGTATCGCCTCCGCCTTCCACAAGCACAGGTCCCATACTTTTCT
The DNA here is from genome assembly GCF_046119375.1 of Phyllobates terribilis. NCBI lineage: Eukaryota > Metazoa > Chordata > Amphibia > Anura > Dendrobatidae > Phyllobates > Phyllobates terribilis. The sequence continues at coordinate 25,752,717 of NW_027362761.1, read as the reverse complement.
TAGCCAGGGCTGCTTTTCGGCAGGGTTGGACGGGCCCACCAGAGAACTGGAGACTCCTCCGGCGGGCCCTGGCTTCTTCTTCAGGAGAGTTCATAGTGCCGAGGTGAGGCCATGATGATGATAGAGGCCACCATCTGCTTAGTTTTCTGTTACTTGGAATGCAAGTGCAAGTATGCAGCCAGCCACCCATCTACCCACAGGCTGCAACACTAAACTGCCAGATTTCTGGGCAGCTTTTTGCACTTGAAATATGGCCTTTTAAGCTCGTGGAGGCAGAAGCTTTTCACAACCTCTTGCCGGCGGCGGCCGGGTGTCCATACTCGGTCCCCAGCCGCCACTATATTTCCCGGTATCGCCTCCGCCTTCCACAAGCACGGGTCCCACAACATTACCCGTGCCCTCTCCAGTGCACTTACTGGGAAGGACCGCCTAACCACAAACACGTGGACAGGTGAATGTGGCCAGGGACGGTACGGAGCCAGTCCACAACTTTTTTTGATGATAGTTGTATTTAGCTCGGTGAAAGGACTGGCATAGAGGGGAACCCTATCTGCCCTGCATGTCATTTCTCACAGGAAGTCCTGTAATGCAGCTAGTTGCAAAAGCAATGGCAGCCCGTCCAACATCAACTCGCCCTTGTCGGTGGTGCTTTGGCACACACACATCTTTCTTTGCACATTTAATTTCTTGAATTCAGAGTTGGACAATGGCCTGATCTGTAATGCGGTTTGAGAAATAACATGCATAAGCATGGCCGATCCACATTAAAAAAGCAGCCATAGAGTGTCCGGGAACCTTTCCACTCACTTTTCTTAGCCAGGACTGCTTCTCGGCAGGGTTGGACGGTCCCACCAGAGAATCCTCTGGTGTGCCTTGGCTTCTACCTCAGGAAAGTTCATGATAGCGCTAACTTTGCAGGTGCTATGGGGCTCTTGAGTGGGGGAGAAAGGTTAGCCCTCAGAATCAAATCCCCTGGTGGGCACAATGTTTTTCAATCTGAAACAGCTTCTCAGTGGGAGTTGTATTTCACCACAGCCATATTCTTTAGCTCGGTGAAAGGACTGGCATAGAGGGAAACCGTATCTACCCCGGCTGTCATTTCTCCGTCACCAGGTTCCGCCCATTGTCACACACGACCATGCCTGGCTGTATGTTCAGCGGTGAGAGCCACAGATCAGGCTGCTGTGTTATAGATTTCAACAACTCTGCAGCGCTGGGCGGTTTGTCAATTAAGCATTAAGCATGTTATCTTCAGCACAGCCTGTTGCCGCTTGGCCAAGGCAGTGCTGCAGCGCTGTCAGCTTGTGACTGATATGGTCATTTCGGAGATGGAGGAGGTGCATGAGCTTAACAATGTGATTACATTGTTGTTAAATTGGTGACGCTGTTTTTTATACTAAAGAAAGATCCTATTGTTTTGTTTTTTTTTAAGACAAATGCATTCACCGGGAAATGTCATTTTAACATTTTGCAACCTTAGCTGGCAATGTGGTGTGTGCCACATTATCAGACACTTCCTGTTTTATTTATAATGGAGGGACTCTGAAAGTCATAAAGCCTATTTTTATAGGGACATCAGACGGCCCTTACTATTCTTAAAAGGCCAGCAGTCGGCCCTAGCTATTGTTAGAGAGCCATCAGCCGGCTATGCTTTGTTGTTCCCATTATTAACAAGTGGGTCTCCTATACTGTTATTGTGTATCCAGTGACTGCAAGGGCTGCCAAAAATTTGGACGCAACCCAATACCCCTTTGAAGAGACATAGACGAGGGTCTCAGTAAAAAAAATGTTCCCATTATAAAGGAGCGGGTCTGCTATAAGTGGTAATGCCCATGCTGTGACTGCAAGGGCTGCCAAAATTTGGGAAAAACCCTACTAAGAATTTAAAGATACATAGAGCAGGGTCACAGTAACAAGGTACGACATGTTCCCATTAGAAAGGAGAGAGTCTGCTATACAGTTATAGGGTATGCAGTGAGTCCAACGGCTGACAATTTTAGGAAAAACCCCACTAAGAATTTAAAGACACACAGAGCAGGGCCACAGTAACAAGGTACGACATGTTCCCATTAGAAAGGAGAGAGTCTGCTATACAGTTATAGGGTATGCAGTGTGTTAAGGGGTCGGTTGCAAACAACTTTATTAATAATGGAAAGCAACCGAACCCGGGGTCCGCGATGCAGCCTGGAGGACTGCGGCCGAACACCTTCCGGGTAAGAAGGTAAAACAACCAACTGAAATAACAATCCCTTCCGTGTTACTGCACACCGGAACGGGAATAGGGATTCGCACTATTTCCGTTAACTGCACGAGAGATGTGCGACAAATAATGTATCCGTAGCCCTGTTTACTGCACAGGGACTACGCAGCAGGTGCTAGGATGCGTGTGTGACTCACGCCGGCGTATACGTGCTCCCAGCCGGCGGGCTACTGGACTGAGGCGTATCTCTCCACGTGGCTAACAGGCGGTGCCGGGAATACAGAGTATGCAGTCTGCTCGGGGTGTATAGCGACCCCCTTGTCGGAGCCAGACTGTCAGACGAAGCTACCTGCGTCCCTCCATCTAAGGCTGCCTATCCCCCGCTAAACCTGCCTGTCAGAAGCTATAACAGCAATAGCACACGTGGAGCCCAAACGACCAAGCGTCCACACAATAACACCATCACAGCTCAATGATCAGAGGGCGCCGCCATGTTTGTGGGCAGGCTATTTAAAGATTAAGCCCTGCCCACCGTCGCATTATTGGTGATGTCACCCGCGACCAATCTGGCGGTGCCAGGTCACCGGATCAGCTGACTCCCAAACCACCAATCACGGTCCGCCATGTCACGGGCATGCTCAGTGCAGTGCATCCTGGACTTAGGCTGTAGCAGCCCTGTTTCCCTCCGCAACCTACGCTTCATGTTGCTAGGAACAAAGACCCAAGAGACAACTTGTACATCTCGTGCACCAGCTAGGCGTTGGGACCAACGGCAATGCTGAGCAGCATCGGCCCCAGCTTGACCAGAATGGGAGACCACAGAATCCACTGATGATTCTGAACCCATTTCAGATCCAGCAAACACTTGACACCTAACATTATCCCACCTTCTAACATCCACCTCCACTTGACACTCAAATTCCTCAATGAGCAGGGGAGCATGAATGTGGTCCACTGGTTCCCAGGAACAATCCTCAGATCCATGGTCCCTCCAGTGTACTAGGTAATATTTTTTTCCCACGAACCATCTTGGATCCCACGATCGCCTGTATCTCGAGATCATCACCCCTGGTGTCTGAAGTGGGTTGGGGTTCCGAGAATTTTGTCAGGCGAACCGGCTTAAGGAGCGACACATGAAAAGTGTTGTGAATCCTCATGTGTCGTGGTAACTGTAACCGGTACACTAAGGGGTTTATTTGGGCCAAAATTTTGAAAGGACCAATAAAACGGGGGGCAAACTTAGCAGATTCCCCGCGTACTCTGATATTGCGAGCCGCGAGCCACACCCTGTCACCCGGAGAGAATACGGGGGCTGGACGGCGATGAGTGTTAGCCGACTCTCTCATCCGATTCTTGGAGGCCAATATAGCATCCTGAGTATGATCCCAAACCTCCCGCGCCTCCAGAGCCCAATCTCTGACCCCAGGTTCCACTGAGGAAACTGGCATAGGAACCGGGACTCGCGGATGTTGGCCATTATTTAGAAGAAACGGAGTCTGACCTGTGGAATCCGCTACTGCGTTGTTTAGAGCAAACTCTGCCCAAGGAAGCAATATCGCCCAATCATTATGATTGGCCGAAACAAATTGGCGCAAGTATGTCACGAACGTCTGGTTAGTGCATTCCACCAGACCATTGGTGTCTGGGTGATAGGCAGTAGAAAGATTCAGTTCAATGCTAAGCAAGTTACACAATTCTTTCCAGAACAGGGAGGAAAACTGTGGACCCCGGTCACAGACAATCCTATCAGGCATTCCGTGGAGACGAAAAACGTGACGAATGAACAGTGATGCCAGAACCCGGGAAGAAGATACCCTAGGCAAAGGAACCAGGTGAACTATCTTGGAAAAATGGTTTCCCTGGGATTTAGGTAACTTGACAATGAAATCCATCTCAATCAGCTCCCAAGGTCTATCCGCCACGGGTAACGGATGAAGAAGACCAGCCGGCCTCTGACGGGACGACTTATTTCTCGCACAGGAGACACACGCTTGAACAGATTTCTTAACGTCCTGGGGTAACCGAGGCCACCAATACGACCGTTGGAGAAACTCCGTGGTACGTTTGACCCCAAAATGACCTCCGATCTTAGAGGCATGTGCCTAGGAGAGCAACTCATTTTGTAAATTAGGAGGAACGAACGTCCTCCCGTGGGGAACCTGGTTTAGGGACACTGGAGCCACCGTCCACATACACTCCGGAGGAACAATAAGCCTGGGCTCGTCATCATCCTCAGCCGTATCCATAGACCGGGACAAAGCATCCGCCCGAGGGTTCTTTTTCCCTTTTAAAAAGTGAATGGAAAAATTGAATCGGGAAAAGAAAAGAGACCACCTGGCTTGCCTTGGGTTAAGACGCTGTGCCGTCTGTAGGTACGAAAGATTTTTATGATCGGAATATACCACGAAAGGATGTTTAGCTCCCTCCAAGAGGTACCTCCATTCCGAAAAAGCCATCTTAATAGCAAGTAATTCTTTGTCACTAATCGTATAATTCCTCTCTGCTGGAGAGAAGGTCTTGGAGAAGAAAAAACATGGTCTTGTCCGACCCTGTTCATTCTTTTGAGAGAGAACCACTCCTGCTGCGACAGAGGAAGCGTCAACCTCCAGGAAGAATGGCTTGTCCACATCCGGGCGACGGAGAATGGGAGCTCTAGAAAAATAGGATTTAATCTCCCGGAATGCCTCGGATGTCTCCTTAGACCAATTCTTTGGATTGGCACCTTTCCTGGTTAAAGTGGCCAAAGGAGCCACCAGTGTCGAAAAATGTGGTATGAACTGCCGGTAGTAGCTGATAAAGCCCATGAAGCGTTGTACCGCTTTAAGGGAATGGGGCTCCTGCCAGTTCTGTACCACCAACAACTTTTGTGGGTCCATGGCCAATCCCTTACTGGATATGATGTAGCCCAAGAACGGTAGGGACTCTCGTTCGAGCTGACATTTCTCCAGTTTACAATACAGAGAATTTGCACGCAATCATTCAAAAACTCTGCGAACATCCTCTCTGTGTGTGGAGAGGTCCGGGGAAAAAATAAGGATATCATCAAGGTAGACTACCACGGATGATAGCAGCAAATCCCAAAAGATATCATTGACAAAATCTTGAAAAACAGCAGGGGCATTGCATAACCCGAAAGGCATGACGAGATACTCGTAATGACCATCATGAGTGTTAAAGGCTGTTTTCCACTCGTCACCTTTACGGATTCGCACAAGATTATATGCCCCTCGCAGGTCCAATTTAGTGAAGATGTTAGCCCCTCATAACCTGTCAAATAGTTCAGAAATAAGGGGCAGAGGGTATTTATTTTTGATGGTGATGGCATTTAGTCCTCTGTAATCAATCCAGGGACGTAAATCACACTCTTTCTTCTAGACAAAGAAAAACCCCACTCCAGCAGGAGAGACCGATTTTCTGATAAACCCCCGGACCAGGTTCTCTTTGATATAATCTGTCATGGCCTGGGTCTCGGGGACAGACAGGGGGTAAACCCTACTGCGAGGAGGCTCCGTGCTGGGAACCAAATCAATAGGACAGTCATACGGTCGGTGGGGAGGTAAAGACGTCCGCAAAACTCTGATATTGCACAGGCAGAGCGGACAAGTCAGTAGAAGACTCGGAGACTACCCTCCGGGCGGCTGTAACCATACATTGAGAGACACAATTCTCACCCCAGGAAGAAATTCTCCCCGTATTCCAGTCAATGTGTGGAGTGTGATGACGTTGCCATGGAAGACCCAATAGCACCTCATCTAATCCCCCGGGGATAATAAGGAAGGAGATAACCTCCCGGTGACCCTGAGGAAACTACATGGTGAGAGGGACCAACTGGTGAGTGATTTGCGCGTCCAGCAGTGAACCGTTGACTACCGGAATGTTCATTGGTTTTGGCAGTAACTCCATAGGAATGGCGTGCCTCTGGGCAAATGTTGATGACAAAAAATTGCCATCGGCACCAGAATCCACCCACGCCCTGGCAGTAACCGTGGTTGTTCCGAAGGACAACGTCACCTCATACAATAATTTGGAGGAAGAAGCCCCTGAATCGAACACACCCCCTCCAACGGTGGTTAGACACCTTCTTTTCCCGACCGCTTGGAATCCTTATTAATGGGGTACTCCAAGAGATGTGCAGGTCGGAAACGAGGGGACTTAGACTTAGTCCGGGATATATCCATAGCCTCAGACTCCGGGTCGGGAGCCGCGGGTTTGGAGATAGGTCTAGAGAATGAAGGTGCCAACCGAAACCGAGGTCTGGAAACCTCCAGCTCTAACTTGCGTTCTGCATGATGCAGATCTATTCGATTAGCAAGAGTGATTAACTCTTCCAGAGAGGTTGGGGTCTCTCTGGTAGCTAGAGCATCTTTAATATGCCCAGCCAGCACCCTCCAAAACACCGGGATTAGCAACCAATCCAGTTCAGCCGCTAAGGTTCTGAACTGGATGGCATAGTGGCTGGCGGTGGCCGAACCCTGAACCAACGCAAGAAGCTTAAGAGCAGTATCATGCGTGACCTGAGGACCTAGGAATACACTCTTTAGGGTACTAAGAAAGAGACCCGTATTAGCCACTACCGGGTCATTCCGCTCCCACAGAGGGATAGCTCACTCCAGAGCCCTGTGTGAGAGTAACGAGATGACATAACCCACTTTGGCCCTTTCGGAGGGGGACTGTGCCTCCATCATCTCCAACTGAATGGAGCACAGATTAATAAAACCTCTGCAGGATTTGCTGTCACCAAAAAATTTTTCCGGGAGAGCAAAACAGGGTAATGGGGCAATTGCAGCTGCCGCAGCATTCGCCGCAGCCGTGTTAACCAGATTGGCCACCTGAGAAGCTGCCTGGGTAGCTACTGCAGTGATATCAGCCACCGAGGCAGTTTGTTACAGAGTCCTAAGTCTGGCCTCAAGTTGCTGTATATAGCGCTGCAGTTGCTGTTTGTCAGCCATGTTCGGCAAGACCCTGGCGCTCTGATACTGTTAACACAGTGAGTCCAACGGCTGACAATTTTAGGAAAAACCCCACTAAGAATTTAAAGACACATAGAGCAGGGCCACAGTAACAACAAATTCCCTTTAGAAAGGAGAGAGTCTCCCATAGTGTTGGCCTATGCAGTGAATGCAAGGGCTGCCAAAAATTTGGAGGCACTCCAATGCCCCTTGGAAGAGACGTGGAGGAGGGCCTCATAAAAAAATGTTCCCATTAGAAAGCAGCGGGCCTCCTATACTTGTAATGCCCATGTACTAAGTGTATGGGCTGACAAACATTTACCCCTGGGGGGTATACATGAACATACTGTATCAAAAAAATTTTTTTACGGGCATCATAAACACCCTTTAAAAAAATAAGGTGGGTGTTGCATCACGGACCATGGTCACCCTGGTGATATGGTGGTGGAGGATGAGGAGAAGGAGGAGGACAAGAGCAAATAGCCAAAATCAGAAAGCTTATACCCATGTGTGGATGTGAAAATGTGCATGGGAATACACCTCTCAAGAAAAGACACTGGATTGGAGTTTATGTTACGCTGCTATCATTTGGTGGTGTTGAGAAGTCTGGCCCAATCCAGACCTTGTTCATTTTTATAAGAGTCAGACTGTCAGCATTTTCAGTTGACAGGCAGATGCGCTTATCAGTTATAATTCCACCAGCGGCACTAAAAACCCGCTCTGATAAAACACTGGCGGCAGGGCAGGCCAGGACCTCTAAGGCATAGAGAGCCAGTTCATTCCACGTATCCAGCTTGGATACCCAATAATTATAAGGCACAGCGGAATCACGGAGGACGTTGGTACGGTCGGCAAGGTACTCCCTCAGCATCTTCCCAAACTTTGCACTCCTTGTGAGAGTACCCCGCGCCTCAGGGCCTGTCCGATGGGAGGGTCTGCGAAAACTTTCCCTGAACTTTGACAGTGTTCCCCTGCCTCTGCTGGATTGAAGTTGTGTCTCTCTCGCCTGTACTCCTTGGTTGTCCAACGAAGTGTGCCCTCTGCCGCCAGCATTTTCAGATGGGAATTTTTTTAATAGTTCCGCAACAAGGGCCTTCTGGTACAGTCCCATTTTTGTAGACCTGTCCGCCTCAGGAATAAGAGATAGAAAATTCTCCTTGTAGCGTGGGTCTAGAAGTGTCACCAACCAGTAATGGCTGTCACCCAAAATTTTGAGACCGCGAGGGTCATGGGAAAGGCAGCGTTTCATAAACTCAGCCATGCGTGCCAGACTACTAACAGGCAAGACTTCCGTGTTCTCACCAAGAGGATGACTGACCATGCTTTCCTCCTCCTCCTCTCTGTCCACTGGCCATCCACGCTGAACAGACGGTATGACAGCTGTGCAGGTAGTACCGTTTATAGTTCATGAAACTAGCTCCTGTCCTTCCTCCTCCTCCTCCTCCTCTTCCTCATTGTCACCCAATCCACGTTGGGATGAGATGAGGCTTGGCTGTGTGTAATCACCCTGTATGGTTCATAGAATCATAAAATCTTAGAATGGTAGAGTTGAAGGGGACCTCCTGGGTCATCTGGTCCAACCTCCTGCTCAAAGCAGGATTCACTAAGTCATCTCAGACAGATATCTGTCCAGCCTCTGTTTGAAACGTCCATTGAAGGGGAACTCACCACCTCTCGTGGCAGCCTGTTCCACTCATTGATCACCCTAACTGTCAAAAGTTTTTTCTAATATCTTATTTGTGTCTCCTCCCATTCAGTTTCATACCATTGCTTCTAGTCTTTCCTTGTGCAAATGAGAATAAAGATGATCCTTCTACAATGTGACAGCCCTTGAGATGTTTGTAGACAGCTATTAAGTCTCCTCTCAGTCTTCTTTTTTGCAAGCTAAACATTCCCAAATCCTGTAACCGTTCCTCATAGGACATGGTTTGCAGACCGGTCACCATTCTGGTCGCTCTTCTTTGAACTTGCTCCAGTTTGTCGATGTCTTTTTTAAAATGTGGTGCCCATAACTGGACACAGTATTCCAGATGAGGTCTGACCAAAGAGGAGTAAAATCCGATAATGACTTCACGTGATCTAGACTGTATGCTTCTGTTAATACATCCCAGAATTGTATTTGCCTTTTTTTCTGCTGCATCACATTGTTGACTCGTGTTCAGTCTATGATCTATTAGTATACCTAAGTCTTTTTCACATGTACTGTTGCTTAGCTCTATTCCTCCCATTTTGTATATGCTTTTTTCATTTTTATTGCCCAGATGTAGTACTTTGCATTTTTCCCTGTTAAAAACCATTCTGTTAGTTACTGCCCACTGCTCCAGTTTATTTAGGTCTTTTTGAATCCTCTCTCTCTCTTCTCTAGTATTAGCTATCCCTCCTAGCTTTGTGTCATCAGCAAATCTAATCAGTTTACCCTCAATTCCTTCATCTAAATCATTGATAAAGATGTTGAACAATACATGTCCCAGGACAGAGCCCTATGGTACCTCACTTGAGAAATTCATCCAACTGGATGTGAAGCCATTTACGACCACTCTTTGAGTCCGATCACTAAGCCAGTTATGAATCCACCTAACAGTTGCCTTGTCCATTCCATACTTGGTAATTTTTTCAACAAGGATGGTGTGAGATACTTTGTCAAATGCTTTGCTGAAGTCAAGATTTACTATATCTACAGCATTTCCCTGATCCACCCAGTCAGTGATTCTGTCATAGAAGGAAATTAAGTTAGTCTGACATGACTTGTTAGTTACAAACCCATGCTGACTCTGGTTAATCACTTCATTCTTATCCAGGTACTTACATACATGTTGTTTAATAATTTGTTCAAAGATCTTTCCTGGTATAGAAGTCAGACTTACCGGCCTATAGTTCCCTGGGTCCACCTTCTTCCCCTTTTTGAAGATAGGAACAACATTTGCTCTTCTCAAGTCTTCTAGGACTTCTCCTGTTCTCCAAGAATTTTCAAAGATTATGGAGAGTGGTTCTAAAATTTCTTCTACGATCTCCTTCAGTACTCTGGGGTGTAATTCATCTGGACCTGGAGACTTGAACTCATTTATGTTAGCTAAATATTCCCTCACAATCTTTCTGTTTACAGATAACCTGGATTCTTCTATTCCTTTAATAGGACAGTGAAGATCAGTTGATGTTACATTTTCTTTCTGAGAGAAAACAGATGCAATATAGGAATTTTGTAAAAATCCTATAGCATCTTTGACTTTTCCTTTACTTTTGACATACCCCCAAAATCCTTTTTAGTGCTTTTGACATCTCTTGCAAGCCTTAATTCATTGTCAGCTTTAGCTAACCTGATACGTGCCCTCCAGCATCTGCAGACTGATTTATAATCTTCTTTAGATATGCCTCCCTCTTTCCATTTGATAAACATTTCTTTCTTTCTTTTTAGCATGTGTTTAAGTTATGTGTAGTGTTGAGCCACCCCCGTAGTGTTCGGGTTCGGTTCGGTTCGTCGAACACCGGGATGTTCGAGGAACTGTTCGTCGAACTGTTCGTCGAACACCTTAGAACACCGTCGAACACCGTTAAAACCAATGGCAGGCAAACAAAAACACATAGAAACACATAGAAAACACCTGCAAAGGTGTCCAAAAGCTGACAAACTGCTCAGAAGACACTCTCTTTAAAAAAGCCGGCCGGCAAATTCAGCAGCGGCATACACCGGTACCCGACAATTTAGACAAGAAGGAATAGAGCATCACACATAGATTAGATAGATAGAAACATGTCAGTCACACATATAAGAAGCACAGTGACAGTGTTGGTTACTGCACTTGTCATTTAGTGTAAAGGATTTATTAAAAAAAATATTAGTGTTTTCATGCACCGTCTCTTTAAAAAAGCCGGCCGGCAATTCAGCAGCGGTACCCGACAATTTAGAACAGAAAGATAGAGCATCACACATAGATTAGATAGATAGAAACATGTCAGTCACATATATATGAAGTACAGTGATAGTGTTGGTTACTGTACTTGTCATTTAGTATTAAAATAAAGGATTTATTATTAAAAAAATTGGCGTGGGGTTCCCCTTAATTTTAGGCTCTAGCGGAGGTTAAGCAGACGGCTGGGGCAGATGTTTGAAGCCTGGGAAGGGGGTAATACCCACGGAGCTTCCCAGGCTACTAATATCAGCCTCCAGCTGAATACATAGCCTTTACTAGCTATTAAATTGGGGGACCCCCCAAAAAAAATGACGTGGGGTCCCCCCTAATTTAATAGCTAGCAAAGGCTAGGCAGACAGCTGGGGGCTGATATTAATAGCCCAGGAAGGGAGCCATGAATATTGGCCCCCTCCCAGGCTAGAAACACCAGCCGTCAGCCGCCCCAGAAATGGCGCATTCATAGGATGCGCCAATTCTGGCACTTAGCCTCGCTCTTCCACGCTGCCCTGGTGCGGTGGCAGTGGGGTAATAGGGTTGGGGTTGATGTCAGCTTATAATGCCAGCTGACATCAAGCCCAGGTTAGTAATGGAGAGGCGTCTATAAGACACCCCCATTACTAACCCCATAGTCAAAGTTAAAAAAAAAACACAAACACCCAGAATAAAGTCCTTTAATTGAAATAAAGACACAATCCTTTATTGTTCTAAATTAAACCATACTTGCCATCACGCCCATTCCAGCTGAAGCCAACGATCTCCTGCAATAAAAGAAAAATAATAAAGCAACCTCATCCTTACCTTTCCATGGTTCCCACGACAGCTTCAGCTCTGCTACATCGAGATGACAGGCTGGACCGCAGCAGAACGCTGCCATCCAGCCTGTCATCCCGCAGACACTGAGAAGCGCAGGCTTGCTTGCGCTGCTCAGCGTCTCTCTGTGACGACATCCAGATGAGCCGAGTTCATGTCCAATGAACTCGGCTCACCTCATGCACGTCACTGACAGCGTGGGAAAATTCTCCTGCACTCACCGCTTCAGCGTGGGAGAATTCTCACACTGAAGCGCTGAGTGCAGGAGAATTCTCCCACGCTGTCAGTGACGTGCAGGAGGTGAGCTGAGTTCATTGGACATGAGCTCACCTTATGCACGTCACTGACAGCGTGGGAAAATTCTCCTGCACTCAGCGCTTCAGCGGGAGAATTCTCACGCTGAAGCGCTGAGTGCAGGAGAATTCTCCCACGCTGTCAGTGACGTGCAGGAGGTGAGCTGAGTTCATTGGACATGAGCTCACCTTATGCACGTCACTGACAGCGTGGGAGAATTCTCCTGCACTCACCGCTTCAGCGTGAGAATTTTCCCACGCTGTCAGTGACGTGCATGAGGTGAGCCGAGTTCATTGGACATGAACTCGGCTCATCTGGATGTCGTCACAGAGAGACGCTGAGCAGCGCAAGCAAGCCTGCGCTTCTCAGTGTCTGCGGGATGAGAGGCTGGATGGCAGCGTTCTGCTGCGGTCCAGCCTGTCATCTCGATGTAGCAGAGCTGAAGCTGTCGTGGGAACCATGGAAAGGTAAGGATGAGGTTGCTTTATTATTTTTCTTTTATTGCAGGAGATCGTTGGCTTCAGCTGGAATGGGCGTGACGGTAAGTATGGTTTAATTTAGAACAATAAAGGATTGTGTCTTTATTTCAATTAAAGGACTTTATTCTGGGTGTTTGTGTTTTTTTTAACTTTGACTATGGGGTTAGTAATGGGGGTGTCTTATAGACGCCTCTCCATTACTAACCTGGGCTTGATGTCAGCTGGCATTATAAGCTGACATCAACCCCAACCCTATTACCCCCTGCCACCGCACCAGGGCAGCGTGGAAGAGCGAGGCTAAGTGCCAGAGTTGGCGCATCCTATGGATGCGCCATTTCTGGGGCGGCTGACGGCTGGTGTTTCTAGCCTGGGAGGGGGCCAATATTCATGGCTCCCTTCCTGGGCTACTAATATCAGCCCCCAGCTGTCTGCCTAGCCTTTGCTAGCTATTAAATTAGGGGGGACCCCACGTCATTTTTTTGGGGGGGGTCCTCCATTTTAATAGCTAGTAAAGGCTAGGTATTCAGCTGGGGGCTGATATTAGTAGCCTGGGAAGCTCCGTGGGTATTACCCCCTTCCCAGGCTTCAAACATCTGCCCCAGCCGTCTGCTTAACCTCCGCTAGAGCCTAAAATTAAGGGGAACCCCACGCCATTTTTTTTAATAATAAATCCTTTATTTTAATACTAAATGACAAGTACAGTAACCAACACTATCACTGTACTTCATATATATGTGACTGACATGTTTCTATCTATCTAATCTATGTGTGAAGCTCTATTCTGTCTGTTATAAATTGTCGGGTACCGCTGCTGAATTGCCGGCCGGCTTTTTTAAAGAGACAGTGCATGAAAACACCATTATTTTTTTTGATAAATCCTTTACACTAAATGACAAGTACAGTAAGCAACACTGTCACTGTACTTCGTATATATGTGGCTGACATGTTTATATCTATCTAATCTATGTGTGATGCTCTATTCTTTCTGTTATAAATTGTCAGGTACCGGTGTATGCCGCTGCTGAATTGCCGGCTTTTCATGTTTCACTGTTGACACTGTTCCCATCGATTTGGGCAATCACTGTAATGCCACAACCACCATGGCTGTGGCATTACAGTGAGTGGCAGACAATCCCTGCATGATTGGTGCTCTAAATAGCGCCAGACATGCAGGACAAGCTTTCGGTGCACGAACAGTTATCGAACATAACCTCGAACAGCCGAATTTTTTGCAAATCGTTCGGGTTCGTCGAACAACTCGAACACCGCCCAAAACAGCTCGAATTTGAGATTGGCAAACAGTTCTAGTCGAACACCGCTCATCTCTAGTTATGTGTTCATCCATCCTGGTTTCCTTAACCGGTTCCCGACCGCCCACTGTACATAAACGTCGGCGCTTCCTGGGCTCTGTGCAGCGCTGACGTTTAAAAACGGTGGGTGGTCCCGCAGCGCTCAGGACCCCCAGGGTCCTGCTAGCGCTACGGTACCAGTTCAGAGCGATAGCTCTGACATGTGGCACCATGGGGACCTGATTGGATCAGGTCCCCATGATGTTAACCTGTTCCTATCTTCTAGATGCCGCGATCCATAGCGATCGCGGCATTTAAAAGATAGTGACAGCCGGTGGTCGGCGATCGGGACCCCCCACATACCTTACCAGCGGCGGGGATCCCGGTGCTGTGACCTCTGACATCATCGAGACCTGATTGGCTCAGGTCTCGATGATGTCAGCGTCACACCAGCCAATCAGAGAGATCACCAGGGAAGTTTGTTTTAGCAACAAACTTTCCCGGGCGATCTGCCTGATAAATACATTGTTTCTCCTCTTCTCCTCCGATCTCAGTGAGAGAGCAGAGGAGAAACACTGTGACAAGAGCTGTCAGCCTTGCCACTGTGAAAGTGAAAAATATAAATCAAAAAATAAAGTAAGGTTAGGGTTAGTCAGTCTGTCAGATCAGTCAGTCATTTCAGTCAGTCAGTCCTGTCAGATCAGTCAGTCCTGTCAGTCAGTCAGTCCTGTCAGATCAGTCAGTCCTGTCAGATCAGTCAGTCCTGTCAGATCAGTCAGTCCTGTCAGGTCAGTCAGTCCTGTCAGTCAGTCAGTCCTGTCAGATCAGTCAGTCCTGTCAGTCAGTCAGTCCTGTCAGATCAGTCAGTCCGGTCAGTCAGTCAGTCCTGTCAGATCAGACAGTCCGGTCAGTCCAGTCCGGTCAGTCCAGTCCGGTCAGTCCAGTCCGGTCCCATCCTTTCAGTCCGGTCCGTTCAGTCCGGTCTGTTCAGTCCAGTCAAAAAATATAAAAATAAAATGGCCCGTCAGACTTATACCGCAGAGGAGGTGTATGCCCTGCTATGTAATGACACTGATGAAAGTGCAATCTCAGATGGAGATATGGATTTTGAGGGCTTTAGTAGCGGCGACACTGAGAGCTCAGAAATGAGCAGTGATTCTGTTCCATCCTCAAGCCCAAGGACCAGTACAGCAATAGGGACAAATAGCGCTACAGGAGAAACGTCTCCAAATCAGGGAACACTGCCCAGTACAAGCGCTGTCCCTGCTACTAGTGAATTGGCACACGCCAGTGTACAAGGGGCTTTGCCACATGATCTAGCATTTCCCAGATGGGAGGCTTCGGATTCGGCTGCTCCATTCAGCCCTGATTTCAACGCCATTCCTGGTATAAATGTGGAGGTGGAAGATTTTGGACCAATTCATTTTTTTAATTTGTTTTTTACAGACAGCTTGCTAGAGCATATTGTCGTGCAAACAAATTTATATGCATCCCAATTCATAAGCCAGAATCCCCGATGTTACTATGCTAGGGCAAATTTATGGACACCAACTAATGTCCCGGAAATAAAAAAATTTTCAGGACTTACATTTGCCATGGGGCTTGTTAAAAAACCGAGCATTCGATCCTACTGGTCCAACCACCCTGTTCAAGCCACCCCTATGTTTTCAGTCGTTCTGCCTAGGACCCGTTATGAAATGCTTATGCGGTTTTGGCATTTTAACGACAATAGTCAATGCCTGCCCAGAAATGCCCCAGAACATGACAGGTTATATAAAATTAGACCCATCATTGAAAATTTGTCAGAAAAATTCTTAAGCCTCTACACCCCAACACAAAATATTTCTATAGATGAGTCCCTTGTAAAATTCAAAGGAAGACTGCACCTCAAGCAATTTATCCCATCTAAAAGGGCAAGGTTTGGAATAAAGATCTATAAAATGTGCGAAAGTTCAACCGGATACACATCCGCTTTTCGCATATATGAGGGGAAAGATAGCAAACTAAACCCACCAGGATGCCCTACTTATCTGGGGACATCTGGAAAATTGTTTAGGAGCTGATAAGTCCATTTTTTCAAAAAGGCTACAATCTATATGTGGACAATTATTACACCAGCATACCCCTATTTAAAAGTCTGGTTGAACACAACATCGGGGCTTGTGGGACCATCCGTAAAAACCGTCAGGGGTTTCCACAACCATTGGTCAACCAAAAGTTTCAAAAGGGGCAGTCAGGGGCTGTACGCAACGGAGAGCTGCTTGCCCTGAAATATAGGGATAAGAGGGATATTTTTGTCCTCAGCTCGATCCACACAGATGCCACAAGGGCCACTGTAGAACTAGGATCCACCACTCCGAAGCTAAAACCTGTGTCAGTCATTGACTACAACAAATATATGGGGGGTGTGGACCTTGCAGACCAGGTTCTACAGCCATACCAGGTATCAAGAAAGTCCTATACCTGGTATAAAAAGTTGGTTATTTATTTGTTTCAGGTGGCCACATACAATTCTTTTGTGTTGTACAAAAAAGCAGGAAATTCAGATCCTTTTCTTGATTATCAAGAAAAGGTAATTGAAAATCTAGTCTTTCAAAGTGTTAGCCCCGCTCATCCATTAGAATCTGAGGATGTGAAAAGACTCACTGAGCGACATTTTATTGCACTTATTCCTGCAACGGAAACAAGAAGGAACCCCCAGAAAAGATGTCGTGTATGTACTAAGAGAGGAATGAGGCGTGATACCCGCTACTATTGCCCACAATGCCCATCATTGCCAGCCTTATGCGTCACTGACTGCTTTAAAATCTTCCACACAGAACCACGTTTTTAAACTGTAAAAATGTATCCCAATTTGTCATTCAAACATTTGGTTCATTTAGAGAATGACACATTCGAGTAGAGCTCACTTAATTTCCAGGGGGGGTTCTCCACAATCTAAACCTTCCATTGCTTGCTTGTTTCTGGAAATCATCCATTGAGTTAAAATGGTCACTAAACCCATAGATGAATTCCCAGAGGGGTGTCATTTCCAAAATGGGGTCACTTCAGGGGGGATTCTTTAGTTCTGGTACTTAGCGCCTCTGAAAAGTGCCAGAACAGCAGAATTCCCCCTGAAGTGACCCCATTTTGGAAATGATACCTCTCTGGGAATTCATCTATGGGTTTAGTGACCATTTACCTATCTACTTATTTTCCCACCACTAGATTAATTTATACAGAGGAGTAGATTGTAAAATTCGGTCACTTGTTGGGGGTTTCCTCTGTTTAGGCACCTCAGGGGCTCTCCAAATGCAACATGGCGTCCGCTATCCATTCCAGTCAAATTTCCATTCCAAAAGTCAAATGGTGCTCCTCACCTTCCGAGCCATGCCGTGCGCCCAAACAGTGGCTTTGCACCACATATGGGGTATCAGCGTGCTCAGGAGAAATTGCTCAACACATTTTGAGGTCCATTTTTCTGGCTGTCCTTGTGAAAATTAAAAATTTGAGGCTAAAGTAGTAGCTTTGTGTTAAAAATGTGTTTTTTTATTTTCACACTTCAAAATTATAAAATTCTGTGAAGCCCCTGGGGGTTCAAGGTGCTCAACACACATCTAGATAAGTTCCTTGAGGGGTCTAGTTTCCAAAATGGGGTCACTTGTTGGGGGTTTCCTCTGTTTAGGCACCACAGGGGCTCTCCAAATGCAACATGGCTTCCGCTATCGATTCCAGCCAAATTTCCATTCCAAAAGTCAAATGGCGCTCCTTACCTTCCGAGCAATGCCGTGCGCCCAAACAGTGGTTTTGCACCACATATGGGGTATCAGCGTGCTCAGGAGAAATTGCTCAACAAATTTTGGGGTCCATTTTTTCTGGCTGCCCTTGTGAAAATTAAAAATTTGAGGCTAAAGTAGCAGTTTTGTGTTAAAAATGTGTTTTTTTATTTTCACACTTCAACATTAAAAAATTCTGTGAAGTCCCTGGGGGTTCAAGGTGCTCACCACACATCTAGATAAGTTTCCATAAGTTTCCAAAATGGGGTCACTTGTTGGGGGTTTCCTCTGTTTAGGCACCTCAGGGGCTCTCCAAATGCAACATGGCGTCCGCTATCGATTCCAGCCAAATTTCCATTCCAAAAGTCAAATGGCGCTCCTTACCTTCCAAGCCATGCACAATACATTTTGGGGTCCATTTTTTCTGGCTGCCCTTGTGAAAATTAAAAATTTGAGGTTAACCCCTTAAGCCCCGCGGGTGGTTTGCACGTTAATGACCGGGCCAATTTTTACAATTCTGACCACTGTCACTTTATGAGGTAATTACTCTGGAACGCTTCAACGGATCCCCCTGATTCTGAGATTGTTTTTTTGTGACATATTGTACTTCATGATTGTGGAAAAATTTCTTCGATATCACTTGCGTTTATTTGTGAAAAAAACGGAAATTTGGCGAAAATTTTGAAAATTTTGCAATTTTCTAAATTTTAATTTTTAAGCCCTGAAATCAGAGCGATATGTCACACAAAAGAGTTAATAAATAACATTTCCCACATGTCTACTTTACATCAGCACAATTTTGGAACCAAAATTTTTTTTTGTTAGGGAGCTATAAGGGTTAAAAGTTGACCAGCAATTTCTCATTTTTCCAACAAAATTTACAAAACCATTTTTTTAGGGACCACATCACATTTGAAGTCACTTGGAGAGGTCTTTTTGACAGAAAATACCCAAAAGTGACACCATTCTAAAAACATCACCCCTCAAGGTGCTCAAAACCACATTCAAGAACTTTATTAACCCTTCAGGTGCTTCACAGGAATTTTTTGAATGTGGAAGAAAAAAATGAACATTTAACTTTTTTCACAAAAATGTTACTTTAGACCCAATTTTTTTTATTTTCACAGGGGTAACAAGAAAAAATGGACCCCAAAATTTGTTGTGCAATTTCCCCTGGGCACGCAGATACCCAATATTTGGGGAAAAAACACTGTTTAGGCGCACGGCAGGGCTCGGAAGGGAAGGAGCGCCATTTGACTTTTTGATTGTAAAATTTGCTTGAATAATTAGCGGACGCCATGTTGTGTTTGGAGAGCCCCTGTGTGCCCAAACTTTGGAGCTCCCCCACAAGTGACCCCATTTTGGAAACTAGACCCCGCAAGGCACCTTTCTAGATGCATAGTGAGCACTTGGAACCCCCAGGTGCTTCACAAATTGATTCGTAAAAATGAAAAAGTGAAGAAAAAAAACACTTTTTCATTTTTACGAATCAATTTGTGAAGCACCTAGGGGTTCCAAGTTTCCAAAATGGGGTCACTTGTGGGGGAGCTCCAATGTTTGGGCACACAGGGACTCTCTAAATGCAACATGGTATCCGCTAACAAACTGAATGGAAAATCGGCTCAAATTGTTAGCGGACACCACATTGCTTTTGGAGAGCCTCTCCAAATGCAACATGATATCCGCTAACAAATTGAGCCGACAATTTGTTAGCGGATATCATGTTGCATTTGGAGAGTCCCTGTGTGCCCAAACATTGGAGCTCCCCCACAAGTGACCCCATTTTGGAAACTAGACCCCCCAAGGCACCTATATAGATTCATAGTGAGCACTTGGAACCCCAGGTGCTTCACAAATTGATTCATAAAAATGAAAAAGTGTTTTTTTTTTTCACTTTTTCATTTTTATGAATCAATTTGTGAAGCACCTGGGGGTTCCAAGTGCTCACTGTGCATCTAGATAGGTGCCTTGGGGGGTCTAGTTTCCAAAATGGGGTCACTTGTGGGGGAGCTCCAATGTTTGGGCACACAGGGGCTCTCCAAACGCAACATGGCGTCCGCTAACAATTTGAGCCGATTTTCCATTCAATTTGTTAGCGGACACCATGTCGCGTTTGGAGAGCCCGTGATGTGCCTAAACAATGGAGCTCCCCCACAAGTGTCCCCATTTTGGAAACTATACCCCTCAAGGATTTTATTAAGGTGTATAGTAAACATTTTGAACCCAGAGGTACGGCACAGAATTTGTTTACATTAGGTCATCATATTGAATAAGTTGTCATTATTCTTGAGCGCAAGTGCTCGCTACTTGAGTTTGCATCGGGTACTCAGATATGCACCATGTACAGCATGTGCTCGAGTGACATGCTCGAGTCCCTGCTCCGCATGTTTCACGGTTATTAGACACCCAAAAAAAAACATGCGGGGATCGCTCATGCATGGCAGGCAATCCCCGTAAAGTTTTTTGGCCGCGAAGCATATGAGGCAGAGACTCGAGCATGTCACTCAAATACCCACGATACTCAATGCATACCAGAGCACCCGATGCAAACTCAAGTAGCGAGCACTTGCTCTCAACACTAGTCGCTATATCGTCATCTTTTTTTCTTACTTTTGAAAAAAATCCCAACCCCAGCCCTAACCCTAGCACAACCCTAGCCCTAGCACAACCCTAGCCCCAGCACAACCCTAGCCCCAGCACAACCCTAGCCCCAGCACAACCCTAGCCCCAGCACAACCCTAGCCCCAAACCCAGCCCTAACCCTAGCCCAATCCTAACCCAAGAGTTTATTTTTGACGCCGTTCCTTGTGCGGTATAAGTGATTAGACGACTTTATTCTTCGGGTCGGTGTGATTACAGCAATGCCAGAATCATATGGGGTTTTTATGACTGACAGCTGTCACACACTAAAAGACGCATTTTTTGTAAAATCTAGTTTTTTCATCGCCATATTTTGAGAGCTATAATTTTTCCAGATTTTGGCAGACAGTCATGTGACGGCTCGTTTTTTGCGGGATGACTTGACGTTGTTATTGGTGCCATTTTCAGGCACGTGACATTTTTTGATCGCTTTCTATTCCGATTTTTGGGAGGCAGAATAAACAAAAACCAACAATTCAGGAATTGTTTTTTTTTTTTTTTTTATTCTGTTCCGCGTGTGGTAAAATTGATGAGGTAGCTTTATTCTTCAGGTCAGTACGTTTACAGCGGTACCACATTTGTATCATTTTTCTATGTTTTGGCGCTTATACACAATAAAAGTTATTTTATAGAAAAAAATATTTTTTAGCATCGCTGAGAGCTATAACTTTTTTATTTTTCGGCTGATGGAGCTGTATGGTGGCTTGTTTTTTGCGGGATGAGATGACGTTTTCAGCGGTATCATTTTTATTTATATGCGTCTTTTTGATTGCGTGTTATTCCACTTTTTGTTTGGCGGTATGGTGATAAAGAATTGTTTTTTGCTTCGTTTTTTTTTTTTTTTTTTTACCGTGTTCACTGAAGGGGTTAACTAGTGGGACAGTTTTATAGGTCAGGTTGTTCCGGACGCGGCGATACCAAATATGTGTACTTTTATTGTTTTTTTTTTTTTTTTTTTTATAATAATATTTATTGATGGGTACATTATATTTTTATTTTTGGTGTATTATTTTTTTTTATTTTTTTATAATATTTTTGCACATTTTTTTTTTTTTTTTTTTCACTTTCACACAGTTTATACACTTTATTACTTTGTCCCACTCTGGGACTTTCACTTTTTTTTTTCTGATCGCCTGCATGGCACAGGAATGAAGCACCATCCCTATGCCATGAAGGCTGTCAGAAGTGCACAGTGTGAAGATTGCTTGGAGATGCACTGCGCATGCCCAAGCAATCTTCCTGCTCTCTGGTGACCCGGATGTTGTCATGACGACATCGGGTCGTCATGGCAACACCCGGGAAGCCTTTGCAGACTGCGCTGGAAGCCAGAAGAGGAGGTGAGTATCGCCGATCACCTCCCCTTGCCCCCGCAATGCCGCGATCGACTTCGATCGCAGCATCGCGGGGGTTAATGTGCTGGGAGCGGTGCAGGACCGCTCCCTGCACATAGTACCGGGTGTCAGCTGTGACAATCAGCTGACACCCGGCGGCGATCGCGCCCGCACAGCCTGTGTACGCGCGCGATCGCCATGACGTACTAATACGGGTCTGGCTCTTAAGTCCCAGGGCACAGACGCGTATTAGTACGTCAGATGTTATTAAGGGGTTAAAGTAGCAGTTTTGTGAAAAAAAGTTAAATGTTCATTGTTTTCTTCCACATTCCAAAAATTCCTGTGAAGCACCTGAAGGGTTAATAAACTTCTTGAATGTGGTTTTGAGCACCTTGATGAGTGCAGTTTTTAGAATGGCATCACTTTTGGGTATTTTCTGTAATAAAGGCCCCTCAAAGTCACTTCAAATAAGATGTGGTCCCTAAAAAAATGTTTTTGTAAATTTTGTTGTAAAAATGAGAAATCGCTGGTCAACTTTTAACCCTTATAGCTTCCTAACAAAAAAAAAATTTGTTCCAAAATTGTGCTGATGTGAAGTAGACATGTGGGAAATGTTATTTATTAACTATTTTGTGTGACATATCGCTCTGATTTAAGGGCATGAAAATTCAAAGTTTGAAAATTGCAAAATTTTCAAAATTTTGGCCAAATTTCCGATTTTTTCACAAATAAACGCAAGTGACATCGAAGAAATTTTACCACTATCATGAAGTACAATATGTCATGAAAAAACAATCTCAGAATCAGGGGAATCCATTGAAGCGTTCCAGAGTAATTACCTCATAAAGTGACAGTGGTCAGAATTGAAAAAATTGGCCCGGTCACGAAGGCAAAAACAGGCTCTGGTGCGAAGTGGTTAAATGCTTCCCATTCTTCCTACTTTTCGGGATTGTTAATGATTTTGCTTTGAGAATCTCATTTTTAAAAATTTCCCATCCTTCCTGGACATTTTTGTCCGTAAGGACATCCAGCCATTGGATCCCTCCTATTCTCTTTCTGAGTTGCTTAAAATCTGCCTTTCTGAAATCTAACGTAGAAGTTTGAGTCTTCACATGTCTTCCTCCTCTAGTTATCCAAAATTCTATAATAGCATGATCGCTGCCTCCTAGGGTTCCAGCCACTTTTACCTCCTCAACCATTTCCTCCCTGTTTATAAGGTTTAGATCCAAAGTAGCACATCCCCTTGTTTTCTCCCCTACCTTTTGGAAGTGACGCACCCCTGGGCCTGTGTCGCACAGCGTTGCGCATGCAGGAGCTTACCCGGAGCCGGATCTGTTGAGGGTTGTAGTCTCGTGGCGGTGACCCGGTCCGTGCCCAGGGAGTCAGACTAAGTGGCGTTGGATTAGCGGTAGATGTTGGACGACTACGCCACCCGTTGAATGCAGCTATGGAGCTGCCGCTGCAGGGCAGACCGCTGAGGCCGGTGGTAGGATTGTGCAGCGTGATAGTATCACCCCCAACGGGAGGGGTATGGCCTCAGGGCAGCCGACGTGGATGATGGGGGTAGCAGGAATCACTCAGAGACGATGCGGTGTAGTTCAGGGTCTTTACTGGTGATAAAGATAGACCCTCCCGGAGTACTGGCTAGCGATCGGGGCCTGGTCAGTCCTTGAGCAGATGGGATCTCCCCTGGCCAGGCGGAGTTGTAGGCCTCCCAAACTGACTGTACTCTTCTGGCTACCTTGCTAGAGGCGGGTATAAGTAGCCCACGTCCCTGAGTGTACCGTGTGGTGCTCACCCGTATGGCCGGTGACTCGGGGCCTTCTAGTGGCGTCCGCTCCACGACGGCGGTGCTGGTCCCACGCGTGTGACCGTGCCTTCGGGTTTCTTGGCCAGAGGACCTGAAATCCCCTGCCGGGCGGTTTCTGCTGCTGGGTAAAGATTAGTCCCCACAGCCTCGGACTCCGGGTCCGGTGATAGCTTCTCAGTCAGGGCGAGCTCTGCAGCTGCCAGCCCCTGACTCCTTATAGCACTGCTCCACAGAGCTCCTGATGTTCTTTTCCTAGATCTGCTTCTCTTCTCTGTCTCTACTTCTTCTCTACTCACTAACCCTGCCTCAGCCCTAGGTTTATATAGGGGAAGTTCTTCCCCTCCCAGGACTGGGCAGGAGGTGTGGCATGCATAGGATCCCTGACCAAGAGACCTCCCACCTGCTCTCAGACGTAATATCTCTATCACTGTGGAAACCAGACCCCTGGGGTGTCACATTCCCCCCTAGTGAAATTTAGTACTCCGGGACTAAACATATTTTTAGAAAAACATAACAAGGTATAAACAATAATAATACAATAAGAAAAACACATAAAGATGGTTACGGCGTGTCCGCAACCGGGTGCAGTTTTGAAGAAAAGCAAGGTGTCCATTTCACCAAAACAGGGAGACGTAACCAGGTAGGGGTCTGTCCTGCCCCGAGTCCTTATCAGTCTTTTAGTCCGTCCTGGGTTACGCTCCAACATATGTACAAGGATTCCCGGTAAATCCACCAAGGACTCCTAAAAATAACTAGAAACACATAATTATTTACAAGTAACAGACAGGTGACCACAAATAAAACAATTTAAACACTTCAAATCCTCCAACGTGCGGGTAACTGGCCTCTAGTGGCCCTAGTGGACCTACGGAGCTGACTGTCTGGCCCTGAACTACAGGGTGTAGGAGCTGTCAAGGGTAAACTGGGCAGCTGTCTACGGGCTCTTTGGCTCACTAGGGGTACGGCAGGCTCACTATGAGCAGAGGGTTGATCCTCCTGTTCTGCTTGTGTGGAGTCTGCTGCCTCCTGGACCGGCTGCTCTTCCAGCTCTACCTGTTGCTCCGTAGGCACTTGGGATGCTGGTTGGAGGAACGTGAGGACGGGTACCACAACTGCACCATTGACTTGAGTCCAGGACCGAGGGAAGTCTCCGAGCACAGTACTAACCATATCTTCCCTTTCCTCTACGGGTCGAGGGTCTTCTTGCTCTCCTTCTGGGTTCCGTAGCTGTTCGGGACACTTCTTCAGGTGATCCCGGGATACAATGGCTGTGGTTTCCCCTCCGTCTTTACTGATGGTACAGACCTTTGGGTTGTCGTGGCTTGAGGGCAGTACGGTGTACGGGTCCTTCTCCCACTGGTCGTCCAACTTGTGGAGCCGTCTCTTCCTCTTCAAGACCTGCTCTCCGGGTACCAGGGGAACAGCGGGAGCATACTGGTTGTAAGTTTTCTCTTGTCTTTCCCTAGCGAGACAGAGACTTCGCTCCACGCTCTCCTGTACTTTCCGGTACTGCTGCTGCCTCTCTGTGTCCCAGTCTGCTTCCGGTGAAGTGTCCTCGGGTGTCAGGACTCCCATCTCCAGGTCAACAGGTAGCTTACCAGGCCTTGCCCTCATTAGGTAAGCCGGGGTACAGTTGGTGGAACCTACAGGGATGTAGTTGTATAGGTCCACCAGGTCGGGCAGCTTCTCAGGCCACAGATTGCGTTCTTCCAGGGGCAACGTTTTCAGAAGATCCATTACCACCTGGTTCATTTTCTCACAAAGTCCATTAGTTTGCGGATGATAGGGTGTCGTCCTTATCTTCCGGCAGCCATACAGGTTGCAGAATTCCTGGAAGACCTCCGCTTCAAAGGCAGGTCCCTGGTCCGTCAGCACTTGGTCCGGGTACCCGTGTGGATGGCAGAAGTGCTGCTGGAAGGCTCTAGCTGCTGTTTGAGCTGTTAAGTCCTTAACGGGGACGACAACCAAGAACCGGGAGTAATGATCCACAATGGTTAACGCGTAGACGTAGCCACTTCTGCTTGGGGTCAGTTTTACATGATCCAAGGCTACCAGTTCCAACGGCTGCTTGGTGACGATGGACTGAAGGGGGGTCTTCTGGCTGGCACGGTCCTTCCTTCTTAGGTTGCACGGGCCACAGTCTCTGCACCACCTCTCGATGGTTCCCCTCATGCCTACCCAGTGGAACCGCCCGCGCAGCAGGAACTCCAGCTTCTTCCATCCGAAGTGTCCAGCCCCGTCGTGGTATGCCTCCATCACCATGGCTGCGTCTCTTCGTGGCACCACTACTTGCCAGATTAGTTCATGCGTCCGGGAGTTAACCATTCTGCGGCACAACTTCCCCTTGTAAAGGAACAGTCGACTCTTCTCAGCCCACAGTTGTTTGGCTTCCTCCGGAGCGTCTGGGTCAAGGCGAACCTCTGGCCGAGTCAGCATCTCCTTCACCAGTCGGACGGCAGGGTCACTGTCTTGCGTTTCCTCCCAGTCGTAGTGAGGCAAGGGGTTAAACGTAGCGGCTTGCTTACTCTTTACCCGATGGGAATACTGGATAGTCCCATGACGGTGGAACGCGGGGAGTTTGACTTCTTCCAGTCCCTCTGGATCTTCTCCTACGTCCGGTAGGTTTGGCATCCTGGACAGGGCGTCCGCGTTGGTATTGGAGCGTCCTGCCCGGTATTTGATTGTGAACTCGTAGTTGGACAGACGGGCCATCCATCTCTGCTCTAGGGCACCGAGTCTTGCCGTGTCCAGGTGTGTCAACGGGTTGTTATCCGTGTACACGGTGAACCGGGAAGAAGCGAGGTAGTGCTTAAAGCGTTCGGTGACTGCCCACACCACTGCCAGGAACTCTAGCTTAAATGAGCTGTAATTCTCAGGGTTTCTTTCGGTGGGTCGCAGTTTTCGACTGGCGTAAGCGATTACTCTTTCTTTCCCCTGCTGGATCTGGGACAGTACGGCTCCTAGCCCGATGTTACTTGCGTCGGTGTAGAGGATAAAGGGCTGGCTGTAATCAGGGTACGCCAGGATTTCATCCCCCGTGAGGGCCATCTTCAGCTGGCGGAAGGACTCTTCTTCTAACTTCTCCCATTTGAAGGGCGGCTTCTGGTTCTTGGCCTTCCGGGACTGGCCTATCAGGAGGTCCTGCATAGGAGCTGCCTTTTTGGTGAAACCGGGGATGAATCTGCGGTAATAGCCTACCAACCCGAGGAACTGCCGCACTTCCTTTACACTGGAGGGACTTGGCCATTCCTTAATTGCGGTGATCTTATCAGGGTCGGGAGCCACTCCGTCAGCGCTCACCACGTGTCCCAGGTACTGCACCTTTGGTTTTAGGAGGTGACACTTGGAGGGTTTTACCTTTAGGCCGTAGTTTGCCAGAGCTTCGAACACTTCCGCCAGGTGTTTCAGGTGGTCCTCATAAGTCTTGGAATATACGATGACATCGTCCAGGTACAACAGGACCGTCTCGAAGTTGTTGTGGCCCAGACAGCACTCCATTAATCGTTGAAAGGTTCCTGGTGCGTTACAGAGTCCGAACGGCATGCAGGTGAACTCGCTAAGTCCCATCGGGGTGGTGAATGCGGTCTTCTCCCGGTCCGCCTCTGCTACAGGAACCTGCCAGTACCCGCTAGTGAGATCCAAGGTAGAGAAGAAGTTAGCAGATCTTAAAGCAGCCAAAGACTCCTCTATCCTTGGTAAGGGGTACGCATCCTTGTGTGTGATACGGTTGATTTTCCGGTAATCTACACACATCCTCATGGTGTTGTCTTTCTTTTTGACTAAGACTAGTGGAGCTGCCCAGGGGCTACAGCTATCCCTGATCACCCCAGCCTCCTTCATGTCCCTAAGCATCCCCTTGGCGTGTTGGTAGTGTGCAGGGGGTACGGGTCGATACCTCTCTTTAATGGGAAGATGGTCTCCCGTGGGGATGTGGTGTTCTACCCCCTTGACTCGCCCGAAGTCTAACGGGTGTTTACTAAACACTCTCTCGTACTCTTGAACCACCCGATAGACTCCCTGTCTCTGGTGTGAGGGAGTGGAGTCAGTACCCAAATGTAGTTGCTGACACCAGTCCTCCATTGTTTCCTTAGAGCCGTTACCTTCCTCCGGGGAAGATGGAGGCAAGGGTTCTACAGACTGTATGGAATTTTGATTGATGGTATACAATTTGGCTAGCGTGGCATACCGGGGCAGGTACACTTCCCTCTTCCCGATATTTATTATGCGAACGGGCACCCTCCCATGGCGTACATTGACCACCCCCCGTGCTGTCAAAATGGTGGGCCTACTGTCTGAGTAAACTGGTTCTACCATTGCCTGGTAATCTCTACCTCTCAGACCAATAGCTGCCCGGCACCAAATCATCATTTCACTTTTTGGGGGCATGGCAATAGGAAAAGGGTCACACATTCTTACGCTACCAATCTCACCACCGGAGAGTTCTATCTGTTGCCGTCGCATCAGTGCCCGGATCTCTTTCTGGAGCACTCGCTGCTGGCCGGAGCTGGCGTTCTTGGCAACCTGCTGTAAAAGGAAAATCACCTCTGCAAGACAATTTTCAATTACATTAGTTCCTAGAGTTATCTTTGGGTGACTCTCGTGCTTGTCAATGTCTACAATGATCAGTCCCTGTGCCGCCAATTCGACTCTACCGATTTTAATGGTCACCTCTTTAAATCCAATCTGTGGCACGGGCTGACCATTGCTGGCGATGATACTCAAGTCATCGTCAGGGTAGCGGGTGATATCCGAGTCATTCCAGTACTGCTTGAAGAGCACGTACGGGATAGTGGTAACCTGTGACCCGGTGTCCAGTAGGGCACTCATGGGGATGCCATCCAGTACCACAGGCAAGACTGGACGTCCTCCCACATATTTGTCGCGCCAGTTCGATGGGCCTGATGATCTTTTTCCTGGGGTTTGGCCCTCTACCCCAGGTTGTGCCAGTTTAAAGGACAGTACCTTGCCATATGTCCGGGTTGATTGCAGCGGCGGCAGATGGGTTGTCCGTCCTCGTTGTATCGGTCGCTGGGTCTTCCTCTTGTCGGTGGGGTCCTCCTTGGTCGACGCCACGTGATGTCCTCTGGTCCGGATGCCAGCTGTATCTTCCCTGGAGTAGAAACCTGTAAAGACTGCACAGTTCGGGTTAGCGCGGCAACGCTTTTAGCTAGCTCTTGGACCTGATGGTGCAGGTCTGGAGCCGGGTCATTGTTCAAAGCCTGCGCATCAGCTCCCACAGGCCCTGCCGACAAGGGCGCCGCCTCCTGGTGGTAAGTGGTAGTGGGGCGTCTGTGGGTCACAACGCCACCTGGTGCCGGTTCTCGGAGCACCCGGATGGCTCTGTCCTTGAACTGTGCAAATCCCAGATGAGGGTCCTGTAAGGCCATTGCCCGCAACTGGGTTCGGTGGGCATTGCAATATAAACCCTCTATAAATTGTTCAGTCAACAGCCTGTCCTCGTCTCCCACGCCGTCAGGGTCGGTCTGCTTAATGGCTCTCAGGGCCTCTTGTAGGTTCAGGGCATAGTCCCTTATACTCTCGTGTGCTCGCTGCTTGCACCCGTAGAATCTAAGCTTGATCTCGGCTGAGGTGCGGGTATCAAAGGTGTCCCTCAGCCGGGTTAGTATCCCTGCAACAGTCCTCCCCCCAGGTGGCCAGGACTTTACCTCCCTTTGGGCTGCCCCGGTTAATTGGGCCACCAGGATGCTCACTTTTTGCTCTTCTGTGAGGGGATACACCTGGAAGAGGCTATCCAGCTTTTCTCTAAAGTCATGCAGGGTATGTGACTCCCCTGAGTACTGGGGTAGCCAGGCCGCTCCCGGGATATAGGGCATGGTGAAAGGCATGACTGCAGCAGTGGTGGCGCTGGCGGGGGTTGAGGCAGTGAAGCTCTCCTCCGTATCCGACATCTTCCTCCCCCCTAGTGGACCGTGGCCCACCTTGCGATGATCCTCCTCCGTAGGCCGCGGCTCCGCAGCGGATCGTCAGGGTTGAGGACCTTCCGTCGCGCTCCTGTGACGTCGGCGTCTGCTGGGCTCCTTCCAGGACCTTACGCAACGTCCGGACGTGAGGCGGGGCCTCAGTTCTCGCGCGCCTTCGGAGTCCACGCCCCTCTTCCTCCCGCGCGGCGTCCCCAAGACGGCGTCCAACGGCGGGAAAACTCCACGGATGGCGGGAAGAAGGCAGAAGATGGCGCCGGATGGCGGGAAAACTTCGCGGATGGCGGGAAGAAGGTAGAAGATGGCGCCGGATGGCGGGAAACCTCCACGGATGGCGGGAATCTTCACCACTGGTAAGTTTGAACAGTCTTTTTCAGGCACGCAGTACCCGGTGGTTGCGGGCACGAGATCCTGCCGACTACGCCAAAAGTTGACGCACCCCTGGGCCTGTGTCGCACAGCGTTGCGCATGCAGGAGCTTACCCGGAGCCAGATCTGTTGAGGGTTGTAGTCTCGTGGCGGTGACCCGGTCCGTGCCCAGGGAGTCAGACTAAGTGGCATTGGATTAGCGGTAGATGTTGGACGACTACGCCACCCGTTGAATGCAGCTATGGAGCTGCCGCTGCAGGGCAGACCGCTGAGGCCGGTGGTAGGATTGTGCAGCGTGATAGTATCACCCCCAACGGGAGGGGTATGGCCTCAGGGCAGCCGACGTGGATGATGGGGGTAGCAGGAATCACTCAGAGACGATGCGGTGTAGTTCAGGGTCTTTACTGGTGATAAAGATAGACCCTCCCGGAGTACTGGCTAGCGATCGGGGCCTGGTCAGTCCTTGAGCAGATGGGATCTCCCCTGGCCAGGCGGAGTTGTAGGCCTCCCAAACTGACTGTACTCTTCTGGCTACCTTGCTAGAGGCGGGTATAAGTAGCCCACGTCCCTGAGTGTACCGTGTGGTGCTCACCCGTATGGCCGGTGACTCGGGGCCTTCTAGTGGCGTCCGCTCCACGACGGCGGTGCTGGTCCCACGCGTGTGACCGTGCCTTCGGGTTTCTTGGCCAGAGGACCTGAAATCCCCTGCCGGGCGGTTTCTGCTGCTGGGTAAAGATTAGTCCCCACAGCCTCGGACTCCGGGTCCGGTGATAGCTTCTCAGTCAGGGCGAGCTCTGCAGCTGCCAGCCGCTGACTCCTTATAGCACTGCTCCACAGAGCTCCTGATGTTCTTTTCCTAGATCTGCTTCTCTTCTCTGTCTCTACTTCTTCTCTACTCACTAACCCTGCCTCAGCCCTAGGTTTATATAGGGGAAGTTCTTCCCCTCCCAGGACTGGGCAGGAGGTGTGGCATGCATAGGATCCCTGACCAAGAGACCTCCCACCTGCTCTCAGACGTAATATCTCTATCACTGTGGCAACCAGACCCCTGGGGTGTCACAGAAGATAAAGTTGTAATCAAGAGAGGATAAGAATTTGCTTGACCTGTTAGCTTTACTTGAGAGAAATTCCCAACAAATGTCTGGATAGTTGAAATCTCCCATGACCACTGCGTCATATTTTTTGAAGAACGTGGTCATTTGATACATAAAGAGTTCATCCATATCTTCAGCTTGCCCAGGTGGCCTGTAGTAAATGCCTACAATGGTGTCCTTTCCGTTGTTCTCTCCTTGTATTCTCCGCCCTGCATGTTTGGCGCTCTTTACAGAGCCAATGAACATGCAGGGATTGCCAGCCAGTCACTGTAATGCCGCAGCCATGTTGTTTGTGGGCATTACAGTGATTGGCTGGCCGCACAGCGTCACCTCGAGTATTTAAAACCGGGCGCCGCCATCTTAGACACAGTCGCTCCGGATCAGACAGTGTAGGGACAGTGCTGCTGATTTAGGGAGAGACATATACTGCGAAATAGTTAGTGTAGGGTCTGTAAAGGCTGCCAGATCAAACAAAGAGTTCTTCTCAGGACTAATATCCATCCCAGATATCAGGCAGGCAGGCAGGCTGTATAGGAGACGCAGTAGTTATACCAGCAAACGCTGCATTACAGTCTTGCGTGCTCCTGTTGCTGAAATTGCTGGACTTAGCTCCAGGTCTCGAGGGCCAGGAAAAATCCTTTTTTTTTCATCTAAATCCTCTTTTTTTTTTCCTCCTTCACACTGTACAAATACACGCCTTATTAACCTTTTGGTGTCCCCCACCCCCCCAAAAAAAAAAGTGTGTCTCTGATTTTTCAGACACAAATATTTCTGTTGAAAATAGTCTGGTCTAGGCCCGAGAAATACAAGTGTGGTTTTGCAGTTCCACGGGTCAAATCTCTGTATTATCCACTTTTGGACCATTTTTACCTAAAAAAGTACAGTTTGAGTGTGTCGCTCACTGTTCAGCCGCAAATATATCTATTTAAAATTGTCTGGTATACCCCAGTAAACAATAACTGTGATTTTGCCATTCCATGGTAAAAAGTCTCTATTATTCAGCTTTTGGTATTTTTTCCGTAAAGAAAAACAGTAATAGTTTCTCCCTGATTGTTCAGATTGTTTAAAAGAGTCAGGTGTAGGCCAGAGAAATAGAACTGTGGTTTTCCTCTTCCACTGTTCTAATCTACTTTTTATTACCCTTTTTCCATTGATAGTGCGAGTGTAAGCTATTTTACTTCATTTACAATGGGCAAGGCGCGTGGCAAGGGACGTGGAACTGGACGTTCTGGTGATGGTGCGTGCAGAGGACGGGGCAGTGGCCAAGGTGAAAATGTGCCACAACCAACAGCCACATCTTCTCGCTCCCACTTCTTGACCGAATTACTAGGGAAGCACAGAACAACACCAGTATTGCAAACTGATCAGTGTGAACAGGTTATTAATTGGATAGCAGATAATACTTCCAGTTACCTGGGTGTTATGTTCTGCTACCAGAGCTAAGGAAAGAGAGGAGATCTGTCCCTACGATAGAACTCAGCTGAATCCCTACGATGTAACAGGGAACCTGATCCTGCGATCAGACCTGCTAAAGTCCTAAGCTAGTCTGTACGGAGACCTATAGATGTGGGGAAGGAATCCCTACAAGTACTAAGGACTGGGAGGAAAATGGGACACCTCCTAACAGAAATAGTAGCAGACAGACGAACAAACAAAATATATAGAACATAGAGGTCCGTAGACCAAGCAAACTAACAGAGTTAGATACAGAGCACAGGCTAGCTAGAAAGTAGTTATACAATGAAGTCCAGCAAAGCCAGAAGGGCGGAGCAGGATTAAATAGGCCAACAAGGTCATGTGACCAGCAAAGGAAAAAACCTAAGAGCAAGGTTCTAACAGTACCCCCCCTTCTAAGAGGATCCTCCGGATCCCCTAGGACCAGGCTTATCAGGAAATCTCCTGTGAAAC
This sequence comes from Phyllobates terribilis, assembly GCF_046119375.1. Taxonomy (NCBI): domain Eukaryota; kingdom Metazoa; phylum Chordata; class Amphibia; order Anura; family Dendrobatidae; genus Phyllobates; species Phyllobates terribilis. The sequence goes on along the minus strand of NW_027362761.1, from coordinate 25,719,943 downwards.
GCTCTGATAAGTCTGGAAGCGGAAACATCATCTGACCTCACCCAAGAGTTATCCTCGGGTCCGAAACCTTTCCAGGCCACAAGATACTGCAAACTACCTCTATACCGTCTAGAGTTAAGGATGCGAGAAATTTCATATTCCCCGTCCTCCACCACCGGAGGAACAGAGGCAGAGGCGTCACCATCCGACACAACAGCTTTTTTTTTTAACAGAGAGACATGAAATACCGGATTAATTCTCCAGGAGGTAGGAACCTCCAACCTAACAGCAGATTGGTTGACAACCTGAAGCACCTTAAAGGGCCCTACAAACTTGGGACCCAATTTCTTAGAAGGAATCCTCAACTGCAGATTCCTAGAGGACAACCAGGCCATGTCACCAACAGCAAACAAAACCTCCTGTCGTTTCCTATCAAAGTAGTCTTTAGATTTTCTGTTGGCCTCCTGAAGATTACCACGCACATCCGTCCAAACTCTCTCCAAATCACCGGAAAAATTCTCCTCCTCAGGCACGGCAGATCCCAACTTGGAGAACGACCCAAACGACGGATGTCTCCCAGAACAACAAAAAAAAGGCGAACAACCAGCAGAAGAAGATGTATGATTGTTCAGAGCAAATTTAGCAAGTGGCAGAAACTCAGACCACCCCTCTTGATTGTCTGCCACAAAACAACGCAAGAACTGCTCAACATCCTGGTTTTTCCTTTCTGTCTGGCCATTAGATTCAGGATGATATCCGGACGAGAACGACAAATGAACTCCCAACCTGTCACAAAAGGCACGCCAAAAATGAGCCACGAACTGAGGACCCCTATCAGAAACAATGTCAGTAGGAACGCCATGAAGTCTGACAATTTCCTTGACAAAGGCCTTAGCGAGAGTTTTAGCGCAGGGCAGTTTGACGAAGGGAACCAAGTGACACATCTTGCTAAAACGGTCCACGACCACCCAGATGACAGTAAAACCCTCAGAGGGGGGAAGGTCAGTTATAAAGTCCATAGCCAAATGTGTCCAAGGAGCACTGGGAACCTCCAAAGGACAAAGCAACCCCGCAGCAGGAGTATGTGAGGACTTAGATCTAGCACATATAGTACATTGACGCACCCACTTAATGACTTCCTTCTGCCATCCAGGCCACCAAAAACTGCGACCCACCAGTCTCTTGGTCTCAGAGATTCCGGGATGACCTGCCAACCGAGATTCGTGACACTCAACAAACAAATCTCTCCTAAAGGTCCCAGGCACAAACAACCTCCCATGAGGAGTGTTAGATGGGGCATTCTCCTGTGCTTTAAGAATCTCATCTTCCAAAACGGAGTCCAAAGCAGCTATCACAACACCTTCTTGTAAAATGTTCTCCTCTTTCTCAGCACCGACTATGGGAGAAAAACTGCGAGACAAGGCATCCGCCTTAACATTCTTAGTACCAGGGATGTAAGTAACGGAGAAATTAAACCGCGAGAAAAACAGTGCCCACCTAGCCTGACGGGCATTCAGGCGCTTGGCAGCATCAAGATATATCAGATTTTTATGATCCGTAAGAACCTGAACGGGAAATTCCGCACCTTCCAAGAAGTGGCGCCAGTGTTCAAATGCGAGTTTAATAGCCAATAATTCCCGATTACCAATATCGTAATTCAGTTCAGTCTCCGAAAAATTTTTTGAAAAAAAGGCACAGGGATGTAATCCATCCCCGTTATCCTGAGACAATACTGCGCCAACCCCCACAGAGGAAGCATCAACCTCAACCAAAAACGGCTTAGTCACATCAGGCTGCATAAGGATGGGAGCAGAGGTAAACCTCTCCTTGAGATACACAAAAGCTTCAACGGCCTCAGAAGACCACTGAACCGCATCAGCACCTTTCCTGGTGAGATCGGTCAGAGGTTTGACAATACTAGAAAAATTTTTTATGAATTTTCTGTAATAATTGGCGAAACCCAAAAACCTCTGTATCGATTTCAAACCAATAGGCCTAGGCCATTCCTGTACAGCTTGAACTTTAACCGGGTCCATCTCAAAACCTTCGCTGGAGATAATGTAACCTAAAAAACTAATTCTCTGTACAGCGAACTCACATTTCTCCAGCTTAGCAAAAAGCGAATTGTCCATTAATAACTGTAATACCTCACGTACGCTCCGCCAATGAGACTCCAGATCCGGCGAATAAATCAAAATGTCATCCAAATACACAACCACATTTTTGCCGATCAAAGGTCTAAGGATGTCATTAATAAGATTCTGAAAAAATGCAGGAGCATTAGTAAGACCAAAAAGCATAACCAGGTTCTCAAAATGACCCACAGGAGTGTTAAAAGCAGTCTTCCATTCGTCACCCTCCTTCATGCGCAACAGACTGTATGCCCCCTTAAGGTCAATTTTAGAGAACCACTTGGCCCCCATTAACTGGTTAAACAGATCAGGAATCAATGGCAGTGGGTAAGGATTGCGTACAGTAATTTTGTTAATCTCACGAAAATCCAGACAAGGACGTAAACCGCCGTCCTTTTTTTTTACAAAAAAAAATCCAACCGCCACAGGAGACTTAGAGGGCCTAATGTGACCGGCGGCCAAACTTGTCTGTATGTATTCCTCCAAAGCCTTCCTCTCAGGAATAGTAAGGTTAAATAAACGACTTTTAGGAAGAGTCGCTCCAGGGACAAATTCAATAGAACAATCATAGTCTCTATGGGGAGGCAAAACCTGCGATTCCTTCTCAGAAAAAACTCTCCAAAAATCCTGAATAGGAACAGGCAATTCTCCCCTATCCAAAGCTGCAATACGCCCGTTACAACACTTGTCATAACATTTATGGCTCCAGGATTTAATTTCACTGGTAGACCAATCCAGTACAGGATTGTGAAATTTTAACCAGGGCAATCCCAATATTACTGGAGAAGGCAAGTTATTCAAAACTACCAAATCCAATTTCTCATGGTGAACACCATTAATAGTGAGAGGAAATTCACAGACCTTGAGAGTAATATTCTTCAAAGGGGAACCATCCACAGAAACCACAGCAATGGGGGATGATAAAGGTTCAGGTTTTAAATTGAGTCTTTCCAAGAATCCCCCATCAATTACATTCAGAGTAGACCCACAATCAACAAACACCCGAAATTCCATTAGTTTTTCCTGAGCAATCGTGGAAGCAGCTAAAAATACACCCTTGGAATTTAAACAGGCAATACGGGCATGACTGACCATTTTTTTTTCTTTCTTCATACGAAGCTCACAGCCTTTAATCAAATGACCAGATTTTCCGCAATAGAAACACAAGCCTTCAGAAAATCGACGGTCTTTTTCTTGAGAGCGAGGTGCCACCGATCCAATCTCCATCGGTTCACCACTGTTAGTACACACATTCTCATAACCAGAAACTGACATAGCAGAGGATTTGCTCTCATTAACCCTTGCACGCAGTCTCCTATCCACCCGTATAGCTAATTGCATAGCCTGTTGCAAATCTTCAGGTGTAGGATAAGCAATTAGCAGGTCTTTAACCCTTTCATTGAGCCCAGCAAGAAATAGACTTTTCAGAGCAGAATCGTTCCACCCTGTTTGAGTAGACCAACGACGGAAATGAGTACAATATTTTTCCACATTACCTGATCCCTGTTTCAAACGTCTCAACTCAGTCTCAGCTGATGCGACACGGTCAGGATCATCATATAATAGTCCCAAAGCAGAAAAAAAACTATCCACTGATCTGAAGCATGTATCACTAGGTTGCAAAGAAAAGGCCCACTCCTGAGACTCTTTGCGCAAAAGTGACATTATGAACCCTATGCGCTGGGATTCATCCCCAGAGGACTTGGGTCTCAAACGAAAATACAATAAGCAAGCATTTTTAAATGAAAAAAATTCTCGGTGTTCACCAAAAAATAAATCCGGCAAACATACCTTAGGCTCCAAGAAATGTGCTCCAGGACAGTTACTCACGTGCTGACGGAGCTCGGCCACCTCCAGAGAGAGTCGCTGCAGGCGATGAGCCAAATCCTGAACCGACACCATGATGGAACAGAAAAATCTTTCCTTAGAGAATTTGCAGGCTGGACTTACTGTTATGTTCTGCTACCAGAGCTAAGGAAAGAGAGGAGATCTGTCCCTACGATAGAACTCAGCTGAATCCCTACGATGTAACAGGGAACCTGATCCTGCGATCAGACCTGCTAAAGTCCTAAGCTAGTCTGTACGGAGACCTATAGATGTGGGGAAGGAATCCCTACAAGTACTAAGGACTGGGAGGAAAATGGGACACCTCCTAACAGAAATAGTAGCAGACAGACGAACAAACAAAATATATAGAACATAGAGGTCCGTAGACCAAGCAAACTAACAGAGTTAGATACAGAGCACAGGCTAGCTAGAAAGTAGTTATACAATGAAGTCCAGCAAAGCCAGAAGGGCGGAGCAGGATTAAATAGGCCAACAAGGTCATGTGACCAGCAAAGGAAAAAACCTAAGAGCAAGGTTCTAACACTGGGCACCACCACCTCCGGTCTGTCTTCCACACGGTCAACTTTTAGTAGCCGTGAGTCTCGACCGCATACCCCTCCTCACCCTGATGCTCCTTCCTCCATGCTGAGTGTCGTCAGACAGCAACTGATCCCACACTTGTACACTCTGAAGAGCTGTTCACTGGTCCATTTCCAGAATTGTGCCCCTCGCCTGCTCCGCTTGAAGTGGTGGAAGAGGAGATCCCATGTAGCGATGCCCAAATATTTGAACAGCCACGGCCACAGGAAGTCGACGCTGGCAATTTATCACAAGATGTGGACGATGACGAGACACAATTGCCAGGAAGTGAGGAGGATGATCGTGGTGCGCAAGTGGTAGAGGAGGAGGTGGTGGATGATCTAGTAACTGACCCAACGTGGCAGGAGGACTTGCAGAGCGAGGCCAGCAGCACACAGGGTGAGGGAGGCAGAGTACCCCAACAGGCAGGAAGAAGCAGTGTGGTGCCGCACACAGAAGGCAGGCAACAGTTCCCCGTAACACCAACACGAGGGACGTTGCCAGTACAACCTGTAGGTCTTCCAGAGTCTGGAATTTTTTTAAAGACTCTGCTGATAACCCCAAAAAGGCCATTTGTACCACCTGCCATGCCAGCATCAGCAGTGGTGACAAAACTACGAGCCTGACCACCACCAGCATGATCAGGCACATGGCAGCAAAGCACCCGACTTGGTGGGGTGAACCCCAGGGTCAACGACCATTGTCAGCGGGTGTCACCACTGCTTCTTCCGCTGTTGTGCGTGCAATAGAACCCCTTGTTGTGTGTGCAAGGCAATCCCCTGTCCATACTGCATGTAAAGATGCCCCCTCCTCTCAGTCTTCACTTGCTATGGCAGTTTCTCAAGAAACAGCATCAACGTCCACGTCCACGTCCCACCTTATTACGGTGGCCGTCCCTCGGTACTCGGTCCCCAGCCGACACTATTTTGCCCGGTGTGCCATCCCCGTACTACACAAGCACGTGTCCCAAAACATCTGCCGTGCTGTTTGTCGTTGTGTGTTTGTCTTTGACTGCTACTATTTCTGCTAGGAGGTGTCCAAACTTATCCCAGTCCCTAGTTCTTGTAGGGATCCCTCCCTCACATCTATAGGTCTTCGTACAGACTAGCCGAGGACTTTAGCGGGTCTGATCGCAGGATCAGGTTCCCCGTTACATCGTAGGGATCTAGTTTAGTTCCATTGTAGGGACAGATCTCCTGTCTTTCCTTAGTCCCTGTAGCAGATCATAACAGTAAGTCCAGCCAGGCCAGGAGGGCGGAGCCGGATTAAATAGGCAAAAATGGTCATGTGACCAGCAAACTAAAAAAAAACTAACAGAAGAGTTCTAACAGTATTCCTAGTGCACCTTGGACACATCTGGCTATGGACTTTATTACTGACCTTCCCCCCTCTGAAGGTTTCACGGTCATCTGGGTGGTCGTGGACCGTTTTAGCAAGATGTGTCACTTGGTTCCCTTCATCAAACTGCCTTGCGCTAAGACACTCGCTAAGGCCTTTGTCAAGGAAATTGTCAGACTACATGGTGTTCCTACTGACATTGTTTCTGCTAGGGGACCTCAGTTCGTGGCTCGTTTTTGGCGTGCCTTTTGTGACAGGTTGGGAGTTCATTTGTCGTTTTCATCCGGATATCATCCTGAGTCTAATGGCCAGACAGAAAGGAAGAACCAGAATGTTGAGCAGTTCTTGCGTTGTTTTGTGGCAGACAATCAAGAGGGGTGGTCTGAGTTTCTGCCACTTGCTGAATTTGCTCTTAACAACCATACATCCTCTTCTGCTGGGTGTTCGCCTTTTTTTTGTTGTTCTGGGAGACATCCGTCTTTTGGGTCATTCTCCAAATTGGTTTCGGCTGTGCCTGAGGACGAGAGTTTTTCCGGTGATTTGGAGAGAGTTTGGACGGATGTGCGTGGTAATCTTCAGGAGGCTAACAAAAAATCTAAGAGGTACTTTGATAGGAAATGGCAAGAGGTTTTGTTTGCTGTTGGTGACATGGTTTGGTTGTCCTCTAAGAATCTGCGATTGAGGATTCCTTCTAAAAAATTGGGTCCCAAGTTCGTAGGGCCCTTTAAGGTGCTTCAGATAGTTAACCAATCTGCTGTTAGGTTGGAGGTTCCTACGTCCTGGAAGATTAACCCAGTGTTTCATGTTTCTCTGTTGAAAAAAGCTGATGTGTCGGATGGTGACGCCTCTGCCACTGTTCCTCCGGTGGTGGAGGACGGGGAATATGAAATTTCCCGCATCCTAAATTCTAGACGGTATAGAGGGAGTTTGCAGTATCTCGTCGCTTGGAAGGGTTTCGGACCTGAGGATAACTCATGGGTGAGGGCGGATGATGTTTCTGCTTCCAGACTTGTCAGAGCTTTTCACAGGAGGTTTCCTGGTAAGCCTGGGCCTAGGGGATCCGGAGGATACTCTTAGAAGAGGTGGTACTGTTAGAACTCTCCTGTTAGGTTTTTTTTAGTTTGCTGGTCACATGACCATTCTTGCCTACTTAATCCGGCTCCGCCCTCCTGGCCTTGCTGGACTTCTTTGTATTTACTACTCTTGAGCTAGCTTGGTGCTCTGTTGCCGTTCTCTGTTAGTTTTGCTAGGTCTTCTGACCTCTATGCTTTTTGTTGTGTGTTTGTCTTTGACTGCTACTATTTCTGCTAGGAGGTGTCCAAACTTATCCCAATCCCTAGTTCTTGTAGGGATCCCTCCCTCACATCTATAGGTCTTCGTACAGACTAGCCGAGGACTTTAGCGGGTCTGATCGCAGGATCAGGTTCCCCGTTACATCGTAGGGATCTAGTTTAGTTCTATTGTAGGGACAGATCTCCTGTCTTTCCTTAGTCCCTGTAGCAGATCATAACAGTACCAGGAACCTTCCAACGGTTGATGGAATGCTGTCTGGGACACCGGAACTTCCAGACGGTCCTATTATACCTGGACGATGTCATCATCTATTCCAAGACCTATGAGGACCATCTGGAACACCTGGCAGAAGTGTTTGAAGCCCTGGCAAACTATGGCCTAAAGGTAAAACCCTCAAAGTGTCATCTACTGAAGCCAAAGGTACAGTACCTGGGACACGTGGTGAGTGCTGACGGAGTGGCTCCCGACCCTGACAAGATGACCGTGATTAAGGACTGGCCAAGACCATCCAGCATAAAGGAAGTGCGGCAGTTCCTCTGGTTGGTAGGCTACTACCGAAGATTCATTCCCGGTTTTACCTAGAAGGCAGCTCCTATGCAGGACCTCCTGATAGGCCAGTCCAGGAAGGCCAAAAACCAGAAGCCACCCTTTAGATGGGAAAAGCTGGAAGAGGAGTCATTCCGCCAGCTGAAGATGGCCCTCACGGGGGATGAAATCCTGGCGTACCCTGATTACAGCCAGCCCTTTATCCTCCACACGGACGCAAGTAACATCGGGCTAGGAGCCATACTGTCCCGGATCCAGCAGGGGAGAGAAAGGGTAATTGCTTACGCCAGCCGAAAACTGCGACCCATGGAAAGAAACCCTGAGAATTACAGCTCGTTCAAGCTAGAGTTCCTGGCAGTGGTGTGGGCAGTAACCGAACGTTTTAAGCATTACCTTGCCTCTTCCAGGTTCACCGTGTACACGGACAACAACCCGTTGACACACCTGGACACTGCAAGATTGGGTGCCCTGGAGCAGAGATGGATGGCCCGCCTGTGCAATTATGAGTTCACGATCAAATACCGGGCAGGACGCTCCAATACCAACGCGGACGCCCTGTCCAGGATGCCAAACCTACCGGACGGAGGGGAAGATCCAGAAGAACTGGAAGAGGTCGAACTCCCTGCGTTCCACCGTCATGGGATTACCCAGTATTCCCACCGTGTGAGGGGCCAGCGATCCACTACGTTCAACCCCTTACCCCACTACAACTGGGCGGAGACGCAAGACAGTGACCCCGCAGTCCGTCTGGTGAAGGAGATGCTGACCCAGGCTGACGCCCGCCTGGACCCGGACGCTCCGGAAGAGACCGAGCAACTGTGGACGGAAAAAAGCAGACTGTTTCTCTACAAGGAGAAGTTGTGCCACAGAATGGTCAATTCCCGGACACATGAACTGATCTGGCAGGTTGTGGTACCGAGACGGGACTCAGCTATGGTGCTGGAGGCCTACCACAGTGGGGCAGGGTACTTCGGATGGAAGAAGCTGGAGTCCCTGCTGCGTGAACGGTTCTACTGGATAGGCATGAGAGGAGCCATTGAGAGATGGTGTAGAGACTGTGGCCCGTGCAATCTAAGAAGAAGGGACCGTACCAACCAGAGGACTCTCCTGCAGCCCATCATCACCAGGCAGCTGCTGGAACTGGTCGCTCTGGACCATGTTAAACTAGCTCCAAGCAGAAGCGGGTATGTCTACGCTCTAACCATCGTGGATCACTACTCCCGGTTCCTAGTGGTGGTCACTGTCAAAGACTTAACAGCTCAAACAGCAGCTAGGGCCTTCCAGCAGCATTTCTGCCGCCCACACGGGTATCCGGAACAGGTGTTGACAGACCAAGGACCAGCCTTCGAAGCGGAGGTCTTCCAGGAGTTCTGCAACCTGTACGGCTGCCGGAAGATAAGAACAACGCCCTATCACCCCCAAACCAATGGACTCTGCGCGAAGATGAACCAGGTGGTGATAGATCTGCTAAAAACATTGCCCCTGGAAGAACGCAGCCTGTGGCCTGAGAAACTGCCTGATCTGGTGGACCTGTATAACCACATTCCGGTAGGTTCCACCAACTGTACCCCGGCTTACCTAATGCGAGCAAGACCTGGTAAGCTGCCTGTTGACCTGGATATGGGAGTCCTGACACCCGAGGACACCTCGCCAGAGGCAGACTGAGATACCGAACGGCAGCAGCGGTACCGGAAAGTACAGGAGAGCGTCGAGCGAAGTCTCTGTCAATCAAGAGAAAGGCAGGAGAGGACTTATAACCAACATGCTCCCGCTGTTCCCCTGGTACCTGGAGAGCAGGTCTTGAAAAGAAAAAGGCGGCTCCATAAGTTGGACGACCAGTGGGAAAAGGACCCGTACACCGTACTGCCCTCAAGCCACAATAATCCAAAGGTGTACGTCATCAGCAGGGATGGAGGAGAGACCACAGCCACTGTCTCCAGAGACCACCTGAAAAAGTGCCCCGAGAAGTTGCAAAGCACAGATGAAGATCAGGAAAACCCTCAACCCGTAGAGGAAAAGGAGGAAATGATCAGCACCGTACTCGGAGACTTCCCCGGTCCTGGACACAAGTAAACAACGCTATCGTGGTGCCCGTCCTCACCTTTCTCCAGCCAGCCCCTCAAGTGCCTACAGAAGACCAGGTAGAGTTGGAAGAGCAGCCGGACCAGGAGGCAGAAGAGTCCACACCGGCAGCGCAGGAGGATCAACCCTCTGCTAGTAGTGAGCCTGCCGTGCCCCTAGTGAGCCAAAGAGTATGCAGACAGCTGCCCAGCTTACCCATAACACCTCCTACACCCTGTAGTGCAGGACCAGTTAGTGAGCTCCGTAGGTCCACTAGAGTCACTAGAGGTTAGATGCCCGCTCGCTGGAGAATATAAAGTAATGCACTGTAAATTTACCTGTTTCTTGAAAATGTTTATGGAATTTGTTGTTGCCTGTTATTAATTATGTTTCTCAGTTACCCTGCAGATTTCTATGGACTAAACAGGTTTTGGACGCTGGATAACCGGAACAATTCTTGTAGATAGTTGCACATAGTGGCTCTTGCGAAGATGGTCACGGAACAAAAACCTGTTTGGCGTGGCCCTTGTGTGGCCCAAAGTAGTTAGCTCGCCTTGCAGCCACGCCCAAGGCCAACGCAAGGGGTTTTCTTTGGGCAGGTCCCCTACCTCTTCTCAAAAACTTCACCTTGGGTGATATGGACACCCGGTTACGGAAACGCCGCGACCACAAAATGTACTTTTTCATGTTGTCTTGTTATTGTTATACCCTGCATTTATGTTTCTTTAAAAATATGTTTAGTCCCGGAGTACTAAATTTCCCGGGGGGAATGTGGCACCCCAGGGGTCTGATTACCACAGTAATAGAAATATTATGTCTGAGAGCAAGTGGGAGGTCTACTGGTCAGGAGCCCTCAAGTATGCCACACCTCCTGCCCCAGTCCTGGGAAGGGAGGAATCTGCCCTATATAAACTGGGTCTGGGGCGGGGTTAGGGAGACAGAGTGAAGTCCCAGACAGAGACGCAGTCCAGTCTGGAGGACAGCAGACACAGGGAAAGCAAGAACTAGGAGCTCTGTAGGAGCAGGAGCGAGTGCCAGGGGCTGGAAGCCAGATAGCTCGCCCTGGCTGAAGACACTAAGACCGGACACGGAGTCCGAGGCTGTGGGGACATCCAGGTCCAGCAGCAGAATCCAACCGGCAGGGGATTCCAGGTCCTCTGGCCATAGAAGCCCGGAGGCACGGTCACAAGCAAGGGACCAGCACCGCCATCGTGGAGCGGAGGCTAACAGAAAGCCCCGAGTCACCGGCCATACGGGTGAGCATCACACTGTACACTCAGGGACGTGGGCTACTTCTACCCGCATACAGCTAGGTAGCCAGGAAGAGTGCAGATAGACGGGGAGGCCTACAACTCCACCTGGCCAGGGGAACTCCTGCTTGCTCACAGACTGACCAGGCCTCTACTGCTAACCAGTACTCCCGGGAGGGTCAGCTATATAACACCAGTAAAGACCCTGAACTGCATTGCACAGACTGAGTTGTTCCTGCTACGCTCGTGCACCATCACTCCCATCATCCACACCAACTGCCCTGAGGTTATACTTCTCCCGTGGGGAGTCAACCCATTCTTAGCTGCACACACAACACCGGCCTCAGCGGTCTGCCTTGCAGCGGCGGTCCCCACTGACCGCAATCCACGGGTGGCGTAGTCGGACCATTATCATACTAATAAGACTGCCACTGAATTGACCACCCTGGGCACGGACCGGGTCATCGCCACGGAGACTACAACCCCCAGCGATCCGGCTCCGGGTATTCCCCGCACACACGTGCACGCACAACACAGGCCCAGGGGGCGAGCACTTCCATTCCTCTGTTTCGTCAGGTGCAGTTCGAATTTCTTCTCTTTCTGTATCATGAAGAGATAATTCTGCTCTGTCTAAGAACTCTTCACCTTCCTTAATGATTTTCAAAGTAGTTAACCTCTCTTATAGATTTCGCAACTTTTCCTCCAACAGAGACACAAGCTTGCATTTCTGGCATGTGACGTTTGGCTTTTCCACTGGCAAGTCTGTGAACATGTAGCAGGATATGTAGCTCACCAAATGGCTCCTGGACTCTTCCATGTTCTTATTGATCATATGTTATGAAAACAGTGAAAAATGCTTCAAAATTCGCACCGGTAGGAAACAGTAGAAACGCTTCAAAATTCACGCACACTCCTTCCCTGGTTCATCGATGTCCTCCTTTCAGCTGCAACGGCCAAAATCCAGTGTTCTTTGAGTTCGCGGAGACTCTTCACTTATCCCAAAATGCAGTGAGAATATGGCAATTATCTCCTCAGGACTCCTCCCCTGGTTCACCGATGTCCTCCTTTCAGCTCCAACGGCCAAAATCCAGTGTTCTTTGAGCTTGCGGAAACTCTTCACTTATCCCAAAATGCAGTGAGAATATGCAAATTATCTCCTCAGGACTCCTCCCCTGGTTCCTTGCTCCATCTCATCGTGCTCTGCCTGCAATGCATCCTCTTTGATTGTGAGCAGAGAGCGTTTCAGAAGACAGAGAAGCGGGATGGTGACTCTAATTATGGCGTCATCGCCGCTCGCCATCTTGGTGGAGTCCTCAAAGTTTTGGAGGATGGTACATATGTCTGACATCCATGTCCACTCCTGAGGTCTTATGTGTGGAGTCTGAACTGAATACCGACGGCCTTGTTGATGCTGGTACTCAACAACTGCCCTCTTCTGCTCACAAATCCTTCCCAACATCTACAGTGTAGAGTTCCAACGTGTGGGGACATCACACGCCAGTGTGTGAGCCGGAAGCTGCCAACACTGCTCAAACACTGCAAGGGCGGCGGAAGCTGTAGCTGATTTTCTAAAACGAGCACCCAGGCGGTGTACTTTAACAAGCAGATCCAGCAGCTCCGGATAGGATTTGAGAAACCGCTGAACCACGAGGTTAAGCACATGGGCCAGGCATGGTACGTGTGTGAGCTTGCCTCGCCTCAGAGCCGCCACCAGGTTCCGGCCATTGTCACACACGACCATGCCTGGCTGTAGGTTCAGCAGTGTGAGCCACAGATCTGCCTGCTCTTTCAGAGCTGTCCACAATAGTGTTGAGCCACCCCCGTAGTGTTCGAGTTTGGTTCGGTTCGTCGAACACCCGTGTGTTCGCCGAACTGTTCATCGAACTGTTCGTCGAACACCTTCGAACACCGTTAAAACCAATGGCAGGCAAACAAAAACACATAGAAAACACCTTCAAAGGTGTCGAAAAGCTGACAAACTGCTCAGAAGACACAACTAACACATGGAAAAGTGACAAGTACATATAGTCATGCGAAAAGAAAAGAGGTGGAGGAGTAAAAGGAGGGGGAGACACAGATATAGGCATGTCATGCCCTTCTAAAATCCAAAAAGTGAGAAGCCGACACGTTCAGTCCGCTCCTGCCCGTGCCACCTCCGTGTCGCCGGGTTTGTGCCAGAGCCGCGGTGAACCCTGACGGCCAGCCCCCCTCTCCCAATACTGGTGCCTGTCCGCTGGTGGGTCGAGCGAGCCCCCCTGTGGTGGAGGCAGCTCTAAGCTTTTTAATTTAAATTGTCTCTCTAATTTGAATAAATACACTTTAAATCCATTTACAAGGATCTATTGGAGGGCAAGTCTCATGCCAGCAGCCACGTAATTCCAGCTTCAGTAGCGTCCACTAAAGCTGCTGCAGTTAAAAAGCTTTTATAAGGATCGAGCTCGGCTGTCCACCGCAAGGCATCCTACTGCCAGTCCCAGCCCCTATGCCTTGGGGTGCCTCCTGATGCTCTTCACTGAGTATCCCGTGGTCCCGAAGCATTTCCTTTGAAAAAATGAAGTGTCCAAACTACAGGTGGTGTAGCTTGCTTAACAGCCGGGATAATCCGCTGACTAGCAGACACTGCTACTAGGCACAAAGTATTTCCTGGGCTAGATGCAGTTAAAAATTTGTAATTAGATACTCTCGTTGGATGCTGAGAAAGCATTCCATAGAGTCTCCTGGCACGCCATATATGATTCTCTTAAAAAGCTTGGGGTAGGGGTCTAGGGGACCCTTTTATAGCCAAAATCACGGCCCTGTATCGCAATACGTCACCTAGGCTGAAGATAAATGGAACTGTAGCACCCTGAGGGCTCGGTTGCTACAGAGGTATTGCACCTCACCCAGAGGTGTGATATCTCACTCTCAGGTAAGGATGTAGTGTGGATCAGGACCCAACACCTGCATGCATTACACCACATTGCCGTGGGGCAGGGCGACCAATATGCCCCTGAGATGGGCACGACAGTCCCTGTCCCTGGCTGGAGTGGGGGGAGGGAACACTGAGGAAGGGGAACCCTGTAGTGCAGGAGCAGGGAGGAAGCAGTTCCTGGGTGCATTGAGAAGGGAGTATAAAAGGTGGGCACCATCTTAGTTCAGTGCAGAGAAGTCTGAGCAGAAGTGGCAGGGAGCAGGGGCTCTGCATGAGCTCTGCTCCGGAGGCGGGCCTAGTAACAGAGGCCCAGGCCTGGAAGAGGGAGAAGGAAGGAAGAGGAGCGGAGAAGGCTCCAGGAACGAGGAACGAAGGGATCTCAGGGGTGCGGACGGGCGTCGCCACCGCACGCCCGAATCCACCTGCGTGGAGGGGTCAGGCCAAAGGGGGAGACCGGTCCCCGAAACTAGTGGAGGCAGGAAACGACCCTCAGCTAGAAACAGGAGGCTGTGACATTTTATGTGGCGCAGCCCCTCGCTACACCCGCTAGGAAGGCACCACATAGGGTCAGGGAAACTGGCGCCAAGTTTACCAAGAGGAGGCCCGAGGCAGCCGGACAGAAGGGTTGGTAAGAAAGGCCAGACAAAGGACACACAAAGGGGGTCCTGTGAAGCACTCCAAAGTTATCTGGGAGTTGTCTGAGCCCCTCACCTGGTGAGCACAGTACGACGTGGGCAGCCGTTACCTGCAGACGTGGTCTGGATAATAAGAACTGTGAGTAAAGGCCCTGGACTGCATCACTGACTCCGTGTCATTACTGCTGCTGCCCTGCACCATCACCCCCATCCTCCGCATATACTGCCCTGAGGCTATACTCCTCCCGTGGGGAGTTATGCTACGCTCTGCTGCACCCACAACACCAGCCTCAGCGGTCTGCCCTGGAGCGGCGGTTCACTCTGACCGCAATCCACGGGTGGCGTAGTCGGACATTTAAACATCAAAACCACATAAATAGTTCCGCCACTGGTTTGACCGCCCTGAGCCACGGAACCGGGTTGCCGCCACGGAGACTACAACCACCAGCATCCACCAAAAAGGGTCCGGCTCCGGGTGTCCCAAGGCCCAGGGGGCGCGTCAGAACATTTTCATCACCTTTCACAATCACCAATGGGACAAGGCAGGGATGTTCTCTGTCCCCTCTCTTATACATCCTAGTGACGGAGCACCTGCTCTCATTAATTCGCCATAACCCCAATATTAGGTGGATTGAGGTGGGAGGCACCGAGTACAAGTGCTCTCTATTTGCTGATGATGTCCTAGTATATATCACTCAATCACATATATCCATCCATGCTGTTATGGCTGAAATAGATCACTTTGTTACATGGTCAAATTTTAAAATCAATGCAGCGAAGTCTGAGGCCCTCGATGTCTCCCTCCCCAAATCCATATAGGATTCCATCCAGTCCAACTTTCACTTTGCCTGGCCCTCACAGGGTATCAAATACTTAGGAATTCCTATTCATAGAGACCTCTCCCATCTATGTTATCTTAATTTTGGGCCCTTTATTGAACAACTCCATACAGACCACGGTTGGCAAGTTAGAACTGTAAGATTCACTACGTGAACCACTGGTGTTTTGTGGAAAAGCACATGTACACTGTGTTCCAAATTATTATGCAAAAAGTGTTTAGGAGTGATAAGGGAAGAATTTGTTTGTTTGTCAGTTAAACTCATTGATGGTGATGTGTGTCAGGGCTCTTTATATCACTGTAAGCAATTGCAGACACCTGTGCTAATTAGTTTGGCAGGTGTGTCCAATGAAAGGCAAGACTACTTAAGAAGGCTGTCTCACATTATTAAGCAGCCTACATTTTCTGCCAAAATGGGAAAGAAAAAGGATGTGTCGGCTGCTGAGAAGCAACAAATTGTGGAGTGTTTAGGTCAAGGCATGACTACAATCAACATTGTGCGATGATCAGGATGAAGTGTCTTGGCAATCAAGAAGTATGTAGCTGATTCACAGTACACACGTGTGCGTGCTGATAAGGGCAAATTGAGGACTCTTTCCTACAGGCAATTACGTCAGGTTGAAAGAGCAGCGGCAAAAAAGCCTTGTCATAGCAGCAGACAAGTTTTTGAAGCTGCTTGTGCCTCCAACGTCCCCCGAACAACAAGATGCAGGGTCCTTCAGAGGTTTGCAGCTGTGCATACGCCATCCTGTCGACCTCCTCTATCCACTTCACACAAGCAGAAACGGCTCCAGTGGGCCAAACATTACATGAAGACTGATTTCAAAACTGTTTTGTTCACGGATGAGTGCCGTGCAGCGCTCGATGGTCCAGATGGATGGAGTGGAGGATGGCTGGTTGATGGACACCCCACGCAAACACGGCTACAGCGCCAACAAGGAGGAGGTGGAGTAATGTTTTGGGCTGGAATCATGGGGAGAGAGATTGTCGGCCCCTTTAGGATCCCTGAAGGCGCTAAAGATGAACTCCATAATGTATGTGGATTTTCTCAAACAGCACTTCCTGCCATGGTTCAAGAAGAAGAACCGTGTATTTCACAGCAAGATCATTTTTCTGCATGATAATGCACCATCTCATGCTGCACATAAAACATCTGCATCTCTGGCTGATATGGGCATAAAAGGGGACAAACTTATGGTGTGACCCCCATGCTCCCCTGACCTCTACCCCATTCAGAACCTTTGGAGCATCATTAAATGGAGTGTCTATGATGGCGGGAGGCAGTTCACATCTAAGCAACAGCTCTGGGAGGGTATTCTGTCCTCATGCAAAACAATTGAAGCAGAAACCATCCAAAACCTGACAAATTCAATGGACGAGAGAGTTCAGAAGCTCCTTTCGAACAAGTGGTCCTATGTGAAAATGTAACATCACCTAGAATAAAGTTTTGAGTTGAAAACTGTTTGATTTCAGTTTCTAACAACCTGCTAATGCTTATAATTTCAAAAATGACCATTTTTTGGTCTTTATTAAAATGAAAAGGTTGATCGAAAAGTTTGGGGGATCTAAGAGTGTGGCAACCCAGTAGTCATGATTACTTCGAATTCTGACAATATGAGGGTCATGCTGCAGGTAGTGCAGCAAGAAGGCACTTATGTGTCTTGCGCATCTCGGAGCCCCAAAATTATTTTCCGGGCTAGATGCAGCTAAAAATTATTATTAATTTTAAATCTGGTGAAGCTTTAGTATAGATGGCCTAATAGGATCAGTGCTGCACACTGCTACAAAGCCCAAATTATTTTCCAGTCAAGATACAGATAAACATGATTAGTAATTTTAAATCTGGTGGAGCTTATTATAGATGGCCTAATAGAATCAGTGCTGCACACTGCTACAAAGCCCAAATTATTTTCCAGCCAAGATACAGATAAACATGATTAGTAATTTGAAAGCTTAAAACGGTTGGTAGGGTGATTTTAACCAATCATCAAGCTTTTACTCTCCCCAGGATGACACAGGGGTAGAAAAGTCATTTCAGATCCATGATTTGTTCATCTTTATGAACGTGAGTCTGTCTACATTATCAGTGGAGAGCCGCGTGCGCTTATCTGTCAGCACACCACCAGCAGCGCTGAACACACGTTCAGACAGAACGCTGGCTGCGGGGCATGACAAGATCTCCAAGGCGTAAGTGGCTAGCTCCGGCCATTTATCCAGATTGGAAGCCCAAAAAGAGCAAGGGTCCAGTGACACAGTCGTGGCTTCAATGTTTACTTGGAGATACTCCTGTACCATCGTCTCTAGGCGTTGACTATGTGTCAGACTTCTTGTCTCCTGTGGCCTTGCAAAGGATGGGCTAAAAAAGTGGTGAAATGATTCCGCAAAATTGATGTTACCAGCAGATACTGTGGTTCTGTTACGGTTTGAGTGCTGAACACTTGACGGTCCCACGGTTGGCAAGTTGGAACTGTGAGATTTACTACGTGCACCACTGGTATTTTGTGGAAAAGCACATGTAAGATTCTGCAACAGTCTCTGCTGATACTCCTGCATGCGTGCATCCCTTTCTATGGCAGGAATAATTTCTGCAAATTTACTTTTGTACCGGGGATCTAACAGTGTGGCAACCCAGTAGTCAGGATTATTTCTAATTCTCACAATTCGAGGGTCATGTTGCAGGTAGTGCAGCAAGAAGGCACTCATGTGTGTTGCGCATCCAGGAGCACCAAGTCCCTGTTGTGTTGGTGGCGAGGTAACAATCATGCTTCCTTCCTCTGTCCTCTCCCCCCAACCTCGCACAACAGAAATGTGATCAAGGTCTCCCTCATCTGATGAGTCTTCCATCAGTTCGTCCTCCACTTCTTCCTGGGCTCCTGCACCTTCCTCACTAGTTTGGCTGCTACCATGCGCCCTGGTAAAACCATCTCCCCCACCCTCACATGCCTGCTGCCTTGGTGCTGCCGACCGTCTGGACCTTGCAGATGTTAGCCCTTCCGCATACAACTCCTCCTCCTCTACTTCCTCCACCTCCTCTTGTGCCACCACCTGACTCCGAATTCTGTTTAACATGTGCTCCAGCATGTAAATCACCGGAATAGTCATGCTGATAATGGCATCGTCAGCACTAAACATCTTCGTCGCCATTTCAAAACTGTGCAGAAGGGTGCATAGGTCCCTGATCTGAGACCACTCCTCCAGCGTGATTTGCCCCACCTCTGGATCTCGTTGGCCCAGGCTATACGTCAGAACGTATTGCACCAGGGCTTGTCGGTGCTGCCACAGTCGCTGCAACATGTGCAGAGTTGAATTCCACCGGGTAGGCACATCGCATTTTAGCCGGTGAAGTGGCAGGCCCAACGACTTCTGTAGAGATGTAAGTCGCTGAGCTGCGGGATGCGAACGGCGAAAGTGAGCACACAGCGACCGTGCCCTCTGCAGAAGGCCATCTAGTCTGGGATAGTGGGCTAAAAATTGCTGGATAACCAGGTTCAACACGTGAGCCATACAAGGCACGTGTGTGACATTGCCCCGGCAAAAGGGCCACACCCAGGTTTGCAGCATTGTCGCACACGGCCTTCCCTGGTTTCAGGTCCAGTGGAGACAACCATTCATGAAATTGGTTCTCCAGAGCTGACCACAACTCCTCAGCTGTGTGACTCACATTTCCCAGACATTTCAATGTAAAAACCGCCTGATGACGTTGAGCCCTACTGCCAGCATAGTAAGGAGGTGTGCAGGATCCCTTCTGCGCAGTTAGAAAGCTTGTGGCATGACCAGACAGGCTTTGGGTGCAGGTGGAAGACCGAGAGGAGGTTGAGGAGGCAGAAGCAGTGGAGGAACTTTGACATAAAGAGGATTGACGCACAACTCGTGGGGACGGCAAGACTTGGACAGCTGTCACCATAGTTACCCAGTGCCCAGTCAGCGACATGTAACGCCCCTGTCCATGCCTACTCGTCCAAGTGTCTGTGGTGAAATGCACCCTGTCACACACAGAGTTTCTCAAAGAAGCGGTGATGTTGTGTGCGACATGCTGGTGGAGCGCAGGCACACCTTTCTTTGAGAAGTAGTGCCGACTGGGCATCTGGTACTGGGGCACTGCGACGGACATAAGGTCTCGAAAATCCTCTGTGTCCACCAGGCGGAAAGGCAGCATTTCTGTAGCCAAGAACTTGCAGATGGTGAAATTCAGCCTCTTAGCTTTCTCATGGCTAGGAGGAAATGGTCTTTTACTTGTCCACATCTGAGGGACCGAGGGCTGGCTATTGTGCTTAGACGGGGTTGATAAGGGTGTCCCCGGCAAACTGCCGGTCTGTGAGGAAGATGCAGGCGGACATGTTAGGTTGCCTTGATCCAAAGGTGGTGCTATCGATGTCGGACAGCGCTCAACACCAGCTGGTGTTACCACCTCCAAAGAAAATGATGACCTGCCAATCACGCTGGCTGTTGCGGGTAAAGAGGTGGCAGGTCTGCGCCCCAAAACAGGTGTGACTGCTGTCCCCCCAGTCACAGAGGATGAAGAGGCCGCGGATGCACAAGATATGGCAGACGGTGGTTGGCCCGGCCGGCTAGGCCGCATTGTAGCACACTGAGCTTCCCACTGCAACTTATGCTTCATGTCCATGTGCCGGTTCATGCATGAAGTACTCAAACTATGTATTTTTTGGCCTCTACTTAGCTTTTGCTGACAAATGTTACAGATAACACGAGTTGGGTCATCTTTATCGATCTGAAAAAATGCCCAGGCTATGCAAGGCTTAGCACCCATGCGACCTGAAGAGCCACCACGACTTGTGGTGAGAGGCAGAGTTGTGTTTGAGGATGCAGTTGTTGACGTGCTTCCAGTACTACGTCTCTGTCCAGGAAGGCGCAACCTGACCTCGTCGTCACTAGCATCTTCCTCCACCTCCTCTGCTGACCTCATCTCTTGGCTGACTGTGGGTTGACAGTAAGTGGGATCTCCAACCTCATCATCATCACCCTGTGCGTTATCACACCCGTCGTCCTCAGAGCCAACCTGTTCCTGCCCTGACAAAAAACTAAAGTTGTCGCTCCAATCAGGTATTTGAGTCTTATCATCGTCTTCCTCATTGTCTCCACCAACAGGAGTTACAGTTTGGGAATGAGGGTCTACATTATGGTCAGAACCTTCTGCGTCTGGTCCTGGATCCGACTCATAAAGATTCTGGGCATCAGTGCAGATCATTTCCTCGTCTGGATTCACAGAAGCGCTGGAGTCGACCTCTGATTCCCAGGCTATAGTATGAGTAAACAGCTCTGCAGACTCAACCATCTGTTCTACCTCATACTCAGATGGGCAGCTGGAGATTTGGGAGCTGTGAGGAAGCAAGTGCGATTGGGGTGACACCTTTGAGGACTGGAGTATTTGTGATGTTGAAGTTGATGTGGAGGAGAGCCCACTTAAAGGAGCACTTGATATCCGTTGAAGCACCTGCTGTTTTTGTGCCTCATCTGGAATTTGTAGCGATTGGCGTGGCCGTAAGAAAGGGATCTTATCACATTGTCCGCTAAAAGAAGTAGACATTTTAGTTTGGCTGGAAGATGGTCTTTCTTCTGCAGATGTTACTGTTGCTTTAACACCTACCCCACGGACACAACCTTTTTTCCCCTTCCCAACACGCCTATTCCCCTTTCCACCAGCAGCAGGCCTTTTTCCACTCATTTTGGTGGTTAACTAATTAACAACTCTGGAGTTGTTTGCACAAAAAAACAATGAATGGGAACCGAGCAGAGCTGAGTGGCCAAACTGTGGTATTAGGCCAAAACTATTGGCTGGGTTAGATGCAGAAAAAAATTATATTCAATTTGCAACCTGATGGAGGTCAGTATAGATGGACTAATAGAGAAAGTCCCACACACTGCTAGAAGGCCAAATATTTTTTCAGAGCTAGATGCAGAAAAAAATATATTCAGTTTGCAACCTGATGGAGGTCTGTATAGATGGATTAATAGAACAAGTCCCACACACAGCTAGAAGCCCAATATTTTTTCAGAGGTAGATGCAGAAAAAAATATATTCAGTTTGCAACCTGATGGAGGTCAGTATAGATGGACTAATACAACAAGTCCCACACACAGCTAGAAGCCCAATATTTTTTCAGAGGTAGATGCAGAAAAAAATATATTCAGTTTGCAACCTGATGGAGGTCTGTATAGATGGATTAATAGAACAAGTCCCACACACAGCTAGAAGCCCAATATTTTTTCAGAGGTAGATGCAGAAAAAAATATATTCAGTTTGCAACCTGATGGAGGTCTGTATAGATGGATTAATAGAACAAGTCCCACACACAGCTAGAAGCCCAATATTTTTTCAGAGGTAGATGCAGAAAAAAATATATTCAGTTTGCAACCTGATGGAGGTCTGTATAGATGGATTAATAGAACAAGTCCCACACACAGCTAGAAGCCCAATATTTTTTCAGAGGTAGATGAAGAAAAAAATATATGCAGTTTGCAACCTGATGGAGGTCAGTATAGATGGACTAATACAACAAGTCCCACACACAGCTAGAAGCCCAATATTTTTTCAGAGCTAGATGCAGAAAAAAATTATATTCAATTTGCAACCTGATGGAGGTCAGTATAGATGGACTAATAGAATGATGCTATGCCCAAAAGATTTTACTTCACTAGGTGCAGTAAAAAAATTGGTATTCTATACACAGGTGGTATATCTTGCAACACAGATAGGCTACTCCACTGACTAACACACTCTGCAATAGGCCAAAAAGGATTAGCTTTGCTAGATTCAGCCAAATGCTGTGAAAAAAACTTGCACAGCACTGGCACAGACCTGCCTGGCAAAAACTGATAGGAACTGATGTAACCTAGTCCTGAAAAGGACTCCAATTACAATTAGTCTTTACTCCCACAATCTATCTATTTAAGAGCACAGACCTGCCTGATAAAAGTCCTAGGAAATGCTGTAACTAGTCCTTAAAAGGACTGCAATCACAACTATTCCCTACTCCCAAGCTATCTGCAGATTTGTGCGAAAATTGGCTTGAAATTAACAAGGTATAGCGCACACAGCAACAGCGGTGCCGTCTAACACGCAGCTGCAGCAGTGAGAAAATGGTGGCGATGGGGAAAATGGCTTGGTCTTATAGGGCAAGGACATGTGACATACACTGCCAATGACACATGCCCTTGCTTGTGTGAAAAAAAGCACTTCGCTCCGTGTGTGCGCTGCTGATAGGCTGACAGATTGCACCTCCCCACTGTAAATGCAGGAAAGAGGAAAAAAAATGGAGATCTTCATTGTTCCTGCAGAGATCCATCCCCTGCCCCTCCCCCCACCCCGCTGTACACTCAAACTGCGTATTAACATTAATTTTCATCATTACTGAGAAAAAATCAAGTTATGATTTTGGTGCACGAACAGTTATCGAACATAACCTCGAACAGCCGAATTTTTCTCAAATTGTTCGTGTTCGCCGAACGGCTCGAACACCGCCCAAAACAGCTCGAATTTGAGATTGGCGAACAGTTCGAGTAGAACAACGCTCATCTCTAGTCCACAACTCTTCAGCATTGTGCGATTTTTCACCTAAGCATATTAGCTTCAGCATAGCCTGTTGCTGCTTGGCCGGCGCAGTGCTGCAGTGATTTCCAGCTTGTGACTGATGTGGTAATTTCGGAGATGGAGGCTGAAGAAGAGTAGGAGGCTGAGGAGGATGAGGTGCAGGAGCTGTAGACCATGGGGGCAACCCTGATTGACCTAGGGCCCACAATCCTTGGCGTCGGGAGGATGTGTTCCATCCCAAGGTCCGACTGGGTCTAGGCTTCCACTATGCTAACCCAGTGTGCCGTCAGCAAGATGTACCGTCCCTGCCCACAAGCACTTGTCCTTGTGTCCGTGGTTAGGTGGACTTTACCAGTAACTGCATTGTTGAGAGCACGGCTAATGTTTTGGGACACGTGCTTGTGTAATGCGGGGACGGCACCGGGAGAAATAGTGGCGGCTGGGGACCGAGTACCAAGGGACGGCCGCCGCCATCAGGTTGCGGAATGCTTCCATCTCCATGAGCCTAAAAGGCAACATTTCAAGCGCAAGCAGTCGTGAAATCTAAGAATTTAGTAGTGTGGTTGCATATTTGCGCTTGCGTTCCAAGGACTGGGGTATGGACAACTGACCGCTGCGCTGGGACAAGGACATGGACATGCTTCCTGATGCTGCTACTTGAGAGTGTGCAACGACAGGTGCAGGGCAGGAGGCATCTTCGCATGCACCATGGACAGGGGATTGGCTTGCATCCACAAAAGCGGAAGAAGCAGTGGTGCCACCCGCAGACAGTGTTCCTGGACCCTGGGATTCGGCCCACAACGTCGGGTGCTTTGCTGCCATGTGCCTGATCATGTTGGTGGTGGTCAGGCTGGTCGTTTTGCCACCCCTGCTGATGATGGCATGACAGGTGGTGCAAATGGCCTTTTTGACGTTATCAGCAGAGTCTTAAAAAACAACCAGACTCGGGAAGACCTAACAGTTGTACTGGCAATTTCCTTCGTGTTGGTGTTACGGGGAACGGTTGCCTGCCTTTTGTCTGCGGCCACCACACTGCTTTTTCCTGCCTGTTGGGGTGCTGTGCCTCCCTCCCCCTGTGTGCTGATGTCCTCGCTCTGCATATCCTCCTGCCAGGTTGGGTCAGTTACTATATAGTCCACCACCTAGTCTTCCACTTCCGCACCCTGGTCCTCCTCCTGACTTTCTGGCAATTGTGTCTCATCATCGTCCACCTCTTGTGACACTTTCCCACCGTCGCCTTCGTGTGACCGTGGCTGTTCAAATATTTGGGCATCGCTACACGCGATCTCCTCTTGCCCCGCTTCAAGTGGACCGGGCCAAAGGTCCGAATCTATAAATGGAAAAGTGAACAGCTCTTCAGAGTGTCCAAGTGTGGGATCAGTTGTCTCTGTGTACTCGGCATGGTGGGAGGAAGGAGGATCAGGGTGAGGAATATGCGGTCCAGACTCACGGCTACTGAGACTTGACCGCGTGGAAGACAGGGTGGTGGTGGTGGCTAAGTGACTGAAAGCATTATCCGCTATCCAACCATCAACCTTTTGACACTGCTCTGGATTCAATAGTGGTGTGCTGCGGTCCCCTAGAAATTGGGACAGGAAGGTCAGGCGAGAAGATGTGGGTGTTTGTTGTGGCACAATTTCGGCTTGCCCACGGCCTTGTCCTCGGCCTCTGCATGCACCATTACCATCACTTCCAGTTCCCCATCCCTTGCCACGTGCCTTGCCCATTTTAAAAGGAGGAAAGTATCTTCCACGCTCACTACAAATGACTGAGTTTGGAGCAAACTTATGTGTGGTCCGTGTGATGGAGAAAACAGAGTTTTAAATACCTGGCCTGTAGGTAAGTAGTTTGAACAGCAAACTGCTGTGAATTGCTTCACTGACACACTGAAAATTTTTTTTAATGGAGGCCAGAAATGGCAGTATTTTCTTAAAACGTATATCTGATCCGTGTGGTGGAGAAACACCAAGGTTACTTACCGGTAGCTGGTTTTTCCTGAACCCATGACAGCACACCTTGAGAGAGGGATCCGCCCCACCAAGGACAGGAAACCATCTGAAATAAAAGGGCGGTACCTCTCCCTCGCTTCAGTTGGATTACAGAGCATTGAGAGGACCTCCAGAAAAGGTTAGGCACATAACCAACACCTACAATATATGTATATATATATATATATATATATATATATATATACTGCATATATAATCACCCAAAATGTTAAGTGCTTCACCAGGGCGTGAGAAAGACAGGGGGGAAAACTACAGGTGCTGTCATGGGTTCAGGAAAAACCAGCTACCGGTAAGTAACCTTGGTGTTACCCATGACAACACACCTTGAGAGAATTTTGGAGAATATGAGCACCCTAGGGAGGGACCACGGCCTGAAGTACCCTTCTCCCAAAGGTAAGGTCAGAGGAGGATAGATCCAACCGATAGTGCTTGTAGAAGGTGGATGGTGCAGACCAAGTAGCAGCTTTACATATCTGGTCAATCGAGATGTCTGCTCTCTCCGCCCAGGAGGTTGCGACAGCTCTGGTGGAATGAGCTTTAATACCGTCCGGTGCCGGAACACCTGTAGATGTATAAGCTAGACAAATGGCCTCCCTAAGCCACCTAGCAATAGTTCCCTTTGATACCCCGTGACCTTTCCTACTCCCCTGAAATGCCAGAAACAAGGACTTGTCCTTCCTCCACTGACTAGTCATGTCTATGTACTGTAGTAATGTCCTTCTAACATCTAGATTGTGGAACCTAACCTCCCCGGGGTTTTTAGGGTTACTGCAGAAAGAGGGAAGTACAATCTCCTGATTACAGTGGAATCTGGATACTACTTTCGGAAGGTACGCCGGATCTGTTCGCAGGACGACCCGGTCCTCATGAATTTTGGTGTATGAGGGATCAACAGAAAGGGCCTGCAGGTCACTCACCCTACTGGCCGACGTTAGGGCCACTAAGAGAATGGTTTTGAGGGTGAGGATCTTTGGAGAGATAATCTGCAGGGGTTCAAATGGGTCGCCAGAGAGTGCGTTTAAAACCAAATTCAGGTCCCAGGGAGGAACTCTGAGAGCCCGAGCTGGCTTAGCTCTGGAACAGGATTTAATGAATCTAGAGACCCATCTGTTCCCTGCCAGGTTACAATTATAGAGCACCCCTAGGGCGGACACCTGAACTTTAAATGTTCCGGTAGCCAACCCCAGGTCATGTCCCTTTTGTAAAAATTCTAGGACTTCTCTAACTGGAGGTTTATCAGACAATGGGGAGTCTATAAAATCCAGGAATTTTCCCCAGACCCTGGAATAAATTTTAGTTGTTATGGGCTTCCTACTACCCAACAGAGTAGAAACTAGGCCTGGTGAAAACCCCCTATTGCTCAGTAACAACCTCTCAAATTACAAGCCGCCAGATGGAAACCTTTGGCTTGTGCATGGAATATCGCCCCTGGATGAGAAGGTCCGGCCTGTCCGGCAGGACCCAGGGATCCGAGACCAACATTAGGCGAAGCAGGGAGAACCAGGGTCTTTTTGGCCAAAAGAATTATCCTCGCCCCCTCCTCCCGAATTTTCCTCACAACTGCCGGGATCATCACTATCGGTGGAAACGCGTAGGCCTTCCCGAACTTCCAGGGTATCTGGAGAGCGTCTACAGCATAGGGATTCTCTGTTGGATTTAGTGAACAGAATCTCTCCACCTTCCTGTTCGCCCTGGTGGCGAACAAATCTATGTCCGGTGACCCCCATAGCTGGATAATCTGTTGGAAGACTATCGGGTTTAGAGCCCACTCTCCTTGTCTTAAAGTGTGGAAATCTGCCCTTGAATTTTCTACCCCCCGGATGAAAAGAGCACTGAGGGATGGGAGATGCTGTTCTGCTAGATGCAGGATCCTGTTTGCCACTACCATAAGGGAGCGAGATCTTGTTCCTCCCTGGTGATTTATATACACCACTGTCGTCCGATTGTCGGACCTGATCTGGACATGGCGACCCTGTATGTGGGGAAGGAAGCCTATCAGGGATTTCTCTACTGCCAAAAGCTCCTTTAGGTTTGATGACGCTTCTTTTTCGTGACGTAGCCAGAGCCCCTGAACTGAGAGCTCTGCTAGATGACCCCCCCCAGCCGGAGCCACTTGCATCTGTTGTAATTGTGTGGTCGACTGGTTTGGACCACTGTAAGCCTGCGGTCAGATTCTCCCTATTTGTCCACTAGGAGAGGGAGTTTACTGTCTCCAAAGAAAGAGATAGTCTTTTTCCTAAATGTCCGTTGAAGGATTTCTGTGCTGACAGGACCTCCCACTGAAGAAGCCTCATATGACTCTGGGCCCATTTGACTGCCAGGAGACAGGAATTCATGGAGCCTAGTAGGAACATTGCTTCTCTCAAGGACATCACGGGAGACCTTATGGCCCTTGAGACCAGGCTGATTATTTTGCAAACCTTGTCTTCCGGGAGGAAACAAGATTGGTGTTGGGAATCTAGGGTCAAGCCCAGAAAGATCTGAGTCCTTGAGGGCTATAGCTTTGATTTTTGAATATTTATTAACCACCCCAGGTGATGTAAAGCTGTCCTGACCTCTAAAAGTTGAGAGGAACAGTGGTCCTCCGATTTCCCTATTATCAGAAAGTCGTCCAGATAGGGAACAATCACCACGTTCTTGATTCGGAGAAAAGCTGTCACCTCCACTATAACCTTTGTAAACACTCTCGGTGCTATCGAGAGTCCAAAAGGTAGGGCAGTGAATTGGAAATGTCTCAATTGCCCTTGGATGGACAGGGCTACCCTCAGGTACTTCTGGTAGTCTGGATGGATTGGGACGTGATAGTAGGCATCTTTTAGGTTGATAACTGCCATGAAACAATTGTGGTGTAGGAGTTTTACTGCAGAGTTCACTGATTCCATCTTGAAAGTCTGGTTGTTTATCAGCTGATTTAGACTTTTGAGGTTGATAATGGTCCTTAAGGACCCATTTGGTTTTTTTATCACGAACAGGGGGGAATAAAATCCCCGTCCCCATTGTGAAACTGGAACTTCGTGAAGGGCCCGCTTGTTGACTAAGTCTAACACTTCCGATTCTAGAGCCATCTGCTCCTCCCTGGACTTCCTCCTGGAGGTGATCATGAAGGTTCGGTGAGGGACCTGACTGAAGCGTATCTTTAGGCCATTCTTTATGATATCCAACACCCAGGGATTTGAAGTGATGGCTTCCCAAGCTGGGATAAAATGGGAAAGCCTTCCCCCGACCTCTAGCCTCGCGTCATTGGGGAGATTTTTTTGGTACTGGAGGATGGTCCTCCAAACATGTAACCAGAGTCCTTTTTAGATCTGGGCTCCCATCTTTTCCTTTCTCCCGGAGGGCGACCCCGGTTAAATCTCTTCCTCCGAAAATAGGACATTTTTGTTTCCCCAGTGAACCCTGGGAAACCTCTCTTTCTGTCGCCAGCCTTCTCCAACAGCTCGTCCAGTTTTTGGCCAAACAAAAGTTTACCATCACAAGGAAGAGAACAAAGCTTATGCTTAGATTGTAGGTCTCCTGGGCAACCCTTGAGCCACAGGGCTCGTCTGGCAGCATTAGATAAGTTAGCAGACCTGGCAGCGAGTTTAACTGAATCCGCTGAGGAGTCGGCCTAAAAAGCAGATGCTGCTTGTAGCAAAGTCAGATTGGAGAGGATTTTATCTCTGAACATCTTTTTATCCTTGAGCTGGTCTCCTAATTGCTGAAGCCACACCATAAGTGACCTAGCGACACAAGCGCCTGCTACTGCTGGATTCAGGCCCCCTGCCGCTGCTTCCCAGGTGTGACGCAGGAAGGAATCTGCTTTCTTATCCAGAGCATCCTTTAGACTGCCGGAATCTTCCAGGGGTAGGGACGATCTTTTGGATGATCGGGCGACAGACCCGTCAACTTTAGGAATTTTGTCCCAGGACCCAGAGACACTATCCTCGAAGGGGTACCTCCTTTTAGAGGATGAGGGCAATACTCCTGATTTCTCCGGCTTCCTCCATTCCCGGTCTATAAGGGTCTGAATTTTGGGATTCACTGGAAAGGAGCGTCTCTTTTTTTCCTCCAGGCCTGCGAACATAATGTCTTCCAGGGATCTGGCTGCCTTTTCCTCCCTCAACCCCATGGTAGATCTGACCGCTCTGACCAACTTGTCAGTATCCTCAATAGGGAAACAGGGCCTACCACGGTCTGATGAAGAGGAGGATGCCGAATCACTGAGGCAAAGATCCTCTGACTGGGAGGATAAATCATAGTCGGAGGAGATATCTTTATGGGATCTCTTTTTCCCCTTTTGCAAGCCTTTCAGGGAATCCTGCATCTCTGAACGGATTACGGACCTCAAATTAGAAGCGACATCCGGGTGCTCTCCGCTATGGTTTGGTTAATACAGCTTGCACAAAGCTGTTTCTGCCAATCTATGGAAAGGGGGGCCTGGCATAAGGTGCAAACCCTGTGCTTCTATTTGGCGCTACTCTTCTTAAGTTCCTAAGGAATGAAGCACATAATAACTTTCCATTACTATTAAGTGACATTCACGAAGATCACTCACCCCTGAAGTCACAAAAGGGTACCAGATTTGGAGGCTGTGGCGGGACAAAAGATGAATCCCTTCTGGATGGCCCTGAAGCGTCCAACACCTTACTTCTCCTGCTGCCGCTGTGGTTGCTGGAGCGGCCGTCCGTGTGCGAGGTGTCCGACTGCTTCTTCCGCTGGCGTTGATGAGGTGTAGGGGTCAGCTGCTGCTGCTCCTGGCTGTCCTGGTCTGCCATAGCTGCTACACCATGAGCTTGAGCATAAGCAGCGCTTGTCAGGAGAACCCCCCCCACACACCTTAAATAGGGCACATCCGGACCACCTCCGGTTCATGTGTCTACCCCACTCCTGACACCCACCGGCCGATTTTTGAAAAAAGCCGGCCGACAAGCGCTTACAGGGCGCTGCCATCTTGGATCCGGGTGCCGCCCTCCGACGCCATCGGGCACGCCTCTCACAACGTGCACCGCGCCATGACGTCAGGCGCGTCCCTCCCGGAAGACGCTGCTCCCGGCGTTCGACCAGCCAGGAGCCTGCGGCAGGGAGAGGACAGCGTAGCGGTCTGTGGGGAGCCGGAGCCCTCCTCACCACCTGCACCCGCTCTGACACGGCTCCAGGGAACCGCGGACTTCGCTTCTGGGACCCGGAACCCGGTGCACAGGCAGATGCCCGCTCTTCCACACCGGAACAGGCCCAGGTAAGTAAGACACCTTTCTTCAGACAGGTTCCCATCAAGGACAGGAAACCAACTGAAGCGACGGAGAGGTACCGCCCTTTTATTTCAGACGGTTTCCTGTCCTTGGTGGGGCAGATCCCTCTCTCAAGGTGTGCTGTCATGGGAGAGGGGAAAAACAGAGTTTTAAATACCTGGCATGTAAGTAACTGTTTTGAGCAGCAAACCAGTGTCAAAAACTTTGCTGACACTGTAGAACGAGCTAAAAAGCTTGTAACAGAACTTCAACATGACGTTTCAAGGATGGAGCGAGACTGCCATCTACTGGCCAGAGACAGTCAAGCGGAACCAAAATACACAAAGGAAGTTGCAGGCAGGGGAGATTCAGAGGCTGGACCCGATCAGGTGACTTCCAGGAAGGAGTTCAGAGAGATAAGAGGCCAGCGCGCCAAACCTGAGGGGTCTTTGGCGCCAAGCAGCAGAGAGGAGCAGACGTGCTCCCTGCGTCCTGAGAAACCCCGTGTGACAGGCCAAATCCAGAGGCCTGAGAGGTGCTCCAGCCGGGCACCGGTAAAAGAGCTCCGGATCCCTCACAGTTGTGACTCGAGTGCTGTGCCTGCTGAGGATACTAGGAACCTGATCGCTGTGCTGAGTGAGTTCGCGGAACCCGACGTCGGCCGCCGACAGATGAGGCCTGGACCCCCCTATCCAAGGCTCGAGAGACTGCCCCCAACAGCCAAGCAGAGAGGAGCTGCATACGTGAGCAGGGCCATCACTTCCACTGCTCACCCACGATACCGGGGACAATTGGGTTTAAGTACTCAGGTTGGGAGGGGGACGGTTGGGGCTAAAGTAGCACAACGTGATTTAATTGAATTCATCCGGAAAGAGACTCACGGCCTAGCGGGAATAACCGGTGACCCCCGCTAGGGCCAAATTCACGGTTAAAGAACTTGTGTGGTGCTTCTCATGCTTGAGGGCATCACCTTATTTTAAGAGACTGCGCCTTATTTTGAGAAATTTCGTATTTTTCTGATATTTCAAACCACTGTTCATTACCCTTGTTGCTAATCCCTTGTTTCAGTATACCTGTTGTATAAAACTGTTTATAAACATTTCTGAGTGTTCTCGCCTTGTGTCTCTGTGCGTTGCATTTCGGCACCTGCATTACATTTGGCGTAGTCGGCAGGATGCAACATTCAGACGCAGAGATGGCGGATCAGTCTATGGCTGGGTCCGGCCGGAGCCATATACCCCTGGGGGCTATGCTCAGCCATCTTCCCAAGTTTACAGGGGATGGCATGTCACTTTGGGACTGGGCAGAAAGACTGAGAAGTATGCTACGTATGTATCCCCTTGACCCTCTAGCCCAGGCGGAGTTGGCCCTCCTAACCCTTGATGGAGAGGCCCGACAGACTGTGATGTACCGCCCACCTGGGGACCGTGACACCGTGGATAAAGTGATAAAAATTCTAGAGGACATGCACGGTGACACTACAGATTTGGGACACTTGCGCTTACGGTTGTTTCAGCGGGTCCAAGGGGAAAATGAGACAGTAAATCAGTATGTTACTGCATTACAGGAAGTGACGGCCCATATCACTAAGAAAACTCGAGATGGGAACCGAGGACTGGGACCATTGGATGAGGTGTTGCGTGACCAACTGATTGCTGGCTTGAAAGACCCTTCCCTGAGGCAGATCCTGAAGGAGCGGCTGCGACTGAGCCCTGATATGGGCTTCCTGGAGGTAGGGGCTGAAGCTAGAGTCCTGGAGAGAGAAGTTCCTGTTCTCAAAGTCACAGTTAGAAGTCATGAGGCAATTGCTCCTGGATTCACCAACCAAGAGCCTGATTGGGTACGGGAAATACGTCAGGAAATTCGAGACATTCGGGGTGAGCTGAATTCTATTAGGAAGACTCCTACTGCCCCCTTGCCGACGGACCGTACTGCTCAACGCGGACGGAGACCAGAACGAGAAAGACGTTCCTATCCGGCCCCAGCACATGTACCCGACCTATCGGCAGAACGAGGACCGGAGTGCTGGACCTGCGGAGGTAGGGGGCATATCTCCAAAGACTGTCACAACCGAGAAAGGAGGAGGAGGGGACAGCCGTTAAACTAAAATGCCCCACGGTTGTGGAGCATACCGTGGGGTCTCGAGCTTCAGAGAGTAGAAGAGCTCTGAAGACATTGTCTCCGAGAGGCCCATTATCTGGGCTGAATTCAATGGGCAGCGGATCCGTTGTTTGATGGACACCGGGTCTCAAGTGACCACTATGCCTGAGACGTACTTTCAAAGTCACTTTCCTGAAGTCGCTCGTTCCTGCCGGGAACCCACTGTCAAACTGGTGGCGGCTAATCAACTACCTATCCCAGTAGCGGGAGTAGTATGGATGTCTGTGCGGGCATGTGGAAAGGACCTCGGTCGAAAAGGGATTGTACTGACCACCGGGCCCGGAGGCGATGGGCCCATTGTAACCCTGGGCATGAATGTGCTGAAAGAAGTCGGACAGTTCCTGGCTGAGGGCTGTAGCAAAAACAACTGGACCCGCGCCACTCGAGACCCAGCTAACAAGAGAGTGTTCCAGCACCTCATGCGGGTCAGTCAGATTCAAAAGTTGCCCACTACCTCCCAGTACCTTGGTAAGGTATCGATACCGCCCGAAGCCACAATAACACTGCCGGTGGGACAGACTGTACTCACTTTGCCGGTGCTGGCACATGTGTCCTTAGAGGGCGTGGACATTCAAGTTGAACCAATGGAGGGAGAAGAAGCGCCCTCTGGACTCCTGATTGCTCGAACTCTGGCCACCGTGCGGCACAGTCGAGTACCCGTGCGCTGCATCAATTTAAGTGGCACCAGTTTACAGTTGTTGCCCCGACAAGAGGTGGCGCGAGTGTGCGTAATGCCGGAGGCCCTTACTAGAGCTGACGCTATAGGGCTGGCACCTGTGGAAGGAAAACCATGGACCCTAGAGGTGTCCCTCAATAGCCAGGAACATGGAAGAGAACCGTTGGCTGGACGCCACCTCCTGGAAGAAATGGAAGCTAACCTGACTGAGTTTTCTGCTGGACAAGTGAGGCAGATCGAACAACTTCTACAGCGATATCAGGGAGTGTTTGCACAGCATGAAGATGATTTCGGGTGCACTCGGGACATTCAGCACGAAATACCCACCGGAAATACTGCTCCCATCCGAGAGAGATATCGGCAGATCCCGCCTCAAATGTACCAGGAGGTGAAAGAGCTATTGGCCCACATGTTGCGGAACGGTGTGATCCGTGAAAGCCAGAGCCCCTGGGCGGCTCCGATCGTGCTGGTCCGAAAGAAGGACGGTACCCTGAGATTCTGCGTAGACTATCGGAAGCTGAATGCCTGTACAGTACGGGACTCCTATCTACTCCCCCGAATCGAAGAGTCTCTATCTGCACTAGGGAGCACCAAATTCTTCTCCTCCCTCGACCTGGCCAGTGGCTATTGGCAGGTCCCAGTAGCTGAGAAGGATCGTCCGAAGACAGCTTTTGTTCTCCCTATGGGCCTGTTTGAGTTCAATCGAATGCCGTTCGGACTAACAAATGCGCCAGGAACCTTCCAACGGCTGATGGAGAGATGCTTGGGGGACCTCAACTTTGAAGCCACTTTAATATATCTGGACGATATAATTATCTATTCCGCAACGTTTGAGGATCATCTCCGCCGATTGGAACAAGTGTTAGAACGGCTACAAAGGCACGGCCTGAAAATTAAGCCTCGTAAGTGTCGTCTCTTCAAACGAGAAATTGAATATCTGGGGCACACTGTGTCCAGTGCAGGGGTGCACCCCACTGCGGAGAAAGTAGCTGCCGTGCAGAAGTGGCCCACGCCCGCCAATCTAAGGGAACTAAGGGCATTCCTGGGGCTCGCTGGATACTACCGCAGATTCATTAAAGACTTCGCTAAGATTGCGAACCCGCTCAATGAATTGCTGAGAGGAACAGCCGGGGGAGCCAAGCGGCAGCCCATTCAGTGGGGCCCACGACAAGTAGAGGCATTCCGAGCATTGAAAATGGCGCTAACAGATGCCCCGATTCTGGCCTACGCTGACTTTTCGCAGCCGTTCATGTTGTACACTGATGGAAGCTTGCATGGGCTGGGAGCAGTGCTGGCTCAAGTACAAGGAGGGAAAGAGCGAGTGATCGCGTATGCCAGCAGGTCACTCCGAGATACGGAGAAGAATCCAGACAACTACAGTTCGTTTAAGCTGGAGCTACTAGCACTGGTGTGGGCCATGACCGAGAAGTTTGCTGAGTACCTGTCAGGGTCAGAAGTGCAAGTGCGGACAGATAACAACCCTTTGGCCCACTTGGAGAACGCCAAACTGGGCGCGTTAGAACAGCGGTGGGTCGCAAGGATGTCCAAATTCCAGTATAAAATCGCCTATCGGTCCAAGGCCCTGAACACACATGCAGATGCCCTGTCCCGGGTCACTCAGGCGGGGCCGAAGAAGGACAGAGATGAGGAGCTCGAAGGCGACGAGATCCCGGATTTCAGCCAGTTCGCCGCTGCTGTGGTCGACGCCCAAGAGACCAGAGGGGAGCCGAGGCCCACTCAGATTCTGGGACGTTCAAGAGACGAATGGACACATCTGCAGCAATCCGACCCGGAGCTAGCAAAGTTGAGAGAATGGGTCGCCCTTAATCAGAGACCCAACCAGGAAACCAGAGCCGCTTCACTTCCAACTACCCTACAAATCCTAGGCCAGTGGGAGAGGCTCCTCCTGAAGGATGGCTTGCTATGCCGAAGAATCCAGCTGCCTCGAGAGTTTGATGTTACCTGGCAAGTGGTAGTTCCAGGAGCACTAGTAACACAGCTAGCCCAAGAAGCTCATAGAAGAGGTGCTCACTTCGGAGTAGAAAAGACCTTCCGGTGGTTGCAACGGCTGGTGTATTGGCCTCAACTGCGACAAGAAGTCGAGGGGGTCTGCCGAACATGTCGCCAGTGTGAGTTGAACAAGCCCCCGGAGCAAAGAGCTCCCATTCAGACCATCCGAACTTCTGCCCCCTTGGAAGTCTTGATGATTGACTACTTGATGGTAGGAACTTCATACAACGGTTATGGACACTGTTTAGTCATGACTGATCACTTCACCAAGTTTGCAGTAGTGACGCCCACTAAAGATCAGACGGCAGAAGCCGCAGCCAAGGCCATCTGTCAAGATTTCATCCGGATTTATGGGTGCCCGAAGCGAATACATTCTGACCAGGGGGCCTGCTTCCAAGGACGAGTGATGGATGAGCTATACCGCATCTATGGGATCGACCGTTCCCGGACAACGCCCTACCACCCGCAAGGGAACGGGGCTTGCGAGCGCTTTAACCGAACCCTGTTGCAAATGTTGCGAACACTGGAAGCGGACAAAAAGATGAAGTCGCCCGAATTCGTGTCCGAGCTGGTGTGGGTGTATAATAATCGAGTTCATGCAACCACCGGCTACACCCCCTACATGTTGCTGTTTGGAAGAAGTGGCCGAGAAATCACCGAACTGGAGCTAGACTCAGAAGACCCCGGTCCGGGCAGTAGCCCAAGTACCTGGATTCGAGAACACCAGCGTCGACTCCATACCGTGAGAAGACTGGTTGCTCAGAAGTTTCAGGAAGTAGAGCATGCAGTTCGGCCCCCGGCCACAGGTGGATCGCTTCAGCCAGGAGACCGAGTGCTGGTGAGGGCTAAACGATTTGGGAGTAAGCTGGACCATCGTTGGGAGGCAATACCATATCGGGTGGTGAAGAAGGTTCACCCAGA
This sequence comes from Phyllobates terribilis, assembly GCF_046119375.1. NCBI lineage: Eukaryota > Metazoa > Chordata > Amphibia > Anura > Dendrobatidae > Phyllobates > Phyllobates terribilis. The sequence continues at coordinate 25,684,022 of NW_027362761.1, read as the reverse complement.
CAACCCCGTCTACGAGGTTAGGCCCGAAGGGGATGACACCGCGACATCCAGGGTGTTGCACCGTAATATGTTGCGACCTTGCTCCTCTGAAGCAGAAGTCTGTAACAGGGCTGGGCCCTCAGACGTGTTGGTTGAAGTGCCACATACAGGAACCTTGGGGGATGAAGAAGGGTGGGCCACAATGCAGTTGGGCCCGTCAGAACCGTTGGTGCCACTCCCGAGTGGAAGTCAGAATGAGTCAGGAAATGATTTGCAATCCCCAGTAGTTGATTCCTCGGATCTCCCGGAGTCTCCTCCGCAAGAAGAGCCCCGCAGAACTGAGCGGGCTAATGCCGGAATTCCTCCTAACCGGTATGCTCAGGAAGAGTTTATCTGGTCTCGAATCCAACAGAAAACGCAGGAGTGTGCCCAACTCCTGTCTGAGCTTGCACTGCCTGGAAGGAGACATCAATTCTGCGAGGAGTCCACTCGCCCGAGGACTGGCGAGCAAAAAGGAGGGAGGAATGTAGAACGAGCTAAAAAGCTTGTAACAGAACTTCAACATGACGTTTCAAGGATGGAGCGAGACTGCCATCTACTGGCCAGAGACAGTCAAGCGGAACCAAAATACACAAAGGAAGTTGCAGGCAGGGGAGATTCAGAGGCTGGACCCGATCAGGTGACTTCCAGGAAGGAGTTCAGAGAGATAAGAGGCCAGCACGCCAAACCTGAGGGGTCTTTGGCGCCAAGCAGCAGAGAGGAGCAGACGTGCTCCCTGCGTCCTGAGAAACCCCGTGTGACAGGCCAAATCCAGAGGCCTGAGAGGTGCTCCAGCCGGGCACCGGTAAAAGAGCTCCGGATCCCTCACAGTTGTGACTCGAGTGCTGTGCCTGCTGAGGATACTAGGAACCTGATCGCTGTGCTGAGTGAGTTCGCGGAACCCGACGTCGGCCGCCGACAGACGAGGCCTGGACCCCCCTATCCAAGGCTCGAGAGACTGCCCCCAACAGCCAAGCAGAGAGGAGCTGCATACGTGAGCAGGGCCGTCACTTCCACTGCTCACCCACGGTACCGGGGACAATTGGGTTTAAGTACTCAGGTTGGGAGGGGGACGGTTGGGGCTAAAGTAGCACAACGTGATTTAATTGAATTCATCCGGAAAGAGACTCACGGCCTAGCGGGAATAACCAGTGACCCCCGCTAGGGCCAAATTCACGGTTAAAGAACTTGTGTGGTGCTTCTCATGCTTGAGGGCATCACCTTATTTTAAGAGACTGCGCCTTATTTTGAGAAATTTCGTATTTTTCTGATATTTCAAACCACTGTTCATTACCCTTGTTGCTAATCCCTTGTTTCAGTATACCTGTTGTATAAAACTGTTTACAAACATTTCTGACTGTTCTCGCCTTGTGTCTCTGTGCGTTGCATTCCGGCACCTGCATTACAACACACTGAAAGAAATTTTTAATGGAGGCAAGAAATGGCAGTATTTTCTGACAACGTATACGTGAGCCGTGTGACGGAGAAAACACAGTTTTAAATACCTGGCCTGTAGGTAAGTAGTTTGAACAGCAAACCGGTGTCAATTGCTTCACTGACACACTAAAGGAAATTTTTAATGGAGGCCAGAAATGGCAGTATTTTCTGACAACGTATATGTGAGCCGTGTGACGGAGAAAACACAGTTTTAAATACCTGGCCTGTAGGTAACTGCTTTGAACAGCAAACCAGTGTCAAAAACTTAGCTGACACACTGAAAATTTTTTTTAATGCAGGCCAGAAATGGCAGTATTTTCTGAAAACGTACAGTATATGTGATCCGTGTGACGGAGAAAACACAGTTTTAAATAGCTGGATTTTTCGCGCTGTAATATGGAAAGGACCTGGCTGTATTCTGCAGTGCCAAGAAGCAAATGGCGCAGAAAAGCGGTGTTCTCTGGATTGCTTTTTAAGCAAATTATGAGGATTAAGATGCAAAAAAATTATTCCTGGCCCCTGAGACCTGGGCCGTTTTCAAGAAATATAACAGCAGCAGAAGGCAGAACTGGAATGGAGCCTCTTGTCCTATGTGCACTGCAGTCTGTTATATACCCTGCCTGCCTGCCTGCCTATATACACTACCTGCCTGATATCTCTGCAGATGGATTAGTTAGTCCTCAAAATGACTGTTTGTTAAGATAGATATGTGTAATATACGGTTTTTCTCCCTACACTACCTAATACATGATTAAATCTCTCCTTGACACAGCAGCAGCTCTCCCTACACTGTCTGATCCGGAGTGATTGTGACGAGCATGGCGGCGCCAGGTCTGATATAGGCCTGATAAGGCTGTGTGGCCAGCCAATCACTGTAATGCCCACAACCAACATGGCTACGGCATTACAGTGCATGGCAGGCAATCTCTGCATGTTCATTGGCTCTCTAAAGAGCGCCAAATATGCAGGGAGGGGACCTGAGTTGCCGCCCGAGCAACCCGGAAATACTCGCCGATCGCCGAGCTTGTCGAGCACCATGATGCTCGGGCGAGTACCGAGTAGTGGCGAGCGCGTTCGCTCATCACTAAAGATGATCTTTCCCCTAATGTCAAGCTGTCAATATCCCAGGAAGCTCACAGCGTTCACTCCACACTTTACCATGTTTTCGAAGGAAACACAGAAATGTGCACCATTGAAATCAGGCATTCTTAACCAGTCAAAAATCACAGCTTTAAGGGAATAATTTGCACAGACAATTTTAGACACTTATTTCACAGCATAGATTCTGTACTTAGTAAGATATATGAAAATATAACCTTTAATAATTCATTAAAAATGTTACGGATCAGGGTGGTGGAACCTCTGTGCAGAGGTGCAAGGAGGGACCCAGAGGGGCGTAACTAAGTATCAACTCAGACCGACCTTGGTCGTACGGCGGCTAACGACGCCGTGACCAGGGAGGGACCGAGCAGAGGGACCAGGTGCTACTCTGGGGACGACCTTGTAAGAGAGCAGGTGACTCCCACGGGTCAGCAGACTGGGACTGACCGGTATAGCGGATGGACACAACAAGCAGGCTGAAGTCTGTGGATAGTTGACAGGTGGTCACGGCACGTGACGGCAGAGCAGGTAGGAGTCTCTAGGTTAACAGACAGGTAGTCACGGCAAGTGACGGCAGGAGCCTCCAGGTAGGCTACGGAAAGTGACGGCCAAGCAGGCTGAAGTCTCTAGGTTAGCAGGCGGGTGGTCACGGCAAGTGACGGCAGAGCCTCCAGGTAGGCTAGCAGGTAACAGGCGAGTGCTCCCAGGTGAGCGGGCTAGCAGGCACGGCAGGTAGCAGGCAGGTAACAGGCGAGTGCTCCCAGGTGAGCGGGCTAGCAGGCACGGCAGGTAGCAGGCAGGTAACTGGCAGGTGCTTCCTGGTAAGCAGGCGGACTTGCCCATAGACAGACTGGCGGGTTGAACGGAAGGCAGACTGTCGGGCTGGAGAGTAATCAGACTGGCGGACTGGAACAGTAGTCAGGCTGGTAACTGGACCTGAGGGCTGAAGCAGAGGTAAGTATGCTGTGCATAAACTTTTGCTCGGGCACCTCCATTTTGGAGGAGGTGCCTTATATATGGGAGGTCCTCCGGCTATTGGCCGGGGACTCCTTAGGATGGCGCGTGCGGCCCCTTTAAGAGAGGGGGAGCGCGCGCGCCCTAAGCACAGTGCCCGGGAAGCTGCGCGTGCCGGCAGCAGCAGGAAGAGGAGCGCAGAAGGAAGCCGCGCGGGGAGCAGGGAGGTGAGAGGGACGGCGTCCCTGCCTGGCAGGGGGCAGAGACGCCGATGCTAAAAAAAAATTTGCACATGTGTGAAAAAATACAAAAATAGAACCACCGTCACCAAAGATGCTAAAGGGAAGACAACCCATAAACACCAGGGGGGATAGTGCCTCACCCTATTGAGTCACTTTCATATCCCTGCTTTGCTGCAGAGTTTGGCACCCTAAAAACCTGTGCAGATGGTGCCACCACACACCGATCACTGGCCCTTGTAGCCCTGTTCAATCCTATTTGGGATGATCGGGGAACAGGATATATCAACACCAATTAATATCATGAAAATCACTAAGCAGATAAAGTTCCAGATGTATCTGTATGGTTGATCCAAAATTCTTATCTATTCAAATATCGGCACAACAATTAAGTACCAAACAATTTGACCAGAGAAAAAAATCTAGTCAGGATAAGGCAAGTTTGTAGCAACTAATCATATCCAACACTGTAAAGATTGTCACAAAAGCAACATACTCTTTGCCATCAACCTTTAATATTATGGCACCCAAGGACAAATAAATAAATACTAGTGATGAGCGAGCGTACTCGAGATGCTTGATGAGTATTTCTAGGATGCTTGGGCGGGAGCTCGGGTCCTCACCCTGCATGTTTGGCACTCTTTAGACAGCCAATTAACATGCAGGGATTGCCTGCCACGCACTGTAATGCTGTAGCCATGTTGGTTGTGGCATTACAATGATTGGCTGGCCACATAGCGTCATCAGATCTGTATATGACCTGGTGACCCTATGCTCATCACAGTGTACCCCGGAAACAGGCAGAGTAGGGAGAGCTGCTGAGTGAGGGACAGAATTGGCAGTTTAATAGTTAGGTAGAGGTATTCCACAGCAAGATCTATATACATCTGAACTAACAGTCCTTCTGAGGACTAATCCAGCTGCATTTATTACTGGTGATAGCAAGAGTTAGGCAGGCAGGGTTGGTGGACAGTGTATACAGCACAATAGGGTCCATTACACGATCTGTCTGCTGCTGTTGCAGATATCCATAGCCCTACATACAGTGGGGAAAAAAAGTATTTAGTCAGCCACCAATTGAGCAAGTTCTCCCACTTAAAAAGATGAAAGAGGCCTGTAATTGACATCATAGGTAGACCTCAACTATGAGAGACAAAATGAGAAAACAAATCCTGAAAATCACATTGTCTGATTTGGAAAGAAATTTTTTTTAAATTTTGGTGGAAAATAAGTATTTGGTCAATTACAAACAAGCAAGATTTCTGGCTCTCACAGACCTGTAACTTCTTCTTTAAGAGGCTCCTCTGTCCTCCACTCATTACCTGTAGTACTGGCACCTGTTTGAACTTGTTATCAGTATAAAAGACACCTGTCTGCAACCTCAAACAGTCACACTCCAAACTCCACTATGGTGAAGACCAAAGAGCTGTCAAAGGACACCAGAAACAAAATTGTAGCCCTGCACCAGGCTGGGAAGACTGAATCTGCAATAGGCAAGCAGCTTAGTGTGAAGAAATCAACTGTGGGACCAATAATTAGAAAATGGAAGACATACAAGACCACTGATAATCTCCCTTGATCTGAGGCTCCACACAAGATCTCACCCTATGGGGTCAAAAATGATCTCAAGAACGGTGAGCAAAAATCCCAGAACCACAGGGGGAGACCTAGTGAATGACCTGCAGAGAGCTGGTACCAACAATACACAGGCTACCATCAGTAACACACTTCGCCGCCAGGGACTCAGATCCTGCAGTGCCAGACATGTCCCCCAGCTTAAGCCATTACATGTCTGTGCCCATCTGAAGTTTGTTAGAGAGAATTTGGATGATCCAGAAGAGTATTGGGAGAATGTCATATGGTCAGATGAAACCAAAGTAGAACTGTTTGGTAGAAACACAACTCGTTGTGTTTGGAGGAGAAAGAATGCTGAGTTGCAGCCAAAGAACACTATACCTACTGTGAAGCATGGGGGTGGCAACATCATGTTTTGGGGCTGTTTCTCTGCCAAGGGACCAGGACGACTGATCCATGTACATGAAACAATGAATGGGGCCATGTATCGTGAGATTTTGAGTGCAAACCTCCTTCCATCAGCATTGAAGATGAAACATGTCTGGGTCTTTCAGCCTGACAATGATCCCAAGCACACTGCCAGGGCAACGAAGGAGTGGCTTCGTAAGAAGCATTTCAAGGTCCTGGAGTGGCCTAGCCAGTCTCCAGACCTAAACACTGTAGAAAACCTTTGGAGGGAGTTGAAAGTCCATGTTGCCCAGCGACAGCCCCAAAACATCACTGCTCTAGAGGAGATCTGCATGGAGGAATGGGACAACATACCAATAACAGTGTGTGCCAAGACTTACAGAAAACATTTGACCTCTGTCATTGCCAACAAACGATATATAACAAAGTATTGAGATGAACTTTTGTAATTGACCAAATACTTATTTTCCACCAAAATTTGAAAAAAAAAATCTTTCCAAATCAGACATTGTGATTTTTAGGATTTCTTTTCTCATTTTGTCTCTCATAGTTGAGGTCTACCTATGAGGTCAATTACAGGCCTCTCTCATCTTTTTTTTTTTTTTTTAAAACATCATTTTTATTAGGATTTTCAGAAAAGAAAAAACATATAAAGACATACAGTATGAACAATGCCAAAATGAACATTAATCAGGAGCCCGTACGCAGATCAGGCACATTGTACAGTCAATAAATTGTGATTTAAACAGGTTGATATTAACAGCTACCTTTGCTTTGACAGTGGACACCTCCCTAGGTGGGTCAGAAATATACCATATGGCCAATACTGGAGGATTAGAAAAAACTGTACCAATGGTTCTGATTTTGCCCTGGAGGCGAAAATCCTCAACAAACGGTTCAGGCAAAAAGGATATCCATGGAAACTACTGAGTGATGCCTTTCAGAAATGTAGAGCATTATCTCAAGAGTCCTCTATCAAAAACTCCAGCTCCGTTCCCAAGACAGTAATGTTAAGAGTACGACTTCGGCCAGTGATGATACCTCTGATGACGCTACTGAGTTCAGTAACTGGACTGGTAACTGGTGACTACTTATAACTAATGTTGAGCGAGCACTAAAATTCTCGGGTGCTCGAAGCTCGGGCTGAGCTTGCCGTTATACTCGGGTGCTCGACCCAAGCAACGAGCCCAATGTTAGTCTATGGGAGACCCGAGCATTTTTGCGGCGGCACCCTCGGCAGTCTTTTAAAAGCCTAACAAGTGCCCAAAACGATAGTGACAATGCTCAAATGACATGGGGACAGCATGGGGATCACCCCAGGAAGCATTTCTGACCCCCAGGTCACTGCTGTCAACAACGTGGTCAGAGGTATTAAGCCACTTTTAAGGGCTCACAATAAAATGTTCAAAAACGAAACTGAAACTGCTTTCCTCTGAAATATGTTAAGGAAGTTCCTTTCCAGGGTAAAGACTTGTGTATAAGGTAAAATAAATAACCCCCCAAAAAAATACTCCTCCACACCTTGGGCTATGTTCACAAGTAGCATTTTTTATGCGTTTTTGCACTTTTGTATTGCTTTCAACCGTGACAAATGCATTCACCAGGAAATGTCATTTTAACATTTTACAATCTTATCTGGCCATGTGCTGTGTGACACATGCATACAGTGCTGAAAAGACGTGGGAACAGCATAGGGAAGACACCTGGAAGCATCTCTGACACCCAGGTCACTGCCTAAAAGTGTGCCCATCAGAAGTGATCCTTGCCGCATCAGAAGATGCAGACTTGCAACTATCCCCGTGCAAGTCCTTGTCCCAGGGCAGTGTTCAATTGTACCTCCCCCATTCGTTGCAATGCAAGCGCAAATATGCAGCCAACCAACCACCCACCCACCCACCCGCAGACTGCAATACCATACTGCTAGCTTTCACTTGAAATGGGGCCTTTTTGTTTGGAGGAGGCCGAAGCTGGCCACTACCTCATGGCTGCATTGGCGGCGAGGTCTCCATAATCAGTCCCCAGCCGCCACTATTTATCCCGGGAACCTTCCCCACACTTTTCTTAGCCTGGCCTGCCTTAGCGCAGCATTGGAAGAGCCCACCAGACAACCAGAGACTCCTCCGGTGGGCCCTGGCTTCTCCATCAGAGGAGTTGAGAGTGCCAAGGTGAGGAGCATGATGATGATGATAGAAGTTAGCATCTGCTTTGTTTTCTTGGAATGCAAGCGTAAGTGTGCAGCCTGCCACCCACCCACCCCCAGGCTGCAATACTGTCGCGCCCCCGGGGGCCATACTGGTTGGGGACAGTATATATATATGTCACGGTGGCTGGCCCAGGGCGGACAGTGTACAAAAGGGGTAGCGATTACTAATAAAATTCAGAGAAATTCGTGACGCCACCAGTGGTGTCTGGTGAAGGTCACCAGCGCTGCAGCAGTCCTCTGAGGCAGGTGACAAGGCAGCTAAAGATGGTACAACTCCCCACAGGTAGAGCGGGCCTCAGGGCAGTGTAGATAGATAGATGGTGGGTGCGCTGGGCGTTGTGCAGGTAGAGAACGCAGCAGGAGTAACGGACAGAGACCGGGGGTTTTGCTTCATTACCTTTACTGGTACAGCTGGTAGATACGATCCAGGGTACTCTAGGTGAAGGGCGTACTTTTGGACTTCTCCCCAGGGAGCGGGTATAAGGCCTCCTGACCCGTGTCTGCCTTTGTGTAAGCTCCTGGCCAGCCTGCAACTGTGCCTAGCTTATGTGTCTTGCTTTTCTTTTAGATAGGCAGCAGCTCCGCAGGCGACGCTCGCTTCTGACGTCAGGGCGTCCTTCCGGCTCCTTCCAAGACCTGACGCTTCTTGGTTCCAGTAGCTTAACAAGATGGTTTTAATGCCCCTTGGAAAAGTGGTGGAGGTCGCAGTAGCTTAACAAGACGGTTTAATGCCCCTTGGGAAAGTGGTGGAGGTCACAGTAGCTTAACAAGACGGTTTTAATGCCCCTCGGAAAAGTGGTGGAGGTCACAGTAGCTTAACAAGACGGTTTTAATGCCCCTCCGAAGAGACGTGGAGGTCCCAGTAGCTTAACAAGATGGTTTTAATGCCCCTTGGAAAAGTGGTGGAGGTCACAGTAGCTTAACAAGACGGTTTTAATGCCCCTTGGAAAAGTTGGTGGAGGTCACAGTAGCTTAACAAGACGGTTTTAATGCCCCTCGGAAGAGACGTGGAGGTCACAGAAGCTTAACAAGACGGTTTTAATGCCCCTCGGAGGACACGTGGAGGTCCCAGTAGCTTAGCAAGACGGTTTTAATGCCCCTTGGAAAAGTGGTGGAGGTCACAGTAGCTTAACAAGACGGTTTTAATGCCCCTCGGAAGAGACGTGGAGGTCCCAGTAGCTTAGCAAGACGGTTTTAATGCCCCTTGGAAAAGTGGTGGAGGTCACAGTAGCTTAACAAGACGGTTTTAATGCACCTCGGAAGAGACGTGGAGGTCACAGTAGCTTAACAAGATGGTTTTAATGCCCCTCGTAAGAGACGTGGAGGTCCCAGTAGCTTAGCAAGACGGTTTTAATGCCCCTTGGAAAAGTGGTGGAGGTCGCAGTAGCTTAACAAGATGGTTTGAATGCCCCTTGGAAGAGACATGGAGGTCCCAGTAGCTTAACAAGATGGTTTTAATGCCCCTTACAAGAGCCATACAGTACAGCATCTTAAAAACATTATTCCCATTATTGGGGAGTGGGTCTCCCATAGTCTTTGCTTATGCCTTCCAAGCAAAATCTGCCAAAAATTAGGACGGAGGAACTTGCAATGCCCCTTACAAGAGCCATGCAGTACAGCATATTACAAACATTATTCCCATTATTGGGGAGTGGGTCTCCCATAGTCTTTACTTATGCCTTCCAAGCAAAAGCTGCCAAAAATTAGGAGGAAATGCAATGCCCGTTCGAAGAGTCGTGGAGGTTAGAGTTAATTAAAAACAACATTTCAATGCCCCTTGGAAGAGCTGTGGAGTTCAGAGTGGTTTAACAAGACGCTTTTAATGCCCCTTGGAAGAGACGTGGAGGTCCCAGTAGCTGAACAAGACGGTTTTAATGCCCCTTGGAAAAGTGGTGGAGGTCACAGTAGCTTAACAAGATGGTTTTAATGCCCCTTGGAAAAGTGGTGGAGGTCACAGTAGCTTAATAAGACAGTTTTAATGCCCCTCGGAAGAGACGTGGAGGTCCCAGTAGCTTAACAAGACGGTTTTAATGCCCCTCGAAAGAGACGTGGAGGTCACAGTAGCTTAACAAGATGGTTTTAATGCCCCTCGGAAGAGACGTGGAGGTCCCAGTAGCTTAACAAGACGGTTTTAATGCCCCTTGGAAAAGTGGTGGAGGTCGCAGTAGCTTAACCAGACGGTTTTAATGCCCCTTACAAGAGCCATACAGTACAGCATCTTAAAAATATTATTCCCATTATTGGGGGGTGGGTCTCCCACAGTCTTTGCTTATGCCTTCCAAGCAAAAGCTGACAAAAATAAGGACGGAGGAACTTTCAATAATGGCAACACGGACCACGGTCACCCTGGTGGTATAGTGGTGGTGGAGGCTGAGGATAAGGAGAAGAACATAATACAGCCGAAATGAGGAAGCATATACCCATGTGTGGGTGTGAAGCGGTGCATGTGAATACACCTCCCGAAATAACACAGTGGATTTGACTTTATGTTACTCTGCTGTCATTTGGTGGTGATGAGAAGTCTGGCCCAATCCAGCCCTTGTTCATTTTGATAAGGGTCGGCTTGTCAGCATTGTCAGTTGACAGGTGAGTGCGCTTATCAGTTATAATTCCCCCAGCGGCACTAAAAACACGCTCCGATAACACGCTAGCGGCAGGGCAGGCCAGGACCTCCAAGGCGTATAGAGCGAGTTCATTCCAAGTGTCCAGCTTGGATACCCAATAATTAAAAGGCACAGAGAAATCACAGAGGACGCTGGTACGGTTGGCAAGGTACACCCTCACCATCTTTTGAAACTTTCCACTCCTTGTGAGAGTACCCCGCGCCTCAGGGTCTGTCCAAAGGGAGGGTCTGAGAAAACTGTCCTAGAACGTTGACAGTGTTCCCCTGCCTCTACTGGATTGGAGTTGCGTCTCTCTCGCATGTACGCCTTGGTTGGGCAATGAACTGTGACCTCTGCCGCTAGCATGTTCAGATGGGAATTTTTTTAACAGTTCTGCAGCAAGGGCCTTCTGGTACTGCCCCATTTTTGTAGACCTCTCCACCTCAGGAATAAGAGAGTGAAAGTTCTCCTTGACTGTCACCCAACATTTTGACAACGCGAGGGTCACGGTTAAGGCAGCGTAACATAAAGTCAGCCATGCGTGCCAGACTGGTAACGGGCAAGACTTCCGTGTCCTCACCAAGATGACGACTGACCATGCTCTCCTCCTCCTCCTCCTCCTCCCTGTCCTCAGGCCACCCACGCTGAACCGCCGGTATGACAGTTGTACAGGTACTACAGCGCATGATACAAGCTCCTGTTCTTCCTCCTCCTCCTCTCCCTCATTGTCCCCCAATGCACATTAGGATGAGATGAGGCTGGGCTGTGTGTAATTGACCGCTACGGCTTCTTGATCCAGCTCATCATACTCTGGCTGCAATGCCTCCTCTTTAATTCTCTGCAGAGAGCGTTGCAAAAGACAGACAAGTGGAATGCTGATGCTAATGATGGCGTCATCGCCACTCACCATCTTGGTGGACTCCTCAAAGTTTGTCAAGATGGTACATATGTCAGACATCCAGGCCCACTCCTGAGGTCTTATGTGTGGAGTCTGACCTGAATATCGACGGCCTTGTTGCAGCTGGTATTCCACAACTGCTCTTTTCTGCTCACAAATCCTTTGCAACATGTGGAGGGTAGAGTTCCAACGTGTGGGGACATCACACACCAGTCGGTGTGTCGGAAGCTGCAAACGCTGCTGCAACACAGCAAGGGCGGCGGAAGCTGTAGCCGACTTGCGAAAATGAGCTGACAGGCGGCGTACTTTGACGAGCAGATCTGGCAACTCGGGGTACGATTTAAGAAACCACTGAACCACGAGGTTAAGCACATGAGCCAGGCATGGTACGTGTGTGATCTCGCCTCACCTCAGAGCCGCCACCAGATTACGGCCATTGTCACACACAACCATGCCTGGATGTAGGTTCAGCGGTCTCAGCCTCAGATCTGCCTGCTCTTTCACAGCTGTCCACAACTCACAAGCAGTGTGAAGTTTCTCACCTAAGCTTATGAGTTTCAGCACAGCCTGCTGTCGCTTGGCGGAGGCAGTACCGCAGTGCTTCCAGCTTGTAACTGATGTGGTGATATCTGAGATGGAGGCTGAACATGAGGAGGAGGAGGATGATGAGCAGGAGCTGTACACTGTGGGGGCAACTCTGACTGACATAGGGCCCGCAATCCTTGATGTGGGGAGGATGTGTTCCGTCCCAAGGTCCGACTGGGTCCCGGCTTCCACTATGCTTACCCAGTGTGCCGTCAGGGAGATGTACCGTCCCTGGCCACAAGCACTTGTCCACGTGTCCGTTGTCAGGTGGACTCTCCCAGTAATTGCGTTGTTGAGGGCACAGCAGATGTTTTGGGACACGTGCTTGTGTAGTACGGGGATGGCACACCAGGCAAAATAGTGTCGGCTGGGAACCGAGTACCAAGGGACGGCCACCGCCATAAGGTTGCAGAAGGATTCCATCTCCACCAGCCTAAAAGGCAGCATTTCCAACGCAAGCAGTCGTGAAATGTGCGAATTTAGGACTGTGGCCTGTGGGGCGTTAGCTGCGAATTTCCGCTTTCGTTCAAAGGTCTGGGATATAGACAATTGAACGCTGCGGAGGGACGTGGACGTGGACGTTGATGCTGTTTCTTGAGAAACTGCCATAACAAGTGAAGACTGAGAGGAGGGGGCATCTTTGCATGCAGTATGGACAGGGGATTGCCTTGCACACACCACAGGGGGTTCTATTGCACGCACAACAGCGGAAGAAGCAGTGGTGACACCCGCTGACACTGGTCGTGGACCCTGGGGTTCGCCCCACAAAGTCGGGTGCTTTGCTGCCATGTGCCTGATCATGCTGGTGGTGGTCAGGCTGGTAGTTTTGTCACCCCTGCTGATGCTGGCATGGCAGGTGGTACAAATGGCCTTTTTGGGGTTATCAGCAGAGTCTTTAAAAAAATTCCAGACTCTGGAAGACTTACAGGTTGTACTGGCAACATCCCTCGTGTTGGTGTTACGGGGAACTGTTGCCTGCCTTCTGTGTGCGGCCACCACACTGCTTCTTCCTGCCTGTTGGGGTACTCTGCCTCCCTCACCCTGTGTGCTGCTGGCCTCGCTCTGCATGTCCTCCTGCCACGTTGGGTCAGTTACTAGATCATCCACCACCTCCTCCTCTTCCACTTGCGCACCACGATCCTCCTCCTCACTTCCTGGCAATTGTGTCTCGTCATTGTCCACCTCTTGTGACAAATTGCCAGCGTCGACTTCCTGTGGCGGTGGCTGTTCAAATATTTGGGCATCGCTACATGGGATCTCCTCTTCCACCACTTCAAGCGGAGCAGGCGAGGGGCACAAATCTGGAAATGGACCAGAGAACAGCTCTTCAGAGTGTCCAAGTGTGGGATCAGTTGCTGTCTGATGACACTCGGCATGGTGGGAGGAAGGAGCATCAGGGTGAGGAGGACTATGCGGTCGAGACTCACGGTGACTAAGATTTGACAGTGTGGAAGACAGACTGGAGGTGGTGGTGCCCAGGTAACTGGAAGTATTATCTGCTATCCAATTAATAACCTGGTCACACTGATCAGTTCGCAATACTAGTGTTGTTCTGTGCTTCCCTAGTAATTCGGTCAAGAAGTGGGAGCGAGAAGATGTGGCTGTTGGTTGTGGCACATTTTCACCTTGGCCACGGCCCCGTCCTCTGCACGCACCATCACCAGAACGTCCAGTTCCACGTCCCTTGCCCCGCGCCTTGCCCATTGTAAAGGAAATAAAATAGCTTACACTCCCACTATCAATGGAAAAAGGGTAATAAAAAGTAGATTAGAACCGTGGAAGAGGAAAACCACAGTTCTATTTCTCTGGCCTATACCTGACTCTTTTAAACAATCTGAACAATCAGGGAGAAACTATTACTGTTTTTCTTTACGGAAAAAATAACAAAAGCTGGATAATAGAGATTTTTTACCGTGGAACAGCAAAACCACAGTTATAATTTACTGGTGTATACCAGACTTTTTTAAATATATATATTTGCGGCTGAATAGTGAGCGACACACTCAAACTGTTTTTTTTTAGATACAAATGGCCCAAAAGTGGATAATTCAGAGGTTTGAACCGTGGAACTGCAAAACCACACTTCTGTTTCTCTGGCCTACACCAGACTATTTTCAACAGATATATTTGTGTCTGAAAAATCAAGGAGACACTATTAGTTTTTTTTTTACGGCAAAAAATGCCAAAAGCAGGATAATAGAGATTTTTTACCGTGGAACAGCAAAACCACAGTTATAATTTACTGGTGTATACCAGACTTTTTTAAATATATATATTTGTGGCTGAACAGTGAACGACACACTCAAACTGTTTTTTTTTTAGATACAAATGGCCCAAAAGTGGATAATACAGAGGTTTGAACCACACTTCTGTTTCTCTGGCCTACACCAGACTATTTTCAACAGATATATTTGTGTCTGAACAGTCACAGACACACTTTTTTTTTTGGGGGGGGGGACACCAAAAGGTTAATAAGACGGGTATTTGTACAGTGTGAAGTAGGAAGAAAAAAAGAGGATTTAGAGGGAAAAAAAGGATTTTTCCTGGCCCCCGAGACCTGGAGCTAAGTCCAGCAATTTCAGCAACAGGAGCACACAGGCCTGTAATGCAGCGTTTGCTGGTATAACCACTGCGTCTCCTATACAGCCTGCCTGCCTGCCTGCCTGCCTGATATCTGGGATGGATATTAGTCCTGAGAAGGACTGTTTGTTTGATCTGGCAGCCTTTACAGACCCTACACTAACTATTTCGCAGTATATGTCTCTCCCTAAATCAGCAGCGCTGTCCCTACACTGTTTGATCCCAGCGGTCTGTGTCCAAGATTGCGGCGCCCAGCATTACAGTGACTGGCTGCCAATCCCTGCATGTTCATTGGCTCTGTAAAGAGCGCCAAACATGCAGGGCGGAGACCCCAGCTCCCGCCCGAGTAACCCGGAAATGCTCGGTCCTCGCTGAGCATCCCGAGTAGCGTGATGCTCGGGCGAGTACCAAGCAGTGTCGAGCATGTTCACTCAACACTACTTATAACCAGTCTCACAGGAACATCCAGAAGTTACTAGACAAATTCTGATTCATCCTTAAGAGTGATCCGGTTCTCTCAAGGCACCTTCCTGATAAACCAAGGGTGGTGTTCAGAAGGGGTAAGAATCTCTGCAATATGGTGGCTCCTAGCAACACGTTATGTGAATCCTCTCCAACCAAACCTATCTGTATGGGCAATTTGATCAGTGGTTGTTTCTCTTGAGGGTCCCCAAAATGCATGTGTTGCCAGAGCATCTTGAGTGGTTCAAAGACTTTCTCCTCGAACACCACTGGTAAAACATATGACTCGCCCCCAGGGCCGTGGGGCACGCGGATCCGGGCGATAGGGAGACGTTGGGGGTAGTAGTAGTGGCGGCCCGGTCCCGCGGCTCAGGGTGGTCAGGCCATTGGTAGTCTGCTACGTACTTCAGATAATGTCCGACTACGCCACCCGTGGATTGCGGTTATTAGGAACCGCCGCTGCAAAGCAGTCCGCTGGGGCTGATGATGGGTGCAGCTGAGGTGATGTGACTCCCCACAGGAAGAGTGCGGCCCCAGGGCAGTGTAGTGGATGTTGGGAGGGATGGTAGTGCGGGTCCCGGTGCTGAAAGTGCTGGAGGCGCGAAAGAGCACACAGACAACGTACTGCAGTCCAATGTCTTTTACTCACAGTTCAGGTAGTCCAGGTCA
This sequence comes from Phyllobates terribilis, assembly GCF_046119375.1. Classification (NCBI taxonomy): domain Eukaryota; kingdom Metazoa; phylum Chordata; class Amphibia; order Anura; family Dendrobatidae; genus Phyllobates; species Phyllobates terribilis. The sequence goes on along the minus strand of NW_027362761.1, from coordinate 25,668,290 downwards.
CTTGTGCACAGATAGTGACCGCCCGAGCCGTGCTGCGTCTACCAGGTGTGGGGCTCGGTCAACTCCCAGGCAGTTCAGGAGCATGGCACAGGACCCCCTTTAATCCTCTCTCTGGCCTGCCTCACCAGTGGCCCACTTTTGTCCAGCTGCCGCGGACTTGTGCGGTTAAACGTGGGCCCCGTCCTCCGCTGTCCTATATGGTGCCTTCCTAGCAGGTTTGATGAGGTGTCGCACCAATAGATGATCACGACGACCGGTCTTTGGCTGAGGGTTGTTTCTCCTCCACCAACTTGGGATCCGGTACCCTTAATCTGCCTGACCCTTCACCCTGGATTCTCATGGGTTCTTAGGGTCCCTTCCACCTTCTTGTTCCTGAGCCCTTCTGTTTCTCTGTCTCTCCTTCTCTTTCTCTGTTCCTTTCTGTTCCTTTCTTGTTCCGTTCTCTTGGAGCTGAGATGAGCCAGAATCTCAGCTCCCCTTCACCTCCTCCTCGGCCTCTTCACTAGGCCCTCCTGGAGTAGAGCTCCTACAGAGCCTCCACTCCCTGTCTTCTCCTCTGGCTGAACTGACCCAGAACTAAGATGGTGCCCACCTTTTATACCTCCCTCTAGCCATGAGCCCAGGTGACCAGCAACCAATGGGCTCCTTCCTACACTCAGGAACCGCCCCCTATCTGCCCCTACAGCACTGGGTGTTCCACCCCTCCCTCCCCACTCCAGCAGGGACATGGTCGGTCGTGCCTGCACTTATGTCTAGTGGGAGCACCGTGGAGCTGTCCCTGAGAAATGGGGTGTGTGTGCTGCATGCAGCTAACTGAGCCCTGGTCCATACTCCATCCTTACCCGAGAGTGGAATATCACACCTCTGGTCTGAGGTGCAATACCCCTGTAGCGGCCGAGCCCTCGGGGCGCTACATTCCCCCCTGGTAAAGCACAGCACGTCCTCGGGCTGGAAAAGAGCAAAAACAGTTATTTACAGGACATGCAAAACTTTTTCAATAACTTTTTACATTAGAAACAGACAATACGGTTCAACTCCCTTTATGGGACACACTTTTCTTTTCACTAGACATTATAGAAAACTTTTTCATTACTATTTAGCAGCATATAAAATCTAAAACATTTTTAACTAAAGCACATTCTTGGGTTCTTGATTCATGGCCGCGGTGCAACTTGCGACCAGGTGTTCTTTCTTTTTAAAGGTGCAACAGTCCATTTTAACTTTGAGGTAGACGTTGCGGTTCTTTTTATAAAACCAGTAGGGGGCGCTTTAAGAAGCGCAACTATATACAAGGGATTGGCCGTTCCCAGTCCTCGGCCGGTGGGGATAGGGGAATGGCTGCTCACAGTCCTCAGCCTGTTAGGGGAAGAGGGGTGGCTGTTCTCAGTCCTCAGCCAGGTTACTTAGGGGATAATTTTCATACAGTCCTATATCAGTCCCAACGGGGACCACACTCAATTTGAAACAGTCCCATACAGTTCTTTTGCACCCTTACGGGTAACTATTTACAATGCCACTTGACCGTTCACTGGTAACGGTGTCTTCGTGACGCTCCTTCTTCCTCCTCATACGGATCTTCAGGCCCGTCCGGGCCCTCCTGGTACTCAGCGTCCGAGTAGTGCTGTTCCTCCTCCTCTACTACTCGGCGGACGTGTAGGGCGTACCACCCCTTCACGCCTTGGTGTCGGGTGTAAGACACCACGTCGCCTGGGAATAGATCCCGCCCACGATGGCCTTCCGGTAGGTGACTCTCCACATCTCTCCTTGTCACAAACACGTCGCTGATGGTCTCGGGGTCTCGGATGAAACCGCAGCCATGTTCCATGTGAAATTTCACGACAGTCCCGGTGACTCGGGGACCGCGGGCAGCTCGGGGATCTCGTCGGGCTTTCATCTTCTGCTCTGCACTTTGGGCCTGCAGCTTCTCCTGTTTCATGCGCCGCTCCCGCTGCTCCCTCTCGAACACCTCCAGCTGTTGGCGGCAGTACTCCCGTCGACAGGCGGCGTACGGGGGCGCTAGGCCTTGCGACCGGGCCTGCGGTGGCGGTTGGCTGAGCACGCCCGGGGTCAGAGGGCACGGCGTGGGGCGGGGCTCGCTGGCAGCGTCGACGGCCTGGGGGCTGGTTGATGGCGGTGAGGGCACGGTGTCAACAGCGGGTCCCGTTGCATGGGGCTCCGCAACGGGGTGCAGGGGCAGGTCGGCGGCCCTAGGATTCGGTGCAGGGGCGTCTCCGTTACCTGCCTCTGCTGTCGCGGCCTTCTCCGCGGCGTCGTCCTCGGCCTCCGCTCGGCCCTCACTGGCTGGTGCGCTGCTTGTTGCTGGCGCCTTCGGCTGCAGGATCACAGCCCGCCGGGCCACTTCCTCCTTCCATCCGGCGATCACTTCTTGCTGCGCCCGGACCATCCTCCGGTCCAGTTCTTCCAGCGCCGCCCGTGTGTATTCGGGATCCTCCTTGGGGAGATGGGCTAACAGCTCGGTGAGGCTGCATGGTGGTGTTGCTTGCAGCAGGCCCTTTACCAGGGTACCGGCACTGATTTCCCCCTCCATCTCCGGGTGCGGCCTGGCCAGACTGATCCAGACCGCGCCCTGCCCCACAGTTTTCTTCTCTTTCCGCCCCCAGAGGGGGTGGTCCTGGGGCATTCTGCTGACAATCACTTTCAGGGGCAGCCCCCCCATGTTGATGGACATCTCCACTGCTGCATTCATGGCTGGTGGGGGCGGGCTTCTTCTTTGGCGCCATTCTGGGACCTGGCCCACGATGGGAGGTGGCTTCCTGCTATCTTTTGGTGCACCCATAATGGCGTCCGCTCTGCCAGGGCGGGAAAGACGGATGGAGATGGCGGGAAACGGTCCAAGATGGCGTCTGATGGCGGGAATCGGCTCCGGATGGCTGGAAATGACTCCGGACGGCGGGAAACTTCTTTTTTAGGTACATGTGTAATTCTCTTCAGGCACGCAATACCCATTTGTGGCGGGTTGGTCACGATCCTGCCGACTACGCCAAAGCTGACTCGCCCCCAGGGCCGTGGGGCACGCGGATCCGGGCGATAGGGAGACGTTGGGGGTAGTAGTAGTGGCGGCCCGGTCCCGCGGCTCAGGGTGGTCAGGCCATTGGTAGTCTGCTACGTACTTCAGATAATGACCGACTACGCCACCCGTGGATTGCGGTTATTAGGAACCGCCGCTGCAAAGCAGTCCGCTGGGGCTGATGATGGGTGCAGCTGAGGTGATGTGACTCCCCACGGAAGAGTGCGGCCCCAGGGCAGTGTAGTGGATGTTGGGAGGGATGGTAGTGCGGGTCCCGGTGCTGAAAGTGCTGGAGGCGCGAAAGAGCACACAGACAACGTACTGCAGTCCAATGTCTTTTACTCACAGTTCAGGTAGTCCAGGTCACTTGTGCACAGATAGTGACCGCCCGAGCCGTGCTGCGTCTACCAGGTGTGGGGCTCGGTCAACTCCCAGGCAGTTCAGGAGCATGGCACAGGACCCCCTTTAATCCTCTCTCTGGCCTGCCTCACCAGTGGCCCACTTTTGTCCAGCTGCCGCGGACTTGTGCGGTTAAACGTGGGCCCCGTCCTCCGCTGTCCTATATGGTGCCTTCCTAGCAGGTTTGATGAGGTGTCGCACCAATAGATGATCACGCCGACCGGTCTTTGGCTGAGGGTTGTTTCTCCTCCACCAACTTGGGATCCGGTACCCTTAATCTGCCTGACCCTTCACCCTGGATTCTCGTGGGTTCTTAGGGTCCCTTCCACCTTCTTGTTCATGAGCCCTTCTGTTTCTCTGTCTCTCCTTCTCTTTCTCTGTTCCTTTCTGTTCCTTTCTTGTTCCGTTCTCTTGGAGCTGAGATGAGCCAGAATCTCAGCTCCCCTTCACCTCCTCCTCGGCCTCTTCACTAGGCCCTCCTGGAGTAGAGCTCCTACAGAGCCTCCACTCCCTGTCTTCTCCTCTGGCTGAACTGACCCAGAACTAAGATGGTGCCCACCTTTTATACCTCCCTCTAGCCATGAGCCCAGGTGACCAGCAACCAATGGGCTCCTTCCTACACTCAGGAACCGCCCCCTATCTGCCCCTACAGCACTGGGTGTTCCACCCCTCCCTCTCCACTCCAGCAGGGACATGGTCGGTCGTGCCTGCACTTATGTCTAGTGGGAGCACCGTGGAGCTGTCCCTGAGAAATGGGGTGTGTGTGCTGCATGCAGCTAACTGAGCCCTGGTCCATACTCCATCCTTACCCGAGAGTGGAATATCACACCTCTGGTCTGAGGTGCAATACCCCTGTAGCGGCCGAGCCCTCGGGGCGCTACACATATACCATTAGACAATTTTTAAACTGTCACTCCATGTTCGTGGTATATCTTCTTGAATGTACGTGCGTCCTACAATACGTGGGCCGTACGATACAAGCCATGCATGCACGGATGAATAAGCATAGGTCTAACCTTCGTAGTGGTTTCCTTCTACATAGCGTTTCTAAACATTTTTCTGTGGCGCATAATAAGGATCCTACTGACTTAAGGCTTAAAATTATTGATCAGATTACTGAAACCACGACGGACCGCTTGGCTCGTTTAATTAATCGTGAGAGTTATTGGATTTTTAGATTGGGCACTCTGTCCCCTGAGGGCCTTAATTTAACGATTAAGAATGCGATTCATTAGCCCTAGTTCTCTCTTGGTTCTTATTCACGCATTACCAGTTTTTATTAATTTTATATTTTAATTATAATCCCTGCTTTTAGTACATCATGACATTATTGGGTATATTGTGTCATCTTTTATCCTCTTTTTTAATATTTTGATTTAATTTCCTTTTTTTTTTTTATTTACTTCCTGTTTTGTATTTCCTGTGTTGTCATAATTGTTAGTGTCCTTTGATTGGTGCACCTAACCTATATAATGGTTGATCTTTCATTTGCTCTCTAATCTACCTGAAGAAGATAGCTTCTGCTATCGAAACTCGTCGTGGCGTTAGAGAGCGTATTAAACAATAAAAGGTTTGTGTTTTATAACCTTAATTCCCTGTCTAGTTGTTCTAGCGCTTCCCTAATACCGCACAATTCTTTCCTTCTTGATTGCCAATCTCCCCTGTGGAGAGCGGTGGAAGCTGCTCTGTTTACAACCAGCCTACTACAGGACCTACCGTGATGTCATTGTGGAAAGCCCACTTCGGTCATGTCCTTACAGCAGTCCCTGTTAAGCTGCGGTTATCATACGGACTCCCACCTGGAAGCGTTTTCACTTGTTGTGCGGGGCTCCTCGGCACAACAGGACCAGGTAATTGTTCACAACATCTCCCGCTTCTGCCCCCCAAACCTCAGGCTCTTCACCATTGGCGCTCCAACTGTTTTTGTTTTCCAATAAATTGTGATTACCTGGCACAACAAATAAACGAAGATTAAATATTAACAACTTAAAGTCATCATTGTCAACAAAAGGAATTAAATAAACATAATTAAGTCGTACTGATTATCTCTCATGTTTTAGTTTACGCGTAGTAGTCCTAAGTTGTTATTTAGATCCTCTAGAATATACCATTCTGTAGAAGTGAATTTTATTTTTTTTAAGTCAGAGAGCAACATGTTATAATAAACTGTTTCCATTTTGATAAAAATTTGCCAGCTTGTTGTTCCTTGTTACTGAGGGCATCAAGTTGTTCTACTCCCATAAAGTGTTTCAATTGGATTATCAGCTCTGCTATGGGGGGAATGTTAGGGTCTAGCCAATGTTTGAGTAGCTGTTTTTTTGCCAAGAAGAGTAGAGTGTGAAGCAGTTTTGGGGGGCCTTTTGTTTCTTTGTAAGGATTCTCTGGGTTACTCCAATAATGTAGTAGGGCTAAGTATGTAGAGAGGGTGTACCCTGGACCCCATATAGTGTGAATCAAATCTGAAACCTGATCCCAATATACTGTTGATTCGGTGCAGGACCATAGACCATGCATGAGGTCAAAGTATGGATGATGACATTTAGGGCATGCAGTTAGTCTATTTGATAATGGATCTTTTTTCGGTATATTAAAGGCGTAGATGGCCCCATGTATTATTTTATATTGAGTTTCTCTCCATGTTTCATTTATAATGTATTTTCTAAATACCTTCCAGCCTGATCTGATCTTAATGGGAATTTCAACGTCTTCTAATTGATGCTTCCAATATTTGAAAAAAAATGTCAGGGTGTATCTTTAACAAATTAGATTTCATTACAGAATAGAGATTAGATATTGAGGGGGTAACCATTGGAGATAGTAGAATGACATCCAATTCATTTTGGGAGGTCTCGAAAGTAACATCCCTTAAGTTTGACATAACGGAAAGTCTGATTTGTTCATATTCGAAGCCATGTTGGAGAGGTAGACCATATTTACCCATACACTCTGGGTATATCAACCATCTCTGATCGGTTGGGTGGAGGAGATGAGATATGTTATCTATACCCGCTTGCTGCCATTTAAAAAATAATTTGTTTTCAATGCCCTGTGGAAATTCTGGATTCCGCCAAAGTGACAGGTGCTTAGAAATTTGGAAAGAAAGGCCATATTTCTTCCTAACCGCTTTCCAAGCGGAAATGGTGTCTTTAAAAGTTACTGATCTTTTGATTGATTGCTAGGGGTAGGGAAGTATAACGAGAGTGTAGAAGTGCAGTCAAATTGAAGGGGTACGCATAATCTGATTCCAACGAGTAATCAGAGTATGTATGTCTTTTGTGGAGCCAGTCTATTATGTAGCGAAAGAGGCAAGCTAGGTTATAATTCATGATGCTTGGAAAATTAATGCCACCATCATCTTTGGATGACATAAGTTTGTCTAGATTAATCCTAGGATATTTTCCCTTCCAGATAAAATGACTTAAGGCCCTGTTAAGTGAAGTTACATCAGAGTGTTTCAGTAGCAATGGTAGAGTTTGGAATTGATACATAATTTTGGAAGTACTGATCATCTTGACCAAATGTGCCCTACCCAAAAAAGACAAGGGCAAATCAAGCCATGATTTCAATTGATTAGGGATTTTTTTAATGAGGACGGGATAATTTAACGTGTACAAAGAGGATGGCGAGCGACCTATTTTGATGCCCAAATAAGTGATATAAGAGGGAGCTATAGTTATATCATTGAAAGATCCTTTTGGGTAAAGTTTTATTCCTTTTTCAGTTAATGGTAGTAATTCACATTTTTGGCATTTATTTTAAACCCAGAGTAAGTACCAAAATTTTTAAGCAAATCCATTACCAAAGGTAAATGTAGAATGGGGTCAGACATAAACAGAATGATATCGTCTGCAAAAAATGCCGCCTGAATAGATTTTTTAGTAAATTGGATGCCTGAAAAAGTTTTCGGGTCCGATAGAATACGAACTAAGGGTTCTAGTGCTATATTAAAAAGTAGGGGGGACAAAGGACACCCTTGTCTCGTTCCCTTCTCAAGGGGGAAGGGAGTGGACAGAAAACCCGGGGTATACACCTGAGTTTTTGGAAACATATATAAATTGCGTATATATTTAAAGAAGGGGCCTGACAACGACATCTTAGTTAAGACCTTATACAACCAATCCCAACTTATGTTATTAAAGGCCTTTTCGGCGTCTAGGGAGACAATCGCCGGGGAACCTTTTAAATTAGGTGTAGAGTGGAATTTATCCAGCGCCAACAGTACCTTCCTAATATTTAGCGTGGCTGAGCGACCCTTAAGAAAACCTGCTTGTACAGGGGATATAAGGTGAGGTAAAATGGAGGCCAGTCTGTCAGCCATTATTTTGGACATTATCTTAATGTCGGTATTTATGAGGGAAATTGGTCTGTATGAACTGGGGGATAATGGATCTTTGTCTGGTTTTAGTAATAATTTAGCGTAAGCCATATTTGTGGAAGCGAAAATGGGATCGCCTTGAGTTATTTTGTTAAAGATCGATACTAATAACGGGGAAACCTCTTCCCTTAAGGATTTAAAGAAATCAGAAGTGTATCCATCAGGTCCAGGGGCTTTGCTTGGTTTCAAATTTCTAATTTTATTAGTAAACTCTTCCAATGAGATATGTTTATTTAATATCTATTTTTGTTGTTCTGAAAATAAAGGTTATTTGACCCTATCTAAGAGTGTACCGGAGAGGGGCAAGGCTTGTTTTGGATTTTTATATAAGTCCTTATAAAATGAGCCTAGGATCTCATTAATTGATTTAGGATTTGTGAGAATTACCCAGTTGGTATTTCTTAATTGGAAAATTCCCTGAGGCTTTTTCAGACCTATTGCTAAATTGGCCATCATCCTCCCTGATTTGTTGCCAAACCTATAAAAATATGCTTCTGTTTGGTATAAGTGGAATTTTTCTCTCATATCTGCATATTGGTTGAATTCAGACTGTTTTTGAGACCATTGTGTTTTATTTAAAGGGGAAGGGTCAAGAAGAAATGTAGTGTAGGCTTGTTTCAGTTCAGAGGATAGTTCACTATATCTTCTCAACTTTTTATGAGAAAACGTATAGGACGCGCCCCCTGGGCCGTGGGGTACTCGGTGCCGGGCCGGTCGTTGCTAAGGGAGATGTCACAGTGGTGGTGACCCGGTCCGTGACCCAGGGTGGTCAATCAAAAGGGGGGGATATTTACAGCGGAATTAAAGTTCTTATATACAGTTCGTGACGCCACCTGTGGTATGCGGCTAAAGGGAGCCGCCGCTGCGGAGCAGATCCCCTGGAACGGTTGTTAATGCAGCAGAGTTGGTTTAGCTCTCCACAGGTAGAGCTTAGCTCCAGGGCTGTGCTGAGATGTTATAGATGTTGCTGTTGCAGTTGTGGTGCAGTGTAGTGCAGAGGATGATGGCGCAGCAATAATTTCACAGAGACAGTGGGGGTGCAGTCTTCAGAGTTTACTCAGAGTTGTTAAGTTCCTCAGGTTGCACTTTCCGGATTACGACCTGCCATGTTGCGCTGCGTTCACGAGGCAGGGGTTCAGCAAACTCCCAGGTGTTTCAAGAGTGCCTGACAGGACCCCATTCTATATGCCCTTCTCAGCCATCTTCCTGCGCTGGCCCTCACCCTTCTTACCCTGCGCCTCGCCAAACAATGTCCCAAGCCGGTATCCTCGGATCTTTCTGGGCAACCTGGAGTTCCCTGGATCCTATGTGGTTACCTTTTTGGCGACTTGAGTGCGGATGTGGCAACTGCACCCTGAAAGTACAGAAGTCTCCGGTTCCTAGTTGAACTTTGTAATTCTCACCAGTTAGGGACCGGTCCCCTCTGCAGCTTGATCCCTCCACCGCCTGGCAGATTCGGGCGTACGGGTGGCCTCCAGCACTGCCCATACCCATGGGATCCCTTCAGGGTTCCTGGAGCCTTCCTCCTGCTCCTCTCTCCCTCTCTTCAGTCTTGGGCCACTCTGGCTAGGCCCTCCTCCTGAGCAGAGCTCCTACAGAGCTCCTACTCCTAACTCTTCCTCTCACTGAAGACTGACTCACTCTAGAATGTTCCACCCTCTTTTTATATCACTTCTTACTGAGCTCCCCTGAACTTCTTCCTCCACCTACACCCACTACATGGTTCCCCCCCCCCCACTCCAGCCAGGGACAGGGCTCAGCAGGGAAGCGACGCATCTTGCCCCTCCTGCTGGTCTGGAGTAGTCTAGTGTTGGATGCAGGTGTTAGGGTCCCGGGCAGCACTCTATCCTTACCTGAGAGTGAGCTACCACACCTCTGGGTGAGATGCAGTACCTCTGTGGCGACTGAACCCGGAGGGGCACCACATATACTATACATATCAGCCAAGAGGAAAAACTTTTAAAATATAACCTTTATTAGATCCTTAAAATAATTAATTTTTTTAAATTATTGTACCTCCAATGTCCAATATAAACGGCTCATAACCCCTGTCGCATCATAGGCAAGCTCCCTATGCACTACAGGGAATCAGCACAAAATACCTCTAACCTTATTAAGGACACAGTACACTAAAACAAGACACTGTGTAGCCTTCTTATAAATCCCATTGAAAGGAACCAGAAATATATAATGTCAATCCCATCTGGTCCATATAAAACTTAGAAACTTAGACATAGTGATAAAAAAACTCTAATAATATGTGTAGATCTCACCCAGTCTCTTGTCCATGGGCATCCTCCAGGGTTTTTTTTCCTCCAGTTCAGTGATCTCCAAATATTAAAGATAAGTCTACCCTGTCGTGCCCCTGGTGATTGCTCCCGCCCTAACAAGGGCAGTACCCAAGTGTATCTATTGCCCCACAAAATGCCTCCCGACGCGTTTCTTCCTCCTCAAAAAGGATTCATCAGGGGAGTGTAACTCGTATCTTGGGGAGCACTACAAAAAAGTGGCTAAGTGCTATAAAGTGCTATGTGGTTCAAAAAATCTCATCTAATGGACCTCACAATGGTGAGTGTCCATTTTTTGTGGTACAGAGTGCTGTTACCACCTTCAAATATGCAGATATGCAAAGAGAAAAGGGGAGTCTCCACATCTGTCTTCTCTGTTTAAATATACTCCTTTTCCCTCCATTTTTGGGCGTCCCATGTCACTTCCGGGATGGGGCTTGGTTTGTTTTCTCATTATCATTAATTAACAGCCTTTTTGTTATAGAATATTACCCTTGCTTTTCTTAGGTAATAGTTTTCATTTTCATAAAGGTTCCCTTTTAACTTTTAATATCGCGGTGGCTTCCCATTCATCGCTCAAAAAAATGCCCATATGATCCTTTCCCTCCTATTATGTCCATCTCTTAAGGTCACCAAACTCCCACGTGTCAAAATGTGGGAATCATATATTTGTTTTCTAACGTTCATTATCTGCTTCTCTTTCCTTAGTGTTTGGAACGCATCTGCCATTTTCGGACGCCTGGAACGCAAGCCTCCTACGTCATTTCCGGGCGTTCTCTATCGCGTCACTTCCTGGCGTCTGGACCGCAGAGCCCCATGCGACCTTAACTATTTCCGGGCATATGGAACGCATAGTTCCCAAGTCAGCCCGAAATACGCGCTTCTCACAGCGCTTCCGGGGGTCTGGACCGCAAAACACCTTTTGGGCATTCCCTCTGCGTGTCACTGATCTCATTTCCGCCTCAACATTTGATTTAATGCATTCTTACACAGAATCCCTCCAAAAAGAAGGAACTTCTCTCTTAGAAAAACAACTTTACACCACCAATCTCCTTATATTACCCTCCTTTATTATAAACGGAGGGATCTATTGGTGCCACCTTAGGTATAAAATTATTACGGAACCTTTAATATAGGATTTCTACTCTGCCAAATTCTTTTCAAACGATCATCCCATAATTTTTCTTATAAGATTGGCCAGCACATAAAGTTATCGCCCCAAAATCACATATCAGAGGTACCTATATATCGCCCTATTTATTTTTCTTTTTCAGGGCATGTAAGCATTTGGCCTTCTTTTTTTCTTTAAAAGGCATCCATCTTTCTTTTTAAAAAAATCAGGTTTTTAGCTGGTTTCAGTAAGTGGGTCTTTACACAAACACATAGCCGTCTCCGGATATTACAAGGGGATTATCATCTATATAAAGCAACTATAATTGAGCTGTTCATTTAAACCCCCAGGGGCCATGGTACTGTGGCGCCCCTGAGCGTTCAGTCGCCACAGAGGTACTGCACCACACCCAGAGGTGTGGTGTCTCCTTCTCTCAGGTAAGGAGGGAGTGCTGCCCGGAACCCCAACACCTGCATCCAACACTACACTGCTCCAGGCCGGCAAGGGCAAGATGCAATGTGTTTTCCTGCTGAGCCCTGACCCTGGCTGGAGTGGGGGGAACCCAGAGGTAGGGGGGAACCAGTAGTGGGTGTGGGTGGAGGAAGTAGTTAGGGGAAGCACTTTGGTAGGAGTATATATAGGTAAGCCATCTTAGGGTGGTGGATCTGAAGAGAGGAGAGCAGTTCAGAAGAACAGCTCGGGACAGTTCAGAAGAACAGTCCGGGAGCAGAGTCTCATTAGGAGCTCTGCTCCACAAGTAGGGCCAAGTCTGGAGGCCCAGGAGGGGAGCAGGGAGTAGGCTCCGTTCTGTTAAAAGTGATCCTAGGGGGTACGGCGAGTGCAGGACGGCACCCGTACGGCCCGAATCTCTCAGAAGACAGAGGGATCGTAAGCCGCATTCTAATCCCCGTAAGGGTCAAGCAGGTCTGTGAACTCCGACGTACAGGGGGGACTTCAGAGCACCCGAACAGGATTGAGAGTGGGCAGCGCAGGGCAGGAGAGAGCAAGACCCAGTGTGAAGACGGTCTGGCTAGGAACACGGAAAAGTGGGGTTCGGTCAGGTACTCCTAATCTGCCTGGAGAAGAGATGAACCCCTGCCTGGTGAACGCAGCGCGACGCGGGAGGCTGTAAACTGACAGTGCACCCTGAGGAACTAAAGAACTGTGAGTAAAGACACGGATGACTGCACCGCACCGCCTCTGTCCAATTATTCCATCTGCGCCATCTTTCCCCCTGCACCACAACGCCCAGCGCAACTTTCACCCATTACATTGCCCTGGAGCAGGCTCTACCTGTGGAGAGCCACACCATCCCTGTTCTACTGATGAGGAATTTATACAGGAGGCAAAAGATATGAGAGAAAGATTTAAAAGGAGGGGGTATCCTGATTGGGTTCTGAGAAGGGCGTACCAATTTGCTTTGAAACAAAGGAGAGAGATCTTACTTTTACTAAAATTTTGGAGAAAGAAAAAGAAAATAAGGATTGTACAAGATTTATAGCCACATTTGATAATGGTGCCTTGGAAGTTAGAAAGATTATAGAACAGTATTGGGGTATTCTAACAATGGATGAGGATCTGAAGAGAACTGTGGGCACTACACCACAGGTGACGTTCCGTAAAAGTAGAACAATTGGAGAAAAAGTAATCAGGAGTCATTATGTGCCCCCAAAAAGATAGGTCATGGCTACCAACAAGACCTAAGGGCTGCTACAAATGTAGTGGCTGTATAACATGCCCAAATGTGAAAAATACAAAGGCTTTTGTGAGTAATGTCACTGGAGAATCTTTTGAGATTAGAAACTTTATTAATTGCAGAACTAAATTTGTAATGTACAAGGCAACATGTATCTGCAAAAAAGAATATGTAGGAAAAACTATTCGGGAAATGAGACGACGTATAGGGGAGCACTTAAATGACATATTAACCCCTTAATAACATCTGACGTACTAATACGCGTCTGTGCCCTGGGACTTAAGAGCCAGACCCGTATTAGTACGTCATATCTTTAATGCGGCACCGCGACTTAAGTCGCGGTGACAGCATTAAAGTTACGGTGCCATCCTACCTCTTGGTAGATGGAGTCATCATCCCGGGGGCTGTCGCCGCCCCCCCGCACCAGCGATCGCTGTGATTGTGTGGCACCCCAGGGGTCTGGTTCCCACAGTAATAGCAATATTACGTCTGTGAGCAGGTGGGAGGTTTCCTGGTCAGACATCCTATGCATGCCACACCTCCTGCCCAGTCCTGGGAGGGGAAGAACTTCCCCTATATAAAACTAGGGCTGAGGCAGGGTTAGGGAGAAAGAGCAGAGAACACAGACAGAGACACAGTCTGGTCTGTAGTGGAGCAGCTTTAGGAGCAAGAAAGATCAGGAGCTCTGTGGGAGCGGTGCTAAAAGAGATCAGGGGCTGGAAGCTTTAGAGCTCGCCCTGATTGAAGAGTTCTTACCGGACCCGGGGTCCGAGGCTGTGGGGACTAATCCTTACCCAGCAGCAGAAACCGCCCGGCAGGGGATTTCAGGTCCTCTGGCCAAGAAACCCGAAGACACGGTCACACGCAAGGGACCAGCACCGCGACGTGGAGCGGAAGCTACCAAAAGGCCCCGAGTCACCGGCCATACGGGTGAGCACCACACGGTACACTCAGGGACGTGGGCTACTTTTACCCGCCTCTAGCAAGGTAGCCAGAAGAGTACGATTAGTTGGGGAGGCCTACAACTCCGCCTGGCCAGGGGAGATCCCATCAGCTCACGGACTGACCAGGCCCCGATCGCTAGCCAGTACTCCGGGAGGGTCTATCTTGGCACCAGTAAAGACCCTGAACTACACCGCACCGTCTCTGAGTGGTTCCTGCTACCCCCCTTCAAACACGTCGGCTGCCCTGAGGCCATACCCCTCCCGTTGGGGGTTCTACCAGCTACGCTGCACAACCTTACCACCGGCCTCAGCGGTCTGCCCTGCAGCGGCGGCTTCATAGCCGCATTCAACGGGTGGCGTAGTCGAACACCGTACCATCTTCTGCTAAACACTGCCGCTCAGTTTGACTCCCTGGGCACGGACCGGGTCACCGCCACGAAACTACTACCCCTATCAGATCCGGCTCCGGGTAGGCCCCGCGTGCGCAACGCTACTCAGCACAGGCCCAGGGGCGCGTCAACTTTGGCGTAGTCGGCAGGATTTCGTGCCCGCAACCACCGGGTACTGCGTGCCTGAAAAAGAGACTTTTAAACTTACCAGTGGTGAAGATTCCCGCCATCCGGCGCCATCTTCTGCCTTCTTCCCGCCATCCGTGAAGTTTTCCCGCCATCCGGCGCCATCTTCTGCCTTCTTCCCGCCATCCGCGGAGTTTTCCCGCCGTTGGACGCCATCTTGAAGACGCCGCGCGGGAAGAAGAGGGGCGTGGACTCCGAAAAGCCCGCGAGAACTGAAGCCCCGCCTCACGTCCGGACGTTGCGTAAGGTCCTGGAAGGAGCCCAGCAGACGCCGACGTCACAGGAGCGCGACGGAAGGTCCTCGACCCTGACGATCCACTGCGGAGCCGCGGCCTACGGAAGAGGATCATCGCAAGGTAGGCCACGGTCCACTAGGGGGGGAGAAAGATGTCGGATACGGAGGAGAGCTTCACTGCCTCAACCCCCGCCAGCGCCACCGCTGCTGCAGTCATGCCTTTCACCATGCCCTATATCCCGGGAGCAGCCTGGCTACCCCAGTACTCAGGGGAGTCACATACCCTGAATGACTTTAAAGAAAAGCTGGATAGCCTCTTCCAGGTGTACCCCCTCACAGAAGAGCAAAAAGTGAGCATCCTGGTGGCCCAACTAACCGGGGCAGCCCAAAGGGAGGTAAAGTCCTGGCCACCTGGGAGGAGGACTGTCGCAGGGATACTAACCCGGCTGAGGGACACCTTTGAAACCCGCACCTCAGCCGAGATTAAGCTTAGATTCTACGGGTGCAAACAGCGAGCACATGAGAATATAAGGGACTATGCACTAAACCTACAAGAGGCCCTGAGAGCCATTAAGCAGACCGACCCTGACGGCGTGGGAAACGAGGACAGGCTGTTGACCGAACAATTTATAGAGGGACTATATTGCAATGCCCACCGAACCCAGTTGCGGGCAATGGCCTTACGGATCCTCATCTGGACATTGCACAGTTCAAGGACAGAGCCATCCGGGTGCTCCGAGAACCGGCACCGGGTGGCGTTGTGACCCACAGGCACCCTACTACCGCTTACCACCAGGAGGCGGCGCCCTTGTCGGTAGGGCCTGTGGGAGCTGAGGCGCAGGCTTTGAACAATGACCCGGCTCCAGACCTGCACCATCAGGTCCAAGAGCTAGCTAAAAGCGTTGCTGCGCTAACCCGAACTGTGCAGTCTTTACAGGTTGCTGCTCCAGGGAAGATCCAGCTGGCATCCGGACCGGAGGACATCCCGTGGCGTCGACCAAGGAGGACCCCACCGGCCAGAGGAAGACCCAGCGACCGATACAACGAGGACGGACAACCCATCTGCCGCCGCTGCAATCAACCTGGACATATGGCAAGGTACTGTCCTTTAAACTGGCACAACCTGGGGTAGAGGGCCAACCCCCAGGAATAAGATCACCAGGCCCATCGAACTGGCGTGACAAATACGTGGGAGGACGTCCAATCTTACCTGTAGTACTGGATGGCATTCCTATGAGTGCCCTACTTGACACCGGGTCACAGGTCACCACCATCCCGTACGTGCTCTTCAAGCAGTACTGGAATGACTCGGATATAACCCGCTACCCTGACGACGACTTGAGTATCATCGCCAGCAATGGTCAACCCGTGCCACAGATCGGATTCAAAGAGATGACCATTAAAATCGGTAGAGTCGAACTGGCAGCACAGGGACTGATCATTGTAGACATTGACAAGCGCGAGAGTCACCCAAAGATAACGCTAGGAACTAATGTGATTGAAAATTGTCTTGCAGAGGTGATTTTCATTTTACAGCAGGTTGCCAAGAACGCCAGCTCCGGCCAGCAGCGAGTGCTCCAAAAAGAGATCCGGGCACTGATGCGACGGCAACAGGTGGAACTCTCCGGTGGTGAGATTGGAAGCGTGAGAATGTGTGACCCTTTCCCTATTGCCATGCCCCCAAAAAGTGAAATGATGATTTGGTGCCGGGCAGCTATTGGTCTAAGAGGTAGAGACTACCAAGCAATGGTAGAACCCGTCTACTCAGACAGTAGGCCCACCATTTTGACAGCACGGGGGGTGGTTGATGTACGCCATGGGAGGGTGCCCGTTCGCATAATAAACATCGGGAAAAGGGAAATGTACCTGCCCCGGTATGCTACGCTAGCCAAATTGTATACCATCAATCAGAATTCTGTACAGGCCGTGGAACCCTTACCTCCATCCCAACCAGAGGAAGGTAACGGCTCTAAGAAACCAATGGAGGACTGGTGTCAGCAACTACATCTGGGTACTGACTCCACTCCCTCACACCAGAAACAAGGAGTCTATCGGGTGGTTCAAGAGTACGAGAGAGTGTTTAGTAAACACCCGTTAGACTTCGGGCGAGTAAAGGGGGTAGAACACCACATCCCCACGGGAGACCATCCTCCCATAAAGGAGAGATACCGACCCGTACCCCCTGCACACTACCAACACGCCAAGGGGATGCTTAGAGACATGAAGGAGGCTGGGGTAATCAGGGATAGCTGTAGCCCCTGGGCAGCTCCACTAGTCTTGGTTAAAAAGAAAGACAACACCATGAGAATGTGTGTAGATTACCGGAAAATCAACCGTATCACACACAAAGATGCGTACCCCTTACCAAGGATAGAGGAGTCTTTGGCTGCTTTAAAATCTGCTAACTTCTTCTCTACTTTGGATCTCACTAGCGGGTACTGGCAGGTTCCTGTAGCAGAGGCAGACCGGGAGAAGACCGCATTCACCACCCCGATGGGACTTAGCGAGTTTACCTGCATGCCGTTCGGACTCTGCAACGCACCAGGAACCTTCCAACGGTTGATGGAATGCTGTCTGGGACACCGAAACTTCGAGACGGTCCTGTTATACCTGGACGATGTCATCGTCTACTCCAAGACCTACGAGGACCACCTGAAACACCTGGCAGAAGTGTTCGAAGCCCTGGCAAACTACGGCCTAAAGGTGAAACCCTCCAAGTGTCACCTCCTGAAACCAAAGGTGCAGTACCTGGGACACGTGGTGAGTGCTGACGGAGTGGCTCCCGACCCTGATAAGATCACCGCAATTAAGGAATGGCCAAGCCCCTCCAGCGTAAAGGAAGTGCGGCAGTTCCTCGGGTTGGTAGGCTACTACCGAAGGTTCATTCCCGGTTTCACCAAAAAGGCAGCTCCTATGCAGGACCTCCTGATAGGCCAGTCCAGGAAGGCCAAAAACCAGAAGCCGCCCTTCAGATGGGAGAAGTTGGAAGAAGAGTCCTTCCGCCAGCTGAAGATGGCCCTCACGGGGGATGAAATCCTGGCGTACCCTGATTACAGCCAGCCCTTTATCCTCTACACCGACGCAAGTAACATCGGGCTAGGAGCCGTACTGTCCCAGATCCAGCAGGGGAAAGAACGGGTAATTGCTTACGCCAGCCGAAAACTGCGACCCACCGAAAGAAACCCTGAGAATTACAGCTCATTCAAGCTAGAGTTCCTGGCAGTGGTGTGGGCAGTCACCGAACGCTTTAAGCACTACCTCGCCTCTTCCCGGTTTACCGTGTACACGGATAACAACCCGTTGACACATCTGGACACAGCAAGACTCGGTGCCCTGGAGCAGAGATGGATGGCCCGCCTGTCCAACTTTGAGTTCACAATCAAATACCGGGCAGGACGCTCCAATACCAACGCGGATGCCTTGTCCAGAATGCCAAACCTACCGGACGTGGGGGAAGATCCAGAGGGACTGGAAGAAGTTGAACTTCCCGCGTTCCACCGGCATGGGACTATCCAGTATTCCCACCGTGTAAGGAGTAAGCAATCCGCTACGTTCAACCCCTTACCTCATTACAACTGGGCGGAAACGCAAGACAGTGACCCCGCCGTCCGTCTGGTGAAGGAGATGTTGACTCAGCCAGATGCCCGCCTTGACCCAGACGCTCCGGAGGAGACTAAGCAACTGTGGAAGGAGAAAAGTAGGCTGTTCCTCTACAGGGAGAAGTTGTGCCGGAGAATGGTTAACTCTCGAACACATGAGTTGACCTGGCAGGTAGTGGTCCCCAGACGAGACGCGGCTATGATTCTGGAGGCGTACCACAACGGAGCAGGACATTTCGGGTGGAAGAAGCTGGAGTTCTTATTGCGTGAGCGGTTCTACTGGGTAGGCATGAGAGGAGCCATCGAGAGGTGGTGCAGAGACTGTGGACCGTGCCACCTAAGAAGGAAGGACCGTGCCAGCCAGAAGACTCCCTTGCAGCCCATCATCACCCGACAGCCACTGGAACTGGTAGCCCTGGACCATGTGAAACTGGCTCCAAGCAGATCTGGGTATGTCTACGCCCTCACAATCGTAGATCATTACTCCCGGTTCCTGGTGGTGGTCCCGGTCAAGGACTTAACTGTTAGAACCTTGCTGTTAGGTTTTTTTTCCTTTGCTGGTCACATGACCTTGTTGGCCTATTTAATCCTGCTCCGCCCTTCTGGCTTTGCTGGACTTCATTGTATATCTACTTTCTAGCTAGCCTGTGCTCTGTATCTAACTCTGTTAGTTTGCTTGGTCTACGGACCTCTATGTTCTATCTATTTTGTTTGTTCGTCTGTCTGCTACTATTTCTGTTAGGAGGTGTCCCATATTCCTCCCAGTCCTTAGTACTTGTAGGGATTCCCTCCCCAAATCTATAGGTCTCCGTACAGACTAGATTAGGACTTTAGCAGGTCTGATCGCAGGATCAGGTTCCCTATTACATCGTAGGGATTCAGCTGAGTCTTATAGTAGGGACAGATCTCCTCTCTTTCCTTAGCTTTGGTAGCAGAACATAACAGTAAGTCCAGCCTGTAAATTCTCTAAGGAAAGATTTTTTTTTTTTTGTTCCATCATGGTGTCGGTTCAGGATTTGGCTAAACACCTGCAGGGACTCTCTCTGGAAGTGGCCGAGCTCCGTCAGCACGTGAGTAACTGTCCTGGAGCATATTTCTTGGAGCCTAAGGTATGTTTGCCGGATTTATTTTTTGGTGAACATCGAGAATTTTTTTCATTTAAAAATGCTTGCTTATTGTATTTTCGTTTGAGACCCAAGTCCTCTGGGGATGAATCCCAGCGCGTAGGGTTCATTATGTCACTTTTGCGCAAAGAGCCTCAGGAGTGGGCCTTTTCTTTGCAACCTAGTGATACATGCTTCAGATCAGTGGATAGTTTTTTTTCTGCTTTAGGACTATTATATGATGATCCTGACCGTGTGGCATCAGCTGAGACTGAGTTGAGACGTTTAAAACAAGGATCAGGTAATATGGAAAAATATTGTACACATTTTCGTCGTTGGTCCACTCAAACAGGGTGGAACGATTCTGCTCTGAAAAGTCTATTTCTTGCTGGGCTCAGTGAAAAGGTTAAAGACCTGCTAATTGCTTATCCTACACCTGAGGATTTGCAACAGGCTATGCAATTAGCTATACGGGTGGATAGAAGACTGCGTGCTAGGGTTAATGAGAGCAAATCCTCTGCTATGTCAGTTTCTGGTTATGATAATGTGTGTACTAACAGTGGTGAACCGATGGAGATTGGATCGGTGGCACCTCGCTCTCAAGAAAAACACCGTCGTTTTTCAGAAGGCTTGTGTTTCTATTGCGGGAAATCTGGTCATTTGATTAAAGGCTGTGAGCTTCGTATGAAGAAAGAAAAAAAAATGGTCAGTCACGCCCGTATTGCCTGTTTAAATTCCAAGGGTATATTTTTAGCTGCTTCCACGATTGCTCAGGAAAAATTAATGGAATTTCGGGTGTTTGTTGATTGCGGGTCTACACTGAATGTTATTGATGGGGGATTCGTGGAAAAACTCAATTTAAAACCTGAACCTTTATCATTCCCCATTGCTGTGGTTTCTGTGGATGGCTCCCCTTTGAAAGATATTACTCTCAAGGTCTGTGAATTTCCTCTCACTATTAATGGTGTTCACCATGAGAAATTGGATTTGGTAGTTTTGAATAACTTGCCTTCTCCAGTAATATTGGGTTTGCCCTGGTTAAAATTTCACAATCCTGTACTGGATTGGTCTACCAGTGAAATTAAATCCTGGAGCCATAAATGTTATGACAAGTGTTGTAACGGGCGTATTGCAGCTTTGGATAGGGGAGAATTGCCTGTTCCTATTCAGGATTTTTGGAGAGTTTTTTCTGAGAAAGAATCGCAGGTTTTGCCTCCCCATAGAGACTATGATTGTTCTATTGAATTTGTCCCTGGAGCGACTCTTCCTAAAAGTCGTTTATTTAACCTTACTATTCCTGAGAGGAAGGCTTTGGAGGAATACATACAGACAAGTTTGGCCGCCGGTCACATTAGGCCCTCTAAGTCTCCTGTGGCGGTTGGATTTTTTTTTGTAAAAAAAAAGGACGGCGGTTTACGTCCTTGTCTGGATTTTCGTGAGATTAACAAAATTACGGTACGCAATCCTTACCCACTGCCATTGATTCCTGATCTGTTTAACCAGTTATTGGGGGCCAAGTGGTTCTCTAAAATTGACCTTAAGGGGGCATACAATCTGTTGCGCATGAAGGAGGGTGATGAATGGAAGACTGCTTTTAACACTCCTGTGGGTCATTTTGAGAATCTGGTTATGCCTTTTGGTCTTACTAATGCTCCTGCATTTTTTCAGAATCTGATTAATGACATCCTTAGACCTTTGATCGGTAAAAATGTGGTTGTGTATTTGGATGACATTTTGATTTATTCGCCAGATCTGGAGTCTCATTGGCGGAGCGTGCGTGAGGTATTACAGTTATTAATGGACAATTCGCTTTTTGCTAAGCTGGAGAAATGTGAGTTCGCTGTACAGAGAATTAGTTTTTTGGGCTACATTATCTCCAGCAAAGGTTTTGAGATGGATCCGGTTAAGGTTCAGGCTGTGCAGGAATGGCCTAGGCCTATTGGTTTGAAATCGATACAGAGGTTTTTGGGTTTCGCCAATTACTATAGAAAATTCATAAAAAATTTTTCTAGTATTGTCAAACCTCTGACTGATCTCACCAGGAAAGGTGCTGATGCGGTTCAGTGGTCTTCTGAGGCCATTGAAGCTTTTGTGTATCTCAAGGAGAGGTTCACCTCTGCTCCCATCCTTATGCAGCCTGATGTTACTAGGCCGTTTTTGGTTGAGGTTGATGCTTCCTCTGTGGGGGTTGGCGCAGTATTGTCTCAGGATAACGGGGATGGATTACATCCCTGTGCATTTTTTTCAAAAAAATTTTCGGAGACTGAATTGAATTACGATATTGGTAATCGGGAATTATTGGCTATTAAACTCGCATTTGAACACTGGCGCCACTTCTTGGAAGGTGCGGAATTTCCCGTTCAGGTTCTTACGGATCATAAAAATCTGATATATCTTGACGCTGCCAAGCGCCTGAATGCCCGTCAGGCTAGGTGGGCACTGTTTTTCTCGCGGTTTAATTTCTCCGTTACTTACATCCCTGGTACTAAGAATGTTAAGGCGGATGCCTTGTCTCGCAGTTTTTCTCCCATAGTCGGTGCTGAGAAAGAGGAAAACATTTTACAAGAAGGTGTTGTGATAGCTGCTTTAGACTCCGTTTTGGAAGATGAGATTCTTAAAGCTCAGGAGAATGCCCCATCTAACACTCCTCATGGGAGGTTGTTTGTGCCTGGGACCTTTAGGAGAGATTTGTTTGTTGAGTGTCACGAATCTCGGTTGGCAGGTCATCCCGGAATCTCTGAGACCAAGAGACTGGTGGGTCGCAGTTTTTGGTGGCCTGGATGGCAGAAGGAAGTCATTAAGTGGGTGCGCCAATGTACTATATGTGCTAGATCTAAGTCCTCACATACTCCTGCTGCGGGGTTGCTTTGTCCTTTGGAGGTCCCCAGTGCTCCTTGGACACATTTGGCTATGGACTTTATAACTGACCTTCCCCCCTCTGAGGGTTTTACTGTCATCTGGGTGGTCGTGGACCGTTTTAGCAAGATGTGTCACTTGGTTCCCTTCGTCAAACTGCCCTGCGCTAAAACTCTCGCTAAGGCCTTTGTCAAGGAAATTGTCAGACTTCATGGCGTTCCTACTGACATTGTTTCTGATAGGGGTCCTCAGTTCGTGGCTCGTTTTTGGCGTGCCTTTTGTGACAGGTTGGGAATTCATTTGTCGTTTTCGTCCGGATATCATCCTGAATCTAATGGCCAGACAGAAAGGAAAAACCAGGATGTTGAGCAGTTCTTGCGTTGTTTTGTGACAGACAATCAAGAGGGGTGGTCTGAGTTTCTGCCACTTGCCGAATTTGCTCTGAACAATCATACATCTTCTTCTGCTGGTTGTTCGCCTTTTTTTTGTTGTTCTGGGAGACATCCGTCGTTTGGGTCGTTCTCCAAGTTGGGATCTGCCGTGCCTGAGGAGGAGAATTTTTTCCGGTGATTTGGAAAGAGTTTGGACGGATGTGCGTGGTAATCTTCAGGAGGCCAACAGAAAATCTAAAGACTACTTTGATAGGAAACGACAGGAGGTTTTGTTCGCTGTTGGTGACATGGTTTGGTTGTCCTCTAGGAATCTGCGGCTGAGGATTCCTTCTAAGAAATTGGGTCCCAAGTTTGTAGGGCCCTTTAAGGTGCTTCAGGTTGTCAACCAATCTGCTGTTAGGTTGGAGGTTCCTACCTCCTGGAGAATTAATCCGGTCTTTCATGTCTCTCTGTTAAAAAAAGCTGTTGTGTCGGATGGTGACGCCTCTGCCTCTGTTCCTCCGGTGGTGGAGGATGGGGAATATGAAATTTCTCGCATCCTTGACTCTAGACGGTATAGAGGTAGTTTGCAGTATCTTGTGGCCTGGAAAGGTTTCGGACCCGAGGATAACTCTTGGGTGAGGTCGGATGATGTTTCCGCGTCCAGACTTATCAGAGCGTTTCACAGGAGATTTCCTGATAAGCCTGGTCCTAGGGGATCCGGAGGATCCTCTTAGAAGGGGGGGTACTGTTAGAACCTTGCTGTTAGGTTTTTTTTCCTTTGCTGGTCACATGACCTTGTTGGCCTATTTAATCCTGCTCCGCCCTTCTGGCTTTGCTGGACTTCATTGTATATCTACTTTCTAGCTAGCCTGTGCTCTGTATCTAACTCTGTTAGTTTGCTTGGTCTACGGACCTCTATGTTCTATCTATTTTGTTTGTTCGTCTGTCTGCTACTATTTCTGTTAGGAGGTGTCCCATATTCCTCCCAGTCCTTAGTACTTGTAGGGATTCCCTCCCCAAATCTATAGGTCTCCGTACAGACTAGATTAGGACTTTAGCAGGTCTGATCGCAGGATCAGGTTCCCTGTTACATCGTAGGGATTCAGCTGAGTCTTATAGTAGGGACAGATCTCCTCTCTTTCCTTAGCTTTGGTAGCAGAACATAACATTAACGGCTCAAACAGCAGCTAGAGCCTTCCAGCAGCACTTCTGCCGTCCACACGGGTACCCGGACCAAGTGCTGACAGACCAAGGGCCAGCCTTTGAAGCGGAAGTCTTCCAGGAGTTCTGTACTCTGTATGGCTGCCGGAAGATAAGAACAACACCCTATCATCCGCAAACCAATGGGCTCTGCGAGAAAATGAACCAGGTGGTGATAGATCTTCTGAAAACATTGCCCCTGAAAGAACGCAGTCTGTGGCCTGAGAAACTGCCTGATCTGGTGGACCTATACAACCACATCCCGGTAGGTTCTACCAACTGTACCCCGGCTTACCTAATGAGAGCAAGACCTGGTAAGCTGCCTGTTGATCTGGAGATGGGAGTCCTGACACCCGAGGACACTTCACCAGAAGCAGACTGGGACACAGAAAGGCAGCAGCAGTACCGGAAAGTACAGGAGAGCGTGGAGCGAAGTCTCTGTCAAGCTAGAGAAAGACAGGAGAAGACTTACAACCAGTATGCTCCCGCTGTTCCCCTGGTACCTGGAGAGCAGGTCTTGAAGAGGAAGAGACGCCTCCACAAGTTGGACGACCAGTGGGAGAAGGACCCGTACACCGTACTGCCCTCAAGCTATGAGAACCCGAAAGTCTGCATAATCAGTAGGGACGGAGGAGAAACCACAGCCATTGTCTCCCGAGATCACCTGAAGAAGTGTCCCGAACAGCTACGGAACCCTGAAGAAGAACAAGAAGACCCTCGACCCGCAGAGGAAAGGGAAGATATGGTCAGTACTGTGCTCGGAGACTTCCCTCGGTCTTGGACTCAAGTCAATGGCGCTGTTGTGGTACCCGTCCTCACCTTCCTCCAACCAGCATCTCAAGTACCTACGGAGAAACAGGTAGAGCTGGAAGAGCAGCCGGTCCAGGAGGCAGAAGACCCCACACAAGCAGACCAGGAGGATCAACCCTCTGCTTATAGTGAACCTGCCGTACCCCTAGTGAGCCAAAGAGCCCGTAGACAGCTGCCCAGTTTACCGTTGACAGCTCCTACACCTGGTAGCTCAGGACCAGTCAGTCAGCTCCGTAGGTCCACTAGAGCCACTAGAGGCCAGTTGCCCGTACGGTGGAGGATCTAAGTGTTTAAACTGTTTATTTGTATTTACCTGTTTTCTGTTACTTGTAAATAATTGTGTATTTTTAGTTATTTTATAGGTGTCGTTTAGGGATTATCCGGAATCCTTTGTACATATGTTGGAGCGTAACCCAGGAAAGGACTAAGACTGTTAAGGACTCGGGGTAGGACAGACCCCTACCTGGTTACGGCTCCCGGACTCATGGTGAAATGGACACCTTTGTTTTCTTCAAAGACTGCACCCGGTTGCGGACATGCCGTGACCATCTTAATGTGTTTTTCTTTATTGTACTGTTTCTGTTTTACTTGTTATGTTTTACAAAAATATGTTTAGTCCCGGAGTACTAAATTTCACTAGGGGGGAATGTGGCACCCCAGGGGTCTGGTTCCCACAGTAATAGCAATATTACGTCTGTGAGCAGGTGGGAGGTTTCCTGGTCAGACATCCTATGCATGCCACACCTCCTGCCCAGTCCTGGGAGGGGAAGAACTTCCCCTATATAAAACTAGGGCTGAGGCAGGGTTAGGGAGAAAGAGCAGAGAACACAGACAGAGACACAGTCTGGTCTGTAGTGGAGCAGCTTTAGGAGCAAGAAAGATCAGGAGCTCTGTGGGAGCGGTGCTAAAAGAGATCAGGGGCTGGAAGCTGTAGAGCTCGCCCTGATTGAAGAGTTCTTACCGGACCCGGGGTCCGAGGCTGTGGGGACTAATCCTTACCCAGCAGCAGAAACCGCCCGGCAGGGGATTTCAGGTCCTCTGGCCAAGAAACCCGAAGGCACGGTCACACGCAAGGGACCAGCACCGCGACGTGGAGCGGAAGCTACCAAAAGGCCCCGAGTCACCGGCCATACGGGTGAGCACCACACGGTACACTCAGGGACGTGGGCTACTTTTACCCGCCTCTAGCAAGGTAGCCAGAAGAGTACGATTAGTTGGGGAGGCCTACAACTCCGCCTGGCCAGGGGAGATCCCATCAGCTCACGGACTGACCAGGCCCCGATCGCTAGCCAGTACTCCGGGAGGGTCTATCTTGGCACCAGTAAAGACCCTGAACTACACCGCACCGTCTCTGAGTGGTTCCTGCTACCCCCCTTCAAACACGTCGGCTGCCCTGAGGCCATACCCCTCCCGTTGGGGGTTCTACCAGCTACGCTGCACAACCTTACCACCGGCCTCAGCGGTCTGCCCTGCAGCGGCGGCTTCATAGCCGCATTCAACGGGTGGCGTAGTCGAACACCGTACCATCTTCTGCTAAACACTGCCGCTCAGTTTGACTCCCTGGGCACGGACCGGGTCACCGCCACGAAACTACTACCCCTATCAGATCCGGCTCCGGGTAGGCCCCGCGTGCGCAACGCTACTCAGCACAGGCCCAGGGGCGCGTCAATTGGCTGTTCAAATCTGAACAGCCAATCACAGCATTTCTCACTGTTTCCGGCAATGTGATTGCCGGAAACAGTGATCTGCAGCCTAGGATCGGTGCTCCTAAGAGCACCGATCCTAGGCTGTTGCTAGGACACCCCAGCCCTGGCCCCAGACTGCTATGATCGGTGCGATCGCCGATCACATCGATCGCACCGATCATAGCGCGACCGCGCGGTGACAGGGCGGTCATGGGGCGGTGACCGGCTTGTGACCTGCCTGTCACCGCCCCATGACCCCCTGTAATGTGATTCAAGCCCCCAGACTACTGTGATTGGAGCGATCGATGATGACATCGATCGCTCCAATCAGAGTACCTGAATACAGGTGACCAGGCGGTCACAGGGAAGTGTCACCTCTCTGTGACCCCCTGTGGTGCGTGCTCTGCTCCAGCCATGTCTGATTGGTGCAATCAGTGTCACCAATCAGATGGCTGGGGCACAACATGCACTACAGGGGGTCACAGAGAGGTGACACCTCCCTGTGACCGCCTGGTCACCTGTATTCAGGTACTCTGATTGGAGCGATCAGTGTCTTCAATGATTGCTCCAATCAGATTACCTCCACCTGTCACCACCCCATCATCACCCTGTGACCGCCCTGCAGACCCTCACACTTGGTGAGGATTTCTACAGAGCGATCACATCTGATGTGTCTGTGCTGGGCCTTGTAGTGCCACAGAATATTCTGTGACACCACAAGACCATCTTCTCACTGTTCCAGTTGCTGCTGCTGCTGCCGTTGCTCCTGGATCTTCTGTTCCAGCGTCCTGGATCTTCTGCTCCAGCTCCTGGATCTTCTGCTCCTGACCTGCTGTGATTCCTGCTCCAGAGCCTGCTGCTGATCCTGCAGAGAAGACTTTGGTAAGTCTGTTCTCCCCTCATCCACCCCAATTCCCCCTCCCCCCTCTTTTTACCCCCCCCCCCCCCTTACCTTTTTTTCTGCATCCTGCAGCGGTCTCCAGCTCTGGTCCGAGTTTCCAGCTCCGCTCCCGGTCACCAGCGCCGGGCTCCTGGTCACCAGCGCCGGGCTCCTGGTCTCCTGCTCCGGGCTCCCGGGCTCCTGCTCCGGGCTCCTGCGCCGGGCTCCCGGTCACCAGCTTCAAGCTCCTGGTCACCAGCGCCGGGCTCCTGGTCTCCTGCACCGGGCTCCTGGTCTCCTGCTCCGGGCTCCTGCTCCGGGCTCCTGCGCCGAGCTCCCGGTCACCAGCTTCGGGCTCCTGGTCACCAGCGCCGGGCTCCTGGTCTCCTGCACCGGGCTCCTGGTCTCCTGCACCGGGCTCCTGCTCCGGGCTCCTGCGCCGGGCTCCCGGTCACCAGCTTCGGGCTCCTGGTCACCAGCGTCGGGCTCCCAGTCTCCTGCTCCGGGCTCCCGGTCTCCTGCTCCGGGCTCCCGGTCTTCTGCTCTGGGTCTTCTGTTCCAGTCCTGCTGACCCTTTGGTAAGTCCATCTCTGATCTCCCCTCATCCACCCCAATCCCCATCTTCCCACTCCCCTGTCTTTTTACCTCCCTTCCCACCCCAATCTGCCTCACCCCTGTGTCCCTGTTAATTCTTTTGCTTCTGATCTCCAGCTCCAGTACCGGTCTCCTGCTCGGGGCTCCTGGTCTCCTGCTCCGGGTTCCTGGTCTCCTGCTCCGGGCTCCCGGGCTCCTGCTCCGGGCTCCCGGTCTCCTGCTCTGGGTCTTCTGTTCCAGTCCTGCTGACCCTTTGGTAAGTCCATCTCTGATCTCCCCTCATCCACCCCAATCCCCCTCTTCCCACTCCCCTGTCTTTTTACCCCTCTTCCCACTCCCCTGTCTTTTTACCCCCCTTCCCACCCCAATCCGCCTCACCCCAGTGTCCCTGTTAATTCTTTTGCTTCTGATCTGCAGCTCCAGTACCGGTCTCCTGCTCCGGGCTCCCGGTCTCCTGCTCCGGGCTCCTGGGCTCCTGCTCCGGGCTCCCGTGCTCCTGCTCTGGGTCTTCTGTTCCAGTCCTGCTGACCCTTTGGTAAGTGTAGCGCCGGCGTCCCTGCCCTCTGCTAGGCAGGGACGCTGTTCCCCTCACCTCCCTGCTCCGTGCCCGGCGTCCTCCTCCTGCTCTGCTGGCAGCGCGCGCTCCTTCCCGTCCACTGTGCTTAGGGCGCGCGCGCGCGCTCTCCCTCCCTCTTAAAGGGGCCGCGCGCGCCGTCCTAAGGAGTCCCCGGCCAATGGCCGGAGGACTTCACCATATATAAGGCACCTCCTCCAAAATGGAGGTGCCCGAGCAATGTTGTTGCACTGTTTACTACTCTGCTTCAGCCCTCAGGTCCCGTTGCCAGTTACCTGCCAGTTACCTGCCAGTTACCTGCCAGATTCCTGCCTGATTATCTGCTACCTGCCTGCTAGTCTGAGGTCCGACGGTCTGCCTTACTACTCCTGTCAGTCTGTCTAAGGACCAGTCTGCCCGCTCACCTGGGAGCGCACATCAGCCACCTGCCTGCTTGCCCGAGGTCCGACGGTCTGCCTTCCAACTCCTGTCAGTCTGTCTATGGACCAGCTTGCCCGCTCACCTGGGAGCACACACCTGCTACCTGCCTGCTAGTCTACCTGGAGGCTCCGCCGTCACGTGCTGTGACCACCTGCCTGTCCAGTGACTCCTGCTCACTCACCTGGGAGCGCTCATCTGCTGCCTGTCTGCTAGCCTACCTGGAGGCTCTGCCGTCACCTGCTGTGACCACCCGCCTGTCCAGAGACTTCTGCCCGCTCACCTGGGAGCGCTCATCTGCCGCCTGTCTGTTGGTCTTCCTGGAGGCTCCGCCGTCACATGCTGTGACCACCCGTTCATCCAGAGACTCTCGCCTGCTCACCTGGGAGCTCACGTCTATCATCAGCCGCCACAGGTCGTACCAACCCTTTACCTAGAGACTGCCGCGGTCACTTGCCGTGACCATCTGCCCGTTCCTCCAGAGACTGCCCCGGTCACTTGCCGTGACCATCTGCCCGTTCATTCAGAGACTGCCACGGTCACTTGCCGTGACCATCAGCCCGTTCATCCAGAGACTGCCCCGGTCACTTGCCGTGACCTCCAGCCCGTTCACTCAGAGACTGTCCCGGTCACCTGCTGTGACCTCCTGCCCGTCTTCCCTGGTCGCCACCCGCTCCCTTACAAGGACTGCCCCCTTGTATAGTAGCTCAGAGGTTCCGCCTCCCAGACCCGTTACAGTTTGCTCGGGCCATGGAACCCGGTGGCACCCAAGCTCCCTCGCTCTCGGACCTGTGTCATGAACTGTCCCGTCAAAGGTCCCAACAGGAGTCCATCCTGGGTCACCTGCGGAATGTCAATACTCGCCTGGACACTCTGACTGCTCCACCAGCAACCTCCGCCAGTGCCATGTCTCGCAATCCGGCAGCTCCGCTGCCCACTAATACCATGGTATCCAACCCCGGACCCCGGCTTTCTGCACCTCCTCGCTTCGGAGGCGACTCCGCCCAGGCTCGGGGCTTCATAAATCAGTGCACCCTGCACTTTGAACTATTGTCCCACCAGTTTAACTCCGACCGGGCCAAAATTGCATTCATCATGTCCCATCTCACCGGGGAGGCCCTGGCCTGGCTAAATCCTCTATGGGAGAGAGGAGACCCCTGGTGTCCAACTTGCCTGCGTTTCTCACGGCTTTCCGGAAAGTCTTCGACGAACCCGGACGGAAGACCTCATCCGCATCATCACTGCTACGCCTCCGTCAGGGAAGTCTCACCGTGGGCCAATATGCCATACGGTTCCGCACCCTTGCCTCGGAGCTGGCCTGGGATAACGACGCTCTGGTATCCGTCTTCTGGGAGGGTCTGTCCGGCCGTATTAAAGATGAACTTGCCGGTCGGGACATTCCTACCACTCTCGATGACCTAATAACTCTTGCCACCCAGATTGACCTACGGTTCCAGGAGCGTGCCAAAGAGGTCACCCGTGAGAGGAGGTTACCATGTCTAGCTCCTACTTTTCAGAAACCCGTCTCTACCCAGGTACACTCTCCTGAGTCTATGCAGGTCGACCAGACCAAGATGGTCAGAACCCGTCAGGACTTACGCCGTGCCGAGGGGAGCTGCTTCTACTGTGGCAGTAAGGAGCACCGGATCCGTGCCTGCCCGGAGAGGTCGGGAAACGCCTGTGTCTAGGTTCGCTCAGAGAGGTCAACCTAGACAAGAATAAATCCTCTCCATCTCTGCTGCTGTCAGTCTCAATCGTCTGCGGGGAGAACCGTTATTTCGAACTAGCCCAACTTGACTCTGGAGCAGCCGGGAATCTTATTTCACAGTCCCTGGTAGAGAAATACCCCATCCCCACCAAACCTCTGGCTGTACCCTTGTCTGTTGCTGCCGTGGATGGGGGCCGCTTACCACGCCCCATCCAACTCATCACCGAATCCATTACTCTGCAGGTGGGAATGCTGCATTCTGAGAGTATCTCCTTTCATGTTCTGCCTGGACTCTCTCACGCCCTCTTGCTAGGCCTACCTTGGCTCCAGAGACATGCACCCGTGCTTGACTGGCAGACCGGAGAGGTCCTTCGCTGGGGACAGGACTGCCATAAGACCTGTCTGGTTCCCGTCCATCCCGTCCGTCCTTCTCCTACCCCAGCTAATCTACCTGGACTTCCGATTCCTTATTGGTCTTATGCTGATGTCTTTAATAAAAAGGAAGCAGAGACACTACCTCCTCATAGACCATACGACTGCCCTATCGACCTGTTGCCTGGTACTACTCCTCCCCGTGGGCGTATTTATCCTTTATCCGCTGCTGAGACCCGGTCGATGTCCGAATATATTGAGGAGAATCTGGCCAGGGGATTCATCCGGAAATCTACCTCCCCGGCGGGAGCAGGCTTCTTTTTCGTCAAAAAGAAGGACGGCTCTCTCCGTCCCTGTATAGACTATAGAGGCCTTAACCAGATCACGGTGAAGAATAAGTACCCCCTTCCGCTCATTCCGGAGTTATTTGATCGTCTGAGGGGGGCTAGAATCTTCACCAAACTGGACCTCCGTGGGGCGTACAACCTGGTTCGTATCCGTCAGGGGGATGAATGGAAGACGGCATTCAACACCCGGGACGGCCACTATGAATATCTGGTAATGCCCTTTGGTCTCTGTAACGCTCCTGCCGTCTTTCAAGAGTTGGTCAATGACATCTTCCGGGACCTTCTCTACTCCTGCGTAGTGGTGTACCTGGACGACATCTTGGTCTTCTCTCCGGATCTCCAGACTCACCGGAGGGACGTTCGTCAGGTCCTGCTCAGGCTCAGGCAGAATCACCTCTTCGCTAAATACGAGAAGTGCCTCTTTGAGCAGACCTCGCTTCCGTTTTTGGGCTACATTATTTCTCAGACCGGCCTACGAATGGATCCAGAGAAACTGTCTGCCATCGAGAAATGGCCTCGACCGGAGGGGTTGAAGGCCATTCAGCGATTCCTGGGCTTCGCCAACTACTACCGCCTCTTCATACCACACTTCTCTTCCCGGACTGCCCCAATTTCCGCGCTCACCCGTAAGGGTACTAATCCCAAAGAGTGGCCGCCCGAAGCAGAGGAGGCCTTTCTTTCCCTAAAACAGGCCTTCTCTTCCGCCCCGGTGCTGCATCGCCCGGACGGCAACAAGCAGTTCTTCCTGGAAGTTGACGCCTCCTCCTCTGGAGCCGGAGCGGTACTTACTCAAAAATCATCTTCCGGGAGAATGGTAACTTGTGGCTTCTTCTCCAAACTCTTCTCCTCTTCTGAGCGCAACTATTCCATAGGAGACCGAGAGTTATTGGCCATCAAACTGGCATTGGAGGAGTGGCGTTACCTACTCGAGGGGGCTCTTCACCCGGTAATAATTTACACTGACCACAGGAACTTGGCTTACCTCCAGCATGCCCAGAGACTTAACCCGCGCCAAGCCCGGTGGTCCTTGTTTTTTGCTCGCTTTGATTTTGTTCTTCATTTTCGCCCGGCTGACAAAAACGTCAAAGCAGATGCCTTGTCCCGATCCTTTCTGGTGTCCGATCTCGAGGAAGAACCTAAACATATCATCGATCCCGCCAGAGTAATGCAGGTGGCTCCCGTGAGCCTAAATCGTCTCCCTCCCGGTAAGACGTTCGTATCAGTACCTGATCGGGAGAAGATCCTACACTGGGGTCACTCGTCTAAACTAGCTGGCCACGCCGGTCAGAAAAAGACCCTCCAGCTTATTGCCCGGCACTACTGGTGGCCTACCCTGCTCAAGGACGTAATAGACTTTGTTTCTGCCTGTGTGTCCTGCGCCCGCAACAAAGTCCCGAGACACCTGCCAGCCGGTCGCCTTCTTCCGCTTCCTGTGCCTGCTGCCCCCTGGCAGCATATTGCTATGGACTTCATAACTGATCTCCCCGTCTCTGCCGGTTGTACGGTCATTTGGGTGGTCGCTGACCGCTTTTCCAAGATGGCTCACTTTATTCCCCTGCCTGGTCTCCCGTCTGCACCCGAGCTGGCTAAAGACTTTATCCGCCACATCTTCCGTCTTCATGGCCTGCCCCTCCACATCGTGTCGGATCGTGGGGTACAGTTCACCTCACGTTTCTGGAGTGCCACTTGTAAACTGCTAGACGTCACCCTGGACTTCTCTTCCGCTTACCACCCACAGTCTAATGGTCAAGTGGAGCGGATCAATCAGAACCTGACCAGTTACCTCCGGCACTTCGTTAATGCCCATCATTCTGACTGGGTGGATCTCCTACCATGGGCCGAGTTCTCCTATAACAATCACGAGAGCGAATCCTCCTCCAAATCCCCGTTTTTTGTAGTCTTCGGTCAGCATCCTCGGATTCCTTTTCCTGTCTCCACCTCTGTGGACAACCCGGCTGCGGAATCTCTCGTTAGCAAATTTTCCTCCATTTGGGAGAGTACCCGATCCGCACTCCTCCAGTCGTCCGAACGGATGAAAAGACACGCTGACAAAAAACGCCTGGATCCTCCACAATTTCGTCCTGGAGATAAAGTCTGGCTCTCGTCTAAATATGTCCGACTCAAGATACCTTCTTACAAGTTAGGGCCTCGGTTCATCGGTCCTCTGGAGGTCATCAGTCAGATCAACCCGGTGGCCTATAAATTAAAACTCCCGGCCAACTTACGGATCCCTAACTCCTTCCATGTATCTCTCCTCAAACCTGTGGTACTTAACTCTTTTTCCAAGTCTACAGGTGCGCCTCCTGCTCCGGTTTCTGCTGAGGACGAGTTTGAGGTAGAGAACATTCTTGCCACCAAAAGGGTAAGAGGAAAGACCTTTTTTCTAGTAGATTGGAGGGGGTTTGGTCCTGAGGAGAGAACGTGGGAGCCCCGGGAGAACATCCATGCCCCTCTTATCCTAGCTAAATTTCTGTCTGGCCTAAAAAAGGGGGGGCCTAAAGGGGGGGGTACTGTAGCGCCGGCGTCCCTGCCCTCTGCTAGGCAGGGACGCTGTTCCCCTCACCTCCCTGCTCCGTGCCCGGCGTCCTCCTCCCGCTCTGCTGGCAGCGCGCGCTCCTTCCCGTCCACTGTGCTTAGGGCGCGCGCGCGCTCTCCCTCCCTCTTAAAGGGGCCGCGCGCGCCGTCCTAAGGAGTCCCCGGCCAATGGCTGGAGGACTTCACCATATATAAGGCACCTCCTCCAAAATGGAGGTGCCCGAGCAATGTTGTTGCACTGTTTACTACTCTGCTTCAGCCCTCAGGTCCCGTTGCCAGTTACCTGCCAGTTACCTGCCAGTTACCTGCCAGATTCCTGCCTGATTATCTGCTACCTGCCTGCTAGTCTGAGGTCCGACGGTCTGCCTTACTACTCCTGTCAGTCTGTCTAAGGACCAGTCTGCCCGCTCACCTGGGAGCGCACATCAGCCACCTGCCTGCTTGCCCGAGGTCCAACGGTCTGCCTTCCAACTCCTGTCAGTCTGTCTATGGACCAGCTTGCCCGCTCACCTGGGAGCACACACCTGCTACCTGCCTGCTAGTCTACCTGGAGGCTCCGCCGTCACGTGCTGTGACCACCTGCCTGTCCAGTGACTCCTGCTCGCTCACCTGGGAGCGCTCATCTGCTGCCTGTCTGCTAGCCTACCTGGAGGCTCTGCCGTCACGTGCTGTGACCACCCGCCTGTCCAGAGACTTCTGCCCGCTCACCTGGGAGCGCTCATCTGCCGCCTGTCTGTTGGTCTTCCTGGAGGCTCCGCCGTCACATGCTGTGACCACCCGTTCATCCAGAGACTCTCGCCTGCTCACCTGGGAGCTCACGTCTATCATCAGCCGCCACAGGTCGTACCAACCCTTTACCTAGAGACTGCCCCGGTCGCTTGCCGTGACCATCTGCCCGTTCCTCCAGAGACTGCCCCGGTCACTTGCCGTGACCATCTGCCCGTTCATTCAGAGACTGCCCCGGTCACTTGCCGTGACCATCAGCCCGTTCATCCAGAGACTGCCCCGGTCACTTGCCGTGACCTCCAGCCCGTTCACTCAGAGACTGTCCCGGTCACCTGCTGTGACCTCCTGCCCGTCTTCCCTGGTCGCCACCCGCTCCCTTACAAGGACTGCCCCCTTGTATAGTAGCTCAGAGGTTCCGCCTCCCAGACCCGTTACAGTAAGTCCATCTCTGATCTCCCCTCATCCACCCCAATCCCCCTCTTCCCACTCCCCTGTCTTTTTACCCCTCTTCCCACTCCCCTGTCTTTTTACCCCCCTTCCCACCCCAATCCGCCTCACCCCAGTCTCTCTGTTAATTCTTTTGCTTCTTATCTCCAGCTCCAGTACCGGTCTCCTGCTCCGGGCTCCTGGTCTCCTGCTCCGGGCTCCCGGTCTCCTGCTCCGGGCTCCCGGTCTCCTGCTCCGGGCTCCTGCTCTGGGCTCCCGGTCTCCTGCTCCGGGCTCCCGGTCTCCTGCTCCGGGCTCCTGCTCCGGGCTCCCGGTCTCCTGCTCCGGTCTCCTGCTCTGGTCTCCTGCTCCGGGCTCCCGGTCTCCTGCTCCGGGCTCCTGCTCCTGGTCTCCTGCTCCGGGCTCCCGGTCTCCTGCTCCGGGCTCCTGCTCCCGGTCTCCTGCTCCGGGCTCCCGGTCTCCTGCTCCGGGCTCCTGCTCCGGGCTCCCGGTCTCCTGCTCCGGGCTCCTGCTCCCGGTCTCCTGCTCCGGGCTCCCGGTCTCCTGCTCCGGGCTCCCAGTCACCAGCGCCGGGCTCCTGCTCCGGGCTCCCGGTCCTGAAAGAAGAACAGAGAGGACTTTGGTAAGTAATCTCTGATCTCCCCTCATCCAACCCAATTCCCCTCTTCCCACTCCCCACACATTTGTGCGCACATCCAGCAGCCGCCGAGTATTGATCGGTGGCATAGTTCACCAATCCACACTCGTGCTCGCTGTTTGCACCACATGCAGTATTTCCTTTTTCCACACACTCTAAATAAAGTACTGACACACACACACTCTCAATAAAGTATTGACACACACGCACCACATACATAACAAACAATGTCCTGCTCATCCCAAACTCAGTATTCAGCGGAGGAGGCATACGCTATTCTTGCCTCCGACACTGACAGTGAGGGAGAGGATCCCACATTTCTTTATTTTTCCGACTCCTCGTCGTCTTCCTCCTTCTCTTCTTCCTCCTCTTCCTCAGGTTCTGCTGGCCCGCCCCGCCGTCGTCGCAGGAGAGATGTTCCAGCGCCCCCCACTACTGAGCCTATATGGACTTTGCCCCCCGAAAATTATGAGCCGCTGATTCCTGATTTCGTAGCGGAATCAGGAATCAAGTTTGACACCACCGGCCTCACAGAAATAGACTTTTTCAAAGTCTTTTTCTCTGAGGATTTTCTAAACCTCCTGGTGGGCCAAACTAATTTGTATGCTCATCAATTTTTAGAACAAAACCCCTCTTCATCATTTTCGAACTGGTCTCCTGTAGACGCAGTAGAAATGATGAAGTTTTGGGGCCTGGTCCTTCTTATGGGGATCTTGAAGAAGCCCGAGCTTCGGCAATACTGGAGTGTTGACGTTTTGTATAACACTCCAGTGTTCCGAATGGTCATGCCCCGGACACGCTTTCAGGCCATCTACAAGTTCTTGCATTACCAAGATAATGCAAGGTGTCCTGCACGCGATGACCCGAACTTTGATCGTCTTTTCAAAGTTCGGCCTGTCATCGAACACTTTAACAACAAGTTTGGTGAAGTGTACGTGCCCCAAAGGGACATCTGTGTGGATGAGTCCTTAATTTCTTTTAAGGGGCGGCTTGGATTCCGGCAGTACCTGCCCAGTAAGAGGGCAAGGTACGGGATCAAGCTGTATAAACTTTGTGAGAGTACCTCAGGTTACACTCACAAGTTTAGAGTTTATTAAGGGAAGGACTCCCGGATTGAACCCCCTGAATGCCCCCCTGTTCTGGGAGTGAGTGGGAAAATTGTGTGGGACTTGGTGCACCCACTGCTTGATAAAAGTTATCACCTCTACGTGGATAACTTTTATACAAGTATCCCGCTCTTCCAGTCCCTCTCTTCGCGACGTACCACAGCCTGCGGTACTGTCCGCAAAATTCAGAAAGGCCTCCCAAAGACGCTAATTGGGCAGCTGCTCAGAAGGGGTGAGAGCAGAGCCCAATGTAGCGACCACCTGTTGATGGTCAAGTACAAGGACAAAAGGGATGTCCTTTTCTTGACCACCATACATGGTGATGGCAGCACACTCAGCACTGTACGAGGTTCTACTACACAGGTCGTCAAACCAGACTGTGTAGTGGGGTACAACAAGTACATGGGGGGAGTTGATCTCTCTGATCAAGTCCTCCAGCCATACAGTGCTTTGAGAAAGTCCAGAGTGTGGTACAAGAAGCTGGCCGTGCACATTGTACAGATGGCAATGCACAATGCTTTCCTTCTGTCACAATGTGCAGGCCAGACTTCTGTGTCGTATCTTCAGTTTCAGGAAACAGTTATCAAGGCCCTGATATTTGGCAGCGGTGACAGAGCGGGACCCAGTACTTCTGGAATTGAAGGACCGAGAATTGTACCAGGCCAGCATTTCCCAGGGCAGATCCCTCACAGCGGAAAAAAAGGAAAGTCACAAAAGAGGTGCCGAGTGTGTTATAAAAGTGGAATACGCAAGGACACCATTTATCAATGTGACACCTGCCCTGACAAACCTGGCCTGTGTATGAAAGACTGCTTCAAAAGGTACCATACTTCGATGGACTATTGAATTAATTTCTGACGTATGACAACCTGACGAACACTGCACAGCTGACGTAGTGTTCGTCAGGTTGTCATACGTCAGTTGTGTAGTGTTCGTCAGATTGTCCTACACAACTGATGTACAACACTACATTACAAAATTCAAAAATCAACTAACTACCGAAAAGGGGGCACTTGTTAGGCATTTCACTGTTTAGGCACATCAGGGGCTCTGAGAACATGACATGACGCCCGCAGACCATTCCATCAAAGTCTGCATTCAAAAGCGTCACTCCTTCCCTTCCGAGCCCTTACATGCGCCCAAACAGTAGTTTTTTCCAACACATGGGGTATATGCGTACTCAGGAGAAATTGCACAACAATATATGGGGTGCAATTTCTCCTGGTACCCTTGTGAAAATATTTTTTTTTGCATTTTCGTGGAAAAAATGTTTTTTTTTTATTTTCACAAGTCAACATTATGATTTTCTGTGAAGCACCTGGGGGTTCAATGGGCTCACCACACATCTATATAAGTTCCCTGGGGGATCTAGTTTCCAAAATGGGGTCACTTGTGGGGGAGATCCAATGTTTAGACACACAGAGGCTCTACAAATGCAACATGGTGTCCCCTAACAAATTGGAACCATGTCGCGCTTGGAGAGCTCCTGTGTGTCTAAACATTGGAGCTCCCCCACAAGTGACCTCATTTTGGAAACTAGACCACCCAAGGCACCTATCTAGATGCATAGTGAGCACTTGGAACCCCCAGGTGCTTCACAAATTGATCCATAAAAATGAAAAAGTGTTTTTTTTTCACTTTTTCATTTTTACGAATCAATTTGTGAAGCACCTGGGTGTTCCAAGTGCTCACTATGCATCTAGATAGGTGCCTTGGGGGGTCTAGTTTCCAAAATGGGGTCACTTGTGGGGGAGCTCCAATGTTTAGACACACAGGGGCTCTCCAAACGCGACATGGTTCCAATTTGTTAGGGGACACCATGTTGCGTTTGGAGAGCCCTTGTGTGTCTAAACATTGGAGCTCCCCCACAAGTGACCCCATTTTGGAAACTAGACCCCCCAAGGCACCTATCTAGATGCAATAGTGAGCACTTGGAACCCCTAGGTGCTTCACAAATTGATTCGTAAAAATGGAAAAGTATTTTTTTTTCCACTTTTTCATTTTTACAAATTAATTTGTGAAGCACCTGGGGGTTCCAAGTGCTCACTATGCATCTAGATAGGTGCCTTGGGAGGTCTAGTTTCCAAAATGGGGTCACTTGTGGGGGAGCTCCAATGTTTGGACACACAGGGACTCTCCAAATGCAACATGGTGTCCGCTAACAAATTGAATGGAAAATCGGCTCAAATGGTTAGCGGACACCATGTTGCGTTTGGAGAGCCCCTGTGTGCCCAAACCTTAGAGCTCCCCCCCAAGTGACCCCATTTTGGAAACTAGACCCCCCAAGGCACCTATCTAGATGCATAGTGAGCACTTGGAACCCCCAGGTGCTTCACAAATTGATTCATAAAAATTAAAAAGTGTTTTTTTTTTTCACTTTTTCATTTTTATGAATCAATTTGTGAAGCACCTGGGGGTTCCAAGTGCTCACTATGCATCTAGATAGGTGCCTTGGGGGGTCTAGCTTCCAAAATGGGGTCACTTGTGGGGGAGCTCCAATGTTTGGGCACACAGAGGCTATCCAAATGCAACATGGTGTCCGCTAACAAATTGAATGGAAAATCGGCTCAAATTGTTAGCGGACACCATGTTGCGTTTGGAGAGCCCCTGTGTGCCCAAACCTTGGAGCTCCCCCACAAGTGACCCCATTTTGGAAACTAGACCCCCCAAGGCACCTATCTAGATGCATAGTGAGCACTTGGAACCCCCGGGAGCTTCACAAATTGTTCGTAACAATGAAAAAGTGAAAAAAAAACACTTTTTCATTTTTATGAATCAATTTGTGAAGCACCTGGGGGTTCCAAGTGCTCACTATGCATCTAGATAGGTGCCTTGGGGGGTCTAGTTTCCAAAATGGGGTCACTTGTGGGGGAGCTCCAATGTTTGGGCACACAGGGACTCTCCAAATGCAACATGGTGTCCGCTAACAAATTGAATGGAAAATCGGCTCAAATTGTTAGCGGACACCATGTTGCGTTTGGATAGCCTCTGTGTGCCCAAACATTGGAGCTCCCCCACAAGTGACCCCATTTTGGAAACTAGACCTCCCAAAGCACCTATCTAGATGTATAGTGAGCACTTGGAACCCCCAGGTGCTTCACAAATTGATTCATAAAAATGAAAAAGTGAAAAAAAAAACACTTTTTCATTTTTATGAATCAATTTGTGAAGCACCTGGGGGTTCCAAGTGCTCACTATGCATCTAGATAGGTGCCTTGGGGGGTCTAGC
Source organism: Phyllobates terribilis (assembly GCF_046119375.1). NCBI lineage: Eukaryota > Metazoa > Chordata > Amphibia > Anura > Dendrobatidae > Phyllobates > Phyllobates terribilis. Next base: position 25,628,440 of record NW_027362761.1, on the reverse strand, counting down.
TTCCAAAATGGGGTCACTTGTGGGGGAGCTCCAATGTTTGGGCACACAGGGGCTCTCCAAACTCAACATGGTGTCCGCTAATTATTCAAGCAAATTTTACAATCAAAAAGTCAAACGGCGCTCCTTCCCTTCCGAGCCCTGCCGTGCGCCCAAACAGTGTTTTTTCCCCACATATGGGGTATCTGCGTGCCCAGGGGAAATTGCACAACAAATTTTGGGGTCCATTTTTTCTTGTTACCCCTGGGAAAATAAAAAAAATTGGGTCTAAAGAAACATTTTTGTGAAAAAAGTTAAATGTTCATTTTTTTCTTCCACATTCCAAAAATTCCTGTGAAGCACCTGAAGGGTTAATAAAGTTCTTGAATGTGGTTTTGAGCACCTTGAGGGGTGCAGTTTTTAGAATGGTGTCACTTTTGGGTATTTTCTGTCATAAACACCTCTCAAAGTGACTTCAAATGTGATGTGGTCCCTAAAAAAATGGTTTTGTAAATTTTGTTGGAAAAATGAGAAATCGCTGGTCAACTTTTAACCCTTATAGCTCCCTAACAAAAAAAAATTTTGGTTCCAAAATTGTGCTGATGTAAAGTAGACATGTGGGAAATGTTATTTATTAAATATTTTGTGTGACATATCTCTCTGATTTAAGGGCATAAAAATTAAAAGTTTGAAAATTGCAAAATTTTCAAAATTTTCACCAAATTTCCGTTTTTTTTCACAAATAAACGCAAGTGATATCGAAGAAATTTTACCACAATCATGAAGTACGATATGTCACGAAAAAACATTCTCAGAATCAGGGGGATCCGTTGAAGCGTTCCAGAGTAATTACCTCATAAAGTGACAGTGGTCAGAATTGTAAAAATTGGCCTGGTCATTAACGTGCAAACCACCCTCGGGGCTTAAGGGGTTAAATAAAAAAGAGACGCCAATTGCAAAGCATGTGAATTCGGTACATGGAGGAGACCCTAAAGTAATCTCCTTTATGGGAATCGAATGTATGAAGACCAATATTAGAGGAGGTAATATGGACAAAATCCTGCAACAGAAAGAGGCAAGATGGATTTTTCGGTTAGGTACCATGGCCCCTGGGAGTTTAAATGAACAGCTCAATTATAGTTGCTTTATATAGATGATAATCCCCCTGTAATATCAGGAGACGGCTATGTCTTTGTGTAAAGACCCACTTACTGAAACCAGCTAAAAATCAGATTTTTTTAAAAAGAAAGATGGATGCCTTTTAAAGAAAAAAAGATGGCCAAATGCTTACATGCCCTGGAAAAGAAAAATAGATAGGGCGATATATAGGTACCTCTGATATGTGATTTTGGGGTGATAACTTTATGTACTGGCCAATCTTATAAGAAAAATTATGGGATGATCGTTTGAAAAGAAGTGCCAGAGTAGAAATCCTATATTAAAGGTTTCGTAATAATTTTATACCTAAGGTGGCACCAATAGATCCCTCCGTTTATAATAAAGGAGGGTAATATAAGAAGATTGGTGGTGTAAAGTTGTTTTTCTAAGAGAGAAGTTCCTTCTTTTTGGAGGGATTCTGTGTAAGAATGCATTAAATCAAATGTTGAGGCAAAAATGAGATCAGTGACACGCACAGGGAATGCCCAAAAGGTGTTTTGCGTTCCAGACCCCGGAAGCGCTGTGAGAAGCGTGTATATTCAGGCTGACGTGGGAACTATGCGTTCCATATGCCTGGAAATAGTTAAGGTCGCATGGGGCTCTGCGGTCCAGACGTCAGGAAGTTACGCGATAGAGAACGCCCGGAAATGACGTAGGAGACTTGCGTTCCAGGCGTCCGAAAATGGCAGATGCGTTCCAAACACTAAGGAAAGAGAAACAGATAATGAACGTTAGAAAACAAATATATGATTCCCACATTTTGACACGTGGGAGTTTGGTGACCTTAAGAGATGGACATAATAGGAGGGAAAGGATCATATGGGCATTTTTTTGAGCGATGAATGGGAAGCCACCGCGCTATTAAAAGTTAAAAGGGAACCTTTAAGAAAATGAAAACTATTACCTAAGAAAAACAAGGGGTAATATTCTATAACAAAAAGGCTGTTAATTAATGCTAATGACAAAACAAACCAAGCAAAACAGAGAAGAAAGATGTGGAGACTCCCCTTTTCTCTTTGCATATCTGCATATTTGAAGGTGGTAACAGCACTCTGTACCACAAAAAATGGACACTCACCATTGTGAGGTCCATTAGATGAGATTTTTTGAACCACATAGCACTTTATAGCACTTAGTCACTTTTTTGTAGTGCTCCCCAAGATACGAGTTACACTCCCCTGATGAATCCTTTTTGAAGAGGAAGAAACGCGTCGGGAGGCATTTTGTGGGGCAATAGATACACTTGGGTACTGCCCTTGTTAGGGCGGGAGCAATCACCAGGGGCACGACAGGGCAGACTTATCTTTAATATTTGGAGATCACTGAACTTGTGGAAAAAAAACCTGGAGGATGCCCATGGACAAGAGACTGGGTGAGATCCACACATATTATTTAGAGTTTTTTTTATCACTATGTCTAAGTTTTATATGGACCAGATGGGATTGACATTATATATTTCTGGTGCCTTTCAATGGGATTTTTAAGAAGGCTACTGTAGCATCGGCGTCTCTGCCCCATTCTAGGCAGAGACGCCGTCCCTCTCACCTCCCCGCTCCTGGCGCGGCGTCCTCCAGCGCTTCTCTCCCCGCTGCTTCCGGCACGCGCTCCTTCCCCGGCAGTGTGCTTAGGGCGCGCGCGCGCGCGCTCCCCCTCTCTTACAGGGACCGCGCGCGCCGTCCTAAGGAGTCCCCGGCCAATTGCCGGAGGACCTCCCATATAAAAGGCACCTCCTCCAAAATGGAGGTGCCCGAGCAATGTTGTAGCACTGTTCACTACTCTGCTTCAGCCCTCAGGTCCCGTTGCCAGTTACCTGCCAGATACCTGCCAGATTCCTGCCAGTCTGCTGTCTAATTCCTGCCTGATATCCTGCTACCTGCCTGCTAGCCTGAGGTCCGACGGTCTGCCCTCCAACTTCTGTCAGTCTGTCTAAGGACCAGCTTGCCCGCTCACCTGGGAGCGCACATCTTCTACCTGCCTGCTTGCCTGAGGTCCGACGGTCTGCCTTCCAACTCCTGTCAGTCTGTCTAAGGACCAGCTTGCCCGCTCACCTGGGAGCGCTCATCTGCTGCCTGTCTGCTAGCCTACCAGGAGGCTCTGCCGTCACGTGCTGTGACCACCCGCCTGTCCAGAGACTCCTGCCCGCTCACCTGGGAGCGCTCATCTGCTACCTGTCTGTTGGTCTTCCTGGAGGCTCCGCCGTCACATGCTGTGACCACCCGTTTATCCAGAGACTCTCGCCTGCTCACCTGGGAGCTCACGTCTATCATCTGCCGCCACAGGTCGTACCAATCCTTTACCCAGAGACTGCCCCGGTCACTTGCCGTGACCTCCTGCCCATTCATCCAGAGACTGCCCCGGTCACTTGCCGTGACCTCCTGCCCATTCATCCAGAGACTGCCCCGGTCACTTGCCGTGACCTCCTGTCCGTTCATTCAGAGACTGTCCCAGTCACCTGCTGTGACTGCCTGCCTGTCTACCCTGGTCGCCACTCGCTCCCTTACAAGGACCGCCCCCTTGTATAGTAGCTCAGAGGTTCCGCCTCCCAGACCCGTTACAGTTTGCTCGGGCCATGGAACCCGGTGGCACCCAAGCTCCCTCGCTCTCGGACCTGTGTCATGAACTGTCCCGTCAGAGGTCCCAACAGGAGTCCATCCTGGGTCACCTGCGGAATGTCAATTCTCGCCTGGACACTCTGACTGCTCTGCCTGCAACCACCGCCAGTGCCATGACTCGCAATCCGGCAGCTCCACTGCCCACTAATAACATGAGCAAAAAAGAAGCAAGACAAAAATATATCTCATACCCTACCATAATTATATATAAATGTAAAGCAAAGTTGCATAATAAATATAGGGTACTTAGTGAACTATTTTTGATCAAAAAAAGTATACAAGCCGTCCCACCAGCGGCAAGGTGACCCTAAATTGGGACGGTACCTATACTGCCTATATTAAAAACCTTACTGTATATCAAAGTTGAAGTAATGCATATAAAAGGGTAGACAAATAGGACCGGGTCCCAACTCCAGACCACCTAGGCCCGTGGTAAGCTACATATATACCAATCAGCTCAACAAAGGGCATGCCACACCCTTAAATTGCACAGAATGCAAACAAGTCAAAAAACCAGACAATGTGAACTGAGGTCTAAGATGGCAGACATACAAGAAACAGAGGCATGTTCACACTAGCACTTTTTTTGATCAAAAATAGTTCACTAAGTACCCTATATTTATTATGCAACTTTGCTTTACATTTATATATAATTATGGTAGGGTATGAGATATATTTTTGTCTTGCTTCTTTTTTGCTAGTGTGAACATGCCTCTGTTTCTTGTATGTCTGCCATCTTAGACCTCAGTTCACATTGTCTGGTTTTTTGACTTGTTTGCATTCTGTGCAATTTAAGGGTGTGGCATGCCCTTTGTTGAGCTGATTGGTATATATGTAGCTTACCACGGGCCTAGGTGGTCTGGAGTTGGGACCCGGTCCTATTTGTCTACCCTTTTATATGCATTACTTCAACTTTGATATACAGTAAGGTTTTTAATATAGGCAGTATAGGTACCGTCCCAATTTAGGGTCACCTTGCCGCTGGTGGGACGGCTTGTATACTTTTTTTGATCAAAAATAGTTCACTAAGTACCCTATATTTATTATGCAACTTTGCTTTACATTTATATATAATTATGGTAGGGTATGAGATATATTTTTGTCTTGCTTCTTTTTTGCTAGTGTGAACATGCCTCTGTTTCTTGTATGTCTGCCATCTTAGACCTCAGTTCACATTGTCTGGTTTTTTGACTTGTTTGCATTCTGTGCAATTTAAGGGTGTGGCATGCCCTTTGTTGAGCTGATTGGTATATATGTAGCTTACCACGGGCCTAGGTGGTCTGGAGTTGGGACCCGGTCCTATTTGTCTACCCTTTTATATGCATTACTTCAACTTTGATATACAGTAAGGTTTTTAATATAGGCAGTATAGGTACCGTCCCAATTTAGGGTCACCTTGCCGCTGGTGGGACGGCTTGTATACTTTTTTTGATCAAAAATAGTTCACTAAGTACCCTATATTTATTATGCAACTTTGCTTTACATTTATATATAATTATGGTAGGGTATGAGATATATTTTTGTCTTGCTTCTTTTTTGCTAGTGTGAACATGCCTCTGTTTCTTGTATGTCTGCCATCTTAGACCTCAGTTCACATTGTCTGGTTTTTTGACTTGTTTGCATTCTGTGCAATTTAAGGGTGTGGCATGCCCTTTGTTGAGCTGATTGGTATATATGTAGCTTACCACGGGCCTAGGTGGTCTGGAGTTGGGACCCGGTCCTATTTGTCTACCCTTTTATATGCATTACTTCAACTTTGATATACAGTAAGGTTTTTAATATAGGCAGTATAGGTACCGTCCCAATTTAGGGTCACCTTGCCGCTGGTGGGACGGCTTGTATACTTTTTTTGATCAAAAATAGTTCACTAAGTACCCTATATTTATTATGCAACTTTGCTTTACATTTATATATAATTATGGTAGGGTATGAGATATATTTTTGTCTTGCTTCTTTTTTGCTAGTGTGAACATGCCTCTGTTTCTTGTATGTCTGCCATCTTAGACCTCAGTTCACATTGTCTGGCCACTAATAACATGGTATCCTACCCCGGACCCCGGCTTTCTGCACCTCCTCGTTTCGGAGGCGACTCTGCCCAGGCTCGGGGCTTCATAAATCAGTGCACCCTGCACTTTGAACTCCTGTCTCACCAGTTTAACTCCGACCGGGCCAAAATTGCCTTCATCATGTCCCATCTCACCGGGGAGGCCCTGGCCTGGCTAAATCCTCTATGGGAGAGAGGAGACCCCCTGGTGTCCGACTTGCCTGCCTTTCTCACGGCTTTCTGGAAAGTCTTCGACGAACCCGGACGGAAGACCTCATCCGCATCATCTCTGCTACGCCTCCGTCAGGGAAGTCTCACCGTGGGCCAATATGCCATACGGTTCCGTACCCTTGCCTCGGAGCTGGCCTGGGATAATGACGCTCTGGTTTCCGTCTTCTGGGAGGGTCTGTCCGGCCGTATTAAAGATGAACTTGCCGGTCGGGACATTCCTACCACTCTCGATGACCTTATAACTCTTGCCACCCGGATTGACCTGCGGTTCCAGGAGCGTGCCAAAGAGGTCACCCGTGAGAGGAGGGTTCCACGTCTAGCTCCTACTTTCCAGAAACCCGTCACTCCCTCCGTCTCTCCTCAGCTACACTCTCCTGAGCCTATGCAGGTCGACCAGACCAAGATGGTCGGTTCTCGCCAAGAATCTCGCCGAGCCGAGGGAAGCTGTTTCTATTGTGGCAGTATGAAGCACTTCATCCGTTCCTGCCCGGAAAAACCGGGAAACGCCAGTGTCTAGGACCACTCAGAGAGGTCGTCCTAGACAAAAGTAAGCCCTCTCCGTCTCTGACCTTACCGGTCTCTATTGCTTGGGGAGAGAACCGTCTCTTTGAACTCGCCCATCTGGATTCTGGAGCTGCTGGAAACCTCATCTCCCAGTCTCTGGTAGAGAGATACCATATTCCCACCAAGTCCTTGGCTGAAACATTGTCAGTCGCCTCCGTGGATGGAAGACTTCTCTCGGAGACCATCCTGCTCGTCACCGAACCCATAACCCTGCAGGTGGGAATGCTGCACTCTGAGGAGATCTCATTCCATGTGCTGTCCGGACTTTCTCACTCCCTGTTGCTAGGTCTACCTTGGCTCCAGACACATGAACCCGTATTGAACTGGCGGTCCGGTGAAGTACTCCGATGGGGTCCTGACTGCCATAGGACCTGCCTGGTCCCGGTCCGTCCACTTCGCCCTCAGCCTACTCCAGCTAACTTACCTGGTCTCCCGGCTCCCTACTGGCCCTATGCGGACGTCTTCGGTAAGAAGGAAGCTGAGACGTTGCCACCCCATAGGCCATACGATTGACCGATCGACCTGGTACCTGGCACCACTCCTCCCCGTGGGCGTATCTACCCGTTGTCTGCAGCCGAGACCCGAGCCATGTCTGAGTACATTGAAGAGAATCTGGCTAGGGGATTTATCCGAAAATCTACCTCCCCGGCTGGAGCCGGATTCTTCTTTGTCAAAAAGAAAGACAGCTCGCTACGTCCCTGTATTGACTACAGAGGACTCAATCTCATCACGGTAAAAAACAAATATCCCCTGCCACTCATCTCCGAATTGTTTGACTGTCTCAAGGGCGCCAGGATCTTCTCCAAGCTGGATCTACGAGGAGCGTATAATCTGGTCCGTATCCGTCAAGGAGACGAGTGGAAGACGGCATTCAATACCCGGGACGGTCACTACGAGTACCTTGTGATGCCCTTCGGTCTCTGTAATGCTCCCGCGGTCTTTCAGGAACTAGTCAACGACATCTTCCGTGACCTCCTGTACTCCTGCGTAGTGGTATACCTGGACGATATCTTGGTCTTCTCTCCGGATCTCCCCACACACCAGAGGGATGTTCGTCAGGTCCTGCTTAGGCTTCGGCAGAACCACCTTTACGCCAAATACGAGAAGTGCCTCTTCGATCAGACCTCCCTTCCGTTCTTGGGCTATGTCATCTCCCAAACAGGTCTGCAAATGGATCCCGAGAAGCTCTCTTCCGTTCTAAAATGGCCTCGTCCTGAAGGTTTGAAGGCGATACAGCGATTCCTGGGCTTCGCTAATTATTATCGTCTTTTCATCCCACACTTCTCGTCTCGGACTGCTCCCATATCTGCACTTACCCGTAAGGGGGCTAACCCCAGGACATGGTCGCCTGAAGCCGAGGAGGCCTTCCTTTCCCTAAAGAAAGCCTTCGCCTCTGCTCCCGTCCTGCACCGTCCGGACTGTAATAAACAATTCTACCTGGAGGTTGATGCCTCCTCCTCCGGAGCCGGAGCGGTGCTCACCCAGAAGTCTTCTACCGGGAGAATGGTAACGTGCGGCTTCTTCTCCAAAATCTTCTCCTCGTCGGAGCGCAACTACTCCATTGGAGACCGGGAATTGCTAGCCATCAAATTGGCACTGGGAGAGTGGCGCGATCTGCTTGAAGGGGCTCTCTACCCGGTAATTATCTACACGGATCACAAAAACCTGGCATATCTCCAAAATGCCCAGAGACTCAATCCTCGCCAGGCCCGGTGGTCGTTGTTTTTTGCCCGCTTCGACTTCATTCTTCATTTCCGTCCGGCGGACAAGAACGTCAAAGCTGATGGCTTGTCCCGGTCCTTCCTGTCCTCCGATCAAGAGGAGGAACCTACGCACATCATCGACTCCTCCAAGGTGATGAATGTGGCCCCCTTGGATCTGACTCGTCTTCCACCCGGTAAGACGTTCGTAGCTGTGCCAGATCGGGAGAGGGTTCTTCGCTGGGGACATTCTTCTAAACTAGCTGGCCATGCTGGCCAAAAGAAGACCTTCCAACTTATTACCCGGCATTACTGGTGGCCTACCCTGCGTAAGGACGTGGTAGACTTCGTCGCGGCCTGTTCATCCTGTGCCCGTAACAAAGTTCCCCGACATCTACCTGCCGGCCATCTCCTGCCCCTTCCCGTACCTGCTGCTCCTTGGCAACACATCGCTATGGACTTTATCACCGACCTTCCAGTTTCTGCCGGTTGTACTGTCATTTGGGTTGTCGCTGACCGTTTTTCTAAGATGGCCCACTTCATTCCCCTGCCTGGTCTTCTGTCTGCACCCGAGCTGGCTAAAGACTTTATCCGCCACATCTTCCGTCTCCATGGTCTGCCCCTCCACATCGTGTCGGATCGTGGGGTTCAGTTCACCTCTCGCTTCTGGAGAGCCACATGTAAGCTGCTGGACATTACCCTGGATTTCTCCTCCGCTTACCACCCTCAGTCCAATGGTCAAGTGGAGCGGATCAATCAGATCTTGTCCAGCTACCTCCGGCACTTCGTTGATGCTCACCACTCGGACTGGGTGGATCTCTTACCATGGGCCGAGTTCTCTTATAACAACCATGAGAGCGAGTCCTCTTCCAAATCCCCGTTCTTTATAGTCGGTGGCCAACATCCCCGGATTCCACTTCCTGTCTCCGTTTCTGTGGACAACCCTGCTGCGGAGTCTCTTGTCAGCGAATTTTCTACTATTTGGGAGAGCACCAGGTCCGCTCTTCTTCTCTCCTCTGAGCGGATGAAGAGATATGCTGATAAGAGACGTCTGGATCCGCCCCAATTCCGTCCGGGAGACAAGGTTTGGCTCTCATCCAAACATGTGCGGCTCAAAGTACCCTCCTACAAGTTGGGTCCTCGATTCATCGGCCCCTTCGAAGTCCTCAGGCAAATTAACCCTGTGGCCTACAAATTAAAACTCCCGGCCACCCTACGGATCCCCAACTCCTTCCACGTATCTCTCCTCAAACCCGTTGTCTTTAACTTTTTTTCCAAAAATCCAGGTGCCCCTCCTGCTCCGGTTTCCGCTGATGACATCTTTGAGGTAGAGAGTATTCTGGCCTCCAAGAGGGTAAGAGGAAAAACCTTTTTTCTGGTAGATTGGAAGGGGTTTGGTCCTGAGGAGAGAACTTGGGAACCCAGGGAGAACGTCAACGCCCCGCTTCTCCTTGAGAAATTTCTTTCTGGCCAAAAAAAGAGGGGGCCTAAAGGGGGGGGTACTGTAGCATCGGCGTCTCTGCCCCGTTCTAGGCAGAGACACCGTCCCTCTCACCTCCCCGCTCCTGGCGCGGCGTCCTCCAGCGCTTCTCTCCCCGCTGCTTCCGGCACGCGCTCCTTCCCCGGCAGTGTGCTTAGGGCGCGCGCGCTCCCCCTCTCTTAAAGGGACCGCGCGCGCCGTCCTAAGGAGTCCCCGGCCAATTGCCGGAGGACCTCCCATATAAAAGGCACCTCCTCCAAAATGGAGGTGCCCGAGCAATGTTGTAGCACTGTTCACTACTCTGCTTCAGCCCTCAGGTCAGGTCCCGTTGCCAGTTACCTGCCAGATACCTGCCAGATTCCTGCCAGTCTGCTGTCTAATTCCTGCCTGATATCCTGCTACCTGCCTGCTAGCCTGAGGTCCGACGGTCTGCCCTCCAACTTCTGTCAGTCTGTCTAAGGACCAGCTTGCCCACTCACCTGGGAGCGCACATCTTCTACCTGCCTGCTTGCCTGAGGTCCGACGGTCTGCCTTCCAACTCCTGTCAGTCTGTCTAAGGACCAGCTTGCCCGCTCACCTGGGAGCGCTCATCTGCTGCCTGTCTGCTAGCCTACCAGGAGGCTCTGCCGTCACGTGCTGTGACCACCCGCCTGTCCAGAGACTCCTGCCCGCTCACCTGGGAGCGCTCATCTGCTACCTGTCTGTTGGTCTTCCTGGAGGCTCCGCCGTCACATGCTGTGACCACCCGTTTATCCAGAGACTCTCGCCTGCTCACCTGGGAGCTCACGTCTATCATCTGCCGCCACAGGTCGTACCAATCCTTTACCCAGAGACTGCCCCGGTCACTTGCCGTGACCTCCTGCCCGTTCATCCAGAGACTGCCCCGGTCACTTGCCGTGACCTCCTGCCCGTTCATCCAGAGACTGCCCCGGTCACTTGCCGTGACCTCCTGTCCGTTCATTCAGAGACTGTCCCAGTCACCTGCTGTGACTGCCTGCCCGTCTACCCTGGTCGCCACCCGCTCCCTTACAAGGACCGCCCCCTTGTATAGTAGCTCAGAGGTTCCGCCTCCCAGACCCGTTACAGCTACACAGTGTCTTGTTTTAGTGTACTGTTTCCTTAATAAGGTTAGAGGTATTTTGTGCTGATTCCCTCTAGTGCATAGGGAGCTTGCCTATGATGCGACAGGGGTTATGAGCCGTTTATACTGGACATTGGAGGTACAATAATTTTAAAAAATTAATTATTTTAAGGATCTAATAAAGGTTATATTTTAAAAGTTTTTCCTCTTGGCTGATATATATTGTTAATACTGAGGTTTATAAGTGAATACTGCCGTAAGTTTAAGCAGTCTGGCGCCACATATACGCCAAAATTTTCCCCCTAAGTAACCCCTTGGCCGATTCCCATAGTAATGTGGGATCGTTTTGGTGTGCCAAGTTGTCCGACAAGAATTCCTGCCACCATAAGTTGAGAGGGGAAATAAATGAATCATCTTTGCAAAAGTAATCTGGAAATCTGCATAAGAAATCAGAGCCCCGAGGGAATTTCTTTGATAGTTCCAAATTTACTGGAGCATGGTCTAAAATCACAATATTATCAATGTGTACAGTTATCAATTTAGCTAACAGAGAAGGAGAGATAAAAATCTAGTCGATTTGAGACCAAGAGTCGTTGGCGTGTGAGAAATGCGTGAAGTCTCTATTGCTAGGGTTCAGGAACCTCCACGAGTCGATTAATTGGCAGGTGGACATAAGAGGTGCTAGCGCTTTGTCATGAGAGCTTGTTGATTGCGGAGTACCAGCAGTATTTTTCCTATCCTCGTGGACTGAAACCACCGAATTAAAATCTCCACCTACTATTTTATTAGGATTGGAGACGAGCAAAAGTCTAGTCTCCAAATGTTTGAAAAAAGATTTGTTTCCTATATTAGGGGTATATACATTATAGATAGAGAAGGTTCCATAAGATGTGGTTAATGTTAATTGTATCAACCTTCCCTCTCCATCCTGTTGTTGGCTTATGATCTGGTGTGTAAATTGTTTATTAATAAGGATTAAGACCCCAGCTTTTCTATCCACAGACGATGAGCCATAAACACCACCCACCCACAATTTTTTCATCCGGGGGAAATCTGCTTCCGGTAGATGTGTTTCCTGTAGGAGGGCTATGTCAAGCTTTAAACATTTTAAATGTCTAAGGACTTTCATTCATTTTTGGGCAGATCTCAAACCTTTAACATTCCATGACACGATAAACATATTCAGGGACTGTAAGAATAAACATGACTGGTGAAATACTTACAAGACAATGATATGTAACTAGATTATATAATAAGGAGCAATTCTCGAACATGTGTAACAAATTTAAGTAACAATAAACCAAATTTTAGAAAACTGACCTAGCAAGAGTGTAGACACTTTGTATCTGCTCGCTAGGAAAAAAAACTTTCCCCTGGGCTTCACTTCTGCCCAACCATGTGTGTAACACTACAAATTACAATTTAACCCCCTTTTTCTATGTTGTTTTTCATAAAAATTCTTCTTCCATTTTGATCCCTTATTGATTCCATTCTCCCCTCCCACCACACTTATGGAAAATAATAACTTTAGTCAAAGTTGTAAAAGTCTGAGAGGGGAGACGGTCGGAAGCAACTGCCTCCATAATACCATTACTCTGGAGTCTCCAGGTGTATAAAAGGAGAAACTCACTGAATCAATGGTTGTTACAGCTCTGGCCTCCTTTGTCTCCTCGCCTCGTAGATCCCTTAGGGGACCGTGAGCAAGAAGGAGTTTCATCCTGGTGGATCCGTTCAGGGCTGGCCCTTTAACAGGTGAAATAAATTCCCGGAAAGAGCCATCTGTGTCCTTCAAGCGTAGAATAGCCGAGTAGCGGAGTTGAAAGCAATTTTTTTCTTTGAAGTCTTGTGCATATGGAGCTGAAGGACGTCCTTTTTCTGGTTACTTCGATGGAGTAGTCTTCAAAAAGCAAGATTTTATGGCCTTGAATGATCAATGGGTGGTTTAGTTGTTCGTATGCTCGAATAATGTCCGCTTTATCATTGAAGTCCAGAAATTTCATGATGACCTATCTTGGCCTGATTCTACTCTGGGCCCCAGAGGTAGCAGGTGGAGGACCAATTCTCTGAACCCTTTTCACCTTTTTTACCTTCGGGTAGTTTTAGTGCTTTTGGGACTTCATTTTCACATAGGGGTTTCAGGGTGTTCTGAAGATACGATTCAGGTAGACCCACCAAACGCAGATTGCTTCTACGAGAGTGATTCTCAAGGTCATCTATACGGTCTCTCAAAATTATGTTTTCACGAACAATAGCAGATATTTTGGAATGGTCCTCTTTTGAATCATCCTCGATGTTCGATATTCGTGATTCTAACTCGGTAAGCTTTTCAGCTTGTTCATCCTGTCTGGCTTGTAGATCCATCAGGGCAGTGTTTAGTGTGGATTGTATTATGGTTTCGATTTTGGGTAATAGCCTAGCAGTGACCTCAGCCGCTAGTTCTGAAGGGTCCATTTGTGTCTCACCTTTCCTTGAAGTAGAATTGCGGGGCATTTTGGGGGGTTGACACAAATCCTCTCCACCTTCAGATTGGGCGGGATGTTCATCTTGGTCAAAAGTAGGAGCCATTTTAGGAAGATTGGAGATGTCAGAGTGGTTGGAGAAGGTAGATTGTTTTTGCCCGCTACGGAGAAGGTAGTGGTCCATATAGGCCAGTGATATTGTTTGAAGATGGCCTTCAGCTGTGTGAAATTTTCGAAGAATCGCTGAGCTGCAAGAATCAAGAATTAGGAGCACGGAGTAGATGTACAGGGGGGGTGGACATGAACGGTTAATCAGAACTCACATGGTCGGTGCCTGAACAGGAAGACTCACAGATTCATAGTTCGTAAACTGTAGCTACTGCATGATAAGAAATGGAAAAATCACCAGAGCAGATTATCTACTGACCAGTAATAGATTGTATATGTGGGGCCAAAGCTGGTTATTAAATGGCCCTGGAGAGTTGAATGGTATCACAAGAGTAGTGAGTGAACAATAATTGTAAGGTAAAGAATATTTATACCGTGTTAGCCAGTAGATAGAACAATATTGGAATCTGAGAGTCCTCAGTGGTTGATACCTTTTAATGGCTAACTGAAAAAATGGTAAACATAGCAAGCTTTCGAGACAGCTCAGGTCTCTTCTTATTAGCCTGGAGAAGAGACCTGAGCTGTCTCGAAAGCTTGCTATGTTTACCATCTTTTCAGTTAGCCATTAAAAGGTATCAACCACTGAGGACTCTCAGATTCCAATATTGTTCAATAATTGTAATAAATTGAGGCTGTAATGTCCTTGTGGTCCACAAGATGGCGCTTGAAGTGAATAGTGAAAAGTAGCTGTTATATTTCAAATGTCCACTGGATGGACTTTAAGTATAAAATTAGGAATTGCTTTTCAATTATAGGTAAATCCCCTTTTTTCTCATAAGTTGCTCCTTTTATTTCTTGTTAATAGGGACAAAAAGTTCACATTGGGGACTTTAAATGTCAAAAGAGAATTTTGTCATTTGCTGTGAATCAGTGGAAAAACAAGTGATTTCCTATGGGGTTAGAGATCTGTGGCTCTCAATAGGTGTTAGATAAAAATGCTGAGGAAGGGAGAAGTGTTTATCTTATTTTGAATAGATTTAGTAGAGATGCAGTCAATTTGAAGCTCCTGCTTCAGTGTCTCTATATGAGAATTGCAGGTTTAGCAAGATGGCGGCTGTTCTTGTGGCGGGAAAGCCCCTAATGGCAGGGACAGGGTGGCCAAGGCGGCTCCAGCAGGATTCTCCACGTCACGGGCCCAGCGCCCCTCAGGACCACCGCGGCACCCCCCAGAGAAGACCGCGGTCCCACCAACAGCAGCGCAACAGACGGTGAGCACGGAGTCCAGGCCGGTAAGCTCTTTGTGTTTGTGTGTTGTGGCACCCCAGGGGTCCGGTTGCCACAGTGGCATTGCCTCCCTCAAAAGAGGTAATGCCATGCCTGGAAGCAAGCAGGGATCCCCTAGTCAGGGATACTAAACATGCAACACTTTCCTGGCTCCAGACCAGCAAGGGGAGTCCCCTCCCCTTGGCAACTGGGATCTGGGGGCAGGGTTAGTTAGTCTTAGTGTCAGGAGTTGAAGCGAGGACGTCGAGGAGAGAGGAGCTGGGGACTGGAGCTGTGCGGCAGCTCACCCCAGACGTACCGCACAGAAGAACCGGACACCGGAGTCCCAGGCTGTGGGGCACTGAAGGCCCAGGTGCAGAAACCGGGGGGCAGTAGATTGAAGGTCTCCTGGCCCCATCAGACGCCCGGAGGCTCAGCAGCACCGCAGGGTCCAGCACCGCCACGAGGGTGCGACGCACCAGCAAGGCCCGAGCTGCCTGCCATACGGGTGAGCACAGAAACGCCGCACTCAGGGACGAGGGTCACCGCACCGCTACAAGCAGCAAGGCCAAAGAGTTTAGTGGAAAGGGAAGGCCTCCAACTTTACCTGGCAAGGAGGACTCTTTACTTGCTTCCAGGCTGCCCGGACTTCCACTTCTAGCCAATACCCTAGTCCCGGCTTGTCTAATCAGCACCAGTAAAGACCCTGGGACTGCACTTCCTTGTCTCTGTGTTTCTTGCTGCGCCATCAACCTCTGCACTACAACGCCCAGCACAACCTGCAACATCATCTACACTGCCCTGGAGCTAGCTCTTCCTGTGGAGAGCAACACCATCCCTGCTGCAGTAACATCAGCTTCAGAAGACTGCTCCACAGCGGCGGCTCCCTTTAGCCGCATACCACAGGTGGCGTCACGAACTTTAATATAAACTATAAAAATCCCCTGTAAATATAACCCCTTTCATTGACCGCCCTGGGTCACGGACCGGGTCACCGCCACTGTGACATTCCCCCAGCATCCACCGGCACGGCACCGAGTACCCCACGGCCCGGGGGGTGCGTCAGTGTGACCGAGACTGTCCCTTCACTCTGCCGCACCAGTACCTGGATCTCCGTTGTTGCCGATCTCCACGGCACGGAGGTGGCGGTGACTCACACCGTGTGTCTCTACACCGCCGTCTCAGTCCGCAGGTGATCCAGATCGGGACCCCCACAGTTCGCCACAAGCGCTCCTCCATTGTCACAGCAGGGCATGCCGCGGATCCCACAGGGAGGAGAGGCCGCGGCTTTGGGCCTCCAGGTAGGTCCGGGTTCGCCGGGTAGTGAGGAGACCTCCCCTATGCACCGGTCTGCAACCGAGGGGTCCAGGGACCTCTACTATGACCCTGGGCAATTGAGATGGGGAAGAAAAAAGCCTTTAAATGGGCTAAATTCAGCCTAATTCAGGGAGCTTCTATGAAGTGCGAATGCCTCCCTCAGCAGCAGGCCACGCCCCCCTCTCATCTTTTTAAGTGGGAGAACTTGCACAATTGGTGGCTGACTAAATACTTTTTTTCCCCACTGCATCAGGGCATTTTTTTT
Organism: Phyllobates terribilis; assembly: GCF_046119375.1. Lineage (NCBI taxonomy): Eukaryota > Metazoa > Chordata > Amphibia > Anura > Dendrobatidae > Phyllobates > Phyllobates terribilis. Next base: position 25,612,182 of record NW_027362761.1, on the reverse strand, counting down.
TTTGCTCTTAATCTTGATTATTTGCTTAAAAATCAATACAGTACACCATTTTACTGCTCCATTTTCTTGTTAGCAGAATACATCCAGATTTTTTTGATTTTACTCTCATTGCTGTATTGTGGAAGCAGAGAAACTTCTCCATCAGACGTGATCCCATATTACTGCAGTAATAATACAGACATTTTGTGGAGCGTGCCAAATATTCCACTCCATTTAAAGAGGTTAAATTGGCAAGTCTTTATACCAAAGATCATGCAGTGTTTTTATATATATATTTTTTAAATTTATTTGGCCTTGCAAAGAATATTTCTTAACATTTCTTCCAGGAAAATCCATTTTTGCTTCGTTTTTGTATGTTTTATTGTCAGTCCTTAAAAGTGGTATTGTCAGAGACCAACTGTGAATACGTTTGAACACACAACTGCGAGACTTTAAATGGAGTATAATATTTTGACACGCTCCCAGTTGTGTTTTGTTGAACCTATTCACACTTGGTAGCTGACCAATACCATATCTATAAGGCCACTTCCAAAAACTGTGGTCGTCAGACGTATCAGATATGTCTGCTGTACTAATCCTGAAATTTTTGGGAGCGTGTCAAAATATTATACTCCATTTAAAGTCTCGCAGTTGTGTGTTCAAACGTATTCACAGTTGGTCTCTGACAATACCACTTTTAAGGACTGACAATAAAACATACAAAAATGAAGCAAAAATGGATTTTCCTGGAAGAAATGTTAAGAAATATTCTTTGCAAGGCCAAATAAATTTAAAAAATATATATATAAAAACACTGCATGATCTTTAGTATAAAGACTTGCCAATTTAACCTCTTAATCCTTGCAAGCTTCAACACAATGTTGACAAGGTAGACAGCAGCAGTGGTCGGTCACCTAGACAACGAGTAAACTCCTTCATGATGGTAGAGGCCACCATCTCCTTAGCTTGCTGCTACTTTTCTATGGGAATGAGCTTGTCTCCAACCAGCCAGGAATATCCAGCGAATGGCACGTCATGGTTTGGTATGAGCACCCAGTACCAGAAGCAAAGCCATCCACAATTTCCATATCTCAGGAATTTTATTTGGTAGACTGGCTCCTGTGAGGTTTCTACTCACTTGGGAGCGTTGGTAGGCAAAACAGGAAACGTTTCCATTTAAAAGTCAATTCTGGTTTATTGCGGTGTTATAAACCAGCCATAGGCAAAGGAAAATAAACAGCCTTTAGTTCAAGCAAACAAAATAAATAGTTCTTTATGCAAAGTCTCTTCAGAACCAGTCCTAGTCACAGCATCCAATGCTGTAGCTCAGTTTGCAGATACTACACAGGAGGAACTCTTCCTCCTCACATAGAGACCATGTGTCAAACAACCGACTCCATCTCTCCAGACCCGCCCATCTCTCCGGCTACCCCTAAAACCTTGGCCCCTATACACCAAACAATCCTCTTAGTGCTTTCGTGCACTAGTGCAACATCCCAGGATTACATCACAGACGACAGCCATCTCTATGATTCATACTTCCCATCAACTATGTGTCCGTTAGCCACCTTACACTGCCCAAACATTAGATTCTTACAAAGATGCTGAAGACACTGAGTGGCAGTAGGTGCAAGTGTGTACAGCATAACCTATTTGTTAGATATCAGAGAGAGAACAGAATTGGGCTTTGCCAAGGTGCCAGATTGCATTTTAAGTCTTATAGATTGCTGGAGCCAGTCCACAGTAAAAAAGCAGCCATAGAGTGTTCGGGAACCTTCACACAGACTTTTCTTAGCCAGGGCTGCTTCCATAAGCAATGGCAGCCCATCCAACACCAGCTAACACTTCTCAGTGGTACTAAGACACATAAAGATCTTTACGCCGTGAATTTCATGACTACAGAGTTGGACAATGGCCTGATCTGCAATGTGTTTTGAGAAATAATGCATAAGCAAAGCCACGATTTACAGTAGGCCACTGAAGGTCCTCACTAAGCAAAACTCATACAGCTTTCCCACAGACTGAAAGAGGGGTATATATGCATCTTCTTCATGTATCTCCTGAGGAATATTGCCAATAAAAATTTCAGAACCAAGTGGAGGAGATTCTCCAACCCAAACTGGAGGGGGGCCACCATATTTCCTTTGTTCATTCTCTTGCATCAGTGATGCATTAGAGCTCCTCATCCACTCATGAGTCCAGATTTATTTTTGCTGTTCACAGAGTTGAGCCATATCTGAGGCTCACAGGCTGCACTGGCTGCTCCCTTCTGCTCCATGGCTCCTCTCCTGCAGTGTTTGTGTCTCTTTGGATAAAGCCATGCTACCAAGCTAACGGTCTGCAGAGAGCCTGATCTTTGATTCTCCTTGTAAAGTCTCTTTCAATTCTGCGTCTCTAATCTCAAGCTACAGAGGCATATGTTCCTTAAATAGTTCAATTGTCCTTTGAAGTACACATCTGTGGCACCCCAGGGGTCAGGTTGCCACAGTGATAGAAATATCATGTTTGAGAGCAAGTGGGAGCTTCCTTGTCAGGAGCACTTAACATGCAAAACCTCCTGTCCCAGACCAGATAGGGGAGGAATCTGCCCTATATAAACTGGATCTGGGGCGGGGTTAGAAGAGAGAGTGAAGTTCCAGAGGAAGGGACAGAACAGCAGTAAGGAGCTTTGTAGGAGCCAGGAACTGAAGACCAGGGACTTGAGCTAAGCAGAGTTCGTCCTGGCAGAAGACGCTAAGAACCGGACACAGGAGTCCGAGGCTGTGAGGACTTATATATCCAGCAGCAGAAACCAGCCGGCAGGGGATTTCAGGTCCTCTGGCCATAGGAAGCCCGGAGGCTCAGTCACACACAAGGGACCGGTACCGCCATCGAGGAGCGGAAGCTACCAGGGGTCCAAGTCACCAGCCATACGGGTGAGCACCACACGGTATACTCAGGGACGTGGGCTACTACAGGACTTCAGCAAGGTAGCCAGGAAGAGTGCAGTCAGACGGGAAGGCCTACAACTCCACCTGGCCAGGGGGATTCTTGTTTGCCCACAGACTGACCAGGCCCCTAATGCTAGCCAGTACTCCCGGGAGGGTCTGCTTTATTACCACCAGTAAAAGACCCTGGACTGCATCACTGACTCTATGTGATTTATGCTGCACCCTGCACCATCACCCCCAGCATCCTACTACACTGCCCTGAGGCTACACGCTTCCCGTGGGGAGTTATTCTATCTCTGTGCTGCATATCTACATCAGCCTCAGCGGTCTGCCTTGTAGCGGCGGTCCTCCCTGACCGCAATCCACGGGTGGCGTAGTCAGACATTCAAAACCCTACAAATAGTCTGCCACAGCATTTAGTCTGACCACCCTGAGCCACGGGATCGGGTTGCCACAACTACCCCCATCATTGCACTGAAGCCCGGTTCCGAGTGCCCCACGGCCCTGGGAGCGAGTCACATCCACAGGTCAAGGATTAGGGAGGGTATTATTCCACAGGGCTCAGGTCTCATTGTTTCAGCCTTTAATCAATTTACATAGTTTTTATAGCAGGGGGCTCTTGTGAATAAAAATCTAGCTGGCTTTAGTATAATATTCAATTAGCATAGTAACAAACATCATTGTTTCAGAACCAAGAGAAGACATCAATCAGGGTTATACAAATACTGATCTGTCCTTCTTGACCCACCACAGAAATACACATACATCCACAAGTCAACACAAACACAATAATGTATTTCTCTTGGCTTAACAAATCTAACCGTCTGGCTGATTAAGATTATAGGCAGTTTCGTCACAGTAGTGGAGGGCCACAGTTAAAAATGTATTTTCTATAATTAAGTAATGGGTCTCCTATAGTGATGAGCGACCACTAAAATGCTCGAGTACTCGTTGTTCGGGTCGAGCAAATTGGAATACTCGGGTGCTCGACCCGAGCAACGAGTCCAATGTAAGTCTATGGAAAACTCTAGCATTTTTCAGGCGGCTCCCCCCGGCGGTCTGTAGAGGACCTAAAAATTGCCCAAATTGATGGGAACAGTGCTCAAATGACATGGGAACAGCATGGAGAAGACCCCTGGAAGCATTTCTGACTCCCTGGACACTGCTGTCAACAACGTTGTCAGAGTATTATGCCACTTTTACGGACTCACAATAAAACATACAAAAACGAAACCAAAATGGATTTTCCTGGGAAATATGTTAAGGAACATCCTTTTCAGGGTAATGACTTGTATATAAGGCAAAATAAATAACCAAAACCAAAAATACTCCTCCACACCTTGGGCTATGTTCACACGTAGCGTTTTTGATACGTTTTTGCACTTTTGCTTTGCTTTCAACCGTGACAAATGCATTCACTGGGAAATGTCATCTGGCCTCTGGAAGCATTTCTGACGCTCAGATCACTGCCTAAAAGTGTGCCCATCATAAGTGATCCTTGACGCATGCAAAGATGCCTCCCGCCATGGACCTGTCATTGCAGACTTGCAACAATCCCTACCCAATTCCTTGGAATACAAGCGCAAGTATGCAGCCAGCCACCTACCCTCCCACAGGCTGCAATACTATACTGCCAAATTTTTGACAGCTGCTTGCACTTGAAATATGGCCTTTTAGGCTCGTAGAGGCGGAAGCTTTTCACAACCTCATGCCGGCGTCGGCCGGGTGTCCATACTTCGTCCCCAGCCGCCACTATTTCTCCCGGTATCGTCTCCTCCTTCCACAATCACGGGTCCCACAACATTACCCGTGCCCTCTCCAGTGCACTTACTGGGAAGGACCGCTTAACCACAAACACGTGGACAGGTGAATGTGGCCAGGGATGGTAATGAGCCAGTCCACAGCTTTTTTTGCTGAGAGTTGTATTTAGCTCGGTGAAAGGACTGGCATAGAGGGAAACTGTATCTACCCTGAGTGCATTTCTCCCAAGAAGTCCAAAAATGCAGCTTGTTGCAGAAGCAATGGCAGCCCGTCCAACATCAACTCGCACTTGTTGCTGGTGCTTTGACACACAAACATCTTTCTTTCCGCATTTAATTTCATGAATACAAAGTTGGACAATGGCCTGATCTGCAATGCGGTTTGAGAAATATCATGCATAAGCATGTCCGATCCACATTAAAAAAGCAGCCATAGAGTGTCCGGAAACCTTCCCCACACTTTTCTTAGCCAGGGCTGCTTCTCAGCAGGGTTAAACGGTCCCACCAGAGAATCTTCTGGTGTGCCCTGGCTTCTACATCAGGAGAGTTCATGATAGCGCTAACTTTGCAGCTGCTATGGGGCTCTTGAGCGTGGGAAAAGGTGAGCCCTCAGAACCAAATCCTCTGGTGGGCACAATGTTTTTCAATCTGAAACAGCTTCTCAGTGGGAGTTGCATTTCACCACAGCCATATTCTTTAGCTCGGTGAAAGGACTGGCATAGAGGGAACCCGTATCTACTCCGGCTGTCATTTCTCCGTCACCAGGTTCAGCCCATTGTCACACACGACCATGCCTGGCTGTATGTTCAGCTATGGGAGAGCCACAGATCAGGCTGCTGTGTTACAGCTTTCAACAACTCTGCAGCACTGGGCGGTTTGTCACCTAAGCATTAAGCATGTTATCTTCAGCACAGCCTGTTGCCGCTTGGCCAAGGCAGTGCTGCAGTGCTGTCAGCTTGTGACTGATGTGGTCATTTCGGAGATGGAGGAGGAGGTGCAGGAGCTGAACAATGTGATTACATTGAGGTTAAATTGGCGACACTGTTTTTTATACTAAAGAAAGATCCTATTTTGTTTTTTTTTTACGTTATTTTTTAAGACAAATGCATTCACCGGGAAATGTCATTTTAACATTTTACAACCTTATCTGGCAATGTGGTGTGTGACACATCATCAGACACATCCTGTTGTATTTATGATGGAGGGACTCTGAAAGTCATAAAGCCTATTTTTATAGGGCCATCAGACGGCCCTTACTATTCTTAAAAGGCCAGCAGTCGGCCCCCGCTATTGTTAGAGAGCCATCAGCCGGCTATGCTTTATTGTTCCCATTATTAACAGGTGGGTCTCCTATACTGTTATTGCGTATGCAGTGACTGCAAGGGCTGCCAAAAATTTGGACGCAACCCAATACCCCTTTGAAGAGACATAAAGGAGGGTCTCAGTAAAAAAAATGTTCCCATTATAAAGGAGCAGGTCTCCTATAGTGGTAATGCCCATGCTGTGACTGCAAGGGCTGACAAAATTTGGGAAAAACCCCACTAAGAATTTAAAGACACATAGAGCAGGGCCACAGTAACGACAAATTCCCATTAGAAAGGAGAGAGTCTGCTATACAGTTATAGGGTATGCAGTGAGTCCAACGGCTGAGCAATTTTAGGAAAAACCCCACTAAGAATTTAAAGACACATAGAACAGGGCCACAGTAACGACAAATTCCCATTAGAAAGGAGAGAGTCTGTTATACAGTTATAGGGTATGCAGTGAGTCCAACGGCTGACCAATTTTAGGAAAAACCCCACTAAGAATTTAAAGACACATAGAGCAGGGCCACAGTAACGACAAATTCTCATTAGAAAGGAGAGGGTCTCCCATAGTGTTGGCCTATGCAGTGAATGCAAGGGCTGCCAAAATTTGGGGGGCACTCCAATGCCCCTTGGAAGAGGCTAAGAGGGCTTCATAAAAAATGTTCCCATTAGAAAGGAGCGGGTCTCCTGTACTTGGAATGCCCATGCACTAAGTGTATGGGCTGACAAACATTTACCCCTGGGGGGTATACATGAACATACCGTATAATTTTTTTTTTTACAGGCATCATAAACACCCTTTAAAAAAATTATGTGGGTGTTGCATCATGGACCACGGTCACCCTGGTGACATGGTGGTGGAGGATGAGGATGAGGAGAAGGAGGAGGACAAGAGCAAATAGCTAAAATCAGGAAGCGTATACCCATGTGTGGGTGTGAAAAGGTGCATGGGAATTCAGCTCCCAAAAAAATACACTGTATTTGAGTTTATGTTACGCTGCTATCATTCGGTGGTGTTGAGAAGTCTGGCCCAATCCAGCCCTTGTTCATTTTTATAAGAGTCAGACTGTCAGCATTTTCAGTTGACAGGCGGATGCGCTTATCACTTATAATTCCACAAGGGGCAATAAAAACCCACTCTGATAAAACGGTAGCGGCAGGGCAGCCCAGGACCTCCAAAGAGTTGAGAGCCAGTTCATTCCACGTATCCAGCTTGGATACCCAATAATTATAAGGCACAGAGGAATCACGGAGGACGTTGGTACGGTCGGCAAGGTACTCTCTCAGCATCTTCCCAAACTTTGCACTCCTTGTGAGAGTACCCTGCACTTCAGGGCCCGTGCGATGGGAGGGTCTGAGAATACTGTCCCGGAACTTTGACAGTGTTCCACTGCCTCTGCTGGATTGAAGTTGTGTCTCTCTCGCCTGTACTCCTTTGTTGTCCAACGAAGTGTGCCCTCTGCCGCCAGCGTTTTCAGATGGGAATTTTTTTAATAGTTCTGCAGCAAGGGCCTTCTAGTACTGCCCCATTTTTGTAGACCTGTCTGCCTCAGGAACAAGATATATAAAGTTCTCCTTGTAGCGTGGGTCTAGAAGTGTCACCAACCAGTAATGAATGTCATCCAAAATTTTGAGAGCACGAGGGTCAAGGGAAAGGCAGCGTAATGTAAACTCAGCCATGCATGCCAGACTGCTAACAGGCAAGACTTCTGTGTCCTCACCAAGAGAATGACTGACCATGCTCTCCTCCTCCTCCTCTCTGTCCTCTGGCCATGCACGCTGAACAGACGGTATGACAGTTGTGCAGGTAGTACCGTCTATAGCGCATGAAACTAGCTCCTGTTCTTCCTCCTCCTCCTCTTTCTCATTGTCACCCAATCCACATTGGGATGAGATGAGGCTGGGCTGTGTGTAATCACCCTGTATTGTTCCTTGCTCCTTCTCATTGTGCTCCGCCTGCAATGCATCCTCTGTGATTGTGAGCAGAGAGCGTTTCAGAAGACAGAGAAGTGGGATGGTGACGCTAATTATGGCGTCATCACTGCTCACCATCTTGGTGGTGTCCTCAAAGTTTTGGAGGATGGTACATATGTCTGACATCCATGTCCACTCCTGAAGTCTTATGTGTGGAGTCTGAACTGAATACTGACGGCCTTGTTGATGCTGGTACTCAACAACTGCCCTCTTCTGCTCACAAATCCTTCCCAACATCTGCAGTGTAGAGTTCCAACGAGTGGGGACATCATATACCAGTCTGTGAGCCGGAAGCTGCAAACGCTGCTGAAACACGGCAAGGGCAGTAGAAGCTGTAGGTAACTTTCTAAAATGGGCACACGGGTGGCGTACTTTAGCAAGGAGATCCAGCAGCTACGGGTAGGATTTGAGAAACCGCTGAACCACGAGGTTAAGCACATGGGCCAGGCATAGTACGTGTGTGAGCTCGCCTCACCTCAGAGTCGCCACCAGGTTCCGGCCATTGTCACACATGACCATGCCTGGCTGTAGTTTCAGCGGTGTGAGCCACAGATCTGCCTGCTCTTTCAGAGCTGTCCACAACTCTTCAGCGTTGTGCGGATTGTCACCTAAGCATATTAGGAGGATGAGGTGAAGGAGCTGTAGACTGTGGGGTCAACCCTGATTGACCTAGGGCCCTCGATCCTTGGGAGGACATGTTCCGTCACAAGGTCCGACTAGTTCCCGGCTTCCACTATGTTAACCCAGTGTGCCGTCAGCGAGATGTACCATCCCTGCCCACGAGCACTTTTCCACATGTCCGTGGTTAGGTGGACTTTCCCGGTAACTGTGTTGTTGAGGGCACGGCTAATATTTTGGGACACGTGCTTGTGTAATGCGGGGACGGCACACCTGGAGAAATAGTGGCGGCTGGGGACCGAGTACCGAGGGACGGCCGCCGCCATCAGGTTGCGGAATGCTTCCGTCTCCACGAGCCTAAAAGGCAACATTTCAAGTGCAAGCAGTCCAGAAATGTGGCAGTTTAGTATTGCAACATGTGGTTGGGTGGGTGGTTGGCTGCATACTTGCGCTTGCATTCCAAGGACTGTGGTAGGGACAACTGAATGCTGCAAAGGGACAAGGATGTGGACGGTGATGGTTGCAAGTCTGTAATGACAGGTGCAGGGCAGGAGGCATCTTTGCATGCGCCATGGACAGGAGATTGGCATGCACGCACAACAGCAGAAGAGGCAGTGGTGTCACCTGTCGACACGGTTTCTGGACATTGGTGTTCGGCACAGCTAGTCAGGTGCTTTGCTGTCATGTGCCTGAGCATGCTGGTGGTGGTCAGGCTGGTAGTTTTGGTGCTCTTGCTGATGCTGGCCTGGCAGATGTTGCAAATGGCCTTTTTGGGGTTATGTGAACAGTCTTTAAAAAAGAACCAGAATCGGGAAGACCTAACATTTGTACTGGCAACTTCCGTCATGTTGGTGTTCCAGGGAGCAGTTGCCCGCCTTGTGTCTGTGGCCACCACACTGCTTGTTCCTGCCTTTTGTGGTACTATGCCTCCCTCCCCCTGTGTGCTGCTGTCCTCGCTCTGCAAGTCCCCTTGCCAGGTTGGGTCAGTGACGTCATCGTCCACCGCTTCGTTTTCCACTTCCACACCCTGGTCCTCTTCCTGACTTTGCCCATTGTGTCTCAGCATTATCCACCTCTTGCGACAGTAATTGCACTTTTCCACCGTCACCTTCGGGTGACCATGGCTGCTCAAATCGCTACATGCTATCTTCTGTTGCCCTTCTCGAAGCGGGCCGGTTGAAAGGCCTGAATTTATCGATGGAAAAGTGAACAGCTCTTGGGGTAACCCTGGACTCTAATCTCTCCTTCAAACCACATATCCAAGCTCTTTCCACTTCCGAGCGGACGAGCGAGAGGCCAGAATCTATGAGCGGAAAGATGAACAAAACAGCTCTTCGGAGTGTCCAAGTGTGGGATTAGTTGTCTCAGGGCACTCGGATTGGTGGAAGGAAGGTGGATCAGGGTGAGGAAGATACCTAATCCAAGTAAAAAAAAATCTACCGGATCAGCACATTCCTCAACCATGAATCTACAAAAGCACGTCATCACCATCTCCCTTCTTGACGACTGCAACCTCCTGCTCTGTGGCCTCCCTTCTAACACTCTTGCATTCTTCAAATCTATCATAAATTCTGTTGCCCGAATAATCCACCTGTCCCCTCGCTATTCCCTGGCCTCTCCTCTGTCAATCCCTTCACTGGCTCCCCATTGCCCAGAGACTCCAGTTCAAAACCCTAACCTTGGCATGCAAAGCCATCCATAACCTGTCTCCTCCATACATCTGTGACCTAGTCTCCTTGTACTTACCTGCACGCAAGCTCCGATCCTCGCAAGATCTACTTCTCTACTCCCCTCTTATCTCCTCTTCCCACAATCGCATACAATATTTCTCCCATGCATCTACCCTTCTCTGGAACTCTCTACCCTACTGTAACATCCCTGGCGGCGTGCTGGCATGGCTTACCACCTCCCACCATGCAAGACCGCCATCTTATCTATCAGTCCAGGCTGCACACTTTGCTCCAGTACCTGCTGTGTTCATGTCTCTTGTCTGATTGCTTAGGGCGGCGGCGCGGTTACTGCCTGCTTCTTATAGTTACTGTGTGCACAGTCTTAATGCGTCCCCAGCCTATTGCTGTGAGTCACTGGATACTTAAACCCCCTCCACCCAGTAGGAGGTGCCTGAGCAACACTTTCTTTCAGTGTGTTCTGTGCAACTGAATTGCCAGGTCCTGTCCTGTATCTTGTCTGTTTCCGCCACCCTGGGGGCTGTATACCCAGGCCTGTTACATGTATCTGTGACTTCTATTCAGTTCTGCCACCCTGGGGGCTGTATACCCAGGCCCATTACCTGCATCTGTGACTTCTAGTCTGTTTTTGCCACCCTGGGGGCTGAGTTCCCAGGCTCGTTCCTGTGTCTTGTTCCTCGTTCAGTTCCTGTCTGAAAAGAGTCCTAGCCCGTTACTTGTTTGTTTCTATGTCTGTATCTTCCCTTTTCCTGCAGTGTCTGAACCTGCACCTAACTCCAACTCGTTGTCTCTCTACTTTTGTTTGTGAGCTTAGTGTCCACTCGCTACTTCATTGTAAGTACCTTGTGTGTATGTGCTCTTCTCTGCTTGTCTACCGCACTTGCGGGTTTTGCTCTGCTCTGCTTGTCTACCGCACCTGCGGGTTTTGCTCTGCTCTGCTTGTCTACCGCACCTGCGGGTTTTGCTCTGCTCAGCTTGTCTACCGCACCTGCGGGTTTTGCTCTGCTTTGCTTGTCTACCGCACCTGCGGGTTTTGCTCTGCTCGTCTACCACACCTGCGGGTTTTGCTCTACTCTGCTTGTCTACCGCATCTGCGGATTTTGCTCTGCTCTGCTTGTCTACCGCACCTGCAGGTTTTGCTCTGCTCTGCTTGTCTACCGCACCTGCGGGTTTAGCTCTGCTCTGCTTGTCTACCGCACCTGCGGCTCTGTTCCTGTATCCCAGTCTGTACTGGTCCCTATCCTGCCTGCGTTCCTACCTGCCAGTACCCACCTGTCTGCATACCAGCCGTGCCTGCCAGTACCCACCTGTCTGCATACCAGCCGTGCCTGCCAGTACCCACCTGTCTGTATGCCAGCCTAACCTGCCTGTTCCTGCATTCCCGGTGTCGGTCAACAGCTGTGACCGGGGTCTGACCTGGAGTAGCACCTGGTCCCTCTGCTCGGCTCCTCCCTGGTTCACGGAGTCGACTGAGCCTCCGTGCAACCTTGGTCGGACCGAGTTGATACTTAGTCACACCCCTCCAGGCACTCTTCGGTTCATGGTCCAGTGGGATCACTAACCACGCTCACGCTAGTCAGTCCGGACGTGTGCGTAAGACCCACCATTTCTGACACTCGCCTACTGTTGAAATCTTCAAAAAGCACCTGAAGACCTACCTTTTGCGACATGCGTACAACCTGCAGTAACCCTCATTCCACCATACCGCTGCATGACCAGCTCTATCCTCACCCATCCTTTGTAGACTGTGAGCCCTCGTGGGCAGGGTCCTCTCGTCTCCTCTCCTGTACCAGTCGTCACATTTTTGTTCAAGATTATTGTAATTGGTTTTGCGATGTATACCCCTATTTCAAATGTAAAACGCCATGGAATAAATGGCGATAAAGTAATAATAATAATAATAATGTGGTCCAGACTCACATCTACTGAGACTGGACCATGTGGAACACAGGGTGGTGGTGGTGGCCAACTGACTGGAAGCTTTATCTGCTATCCAACGAACAATCTTTTCACACTGATCTGGCTTCAATAGTGGTGTTCCGCGGCTCCCTAGAAATTGGGACAGTGAGATAGTTCGACATGACGTGGGTGTTTCTTGTGCTTCCTCAGCAGGCACAGTTTAATCATGCCCACGACCTCTGCGTGCACTATCACCATCACCATAACATCCACTTCCCTGTCCCTTGACACACACCTTGCCCATTTTAAATGGAGTTTAAGATTTGTCACGTTGCCAAAAATGTCTGTATTACCGCAGTAATGTAGCGTCGGCGTCCCTGCCCTCTGCTAGGCAGGGACGCTGTTCCCCTCACCTCCCTGCTCCGAGCCCGGCGTCCTCCTCCCGCTCTGCTGGCAGCGCGCGCTCCTTCCCGGCCACTGTGCTTAGGGCGCGCGCGCGCGCTCCCTCCCTCTTAAAGGGGCCGCGCGCGCCGTCCTAAGGAGTCCCCGGCCAATGGCCGGAGGACTTCACCATATATAAGGCACCTCCTCCAAAATGGAGGTGCCCGAGCAATGTTGTTGCACTGTTCACTACTCTGCTTCAGCCCTCAGGTCCCGTTGCCAGTTACCTGCCTGATTCCTGCCAGAGTCCTGCCAGTTTGCTGTCTGTTTCCTGCCTGATATTCCTGCTACCTGCTTGCCAGCCTGAGGTCCGACGGTCTGCCTTCCTACTCCTGTCAGTCTGTCTATGGACCAGCTTGGCCGCTCACCTGGGAGCGCACATCTGCTACCTGCCTGCTAGCCTTCCTGGAGGCTCCGCCGTCACGTGCTGTGACCACCTGCTATTCCAGAGACTCCTGCCCGCTCACCTGGGAGCACTCCTCCGCTACCTGCCTGCTAGCCTTCCTGGAGGCTCCGCCGTCACGTGCTGTGACCACCTGCTATTCCAGAGACTCCTGCCCGCTCACCTGGGAGCGCTCCTCCGCTACCTGCCTGCTTGCCTACCTGGAGGCTCCGCCGTCACGTGCTGTGACCACCTGCTATTCCAGAGACTCTTGCCCGCTCACCTGGGAGCGCTCATCTGCTACCTGTCTGTTGATCTTCCTGGAGGCTCCGCCGTCACATGCTGTGACCACCCGATTATCCAGAGACTCTGGCCTGCTCACCTGGGAGCTCACGTCCATCATCTGCCGCCACAGGTCGTACCAATCCTTTACCCAGAGACTGCCCCGGTCACTTGCCGTGACCTCCTGCCCGTTTATCCAGAGACTGCCCCGGTCACTTGCCGTGACCTCCTGCCCGTTCATCCAGAGACTGCCCCAGTCACTTGCCGTGACCTCCTGCCCGTTCTTCCAGAGACTGCCCCGGTCACTTGCCGTGACCTCCTGCCCGTTCATCCAGAGACTGCCCCGGTCACTTGCCGTGACCTCCTGTCCGTTCATTCAGAGACTGTCCCAGTCACCTGCTGTGACTGCCTGCCCGTCTACCCTGGTCGCCACCCGCTCCCTTACAAGGACCGCCCCCTTGTATAGTAGCTCAGAGGTTCCGCCTCCCAGACCCGTTACAAGTAATATAGGATCACGTCTGATGAGATGACCACAGTTTTAGGCAGTGCCCTGGGAGTCAGAGATGCTTCCAGGGTTCTTCCCCATGCTGTCCCCATGTCACACACCACATAGCCAGATAAGGTAGCAAAATGTTAAAATGAGATTTCCTGGTGAATGCATTTTTCACCGTTGAAAGCAATGCAAAAACGCATAAAAAACGCTATGTGTTAACATAGCCCAAGGTGTGGAGGAGCATTTTTGGTTATTTATTTTGCCTTATATATAAGTCATTACCCTGGAAAGGATGTTCCTTGACATATTTCCCAGGAAAATCCATCTTGGTTTTGATTTTGTATGCTTTATTGTGAGTCCATAATAGTGGCGTAATATCTCTGACAACATTGTTGACAGCAGTGACCTGGGAGTCAGAAATGCTTCCAGGGGTCTTCCCCATGCTGTTCCCATGTCATTTGAGCACTGTTCCCATTGATTTGGGCAATTTTTAGGCCCTCTACAGACGGCCGGGGAGGGGCCGACGGAAAAAATGTTTCCCATAGACTTACATTGGGCTCGTTACTCGCTCATCACTATAAACAAGCAAATCTCTCCCTGACTCAGTAGCATCTCTTCCTATTCATCCTGTTTCCGGGGTAGACTGTAACGAGCATAGCGGCAACAGGTCGTATATAGACCTTATGACGCTCTGCGGCCAGCCAATCACTGTAATTCCCACAACCTACATGGCTACGGCATTACAGTGCGTGGCAAACAATCCCTGCATATTCATTGGCTCTCTAAAGAGCGCCAAACATGCAGGGCAGGGACCAGAGCTCCCGCCCAAGCATCACAGTGCTCGGCGAGTATTTTCAGGTTGCTCGGGCGGGCGAGTACCAAGTAGTGGCGAGCATGTTCGCTCATCACTAGTCTCCACCTATTGGGTTGGCTGAAGTGGAAAAGGTTTTGTTCTCCATTATACTACTTCTACTTTAGCGAAATTGATGCTACTTTGTTGGTGTTTGGCTCTAATTTAGGTCTCCATCTCCTGGGTTGGCTGTAGTGGAAGAGGTTTTGGTCTCCATCCATTAGTATAGTTATACTGTAGTGAAATTAATTATTTGGTGTAGATATTGTTATCCACAAAGGGGTACAAAAACATGATAAACTCAAAATTGGTTTTCAATAAAACACCATCAGCCGCCGCATCAAACGCATCTGCTGCTTCTTCCTCCTCTCTGTTACCATGCAAAGTATTGCCACGCAGATCTCCGACCGCAGAACCTACGGTTGTATACCTGCTCCAGTCAGGCTGAATGAGAGCCCGTCAGCTGTTACAGAAGCAGACATGCCTGCTGTGTTTGTTTCACTGAGCACACCACATGTTTCTCAATCCACTGTAACATCTCCGCCTGCACCTCACTCATGGTCTAGCAATTTGTCAGTTTCACCATACTCCGCCTTCTCTCAGCACTGCAGCCAGCCCTCAGTCCCGCAGTGGTGGTCACGTAAAAGATTGTTTCATACTACACGTGACAAAGCTAAGAGGTTGAACTCCACCATCTCCAATCTCTAGGCTACGGAAATTATGTTCTTAGGCCCTATTTTTTTTAAATTGTTTACAGTCCTGATTGTGTCTCCATCTAGTGGGTTGCCTGTAGGGGAAGAAGTGTCATTCCTAATTCTACAATTAATACTGTCCCAGTCACCTGCTGTGACTGCCTGCCCGTCTACCCTGGTCGCCACCCGCTCCCTTACAAGGACCGCCCCCTTGTATAGTAGCTCAGAGGTTCCGCCTCCCAGACCGGTTACAGTTTGCTCGGGCCATGGAACCCGGTGACACCCAAGCTCCCTCGCTCTCAGACCTCTGTCATGAACTGTCCCGTCAGAGGTCCCAACAGGAGTCCATCCTGGGTCACCTGTGGAATGTCAATTCTCGCCTGGACACTCTGACTGCTCCACCAGCAACCACCGCCAGTGCCATGACTCGCAACCCGGCAGCTCCGCTGCCCACCAATACCATGGTATCCTACCCCGGACCCCGGCTTTCTGCACCTCCTCGCTTCGGAGGCGACTCCGCCCAGGCTCGGGGCTTCATAAATCAGTGCACCCTGCACTTTGAACTCCTGTCCCACCAGTTTAACTCCGACCGGGCCAAAATTGCCTTCATCATGTACCATCTCACCGGGGAGGCCCTGGCCTGGCTAAATCCTCTATGGGAGAGAGGAGACCCCCTGGTGTCCGACTTGCCTGCCTTTCTCATGGCTTTCCGGAAAATCTTCGACGAACCCGGACGGAAGACCTCATCCGCATCATCTCTGCTACGCCTCCGTCAGGGAAGTCTCACCGTGGGCCAATATGCCATACGGTTCCGTACCCTTGCCTCGGAGCTGGCCTGGGATAACGACGCTCTGGTATCCGTCTTCTGGGAGGGTCTGTCCGGCCGTATTAAAGACGAACTTGCCGGTCGGGACATTCCTACCACTCTCGATGACCTAATAACTCTTGCCACCCGGATTGACCTACGGTTCCAGGAGCGTGCCAAAGAGGTCACCCGTGAGAGGAGGTTTCCACGTCTAGCTCCTACCTTTCAGAAATCCGTCTCTCCCCAGGTACACTCTCCTGAGCCTATGCAGGTCGACCAGACCAAGATGGTCAAAACCCGTCAGGACTTACGCCGTGCCGAAGGGAACTGCTTCTACTGTGGCAGTAAGGAGCACCGGATCCGTACCTGCCCGGAGAGGTCGGGAAACGCCTGTGTCTAGGTTCGCTCAGAGAGGTCAACCTAGACAAGAATAAATCCTCTCCATCTCTGCTACTGTCAGTCTCTATTATCTGCGGGGAGAATCGTTATTTCGAACTAGCCCAACTTGACTCTGGAGCGGCCAGGAATCTTATCTCACAGTCCCTGGTAGAAAAATACCGCATTCCCACCAAACCTCTGGCTGTACCATTATCTGTCGCTGCTGTGGATGGGGGCCTCTTACCACGTCCCATCCAACTCATCACCGAATCCGTAACTCTGCAGGTGGGAATGCTGCATTCTGAGAGCATCTCTTTTCATGTTCTGCCTGGACTCTCTCACGCCCTCTTACTAGGTCTACCTTGGCTCCAGAGACATGCACCCGTGCTTGACTGGCAGACCGGAGAAGTCCTTCGCTGGGGACAGGACTGTCATAAGACTTGTTTGGTTCCTGTTCATCCCGTCCGTCCTTCTCCTACCCCAACTAATCTACCTGGACTTCCGATTCCCTACTGGTCATTTGCTGATGTCTTTAATAAAAAGGAGGCAGAGACATTACCCCCTCATAGACCATACGACTGTCCTATCGACCTGTTACCCGGTACTACTCCTCCCCGTGGGCGTATTTACCCATTGTCCGCTGCTGAGACCCGGTGGATGTCCGAATATATTGAGGAGAATTTGGCCAGGGGATTCATCCGGAAATCTACCTCCCCGGCGGGAGCAGGCTTCTTCTTCGTAAAAAAGAAGGACGGCTCTCTCCGTCCCTGTATAGACTATAGAGGCCTTAACCAGATCACGGTGAAGAATAAGTACCCCCTTCCGCTCATTCCAGAATTATTTGATCGCCTGAGGGGGGCTAGAGTCTTCACCAAACTGGACCTCCGTGGGGCGTACAACCTGGTCCGTATCCGTCAAGGGGATGAATGGAAGACTGCATTCAACACCCGGGACGGCCACTATGAATATCTGGTAATGCCCTTTGGTCTCTGTAACGCTCCTGCCGTCTTTCAAGAGTTGGTCAATGACATCTTCCGGGACCTTCTCTACTCCTGCGTTGTGGTGTACCTGGACGACATCTTGGTCTTCTCTCCGGATCTCCAGACTCACCGGAGGGACGTTCATCAGGTCCTGCTCAGGCTCAGGCAGAACCACCTCTTCGCTAAATATGAGAAGTGCCTCTTTGAGCAGACCTCGCTTCCGTTTTTGGGCTACATTATTTCTCAGACCGGCCTACGAATGGATCCAGAGAAACTGTCTGCCATCGAGAAATGGCCCCGACCGGAGGGGTTGAAGGCCATTCAGCGGTTCCTGGGCTTCGCCAACTACTACCGCCTCTTCATACCGCACTTCTCTTCCCGGACTGCCCCAATTTCCGCGCTCACCCGTAAGGGTACTAATCCCAAAGAGTGGCCGCCCGAAGCAGAGGAGGCCTTTCTTTCCTTAAAACAGGCCTTCTCTTCCGCCCCGGTGCTGCATCGTCCAGACGGCAACAAGCAGTTCTTTCTGGAGGTTGACGCCTCCTCCTCTGGAGTCGGAGCTGTACTTACTCAAAAATCTTCTTCCGGGAGGATGGTAACTTGCGGCTTCTTCTCCAAACTCTTCTCCTCTTCTGAGCGCAATTATTCCATAGGAGACCGAGAGTTATTGGCCATCAAGCTGGCATTGGAGGAGTGGCGTTACCTACTCGAGGGGGCTCTTCATCCGGTAATAATTTACACTGACCACAAGAACTTGGCTTATCTCCAGCATGCCCAGAGACTTAATCCGCGCCAAGCCCGGTGGTCCTTGTTTTTTGCTCGCTTTGATTTTGTTCTACATTTTCGCCCGGCTGACAAGAACATCAAAGCAGACGCCTTGTCCCGATCCTTTCAGGTATCTGATCTCGAGGAAGAACCTAAACATATCATCGATCCCGCCAGAGTAATGCAGGTGGCTCCCGTGAGTCTAAATCGTCTCCCTCCCGGTAAGACGTTCGTATCGGTACCTGATCGGGAGAAGATCCTACACTGGGGTCATTCGTCTAAACTAGCTGGCCACGCCGGTCAGAAAAAGACCCTCCAGCTTATTTCCCGGCACTACTGGTGGCCTAACCTGCGCAAGGATGTAATAGACTTTGTTTCTGCCTGTGTGTCCTGTGCCCGCAACAAAGTTCCGAGACACCTGCCAGCCGGTCGCCTTCTTCCTCTGCCAGTACCTGCTGCCCCCTGGCAGCATATAGCGATGGACTTCATAACTGATCTTCCCGTCTCTGCCGGTTGTACGGTCATTTGGGTGGTCGCTGACCGCTTTTCCAAGATGGCTCACTTCATTCCCCTGCCAGACCTCCCGTCTGCACCCGAGCTGGCTAAAGACTTTATCCGCCACATCTTCCGTCTTCATGGCCTGCCCCGTCACATCGTGTCGGATCGTGGGGTACAGTTCACTTCTCGTTTCTGGAGAGCCACTTGTAAATTGCTAGACGTCACCCTGGACTTCTCCTCCGCTTACCACCCACAGTCTAATGGTCAAGTGGAGCGGATCAATCAGATCCTGACCTTTTACCTCCGGCACTTCGTTAATGCCCACCATTCTGACTGGGTGGATCTCCTGCCATGGGCCGAATTCTCGTACAACAATCACGAGAGCGAATCTTCCTCCAAATCCCCGTTTTTTGTAGTCTTCGGTCAGCATCCTCGGATCCCGTTTCCCGTCTCCACCTCGGTGGACAATCCGGCTGCGGAATCTCTTGTTAACAAATTTTCCTCCACATGGGAGAGTACCCGGTCCGCACTCCTTCTGTCATCCGAGCATATGAAAAGACATGCTGACAAAAAACGTCTGGATCCTCCTCAATTCCGTCCAGGGGATAAGGTCTGGCTCTCGTCCAAGTATGTCCGGCTCAAGATTCCTTCCTATAAGTTAGGGCCTCGGTTCATCGGTCCTCTGGAGGTCATCAGTCAGATCAACCCGGTGGCCTATAAATTGAAACTCCCGGCCAACTTGCGGATCCCTAACTCCTTCCATGTATCTCTCCTCAAACCTGTGGTACTTAACCCTTTTTCCAAGTCTACAGGCACGCCTCCTGCTCCGGTTTCCGCTGAAAACGAATTTGAGGTAGAGAACATTCTGGCCACCAAAAGGGTAAGAGGGAAGACCTTTTTTCTAGTAGATTGGAAGGGGTTTGGTCCTGAAGAGAGAACGTGGGAGCCCCGGGAGAACATCCATGCCCCTCTCATCCTTGCTAAATTTCTGTCTGGCCTAAAAAAGGGGGGGCCTAAAGGGGGGGGTACTGTAGCGTCGGCGTCCCTGCCCTCTGCTAGGCAGGGACGCTGTTCCCCTCACCTCCCTGCTCCGAGCCCGGCGTCCTCCTCCCGCTCTGCTGGCAGCGCGCGCTCCTTCCCGGCCACTGTGCTTAGGGCGCGCGCGCGCTCCCTCCCTCTTAAAGGGGCCGCGCGCGCCGTCCTAAGGAGTCCCCTGCCAATGGCCGGAGGACTTCACCATATATAAGGCACCTCCTCCAAAATGGAGGTGCCCGAGCAATGTTGTTGCACTGTTCACTACTCTGCTTCAGCCCTCAGGTCCCGTTGCCAGTTACCTGCCTGATTCCTGCCAGAGTCCTGCCAGTTTGCTGTCTGTTTCCTGCCTGATATTCCTGCTACCTGCTTGCCAGCCTGAGGTCCGACGGTCTGCCTTCCTACTCCTGTCAGTCTGTCTATGGACCAGCTTGGCCGCTCACCTGGGAGCGCACATCTGCTACCTGCCTGCTAGCCTTCCTGGAGGCTCCGCCGTCACGTGCTGTGACCACCTGCTATTCCAGAGACTCCTGCCCGCTCACCTGGGAGCGCTCCTCCGCTACCTGCCTGCTAGCCTTCCTGGAGGCTCCGCCGTCACGTGCTGTGACCACCTGCTATTCCAGAGACTCCTGCCCGCTCACCTGGGAGCGCTCCTCCGCTACCTGCCTGCTTGCCTACCTGGAGGCTCCGCCGTCACGTGCTGTGACCACCTGCTATTCCAGAGACTCTTGCCCGCTCACCTGGGAGCGCTCATCTGCTACCTGTCTGTTGATCTTCCTGGAGGCTCCGCCGTCACATGCTGTGACCACCCGATTATCCAGAGACTCTGGCCTGCTCACCTGGGAGCTCACGTCCATCATCTGCCGCCACAGGTCGTACCAATCCTTTACCCAGAGACTGCCCCGGTCACTTGCCGTGACCTCCTGCCCGTTTATCCAGAGACTGCCCCGGTCACTTGCCGTGACCTCCTGCCCGTTCATCCAGAGACTGCCCCAGTCACTTGCCGTGACCTCCTGCCCGTTCTTCCAGAGACTGCCCCGGTCACTTGCCGTGACCTCCTGCCCGTTCATCCAGAGACTGCCCCGGTCACTTGCCGTGACCTCCTGTCCGTTCATTCAGAGACTGTCCCAGTCACCTGCTGTGACTGCCTGCCCGTCTACCCTGGTCGCCACCCGCTCCCTTACAAGGACCGCCCCCTTGTATAGTAGCTCAGAGGTTCCGCCTCCCAGACCCGTTACAAGTAATATAGGATCACGTCTGATGAGATGACCACAGTTTTAGGCAGTGCCCTGGGAGTCAGAGATGCTTCCAGGGTTCTTCCCCATGCTGTCCCCATGTCACACACCACATAGCCAGATAAGGTAGCAAAATGTTAAAATGAGATTTCCTGGTGAATGCATTTTTCACCGTTGAAAGCAATGCAAAAACGCATAAAAAACGCTATGTGTTAACATAGCCCAAGGTGTGGAGGAGCATTTTTGGTTATTTATTTTGCCTTATATATAAGTCATTACCCTGGAAAGGATGTTCCTTGACATATTTCCCAGGAAAATCCATCTTGGTTTTGATTTTGTATGCTTTATTGTGAGTCCATAATAGTGGCGTAATATCTCTGACAACATTGTTGACAGCAGTGACCTGGGAGTCAGAAATGCTTCCAGGGGTCTTCCCCATGCTGTTCCCATGTCATTTGAGCACTGTTCCCATTGATTTGGGCAATTTTTAGGCCCTCTACAGACGGCCGGGGAGGGGCCGACGGAAAAAATGTTTCCCATAGACTTACATTGGGCTCGTTACTCGCTCATCACTATAAACAAGCAAATCTCTCCCTGACTCAGTAGCATCTCTTCCTATTCATCCTGTTTCCGGGGTAGACTGTAACGAGCATAGCGGCAACAGGTCGTATATAGACCTTATGACGCTCTGCGGCCAGCCAATCACTGTAATGCCCACAACCTACATGGCTACGGCATTACAGTGCGTGGCAAACAATCCCTGCATATTCATTGGCTCTCTAAAGAGCGCCAAACATGCAGGGCAGGGACCAGAGCTCCCGCCCAAGCATCACAGTGCTCGGCGCTCGGCGAGTATTTTCAGGTTGCTCGGGCGGGCGAGTACCAAGTAGTGGCGAGCATGTTCGCTCATCACTAGTCTCCACCTATTGGGTTGGCTGAAGTGGAAAAGGTTTTGTTCTCCATTATACTACTTCTACTTTAGCGAAATTGATGCTACTTTGTTGGTGTTTGGCTCTAATTTAGGTCTCCATCTCCTGGGTTGGCTGTAGTGGAAGAGGTTTTGGTCTCCATCCATTAGTATAGTTATACTGTAGTGAAATTAATTATTTGGTGTAGATATTGTTATCCACAAAGGGGTACAAAAACATGATAAACTCAAAATTGGTTTTCAATAAAACACCATCAGCCGCCGCATCAAACGCATCTGCTGCTTCTTCCTCCTCTCTGTTACCATGCAAAGTATTGCCACGCAGATCTCCGACCGCAGAACCTACGGTTGTATACCTGCTCCAGTCAGGCTGAATGAGAGCCCGTCAGCTGTTACAGAAGCAGACATGCCTGCTGTGTTTGTTTCACTGAGCACACCACATGTTTCTCAATCCACTGTAACATCTCCGCCTGCACCTCACTCATGGTCTAGCAATTTGTCAGTTTCACCATACTCCGCCTTCTCTCAGCACTGCAGCCAGCCCTCAGTCCCGCAGTGGTGGTCACGTAAAAGATTGTTTCATACTACACGTGACAAAGCTAAGAGGTTGAACTCCACCATCTCCAATCTCTAGGCTACGGAAATTATGTTCTTAGGCCCTATTTTTTTTAAATTGTTTACAGTCCTGATTGTGTCTCCATCTAGTGGGTTGCCTGTAGGGGAAGAAGTGTCATTCCTAATTCTACAATTAATACTGTACTGACATTGATGCCACTTTGCTGGTGTCTGCCTCTAATTTTTGGAAATGTGGAGAATCCTGATTGGGTCTCAATCTGCGAAGGAGAAGGAGGAGGAGAAGGAGAAGGAGGAGGAGAAGAAGGCGGAGAAGGAACTCTTGGCTGTCTTGGAAGTCTTGATACCCCTCTTTCAGTCTGTGGGAAAGCTGTATGAGTTTCGCTTAATGACCTTCAGTGGCCTAAACCGTGGCATTGCAGATCAGGCCATTGTCCAACTCTGTATTGATTAAATTCAAGGCATGAAGAAAGATCTTTGTCTGTGACTAAGCAACACTGAGAAGTGTGAGCTGATGTTGGACGTGCTGCCATTGCTTATGCAACAAGCTGCATTAGAGGACTTCCTGGAGAGAAATGACAGCCGGAGTAGATATGTGGCACCCCAGGGGTCTGGTTACCACAGTAATAGAAATATTACGTCTGAGAGCAAGTGGGAGGTTTCTCTGGTCAGGAGCCCTTAAGCATGCAACACTTCCTGCCTAGACCTGGGAGGGGAGGAATCTGCCCTTATAAACTGGGTCTGGGGCGGGATTAGTCAGTCAGAGTCTGGGAGTCAGAGCCTGGAGACAGTTCCAGACACAGGGAGAGTTACAGCTAGGAGCTCTGTAGGAGCAGGAGGTGAAGACCAGGGGCTGGAGCTGAGCAGAGCTCGCCCTGGCAGAAGAATCCAAGTACCGGACACCGGAGTCCGAGGCTGTGGGGACGTATATTCACCCAGCAGCAGAAACCAGCCGGCAGGGGATTCCAGGTCCTCTGGCCATAGAAGCCCGGAGGCTCAGTCACAAGGAAGGGACCAGCACCGCCATCGAGGAGCGGCGGCTATCAGAAGGCCCCAAGTCACCAGCCATACGGGTGAGCACCACACGGTATACTCAGGGACGTGGGCTACTTCCACTCGCTTAGAGCAAGGTAGCCAGGAAGAGTGCAGATAGACGGGGAAGCCTACATCTCCACCTGGCCAGGGGAACTCCTGTTTGCTCGCAGACTGACTAGGCCCCTTATGCTAGCCAGTACCCCCGGGAGGGTCTGCCTCAATATCATCAGTAAAGACCCTGAACTGCACTGCAAAGACTCTGAGTCGTTCCTGCTTTCTCACCGCATACAGCACTACTAGTACTGGGACGCCCGTGCACCATCACTCCCATCATCCACATTCCCTGCCCTGAGGCCATACTCTTCCCGTGGGGAGTTATCCCATCTTTTGCTGCGCACACCACACCAGCCTCAGCGGACTGCCTCGCAGCGGCGGTACACCCTGACCGCAATCCACGGGTGGCGTAGTCGGACAATTAACCTAAAACCCATAAAAGACTGCCACTGGTTTGACCACCCTGAGCCACGGGACCGAGTCGCCGCCACGGAGACTACAACCCCCAGAGACCCGGCTCCGGGTATCCCACAAACGTCCACACTAGGCCCAGGGGGCGCGTCAACTTTGGCGTAGTCGGCAGGATTTCGTGCCCGCAACCACCGGGTACTGCGCGCCTTCAAAAGACTGTCATACCTGCCGTGGTGAAGGTTCCCGCCATCCGGAGCCATCTCCCGCCATCTTCTGTCGGTTCCCGCCATCCGGAGCCGTCTCCCGCCATCTTCAGTCGGTTCCCGCCATCCGCAGCTGTTTTCCCGCCATCCGCAGTCATTTTCCCGCCATCGGACGCCATCTTCGGGACGCCGCGCGGGAAGAAGAGGGGCGTGGAAGCCGAAAGCGCGCGAGACCCGAAGCTCCGCCCCACGCACCGACGCTGCGCAAGGTCCTGGAAGGGAGAGAGAGCGACGCTGACGTCACCAGAGCGCGATGCAAGGTCCTCCACCCTGACGATCGTCTGCGGAGCCGCGGCCTACGGAGAAGAAGCAACAGAAGGTAGGCCACACTTAACTAGGGGGGAGGAAGGTGACGGACACGGAGGGACCCTCTACCACCAGCGCGGCCGCTGCCGCAGTAATGCCGTTCACCATGCCTTACATTCCCGGAGCGGCCTGGCTGCCCCAATACTCAGGGGAGTCGCATACCCTAAGCGACTTTAAAGAGAGACTGTACAGCCTATTTAAGGTACACCCCCTGACGGAGGGCCAGAAAGTGAGCATATTGATAGGCCAGCTAACCGGCGTAGCCCAACGTGAAGTAAAGTCCTGGTCAGTCAGGGACAAGGAGACCGTGAAAGAGATCTTAGCCCATCTGAGGGACACCTTTGATACCCGCACCTCAGCAGAGATCAAAATGAAATTCTATGGGTGCAAGCAGCGGGCCCAAGACAGTATAAGAGACTATGCTTTGAATTTGCAAGAGGCCCTGGGAGCCATTAAACAGGCAGACCCTGACAGTGTACGGAATGCAGATGAACTGTTAACTGAGCAATTCATTGAGGGTCTGCTGTCCAACGCCCACCGAACCCAGTTACGTGCAATGGCCTTGCAGAACCCTGGTTTAGACTTTGCAAAGTTCAAGGACAGGGCCATCCGGGTGCTCCGAGAACCGGCACCAGGTAGCGCTGTAACCCACCGGCGCCCTGCTATAACCTATCATCAAGAGGCGGCGCCTTTGTCTGCAGAGCCTGTAGGAGCTGGTGCGCAGGCTTTGGACAACAACAGACCTGCACCATCAGGTCCAAGAGCTGACTAAAAGCGTAGCCGTGCTAACCCGAACTGTGCAGTCTTTACAGGTCTTGCCTGTGGTACTGGATGGCATTCCTATGAGTGCCCTACTAGACACTGGGTCACAGGTGACTACCATCCCGTACGTGCTCTTTAAGCGGTACTGGAATGACTCGGACATAACCCACTACCCAGATGACGACCTGAGTATCATCGCCAGCAATGGTCAGCCCGTGACGCAGGTGGGGTTCAAAGAGGTGACCATTAAGGTCGGTAAAGTCGAACTGGCGGCACAAGGACTGATTATTGTGGACATTGACCGTCATGAGAGTCACCCTAGAATAACCTTGGGAACTAACGTGATTGAAAATTGCCTTGCAGAGGTGATTCTCATTTTACAGCAGGTTGCCAAGAACGCCAGTTCCAGCCAGCAGCGTGTTCTCCAAAAAGAGATCCGGGCGCTGATGAAACGGCAATAAGTGGAACTATCTGGTGGTGAGATAGGTAGCGTGAGAATGTGTGACCCGTTCCCTATTGCCATGCCCCCGAAAAGTGAGATGATGATCTGGTGCCGGGCAGCTATTGGTCTAAGAGGTAGAGACTACCAAGCAATGGTAGAGCCAGTCTACTCAGACAGTAGGCCCACCATTTTGACAGCACGGGGAGTGGTCGATGTACGCCATGGGAGGGTACCTGTCCGCATCGTAAATATCGGGGAGAGAGAAGTACACCTACCCCGGTATGCCACGCTAGCCAAATTGTTCACCATAAACCAAAATTCTGTAAAGGCCGTAGAACCCTTGCCTCCATCTCAACCAGAGGAAGGTAACGGCTCTAAGAAACAAATGGAGGACTGGTGTCAGCAACTTCATTTGGGTACTGACTCCACTCCCTCACACCAAAAACAGGGAGTCTACTGGGTGGTTCAGGAGTACGAAAGAGTCTTTAGTAAACACCCGCTAGACTTCGGGCGAGTAAAGAGGGTAGAACATCACATCCCCAAAGGAGACCATCCACCCATAAAGGAAAGATACCGACCTGTACCCCCTGCACACTATCAGCATGCAAAAGGGATGTTGCGGGACATGAAGGAGGCTGGGGTAATCAGGGACAGCTGTAGGCCCTGGGCAGTTCCACTAGTCCTAGTGAAAAAGAAGGACAACACCATGAGAATGTGTGTGGACTACAGAAAGGTCAACCGTATCACACACAAAGATGCGTACCCGTTACCTAGAATAGAAGAATCTTTAGCTGCATTAAAATCTGCTAACTTCTTCTCTACTTTGGATCTTACTAGCGGGTACTGGCAGGTTCCTGTAGCAGAGGCGGACAAGGAGAAGACTGCATTCACCACCCCGATGGGTCTCAGCGAATTCAACTGTATGCCGTTCGGGCTCTGCAACGCACCAGGAACCTTCCAGCGGTTGATGGAATGCTGTCTGGGACACCGGAATTTCGAGACGGTCCTGTTATACCTGGACGATGTCATCGTTTATTCCAAAACCTACGAGGACCATCTGAAACACCTGGCAGAAGTGTTTGACGCCCTGGCAAGCTACGGCCTAAAGGTGAAACCCTCCAAGTGTCACCTGCTGAAACCAAAGGTGCAGTACCTGGGACACGTGGTGAGTGCTGACGGAGTGGCTCCCGACCCCGATAAGATCACCGTGATTAAGGACTGGCCAAGACCCTCCAGCATAAAGGAAGTGCAGCAGTTCCTCGGGTTGGTAGGCTACTACCGAAGATTCATTCCCGGTTTCACCAAAATGGCAGCTCCTATACAGGACCTCCTGATAGGTCAATCCAGGAAGGCCAAAAACCAGAAGCCGCCCTTCAGGTAGGAAAAGCTGGAAGAGGAGTCCTTCCGCCAGCTGAAGATGGCCCTCACGGGGGATGAAATCCTGGCGTACCCTGACTACAGCCAGCCCTTTATCCTCCACACGGACGCGAGCAACATTGGGCTAGGAGCCGTACTGTCCCAGATCCAGCAGGGGAAAGAACGGGTAATCGCTTACGCCAGCCGAAAACTACGGCCCACGGAGAGGAACCCTGAGAATTATAGCTCATTCAAGCTAGAGTTCCTGGCAGTGGTGTGGGCAGTGACTGAACATTTCAAGCATTACCTTGCCTCTTCCAAGTTCACCGTGTACATGGATAACAACCCGTTGACACACCTGGACACTGCAAGACTTGGTGCCCTGGAGCAGAGATGGATGGCCCGCCTGTCCAACTATGAATTCACCATCAAATACCCTGTTTTCTTAAAAATGTGTTTAGTCCCGGAGTACTAAAATTTACTAGGGGGGAATGTGGAACCCCAGGGGTCTGGTTACCACAGTAATAGAAATATTACATCTGAGAGCAAGTGGGAAGTTTCTCTGGTCAGGAGCCCTTAAGCATGCAATACTTCCTGCCTAGACCTGGGAGGGGAGGAATCTGCCCTTATAAACTGGGTCTGGGGCGGGATTAGTCAGTCAGAGTCTGGGAGTCAGAGCCTGGAGACAGTTCCAGACACAGGGAGAGTTACAGCTAGGAGCTCTGTAGGAGCAGGAGCTGAAGACCAGGGGCTGGAGCTGAGCAGAGCTCGCCCTTGCAGAAGAATCCAAGTACCGGACACCGGAGTCCGAGGCTGTGGGGACGTATATTCACCCAGCAGCAGAAACCAGCCGGCAGGGGATTCCAGGTCCTCTGGCCATAGAAGCCCGGAGGCTCAGTCACAAGGAAGGGACCAGCACCGCCATCGAGGAGCGGAGGCTATCAGAAGGCCCCAAGTCACCAGCCATACGGGTGAGCACCACACGGTATACTCAGGGACGTGGGCTACTTCCACTCGCTTACAGCAAGGTAGCCAGGAAGAGTGCAGATAGACGGGGAGGCCTACAACTCCACCTGGCCAGGGGAACTCCTGTTTGCTCGCACACTGACTAGGCCCCTTATGCTAGCCAGTACTCCCGGGAGGGTCTGCCTTAATATCATCAGTAAAGACCCTGAACTGCACTGCAAAGACTCTGAGTCGTTCCTGCTTTCTCACCGCATGCAGCACTACTAGCACTGGGACGCCCGTGCACCATCACTCCCATCATCCACATTCCCTGCCCTGAGGCCATACTCTTCCCGTGGGGAGTTATCCCATCTTTTGCTGCGCACACCACACCAGCCTCAGCGGACTGCCTCGCAGCGGCGGTACACCCTGATCGCATTCCACGGGTGGCGTAGTCGGACAATTAACCTAAAACCCATAAAAGACTGCCACTGGTTTGACCACCCTAAGCCACGGGACCGGGTCGCCGCCATGGAGACTACAACCCCCAGAGGCCCGGCTCCGGGTATCCCACACACGTCCACACTAGGCCCAGGAGGAGCGTCAGATACAGTTTCCCTCTATTCCAGTCCTTTCACTGAGCTAAAGAATATAGCTGTGGTGAAAGACAACTCTCACCGAGAAGCAGTGTCAGACTGAAGAACATTGGGCCCACCAGAGTATTTGATTCTGAAGGACCACCTTTCTCCCACATTAAAGAGCCCCATAGCAGCTGCAAGGTTTGCGCTATGAACTCTCCTGAAGGAGAATCCAGGGCCCACCGGAGGAGTCTCTGGTTCTCTGGTGGGCCCGTCCAACCCTGCCGAGAAGCAGCCCTGGCTAAGAAGAGTCTGTGTGAACGTTCCTGGACATTCTATGGCTGCTTTCTTATGGTGGACTGGCTCCAACAAGCCATAAAATTGCAATCTATAAGATCCCTTCATTGGCTCCCATTCCCCCAGCATATCCAGTTCAAACTACTAACACTGACGTACAAAGCCATCCATAACCTTTTTTCTCCGTACATCTCTGAACTAATCTCCCGATATATTCCCTTACGTAATCTCCGGTCCTCCCAAGACCTCCTTCTCTCCACACTTATTTGTTCCTCACCCAACCGCCTCCAATGCTTCTACCAAATATCTCCCATCCTCTGGAATTCTGTGCCTCAACATGTCCGATTAGCCTCCACATTCAGAATCTTCCGACACAACCTGAAAACCCATCTCTTCAAGACAGCCTACAGCCTGCCATTGCGTCACTGCCACTTCAATACCCCCGGAGTTAATGCAACGCCACAACCTACTGTCTTCTTCCCCACCATCCTGTAGAATGTAAGGCCGCAAGTGCAGGGTCTATAAGAGTTATGATGCAATGTACTGTCCTGACACAGTAAAATTGGCTATCTGAAAGTCTTATGTATGTTCATTATAGTTACTGTGTATTGGACTCTGTCTATTGTTTGGTAACAGCACCATCTGCTGGTGATCCAATGTATACATTTTACTTTCAGTTTGCATACATTGTGAGAGATTCTTGAGGCATTCTGGGATTTTGCAATGCATTCTGGTCTTATTATAACACTGTGGGAAAACCAGCAGCAATTTTCCTTCATTCCTCTGAGGAGAAAACCACCTCGCATGTTGCTCTGTCTTGTTCTTGTAAAAACTGCCTGTTCAAGCATAGTTGGTGAGTTATTGCCTATGTGTTTAATGCAGTATTGCTACAAGTATGTTTATGTAGTAGTTAGGTAAACGTCAGCTTGTACTATTATCTCATGTAATACTGTGTATTGTAGAGTACCTGTATCTATGTTTGTACAGATATATGTTCTGAAATACCCCTGTTATTACACTCCTATAGTTTCACCTTTCCTGTTATACTCTGCAAGCAATAAAAGAAGTTACCCTGCAAGCAGTAACAGAAGTTACACGTTCACACCCTTTTTTCCTGAAGAAGACGGGGGTTTAGCTACATGTCTCACTGCACACCGTGCTATGTATCGTGTGAGAACAGTATATGCAATATGGCACCTTGGCAAAGCCCAGTTATTTTCTCCCTCTGATATCTATCAATAAAAAACAGGTCATTCTGGAGAAACTTGCACCTACTGCCACTCAGTGTCTTCAGCTCCTTTGTGAGAAACTAATGTTTGTTCAGCCAGTCTACCAAATAAAATTCCTGAGGTACGGAAATTGTGGGTGCTTTGCTTCTGGTACTGGGTGCTAATACCAAACCATGGCGTGACATTCACTGGATATTCCTGGCTGGTTGGAGACAAGCTCATTCCCATAGAAAAGTACCAGCAAGCTAAGGAGATGGTGACCTTTATCATCATGAAGAAGTTTGCTTGTTGTCTAGTAGTCTGGTTTTTATACTAAAGATCCTGCTAATTTTTATAGTTTTAAGCGAGCACGCAAAGACCGTGGATTCTGCAGCAGCGCATCCAGGCCAGGATAGTGGCAGAGAAATTGCTGTATCATCAGGTTGAGGATGCGAGCCATGCAAGACACGTGTGTGAGGTTGCCCCGGCGTAGGGCCGCCACTGGGTTTGCACCGTTATCGCACACGGCCTTCCCTTGCTCCAGGTTCAGTGGAGACTTCCATTGTTCAAACTTGGCCTGGAGAGCTGTCCACAACTCTTCAGCTGTATGACTGCGATCTGCAAGGCATATTAATTTTAACAGTGCCTGATTGCAGTGAGCCCTGGCTGCACAGTACGGAGGTCGGGGGGATTCTCTCTGCACTGTTGGAACATTTGTCTCATTAAGGCAGAGATTGATTGTGCAGGTGGAGGCCCTAGAGGAGGTGGAGGATGCAGAAGCACTGGAGGAAACATACAGAGGTTTGTCCCATAAGCCTTGGGGATTCCAACACTTGCTGTCTAGTGACACCTCCTTGGTGTCTAGTGGTTTAGTTCTCCATCCCCTGGTGTGTAGTGCTTTAGTTCTCCAACCCTAGCTGTTTAGTAGGTTAGATTTCCAACCCCTGTTGTCTATTAGTTTAGTTCTCCATGTTCTGGTGTGTATTTTTTTCTTTCTCCAACCCATCCATGCCCACCCCAAGGGGTTTGGATTCTTCTCGGACCCTACTTCATCCGGGTCCGGATCAACTGACAAAAAATTTTCAGCATCGCTACTGTAAGGTGGCTGCCGGACAGGTCGTGGACGGGAGGTATGTGTCCCCAAAGTGCCAAGGTTCGGTGATGTAGGACCCGGAGAAGCAGGCTCCAGCACACATAGTGCTTGGAGGAATTTAATGGGCCCGGATTACAGGGCTGGGTTTTATGAGCAGCTAAAAGAGCTGGGGGGGAACAGCTGCTCACTTACCTCCAGTCCAGATCTTGAAAGGCTGATTTAAGACTGCTGCGCCTGTCTCTGGCTGTCCGTGTTTGTTGGGCAAGGTGAGCAGACCTTGCATGTGCTTCTCAGAGTCTGCTGGAGGCAGAGTAAAAAGCATTTTGTTTAAATGGCTGAGGCCTTGCTGCATGGACTTGTTATTTTGAGCTTTGTTCTGTTATTCCTTTTTGTGCCAGGAAAAGGCTGTTACTTTTGTTTCGTCACTGGTATATGGACACTAAATAAACCACCAGTTTGTTTGAAACCCGTGGACTGCATCACTGTGTGAACCTGTGCTTACCTCCAACGCGGCTCAGTGAGTACAAATCCCTACAATTTGTGCTAGAAGCACGGGCACAGATCCCAAGCGGCAGTGTGACTGCTACAAGAAGACGTATATGTCCTGAGTGAAGTCGACCATAAGCCAGCAAGTGTCGCCGGACAAAATGGAGGACCTGCTTAAACATCTGTTGCAGGCACAGCAGGCGCAACAAGCGCAGCAGCAGCAAGCGCAACACCAGCAACAGTACCTGCAGAGCATGCTGCAGCCGCAGCAGTAAACAAATAAACTTCTGATGCAGCAGATCCAACAGCAGCAAAGACAAATGGAAATCTTGGCAGAGCAGATCCGTGGCAGGACGACCACCACGTCCTCAGATCCAGGTGATGACTCATATGTGAGGAAGACGGTAAGAAGAGCATTACAAAAGATGACCCCGGGTGATGACGCTGAGGCGTTCCTGACTGTCTTTGAGAGGGTGGCAGAGCGGGAGAAATTGCCTCTGGAGCAGTGGGCGGAGGTGCTGGCGCCATATTTGACAGGCGAGTCGCAGAAGGCCTATTATGACTTGGCCTTGCAGGACGCGAAAGAGTACGCTAAGTTGAAAACTGAGATTTTGGCACGCTTAGGAGTGACTCTGACTATCAGGGCGCAACGGGTGCACCACTGGGCCTATTGCAGTGACAAACCTCCCCGGTCCCAGATGTTCGACCTCCTACACCTGGTCCAAAAGTGGTTGCAACCTGATTCTTCCTCCCCAGCACAGATGGTGGAGAAGGTCGTTATAGACAGGTTTATACACTCTCTTCCGAAGTCGGTGAAATCCTGGGTTGCCCAGGGAGATCCCCATAATGCCGATGACTTGGTGGGGTTGGTGGAAAGATACCAGGCGGTTGAGAGTCCGTTGGGAAAACAAGGGGTCATAGCCTCTCAATACTGGGGTTCCCGAAAGGCGGCGGACACACAAAAGAAGAGAGCTAGCGCCACACCTGGGGGGCATCCTAGAGTTCAGGAGGGGTCTGAGTTGCTGCCCAAGGTCCCACCCCATAATATAGTGTGTTGGAGATGTCATATCCCTGGCTATATTGCCTCCCGGTGTCCCATAAATTCTGAGCCAACGGACTGCAACATGGGCCGGCGTTGCTCTTATTTTGCCTACCCCGCCTGCAGCACGGTTCCTCAACATGGCGAGGGCCCTCAGGCATGCTCAGTGTCAGTAAACAGGGCACAAGTCTCTGGACTATTGGACTCAGGAAGTTTGGTGACCCTGATAAGGGCCACACTCCCTCATCGACTGGTTCCTGGGAAGGTGGTGGGTGTCCGGTGAATCCATGGGGACGCTAAGAACTATCCTGTGGCCGAGGTGGATGTAAACAGTGGCGGTTGTTAAGGACCTATTGCATCCCATAATAATTGGACGTGACTTTGCATTATTCTGGGAAATGTGGGGGAAAGAGGGGACACCTGGTTGCTCGAACGACAGCCAGATCGCCCCTAAGGAAACTTACCCACAGAACATGGTAGATGAGTTTCCCATGTGTGTGTTTGTGGGCGATGAGGATGAGGCAACATCCCCTGAGGCCAATATCCCTGAGCTGGAGGTGTCCGAGGGAAACTTTGGAACTGCCCAACTCAGGGATTTAACTCTGAAAGGGGCCTTTGAAAATGTTACTGTGTTAAATGGGGTGCCTCAGGAACCGGGGGCTGACACTCGGTTCCCTCATTTTGCTGTGAATGTGGATTTGCTGTACAGAGTAACCAAACCAAGGGGTGAGGTAATAGAACAGTTCCTGGTGCCAGGGCCCTATAGACACAGGGTGTTAGACATGGCTCATTCTCATGTGTTGGGTGGTCACCTGGGTGCAGACAAGACTCAGGAACGGATCTCCAGAGATTCTACTAGCCAGGTTGCTATAGAAAAATAAAGAGTTATTGTCGTTCCTGCCTCACATGCCAGATAACCTCTCCAGTGGCCAACTTCCGCAGTCCCCTAGTGCCCCTACCCGTCATCGAGGTTCCATTCGAATGCATAGCAATGGATCTAGTGGGGCCTCTGATCAAGTCCGCCCGAGGGCATCAGTATATCCGGGTGGTATTAGGTTATGCTACACGGTATCCAGAGGCCGTACCACTACGAAACTCCTCCGCCAGGTGTATAGCCCAGGAGTTAGTCCACATGTTTTCAAGAACGGGGATGCCTAAGGAGATCCTAACAGACCAAGGAACTCCATTTATGTCGAAGGTCATGAGGGAATTGTGCAAGACATTGCAGATTGCACAACTGATAACCTCCGTGTACCATCCCCAGACGGACGGACTGGTCGAGAGGTTTAACAAAACCTTGAAAGCAATGTTGAGGAAAGCAGAGGAAAAGGATGGTCGAGACTGGGACTGTCTGCTTCCCTATCTGTTGTTCGCCATCAGGGAAGTTCCCCAAGCTTCCACAGGTTTCTCCCCGTTTAAACAACTCTATGGACGACACCCTCGAGGACTCCTGGATGTGGCGAAAGAGTCCTGGGAAGCTGAGATCACTCCCTATAGGAGCGTGGTGGATCACGTTGCCCAGATGCAAAAGAGGATTGCCCACGTGATGCCCATTGTGAGGGAGCACCTCTTTAAGGCGCAAGAGGCACAGTCCAGAGTGTATAATAGGTCGGCCAGGGTGAGATCGTTCAACCCAGGAGATCGAGTGCTTGTGTAGCGCCCCGAGGGCTCGGCCGCTACAGGGGTATTGCACCTCTGCAAGAGGTGTGGTATTCCACTCCCAGGTAAGGATGGAGTATGGACCAGGGCTCAGTTAGCTGCATACAGCACACTCACCCCATTTCCGAGGGACAGCTCAACGGTACTCCCATTAGACAGAAATGCAGGTACGACAGACCATGTCCCTGGCTGGAGTGGGGAGGGGGGAGGAATACCCAGTGATGTAGGAGCAGATAGGGGACGGTTCCTGAGCGTAGGTAGGAGCCCATTGGTTGCTGGTCACCTGGGCTCATGGCTAGAGGGAGGTATAAAAGGTGGGCACCATCTTAGGACACAGGTCAGTCTGTGCAGAGAGAGGAGAAGACAGGGAGTAGAGGCTCTGTAGGAGCTCTACTCCAGAGTGGGCCTAGAGAAAGGCCGAGGAGGAGAGTGGAGAGAGAGAGGAGGTGAAGGGGAGCTGTGGTTTTCTCTCAGCCCAGCTCCACGAGAAAGGAGAAGAAGGAGGAACGGAAAAGAGGAGAAGAAGAGACAGAGGAACAGAGGGGCTGAGGAACAAGAAGGTGGAAGGGACCCTAAGAAACCACGAGAATACCGGGTGAAGGGTCAGGCAGATTAAGGGTACCGGATCCCAAGTTGGTGGAGGAGAAACAACCCTCAGCCAAAGACCGGAGGCTGTGACCATTTATTGGTGCAGCACCTCATCAAACCTGCTAGGAAGGCACCATAAAGGACAGCGGGGAACGGGGCCCACGTTTACCTGCGCAGATCCGCGGCAGCTGGACAAAAGTGGGTCACTGGTGAGGCAGGCCAGAGGAAGGATTGAAGGGGGCCCTGAGCCATACTTCTGAGCTGCCTGGGAGTTGACCGAGCCCCACACCTGGTGGACGCAGCACGGCTCGGGCGGTCACTGCTGACAGAAGTGACCCGGGACAAATGATCTGTGAGTAAAGACCCTGGACTGTAACTTGTTGTCTGTGTGCTCCTTCGCGCCTCCAGCACTACCGGTACTGGGACTCTCACCACCATCACTCCCACCATTCACTACACTGCCCTGGGGCTGCACTCTTCCCGTGGGGAGTCACACCACCCCAGCTGCACCCACCATCAGCCCTAGCGGTCTGCCCTGCAGCGGCGGTTCCTAATGACAGCAAATCCACGGGTGGCATAGTCGGGCATCACTTAAAACATCTAAAAGACTGCCACTGGTCTGACCACCCTGAGCCACGGGACCGGGTCGCCACTACTACCCCCATCGTCTCCCTACTGCCCCGTTCTGAGTGCCCCACGGCCCAGGGGGCGAGTCAGCTTTGGCGTAGTCGGCAGGATTTCGTGCCCGCTAACAACGGGTACTGCGCGCCTGAAAAGAGACTGTTTCACTGTACTAAAGATGGCGCCCGCCCCAGAAGAACGAGTGCCATAATGTGCATGCCAAAAGACAACAGGAAGCCACCTCCCATCGTGGGCCAGGTCCCAGAATGGCGCCAAAGAAGGAGTCCACCCCCAACAGCCATGAGTACGGCTGTGGAAATGTCCGTCAATGTGGGGGGGCTGCCCCTGAGAGTGATTGTCAGCAGAATGCCACAGGACCACCCCCCATGGGGGCGGAAAGAGAAGAAAACTGTGGGGCAGGGGGTGGTCTGGATCAGTCTGGCCAGACCACACCCGGAGATGGAGAGAGGAGCCAGCTCCAACACTTTGGCGAGGGGCCTGCTGCAGGCCGAACCACCATGCAGCTTCACGGAGCTGCTAGAACACCTCCCCAAGGAAGACCCCGAGTATGTGCACGCTGCGCTGGAGGAGCTGGACCGGAGGATGGTCCGGGCGCAGCGGGACGTGATTGCCGGGTGGAAGGAGGAGATGACCCGGCGGGCCGTGGTCCCGCAGCAGGAGGCGCCGCCGGCACCCGGCAGCACGCCTGCCTCCGAGGGCAGTGAGAACAGAGCGGAGGCTGAGGACGACGCCGCGGAGGAGGCCGCGACAGCAGAGGCAGGTAACGGAGACGCCGTTACCCCGAGCCCTAGGGCCGCCGACCTGCCCCTGCGCCCCTTTGCGGAGCCCGGCATACCTGAAACCGCTGCAGACGCCGTGTCTCCACCGCTACCAACCGGTTCCCAGGCCGTCGACGCCGCCAGCGAGCCCCGCCCCACGCCGTGCCCTCTGACCCCGGGCGTGATCAAGAGACCACCATCGCAGGCCTGGTCGCAAGGCCTAGCGCCCCCCGGGCGCCGCTGCCCCGCCAGAGCCCCCTGCTTCCGCTGTGCCATCCCCGGGTGCAACCAGGAAACGACCACAGCGGGCCTGGTCGCAAGGCCGAGTACCCCCGGGCGCTGCCGACCCGCTCGCTCCCCCTGCTCCTGTAACACCACCTCTGGGCGCGGATCTGTTCGCCCAACATATCGGTCCGGATGGGCTCCCCTTCAGCTGGCCCCCCGAGTATGTTAACCCCCGCCTTCGGAGAGGCCCGTCCGCGGAGGCTGGAGTACCATCTGAGCCCCTCATACCCGCTCCGGAGCCTCTGGAAGTCTCCCAGCTTCCGTTGGAGGATGCTCAGTACGAGTGGGATCAGACCGGAGAGGACTTCATGGGGTTCACGCAGGAAACACGGGCGGACGCAGCCAGCCGACGGGAGACCTGCCGCCAACAGCTAGAGATGTTCGAGAGGGAGCAGCGAGAGCGGCGCGTGAAACAGGAGAAGTTGCAGGCCCGAAGTGCGGAGCAGAAAATGAAGGCCCGGCGAGATCCCCGAACTGCCCGCGGTCCCCGAGTCACCGGGACTGTCGTAAAATTTCAGATGGAGCATGGCTGGGGCTTCATCAGAGATCCGGACACCATCAGTGACGTATTTGTGACCCGGAGGGATGTAGAAAGCCACCTGCCAGAAGGTCATCGAGGGCGGGATCTATATCCAGGGGATGTGGTGTCTTACCCCCGACACCAAGGCGTGAAGGGATGGTACGCCCTCCACGTCCACAGAGTGGTAGAAGAGGAGGAGCAGTACCACTCGGACCCCGAGTACCGAGAGGGCCCGGACGGACCTGAAGATTATGAGGAGCAAGGAGCAGCTGGAGGGTATCGCTACCAGTGAGCAGTGGCATACCAGTATACATAGTTACCCGTCTGGGTACAGAGAGCTGTTTTGGAACTGTTTCCAGAGTAAAGTGTGGTCCCCGTTGGGACTGTTATGGAACTGTTGACTGCGTGAAAGTTATCCCCTATATCCCCTACCAGGCTGAGGACTGTGAGCAGCCATTCCCCTCCCCCTTTCCAACTGGCCGAGGACTGAGAGCGGCCATCCTGTAAATAGTTGCGCTTCCTAAAGTGCCCCCTATTGGTTTTATAAAAAGACTGCAACGTCTACCTCAAGATAAATTTGCTGGACTGTTGCACCTTTAAGAGGGAAGAACACCTGGTCGCAAGTTGCACCGCGGCCATGATCCAAGAATACAAGAATGTGTTTTGCCTAAAAATGTTTTATATGAAGAGTTTAATATGCTGCTAGAAAATGTTTTACATAATCTTGAAACCGTTTTATATGACAAGTGACAAAAGAGTTCCAGTAGTGTTGAAAATATTTTATAATGCCTAGTGAAAGAAAAGTGTGTCCCATAAAGGGAATTCATCTGTGTCGTCCGTTTCTAAATGTAAAAGGTTATTGAAAAAGTTTTGCATGCCCTGTAATTAACTGTTTTTGCTCTTTTCCAGCCCGAGGACGTGCTGTGGTTTACCAGGGGGGAATGTAGCGCCCCGAGGGCTCGGCCGCTACAGGGGTATTGCACCTCTGCCAGAGGTGTGGTATTCCACTCCCAGGTAAGGATGGAGTATGGACCAGGGCTCAGTTAGCTGCATACAGCACACTCACCCCATTTCCGAGGGACAGCTCAACGGTACTCCCATTAGACAGAAATGCAGGTACGACAGACCATGTCCCTGGCTGGAGTGGGGAGGGGGAGGAATACCCAGTGATGTAGGAGCAAATAGGGGACGGTTCCTGAGCGTAGGTAGGAGCCCATTGGTTGCTGGTCACCTGGGCTCATGGCTAGAGGGAGGTATAAAAGGTGGGCACCATCTTAGGACACAGGTCAGTCTGTG
This sequence comes from Phyllobates terribilis, assembly GCF_046119375.1. NCBI lineage: Eukaryota > Metazoa > Chordata > Amphibia > Anura > Dendrobatidae > Phyllobates > Phyllobates terribilis. The sequence goes on along the minus strand of NW_027362761.1, from coordinate 25,573,670 downwards.
CAGAGAGAGGAGAAGACAGGGAGTAGATGCTCTGTAGGAGCTCTACTCCAGAGTGGGCCTAGAGAAAGGCCGAGGAGGAGAGTGGAGAGAGAGAGGAGGTGAAGGGGAGCTGTGGTTTTCTCTCAGCCCAGCTCCACGAGAAAGGAGAAGAAGGAGGAACGGAAAAGAGGAGAAGAAGAGACAGAGGAACAGAGGGGCTCAGGAACAAGAAGGTGGAAGGGATCCTAAGAACCCACGAGAATACCGGGTGAAGGGTCAGGCAGATTAAGGGTACCGGATCCCAAGTTGGTGGAGGAGAAACAACCCTCAGCCAAAGACCGGAGGCTGTGACCATTTATTGGTGCAGCACCTCATCAAACCTGCTAGGAAGGCACCATAAAGGACAGCGGGGAACGGGGCCCACGTTTACCCGCGCAGATCCGCGGCAGCTGGACAAAAGTGGGTCACTGGTGAGGCAGGCCAGAGGAAGGATTGAAGGGGGCCCTGAGCCATACTTCTGAGCTGCCTGGGAGCTGACCGAGCCCCACACCTGGTGGACGCAGCACGGCTCGGGCGGTCACTGCTGACAGAAGTGACCCGGGACAAATGAACTGTGAGTAAAGACCCTGGACTGTAACTTGTTGTCTGTGTGCTCCTTCGCGCCTCCAGCACTACCGGTACTGGGACTCTCACCACCATCATTCCCACCATTCACTACACTGCCCCGGGGCTGCACTCTTCCCGTGGGGAGTCACACCACCCCAGTTGCACCCACCATCAGCCCCAGCGGTCTGCCCTGCAGCGGCGGTTCCTAATGACAGCAAATCCACGGGTGGCGTAGTCGGACATCACTTAAAACATCTAAAAGACTGCCACTGGTCTGACCACCCTGAGCCACGGGACCGGGTCGCCACTACTACCCCCATCGTCTCCCTACTGCCCGGTTCTGAGTGCCCCACGGCCCAAGGGGTGAGTCACTTGTGCTAGTGCCCACAGTGGAGAGCAAGTTCATGGCCAAGTGGCAGGGTCCCTATGAGGTGGTAGAGAAAGTGGGGGAAATCAACTATATGGGGGAAGTCAACTATAAAATCAACCAAACGGGGAAGAGGAAGCCCTACCAAATTTACCATGTTGACTTGATTAAGCCATGGCAAGATAGAGAGCCCGTGGAAGCTCCCTGTTTAGTGGCTGAGGCTGAGGCCAATGTGAAAGAGGTCAAGGTGGCAGAGTCACTGTCACATGCCCAAAAGCAACAATGCAAAGAGTTGCTACAGCGAAATAAAGACCTGTTTTCGGAGTTGCCAGGACTCACTCAGGTCATAGAGCATGAGGTTCTCACAGAGCCTCATGTTCGCGTCAATCTAAAACCATACCGGATCCCCGAGGCCCGCAGAGAGGTGATCTCAAAAGAAGTGAGGCTGATGCTTAACCTGGGAGTCACTGAAGAGTCCAAAAGAGGATGGTCCAGTCCTATAGTCTTAGTGCCGAAACCAGATGGGGAATGGCGGTTTTGCAACGACTATAGGAAGCTGAACGAGGTCTCGAAGTTCGACGCCTACTCAATACCTAGGGTAGATGAGCTTATCGAAAGGCTAGGACCCGCTCGGTACATCACCACTCTGGACCTCATCAAAGGATATTGGCAAATTCCCCTGTCCAAAGAGGCCAAGGAGAAGACAGCCTTCTCGACGCCAGACGGATGTTATCAATATGTCAGGATGCCGTTTGGGTTGCAGGGAGCTCCGGCCACCTTCCAGAGAGCCATGGACCGGATCTTAGCACCCCACAAAAAGTATGCAGCGGCCTACCTAGATGACATCGTCATATTCAGCCAGGACTGGGAAAGTCATCTGGACAAAGTTCAAGCCATACTTGATGCCCTAAGGAAGGCGGGCTTTACTATGAACCCGAAGAAATGTGCCATGGGGATGGAGGAAGCCAAGTACCTAGGGTACGTGGTTGGTAGAGGGGAAATAAAACCACAAATAAATAAGATCGAGGCGATCTTGAACTGGCCACAGCCCCTCTCGAAGAAGCAGGTCAGGGCGTTTCTAGGCATTGTGGGCTACTATCGAAGTTTTGTCCCTAACTTTGCCCTGATAGCAGGCCCACTGACGGATTGTAGCATCGGCGTCTCTGCCCACTGCTAGGCAGAGACGCCGTCCCTCTCACCTTCCCGCTCCTGGCGCGGCGTCCTCCTGCGCTCCCCTCCTCGCTGCTGCCGGCGCGCGCTCCTTCCCGGGCTCTGTGCTTAGGGCGCGCGCGCTCCCCCTCTCTTAAAGGGACCGCGCGCACCGTCCTAAGGAGTCCCCGGCCAATGGCCGGAGGACCTCCCATATATAAAGCACCTCCTCCAAAATGGAGGTGCCCGAGCAAAGTTGTTGCAAAGCATACTCACCTCTGCTTCAGCCCTCAGGTCCCGTTGCCAGCCTGACTACCAGTCCTGTCTGCCAGCTTGTCTTCTCTCCAACCCGACAGTCTGTCTCCAATCATCCGCCAGTCTGTCTATGGGCGAGTCCACCTGCATACCAGGAAGCACCTGCCTGCTACCTGCCATACCTGTTAGCCCGCTCACCTGGGAGCGCACGTCTGCTACTCGCCTGCTGGCCTACCTGGAGGCTCTGCCGTCACATGCCGCGATCTCCTGCCTGCTAGCCAAGAGACTTCTACCTGTTCTGCCGTCACATGCTGTGACCACCTGCCTGCTAGCCAAGAGACTTCTACCTGTTCTGCCATCACATGCTGTGACCACCTGCCTGCTAGCCAAGAGACTTCTACCTGTTCTGCCGTCACATGCCCTGACCACCTGCCTGCTAGCCAAGAGACTTCTACCTACTCTGCTGTCACATGCCGTGACCACCTGCCTGCTAGCCAAGAGACTTCTACCTGCTCTGCCGTCACTTGCCGTGACCATCTGCCTGCTAGTCAAGAGACTTCTTCCGTCACGTACCGTGACCACCCGTCAGCTAACCCGGAGACTGCTGCCTGCCTGTTGTGTCCACCCGCTATACCGATCAGTCCCAGCTATCTGACCCGTGGGAGCCACCTGCTCTTTTACAAGGTCGTCCCCAGAGTAGCACCTGCCCCTCTGGTTCCCTCCTTGTTCCAAGGCACAGAGGTTCCACCACCCGGACCCGTTACAGTTTGCTCGGACCATGGAACCCGGTGGCACCCAAGCTCCCTCGCTCTCTGACCTGTTCCACGAAGTCTCCCGTCAGAGATCCTAACAGGAATCCATCCTGAACCACCTGCGTAATGTCAACTCCCGTCTGGACACACTGACTGCTCCACCAGGACCTGCCTCCAGTCGTACGACTCACACCCCGGCAGCGCCGCTGTCCATCAATACCATGGTACCCGGTCCGGGTCCCCGGCTCTCTGCGCTGCCTCGTTTTGGTGGAGACCCCGCCTTGGCTCGAGGCTTCATTAACCAGTGCACCCTACACTTTGAACTCTTGGCACATCACTTTACCACCGACTGGGCCAAAGTGGCCTTCATCATGTCCCATCTCACTGGGGAAGCACTGGCTTGGCTAAATCCCCTGTGGGAGAGAGGGGATCCCCTGGTATCCAACTTGTCAGCTTTCCTCACTGCTTTCCAGAAAGTCTTCGATGAACCGGGATGAAAGACCCCGTCAGCCTCCCCTCTGCTACGTCTCCGCCAAGGGAGTCTCACCGTGGGCCAATATGCCATACGGTTCCGTACCCTCGCTTCTGAGCTTGCCTGGGATAACGAGGCCCTGGTGTCCGTCTTCTGGGAGGGCCTCTCCGGTCGGATTAAAGACGAACTTGCCGGTCGGGACATTCCAACCACCCTGGATGACTTGGTGACACTAGCTACCCGGATTGACATCCGGTTCCAGGAACGTACCAAAGAGACCAACCATGAGAGGAGGTTTCCCCGTCTTGCTCCTACTTTCCAGAGACCTGTCTCTTCATCTGTCACTTCCCGGGCGCACTCACCCGAGCCCATGCAGATCGACCAGACCAAGATGGTCAAATCTCGCCAAGAGTCACGCCGAGCCGAGGGGAGCTGTTTCTATTGTGGCAGTAAAAAGCACCTGATCCGTTCCTGCCCGGAGAAGCCGGAAAACTCCAGTGTCTAGGTCCGCTTGGAGAGGTTGTCCTAGACAAAAGTAAGCCCTCTCCATCTCTAACCTTGTCTGTCTCTATCTCGTGGGGAGAGAATCGCCACTTTGAAATCGCCCACCTGGACTCTGGAGCTGCTGGAAACCTCATCTCCCAGTCTTTGGTAGAGAGATACCGTATTCCCACCAAGCCCCTGGCTGAACCATTGTCAGTCGCCTCCGTGGATGGAAGGCTTCTCCCGGTGACCATCCTGCTTGTCACTGAACCCATAACCCTGCAGGTGGGAATGCTGCACTCTGAGGAAATCTCATTCCATGTGCTGTCCGGACTCTCTCACTCCCTATTGCTTGGTCTACCCTGGCTATAGATACATGAACCCGTATTGAACTGGTGATCCGGTGAAGTACTCCTGTGGGGACCAGACTGCCATAAGACCTGCCTGGTTCCGGTCCGCCCAGCTCGCCCTCCGCCTACTCCAGCTAATCTACCCGGTCTCCCTGCTCCATACTGGCCCTATGCGGACGTCTTCGGTAAAATGGAAGCAGAGACGTTGCCACCCCATAGGCCATATGATTGCCCGATCGACTTGGTACCTGGTACTACTCCGCCCCGTGGGCGTATCGACCCATTGTCTGTGGCCGAAACCCGGGCCATGTCTGAATACATTGAAGAGAATCTGGCTAGGGGATTTATTCGAAAATCTACCTCCCCGGCTGGAGCCGGATTCTTCTTTGTCAAAAAGAAAGATGGCTCGCTACGTCCCTGTATTGACTATAGAGGACTCAATAAAATCACGGTAAAAAACAAATACCCCCTGCCGCTCATCTCCGAGTTGTTTGATCGCCTCAAAGGCGCCAGGATCTTCTCCAAGCTGGATCTTCGGGGAGCATATAACCTGGTCCGTATCCGTCAAGGAGACGAGTGGAAGACAGCATTCAATACCCGGGACGGTCACTATGAGTACCGTGTGATGCCTTTCGGTCTCTGCAATGCTCCCGCCGTCTTTCAAGAACTGGTCAACGACATCTTCCGCGATCTCCTGTACTCCTGCGTGGGGGTATACCTGGACGATATCTTGGTCTTCTCTCCGGATCTCCCCACACACCGGAGGGATGTTCGTCAGGTTCTGCTTAGGCTCAGGCAGAACCACCTCTATGCCAAGTACGAGAAGTGCCTCTTCGACCAGACCTCCCTTCCATTCTTGGGCTATGTTATCTCCCAGACAGGCTTGCGAATGGATCCCGAGAAGCTCTCTGCTGTCCTGAGGTGGCCCCGTCCGGAGGGGTTGAAGGCGATACAGCGATTCCTGGGCTTCGCCAATTACTATCGTCTCTTCATCCCACACTTCTCGTCCCGGACTACTCCCATATCTGCGCTCACCCGTAAGGGGGCTATTCCAAGGTATGGTCGCCCGAAACCTTAAAGAAAGCCTTCGCCTCTGCCCCAGTCCTGCACCATCCGGACTGTAATAAACAATTCTACCTGGAGGTTGATGCCTCCTCCTCCGGAGCCGGAGTGGTACTCACCCAAAAATCTTCTACCGGGAGAATGGTAACCTGCGGCTTCTTCTCCAAAATCTTCTCCTCGTCTGAGCGCAACTACTCCATAGGAGACCGAGAATTGCTAGCCGTCAAATTGGCGCTGGAGGAATGGCGCTACCTGCTTGAAGGGGCTCTATACCCGGTGATCATCTACACGGATCACAAAAATCTGGCATATCTCCAAAATGCCCAGAGACTTAATCCGCGTCAGGCCCGGTGGTATTTGTTTTTTGCCCGCTTCGACTTCATCTTACATTTCCGCCCAGCGGACAAGAATGTCAAAGCTGATGCCTTGTCCCGATCCTTCCTGTCCTCCGATCAAGAGGAGGAGCCTATGCACATCATCGACCCCTCCAAGGTGATGAATGTGGCCCCCTTGGATCTGACTCGTCTTCCACCCGGTAAGACGTTTGTAGCTGTACCAGATCGTGAGAAGGTTCTTCGCTGGGGTCATTCTTCTAAACTAGCTGCCCATGCTGGCCAAAAGAAGACCTTCCTGCTCATTACCCGGCATTACTGGTGGCCTACCCTGCGTAATGTTGTTGTAGACTTCGTCACGGCCTGTTAGTCTTGTGCCCGCAACAAAGTTCCCAGACATCTACCAGCCGGTCATCTTCTGCCCCTTCCCGTACCCGCTGCTCCATGGCAGCACATTGCTATGGACTTTATCACCGACCTTCCTGGTTCTGCCGGGTGCACAGTCATTTGGGTGGTCGCTGACCGCTTTTCTAAAATGGCCCACTTCATTCCCCTGCCTGGTCTCCCATCTGCAGCCGAGCTGGCTAAGGACTTTATCCGCCACATTTTCCGTCTCCATGGCCTACCCCTCCACATCGTGTCGGATCGAGGGGTTCAGTTCACCTCACGCTTCTGGAGAGCCACATGTAAGCTGCTGGACGTCACCCTGGATTTCTCCTCCGCTTACCACCCACAGTCCAAGGGTCAAGTGGAGCGGATCAATCAGATCCTTACCAGCTACCTCCGGCACTTCGTTAATGCCCACCATTCCGATTGGGTGGACCTCCTACCTTGGGCCGAGTTCTCTTATAATAACCATGAGAGCGAATCCTCTTCCAAGTCCCCGTTCTTTATAGTTTGTGGCCAACATCCCCGGATTCCGGTTCCCGTCTCCGCTTCTGTGGACAACCCTGCTGCGAAGTCTCTTGTCAGCGAATTTTCTACCATTTGGGAGAGTCCTAGGTCCGCTCTTCTTCTGTCTTCCGAGCGGATGAAGAGATATGCTGATAAGAGACGTCTGGATCCGCCTCTATTTTGTCCAGGAGACAAGGTCTGGCTCTCCTCCAAACATGTGCGGCTCAAAGTACCCTCCTACAAGTTGGGCCCTCGATTCATCGGTCCTTTCAAAGTCCTCAGGCAAATTAATCCAGTAGCCTACAAATTAAAACTCCCGGCCACCCTACGCATTCCCAACTCCTTCCACGTATCTCTCCTCAAACCTGTTATCCTTAACACTTTTTCCAACAATCCAGGTACTCCTCCTACTCCGGTTTCTGCTGAGGACGTCTTTGAGGTAGAGAGTATTCTGGCCACCAAAAGGGTAAGGGGGAGAACTTTTTTTCTGGTGGATTGGAAGGGGTTTGGTCCTGAGGAGAGAACGTGGGAACCCAGGGAGAACATCAACGCCCCGCTTCTTCTTGAGAAATTTCTCTCTGGCCTAAAAAAGGGGGGGCCTAAAGGGGGGGTACTGTAGCATCGGCGTCTCTGCCCACTGCTAGGCAGAGACGCCGTCCCTCTCACTTTCCCGCTCCTGGCACGGCGTCCTCCTGCGCTCCCCTCCTCACTGATGCCGGCGCGCGCTCCTTCCCGGGCTCTGTGCTTAGGGCGCGCGCGCTCCCCCTCTCTTAAAGGGACCGCACGCGCCGTCCTAAGGAGTCCCCGGCCAATGGCCGGAGGACCTTCCATATATAAAGCACCTCCTCCAAAATGGAGGTGCCCGAGCAAAGTTGTTGCAAAGCATACTCACCTCTGCTTCAGCCCTCAAGTCCCGTTGCCAGTCTGACTACCAGTCCAGTCTGCCAGCTTGTCTTCTCTCCAGCCCGACAGTCTGTCTCCAATCATCCACCAGTTTGTCTATGGGCGAGTCCACCTGCATACCAGGAAGCACCTGCCTGTTACCTGCCTGCTATCTGCCGTACCTGTTAGCCCGCTCACCTGGGAGCGCACATCTGCTACTCGCCTGCTGGCCTACCTGGAGGCTCTGCCGTCACATGCCGTGACCTCCTGCCTGCTAGCCAAGAGACTTCTACCTGTTCTGCCGTCACATGCTGTGACCACCTGCCTGCTAGCCAAGAGACTTCTACCTGTTCTGCCGTCACATGCTGTGACCACCTGCCTGCTAGCCAAGAGACTTCTACCTGTTCTGCCGTCACATGCCGTGACCACCTGCCTGTTAGCCAAGAGACTTCTACCTGCTCTGCCGTCACTTGCCGTGACCACCATCCTGCTAGCCAAGAGACTTCTACCTGCTCTGCCGTCACATGCCGTGACCACCTGCCTGCTAGTCAAGAGACTTGTACCTGCTCTGCCGTCACTTACCGTGACAAACCTGCTTGCTAGTCAAGAGACTTCTTCTGTCACGTACCGTGACCACCCGTCAGCTAACCCAGAGACTGCTGCCTGCCTGTTGTGTCCACCCGCTATACCGGTCAGTCCCAGCTATCTGACCCGTGGGAGCCATCTGCTCTTTTACAATGTCGTCCCCAGAGTAGTACCTGCCCCTCTGGCTCCCTCCTTGTTCCAAGGCACAGAGGTTCCACCACCCGGACCCTTTACACGGATCTTCTGAAAGGGACGAAGTCGGCTATGGCCAAGTGGTCCCCGGAAGCAGAAGCGGCCTTCCAGGAATTGAAACTGGTCCTCTGTAAACAGCCAATCTTGGTGGCGCCCAACTTCTCCAAGGAGTTTGTGGTCCAGACGGATGCATCGGATGTCAGGCTGGGAGCAGTCTTGTCCCAGGAGATTAACGGAGAAGAACATCCTGTAATAAAACTCAGTTGGAAGCTCTCCACTTGTGAGAAGAACTACTCCATTGTAGAAAAAGAATGTTTGGCCATTAAGTGGGCGTTAGACACTCTGAGGTATTACCTGTTAGGTAGAAGGTTCAGGTTAGTGTGAGACCATGCCCCACTGAGGTGGATGTGAGAAAAGAAGGGGAACAATGCCAGAGTGACTAGGTGGTTCCAAAGCTCTACAAGATTTTAGTTTCCGGGTAGAGCATAGGCATTGGAAACAACATGGGAATGTTGATGCCTTGTCAAGGGTTTATTGTATGGTGACAGAAGGTGCCAAGCCCCCGGCTTTGGGCAGAAGATGGGGGTATGTAAGGTGGCTGCCAGATAGGTCATGGACGGGAGGTATGTGTCCCCGAAGTGCCAAGCTTCGGGGATGTAGGACCCGAAGAAGCAGGCTCCAGCACAGATAGTACTGAGAGGAATTTAATGGGCCCGGAGTACAGGGCCGGGTTTTATAAGCAGCTGAAAGAGCTGGGTGGAACAGCAGCTCACTTACCTCCAGTCCAGATCTTGGAAGGCTGATTTAAGACAGCTGCGCCTGTCTCTGGCTGTCTGTGTTTGTTGGGCAAAATGAGCAGACCTTGCATGTGCTTCTCAGAGTCTGCTGGAGGTAGAGAAAAAAAGCACTTTGTTTAAACGGCTGAGGCCGTGCTGCATGGACTTGTTATTTTGAGCTTTGTTCTGTTTTTCCTTTTTGTGCCAGGAAAAGGCTGTTACTTATGTTTCCTCACTGGTGTCTGGACACTAAATAAACAAGGAGTTTGTTTGAACCCGTGGACTGCATCACTGTGTGAACCTGTGCCTACCTCCAACGCGGCTCTGTGTGTACAAATCCCTACACTACACATGCTTTATCCCTCTCAAGTCTGTGAAGCTTTGGATCAGACCTCTGATGCCCCGGAATAGAATGTGTGAACAGCTCTGCAGACTCACCCATCTGTGCTTCCCCACGGTCAGTTGGCCAGTTGGAGAGTTGTGACGTGGGTGAAAGCAAGGGTAATTGGGGTGCCACCTCTGAGGACTGTACTGTGTGTGATTTTAAGGTGGAGGAAGAGGCGCAGAGGCCACTTGATGCAGCGCTTGTCATCTACTGGAGCACATGTTCTTCCTGCCCCTCATCTACAAGGCGTACCGCTGTGCGACTGCCAAAGAAAGGGAGTGGAGTCCAGTAACAGAAGTTTTAAAAATGCTGCACATTTGCTAACTGCAGCAAAACAAACCTACTTCTCATCTCTCATAGCATACATGTGTAACAACTAGAATGGATAGCTCAGGAGTCCTTTTGCATGGAGACACGACAGAACACAGTTTATAGGTTGAAAGTCTATATTATTAACACACGATGAATAAACACTAGTGCAGAGAAAAACTCAAAGTCCATAAACACTTGAAGATGCTTGACACAAGAAAGTCTGTTTAGTCCAGACCAAAAGTTTGGACACACCTTCCCATTTAAAGATTTTTCTGTATTTTAATGACTTTGAAGAGATCTCTGGACACTACGCTGACAGACACAGCAAACCTTCTTGCCACAGCTCGCATTGAAGTGCCATCTTGGATGAGCTGCACTACCTGAGCAACTTCTGTGGGTTGTAGTGTCCGTCTCATGCTACCAAGAGTGTGAAAACACAACCAACATTCAAAAGTGACCAAAACATCAGCCAGAAAGCATTGGTACTGAGATGTCGTCTGTGGTCCCCACCTGCAGAACCATTCCTTTATTGAGTGTGTCTTGATAATTGCCAATAATTTCCATCTGTTGTCTATTCCATTTGCACATCAGCATGTGAAATTGATTGTCAATCAGTGTTGCTTCCTAAGTGGACAGTTTGATTTCAAGAAGTTTGATTTACTTGGAGTTATATTCTGTTGTTTAAGTGTTCCCTTTATTTTTTTGAGATATACAGTATGTGTCCTGGACTAAATATTTAAAAACAAACAATAGTGAATACATACATAATAAGCAACCAGGTCACCTAATATAGCAGCAACAGTAATATAGATGATAAATTATTCATATGTAAATCGTTATCATTGGCCTCTTTTAACCCCTTAACAACATTTGACGTACTAATACGCGTCTGTGCCCTGGGACTTAAGAGCCAGACCTGTATTAGTACGTCATGGCGATCTTGCGCGCACAGAGGCTGTGGGGGCGCGATCGCTGCCGGGTGTCAGCTGATTGTCACAGCTGACACCCGGTACTATGTGCAGGGAGTGGTCCTGCACCGCTCCCAGCATATTAACCCCCGCGATGCTGCGATCGAAGTCGATCGCAGCATTGCGGTAGCAAGGGGAGGTGATCGCAGATACTCACCACCTCTTCCGGCTTCCAGCGCTGACTGCCGTGGCTTCCAGGATGTTGCCATGATGACCTGATGTCGTCATGACAACATCCGGGTCACCAGACAGCAGGAAGATTTTTTTGACATGCGCAGTGCATCTCCAAACATTCTTCTCCCTGTCCAGCGCTGACAGCCTGCATGGCACAGGGATGGTGCTGCATTCCTGTGCCATGCAGGCGATCAGAGAAAAAAAAGTGAAAGTCCCACAGTGGGACAAAGTAATAAAGTATAAAAACTATCAGAAAGTGAAAAAAAAATTTAAAAAAATTGTAAAAATATTTAAAAAAAATAAAAAAAATAATCCACCAAAAATAAAAATATAATGTACCCATCAATAAATATTATTATAAAAAAAAAAAACAATAAAAGTACACATATTTGGTATCGCCGCGTCCGGAACAACCTGACCTATAAAACTGTCCCACTAGTTAACCCCTTCAGTGAACACGGTAAAAAAATAAAATAAAAAACAAAGCAAAAAACAATGCTTTATCACCATACCGCCAAACAAAAAATGGAATAACACGCGATCAAAAAGACAAATATAAATAAAAATGGTACCGCTGAAAACGTCATCTCGTCCTGCAAAAAACAAGCCACCATACTGCTCCATCAGCCAAAAAATAAAAAAGTTATAGCTCTCAGAATAAAGCTATGCTAAAAAATATTTTTTTCTATAAAATTGCTTTTATTATGTAAAAGTGCAAAACATAGAAATACGATATAAATGTGGTACCGCTGTAAACGTACTGACCCGAAGAATAAAGCTGCCTTATCAATTTTACCACACGCGGAGCAGAATAAAAAATAAAAAAAACAATTCCTGAATTGTTGGTTTTTGTTTATTCTGCCTCCCAAAAATCGGAATAGAAAGCGATCAAAAAATGTCAAGTGCCTGAAAATGGCACCAATAACAACGTCAACTCATCCCGCAAAAAAAAAGCCGTCAAATGACTGTCTGCCAAAATCTGGAAAAATTATAGCCCTCAAAATATGGCGATGCAAAAACTAGATTTTACAAAAAATGCGTCTTTTAGTGTGTGACAGCTGTCAGTCATAAAAACCCCATATGATTCTGGTATCGCTGTAGTCTCACCGACCCAAAGAATAAGGTCGTCTAATCACTTATACCGCATGAGGAATGGCGTAAAAAATAAACTCTCAGGTTAGGGTTGTGCTAGGGTTAGGGTTGTGCTAGGGTTAGGGTTGTGCTATGGTTAGGGTTGTGCTACGGTTAGGGTTGTGTTAGGGTTAGGGCTAGGGTTGGGGTTATGATGGGGTTGGGATTTTTTTCAAAAGTAAGAAAAAAAGATGACGATATGGCGACTAGTGTTGAGCGCAAGTGCTCGCTACTTGAGTTTGCATCGGGTGTTCTGGTATGCATTGAGTATCGTGGGTATTTGAGTGACATGCTCGAGTCTCCGCCCCATATGCTTCACGGCCCAAAAAACTTTGCGGGGATTGCCTGCCATGCACGAGCGATCCCCCATGTTTTTTTTTGGGTGTCTAATAACCGTGAAACATCCGGGCGGGGACTCGAGCATGTCACTCGAGCACATGCAGTACATGGTGCATACTTGAGTACCCGATGCAAACTCAACTAGCGAGCACTTGTGCTCAAGACTAATGACAACTTATTCAATATGATGACCTAATGTTATCAAATTCTGTGTCGTACCTCTGGGTTCAAACTGTTCACTATACACCTTAATAAAATCCTTGAGGGGTATAGTTTCCAAAATGGGGTTACTTGTGGGGGAGCTCCACTGTTTAGGCACATCAGGGGCTCTCCAAACGCGACTTGGTGTCCGCTAACAAATTGAATGGAAAATCGGCTCAAATTGTTAGCAGACACCATGTTGCGTTTGGAGAGCCCCTGTGTGCCCAAACATTGGAGCTCCCCCACAAGTGACCCCATTTTGGAAACTAGGCCCCCCAAGGCACCTATCTAGATGCATAGTGAGCACTTGGAACCCTTAGGTGCTTCACAAATTGATTCGTAAAAATGGAAAAGTATTTTTTTTCCACTTTTTCATTTTTACGAATCAATTTGTGAAGCACCTGGGGGTTCCAACTGCTCACTATGCATCTAGATAGGTGCCTTGGGGGGTCTAGTTTCCAAAATGGGGTCACTTGTGGGGGAGCTCTAATGTTTGGGCACACAGGGACTCTCCAAATGCAACATGGTGTCCGCTAACAAATTGTCGGCTCAAATTGTTAGCGGACACCATGTTGCGTTTGGAGAGCCCCTGTGTGCCCAAAGATTGGAGCTCCCCCACAAGTGACCCCATTTTGGTAACTAGACCCCCCAAGGCACCTATCTAGATGCATAGTGAGCACTTGGAACCCTTAGGTGCTTCACAAATTGATTCTTAAAAATGGAAAAGTATTTTTTTTCCACTTTTTCATTTTTACGAATCAATTTGTGAAGCACCTGGGGGTTCCAACTGCTCACTATGCATCTAGATAGGTGCCTTGGGGGGTCTAGTTTCCAAAATGGGGTCACTTGTGGGGGAGCTCCAATGTTTGAGCACACAGGGACTCTCCAAATGCAACATGGTGTCCGCTAACAAATTGTCGGCTCAAATTGTTAGCGGACAGTGGTCAGAATTGTAAAAATTGGCCTGGTCATTAACGTGCAAACCACCCTCGGGGGTTAAGGGGTTAACCATGGCCTGTCATTTTGTGGTGTCCTGGATGCTCATAAAACAGATGTCAGAGTGATAGCCACAATAAATAGCATTTAAATCAAATATAGAAAAAATGGAACAATCTCACCCATTCCTGTTGTTTTCATCCAGGGTGGACTGTATTCCAAGCTTCAGACATCTGTACTAGAAATGCCAATTTCAGAAGTAAGGTGGGAGACGAGTGGGGACCCTATTATACCCTGTCAGGGTTATTCTAGCCCTCAACACTCTAGACTCCCACCCTCACAAGGGCAGTCCACAGCTAGCCCTCTTCATAGATATCGCTATCACATGTGTACGTGCGTCTCCCGATGCGGGGGGGTAAGATGCATCATACAAAGTAGCCACCCTAGTTCCCTAGCGGCGGTTTGGACAATCTTTGCAATTATTCAAATACACAGACTCAAAAACATGCAGATCATGAATGCTGAGTCTGTTGGTTTTAAATTTTTCATTTAAATGCATAATAATTCTGCACACTTATACAAGTATTTGCCCAATAATTCTACACACAGATATTCTCATGAGAAAGACAAAACCACACTTTTACTTTGTTAAATATTTAGATTTATTAACCTTTTGGATTGACTGACAGCAGTGTAGTTGATTAATAAAATTAATCATCAAAAATACAAATTGCACAATAAGTGTACACCGTGTACGTATATCTAATGAACACATACACATACATATTATGCACACATTCCATAATTATATATAAAATACGGACAGGCATATACAGTACACACCTTCTCATTTAAAGATTTTTCTGTATTTTCATGACTTTGAAAATTGTACATTCACACTGAAGGCATCAAAACTATGAATTAACACGTGGAATTATATACTTAAAAAAAAAGTGTGAAACAACTGAAAATATGTCTTATATTCTAGGTTCTTCAAAGTAGCCACCTTTTGCTTTGATGACTGCTTTGTACACTCTTGGCATTCTCTTGATTGAATGCGTCCAATCCGTAGCATTTCCTGACCATGTGCACATTCCCTAAAGCTATGTGCTCATGTTCAGGATCTGATCGCAGAAATTTCTGCATCATTTCTGCATCTCTTGGCAGGAAAAACGCTGCAGAAAAAACATGCATTTTGCCATGATTTTCACTCATTTTTGATGCGTTTTAGTACATAAATTAATGCTTTTTGGAGCTAAATAAAAAAAAGAAACGTGTGGCATTGTTTCAACTCTTGGATTACCCTTAGACCTGGGATTAGTATATTGGTTAATTTAAATGATTAAAGAATGTGTCTGTTGTATTTCAAATAAAGTGTTTTACTTTGTATGTGTTTATTTAACTCTTTACTTTAATTAGGTTTAGCAATGAAAATGTCTGATTGACACCTTGTTATTGTAGCGCCGGCGTCCCTGCCCTCTGCTAGGCAGGGACGCTGTTCCCCTCACCTCCCTGCTCCGTGCCCGGCGTCCTCCTCCCGCTCTGCTGGCAGCGCGCGCTCCTTCCCGGCCACTGTGCTTAGGGCGCGCGCGCGCTCTCCCTCCCTCTTAAAGGGGCCGCGCGCGCCGTCCTAAGGAGTCCCCGGCCAATGGCCGGAGGACTTCACCATATATAAGGCACCTCCTCCAAAATGGAGGTGCCCGAGCAATGTTGTTGCACTGTTCACTACTCTGCTTCAGCCCTCAGGTCCCGTTGCCAGTTACCTGCCAGATACCTGCCAGATTCCTGCCAGCCTGCTGTCTTTTCCTGCCTGATATTCCGCTACCTGCCTGCTAGCCTGAGGTCCGACGGTCTGCCTTACAACTCCTGTCAGTCTGTCTAAGGACCTGCTTGCCCGCTCACCTGGGAGCGCACTTCAGCTACCTGCCTGCTTGCCTGAGGTCCGACGGTCTGCCTTCCAACTCCTGTCAGTCTGTCTATGGACCAGCTTGCCCGCTCACCTGGGAGCGCACATCTGCTACCTGCCTGCTAGCCTACCTGGAGGCTCCGCCGTCACGTGCTGTGACCACCTGCCTGTCCAGTGACTCCTGTCCGCTCACCTGGGAGCGCTCATCTGCTGCCTGTCCGTTAGCCTACCTGGAGGCTCTGCCGTCACGTGCTGTGACCACCCGCTTATCCAGAGACTCTCGCCCGCTCATCTGGGAGCGCTCATCTGCCGCCTGTCTGTTGGTCTTCCTGGAGGCTCCGCCGTCACATGCTGTGACCACCCGTTTATCCAGAGACTCTCGCCTGCTCACCGGGGAGCTCAAGTCTACCATCAGCCGCCACAGGTCGTACCAACCCTTTACCCAGAGACTGCCCCGGTCACTTGCCGTGATCATCTGCCCGTTCACCCAGAGACTGCCCCAGTCACTTGCCGTGATCTCCTGCCCGTTCTTCCAGAGACTGTCCCGGTCACTTGCCGTGACCATCTGCCCGTTCACCCAGAGACTGTCCCGGTCACCTGCTGTGACTGCCTGCCTGGTCGACACCCGCTCCCTTACAAGGACCGCCCCCTTGTATAGTAGCTCAGAGGTTCCGCCTCCCAGACCCGTTACAGTTTGCTCGGGCCATGGAACCCGGTGGCACCCAAGCTCCCTCGCTCTCGGACCTCTGTCATGAACTGTCCCGTCAGAGGTCCCAACAGGAGTCCATCCTGGGTCACCTGCGGAATGTCAATTCTCGCCTGGACACTCTGACTGCTCCACCAGCAACCACCGCCAGTGCCATGACTCGCAACCCGGCAGCTCCGCTGCCCACCAATATCATGGTATCCTACCCCGGACCCCGGCTTTCTGCACCTCCTCGCTTCGGAGGCGACTCCGCCCAGGCTCGGGGCTTCATTAATCAGTGCACCCTGCACTTTGAACTATTGTCCCACCAGTTTAACTCCGACCGGGCCAAAATTGCCTTCATCATGTCCCATCTCACCGGGGAGGCCCTGGCCTGGCTAAATCCTCTATGGGAGAGAGGAGACCCCCTGGTGTCCGACTTGCCTGCCTTCCTCACGGCTTTCCGGAAAGTCTTCGACGAACCCGGACGGAAGACCTCATCCGCATCATCTCTGCTACGCCTCCGTCAGGGAAGTCTCACCGTGGGCCAATATGCCATACGGTTCCGTACCCTTGCCTCGGAGCTGGCCTGGGATAACGACGCTCTGGTATCCGTCTTCTGGGAGGGTCTGTCCGGCCGTATTAAAGACGAACTTGCCGGTCGGGACGTTCCTACCACTCTCGATGACCTAATAACTCTTGCCACCCGGATTGACCTACGGTTCCAGGAGCGTGCCAAAGAGGTCACCCGTGAGAGGAGGTTTCCACGTCTAGCTCCTACTTTTCAGAAACCCGTCACTCCCTCCGTCTCTCCCCAGGTACACTCTCCTGAGTCTATGCAGGTCGACCAGACCAAGATGGTCAAAACCCGTCAGGACTTACGCCGTGCCGAGGGGAGCTGCTTCTACTGTGGCAGTAAGGAGCACCGGATCCGTGCCTGCCCAGAGAGGTCGGGAAACGCCTGTGTCTAGGTTCGCTCAGAGAGGTCGACCTAGACAAGAATAAATCCTCTCCATCTCTGCTGCTGTCAGTTTCAATCGTCTGCGGGGAGAACCGTTATTTCGAACTAGCCCAACTGGACTCTGGAGCAGCCGGGAATCTTATTTCACAGTCCCTGGTAGAGAAATACCGCATCCCCACCAAACCTCTGGCTGTACCCTTGTCTGTTGCTGCCGTGGATGGGGGTCTCTTACCACGCCCCATCCAACTCATCACCGAATCCATTACTCTGCAGGTGGGAATGCTGCATTCTGAGAGTATCTCCTTTCATGTTCTGCCTGGACTCTCTCACGCCCTCCTGCTAGGTCTACCTTGGCTCCAGAGACATGCACCCGTGCTTGACTGGCAGACCGGAGAAGTCCTTCGCTGGGGACAGGACTGCCATAAGACCTGTCTGGTTCCCGTCCATCCCGTCCGTCCTTCTCCTACCCCAGCTAATCTACCTGGACTTCCAATTCCTTATTGGTCTTATGCTGATGTCTTTAATAAAAAGGAAGCAGAGACACTACCCCCTCATAGACCATACGACTGCCCTATCGACTTGTTACCTGGTACTACTCCTCCCCGTGGGCGTATTTATCCATTATCCGCTGCTGAGACCCGGTCGATGTCCGAATATATTTAGGAGAATCTGGCCAGGGGATTCATCCGGAAATCTACCTCCCCGGCGGGAGCAGGCTTCTTCTTCGTAAAAAAGAAGGACGGCTCTCTCCGTCCCTGTATAGACTATAGAGGCCTTAACCAGATCACGGTGAAGAATAAGTACCCCCTTCCGCTCATTCCGGAGTTATTTGATCGTCTGAGAGGGGCTAGAATCTTCACCAAACTGGACCTCCGTGGGGCGTACAACCTGGTTCGTATCCGTCAGGGGGATGAATGGAAGACGGCATTCAACACCCGGGACGGCCACTATGAATATCTGGTAATGCCCTTTGGTCTCTGTAACGCTCCTGCCGTCTTTCAAGAGTTGGTCAATGACATCTTCCGGGACCTTCTCTACTCCTGCGTAGTGGTGTACCTGGACGACATCTTGGTCTTCTCTCCGGATCTCCAGACTCACCGGAGGGACGTTCGTCAGGTCCTGCTCAGGCTCAGGCAGAATCACCTCTTCGCTAAATACGAGAAGTGCCTCTTTGAGCAGACCTCGCTTCCGTTTTTGGGCTACATTATTTCTCAGACCGGCCTACGAATGGATCCAGAGAAACTGTCTGCCATCGAGAAATGGCCTCGACCGGAGGGGTTGAAGGCCATTCAGCGGTTCCTGGGCTTCGCCAACTACTACCGCCTCTTCATACCACACTTCTCTTCACGGACTGCCCCAATTTCCGCGCTCACCCGTAAGGGTACTAATCCCAAAGAGTGGCCGCCCGAAGCAGAGGAGGCCTTTCTTTCCTTAAAACAGGCCTTCTCTTCCGCCCCGGTGCTGCATCGCCCGGACGGCAACAAGCAGTTCTTCCTGGAAGTTGACGCCTCCTCCTCTGGAGCCGGAGCTGTACTTACTCAAAAATCATCTTCCGGGAGGATGGTAACTTGCGGCTTCTTCTCTAAACTCTTCTCCTCCTCTGAACGCAATTATTCCATAGGAGACCGAGAGTTATTGGCCATCAAACTGGCATTGGAGGAGTGGCGTTACCTGCTCGAGGGGGCTCTTCACCCGGTAATAATTTACACTGACCACAAGAACTTAGCTTACCTCCAGCATGCCCAGAGACTTAACCCGCGCCAAGCCCGGTGGTCCTTGTTTTTTGCTCGCTTTGATTTTGTTCTTCATTTTCGCCCGGCTGACAAAAACGTCAAGGTGGACGCCTTGTCTCGATCCTTTCTGGTGTCTGATCTCGAGGAAGATCCGAAACACATCATCGATCCCGCCAGAGTAATGCAGGTGGCTCCCGTGAGTCTAAATCGTCTCCCTCCCAGAAAGACGTTCGTATCAGTACCTGATCGGGAGAAGATCCTTCACTGGGGTCACTCGTCTAAACTAGCTGGCCATGCCGGTCAGAAAAAGACCCTCCAGCTTATTACCCGGCACTACTGGTGGCCTACCCTGCACAAGGACGTAATAGACTTTGTTTCTGCCTGTGTGTCCTGCGCCCGCAACAAGGTTCCGAGACATCTGCCAGCCGGTCGCCTCCTTCCGCTCCCAGTACCTGCTGCCCCCTGGCAGCATATAGCAATGGACTTTATAACAGACCTCCCAGTCTCTGCCGGTTGTACGGTCATTTGGGTGGTCGCTGACCGCTTCTCCAAGATGGCTCATTTCGTTCCCCTGCCAGGCCTCCCGTCTGCACCCGAGCTAGCTAAAGACTTTATTCATCACATCTTTCGTCTTCATGGCCTGCCCCTCCATATCGTGTCGGATCGTGGGGTACAGTTCACCTCACGCTTCTGGAGAGCCACTTGTAAACTGCTAGATGTCACCCTGGACTTCTCTTCCGCTTACCACCCACAGTCCAATGGTCAAGTGGAGCGGATCAATCAGAACCTGACCAGTTACCTCCGACACTTCGTTAATGCCCATCATTCTGACTGGGTGGATCTCCTACCATGGGCCGAGTTCTCTTATAATAATCACGAGAGCGAATCCTCCTCCAAATCCCCGTTTTTTGTAGTCTTCGGTCAGCATCCTCGGATTCCTTTTCCTGTCTCCACCTCTGTGGACAACCCGGCTGCGGAATCTCTCGTTAGCAAATTTTCCTCCATTTGGGAGAGTACCCGATCCGCACTCCTTCAGTCGTCCGAACGGATGAAAAGACACGCTGACAAAAAACGCCTGGATCCTCCACAATTTCGTCCCGGAGATAAAGTCTGGCTCTCATCTAAATATGTCCGACTCAAGATACCTTCTTACAAGTTAGGGCCTCGGTTCATCGGCCCCCTGGAGGTCATCAGTCAGATCAACCCGGTGGCCTATAAATTGAAACTCCCGGCCAATTTACGGATCCCTAACTCCTTCCATGTATCTCTCCTCAAACCTGTGGTACTTAACTCTTTTTCCAAGTCTACAGGTACGCCTCCTGCTCCGGTTTCTGCTGAGGACGAGTTTGAGGTAGAGAACATTCTTGCCACCAAAAGGGTAAGAGGAAAGACCTTTTTTCTAGTAGATTGGAAGGGGTTTGGTCCTGAGGAGAGAACGTGGGAGCCCCGGGAGAACATCCATGCCCCTCTTATCCCTGCTAAATTTCTGTCTGGCCTAAAAAAGGGGGGGCCTAAAGGGGGGGGTACTGTAGCCCCGGCGTCCCTGCCCTCTGCTAGGCAGGGATGCTGTTCCCCTCACCTCCCTGCTCCGTGCCCGGCGTCCTCCTCCCGCTCTGCTGGCAGCGCGCGCTCCTTCCCGGCCACTGTGCTTAGGGCGCGCGCGCGCGCTCTCCCTCCCTCTTAAAGGGGCCGCGCGCGCCGTCCTAAGGAGTCCCCGGCCAATGGCCGGAGGACTTCACCATATATAAGGCACCTCCTCCAAAATGGAGGTGCCCGAGCAATGTTGTTGCACTGTTCACTACTCTGCTTCAGCCCTCAGGTCCCGTTGCCAGTTACCTGCCAGATTCCTGCCAGCCTGCTGTCTTTTCCTGCCTGATATTCCGCTACCTGCCTGCTAGCCTGAGGTCCGACGGTCTGCCTTACAACTCCTGTCAGTCTGTCTAAGGACCTGCTTGCCCGCTCACCTGGGAGCGCACTTCAGCTACCTGCCTGCTTGCCTGAGGTCCGACGGTCTGCCTTCCAACTCCTGTCAGTCTGTCTATGGACCAGCTTGCCCGCTCACCTGGGAGCGCACATCTGCTACCTGCCTGCTAGCCTACCTGGAGGCTCCGCCATCACGTGCTGTGACCACCTGCCTGTCCAGTGACTCCTGTCCGCTCACCTGGGAGCGCTCATCTGCTGCCTGTCCGTTAGCCTACCTGGAGGCTCTGCCGTCACGTGCTGTGACCACCCGCTTATCCAGAGACTCTCGCCCGCTCATCTGGGAGTGCTCATCTGCCGCCTGTCTGTTGGTCTTCCTGGAGGCTCCGCCGTCACATGCTGTGACCACCCGTTTATCCAGAGACTCTCGCCTGCTCACCGGGGAGCTCAAGTCTACCATCAGCCGCCACAGGTCGTACCAACCCTTTACCCAGAGACTGCCCCGGTCACTTGCCGTGATCATCTGCCCGTTCACCCAGAGACTGCCCCAGTCACTTGCCGTGATCTCCTGCCCGTTCTTCCAGAGACTGTCCCGGTCACTTGCCGTGACCATCTGCCCGTTCACCCAGAGACTGTCCCGGTCACCTGCTGTGACTGCCTGCCTGGTCGCCACCCGCTCCCTTACAAGGACCGCCCCCTTGTATAGTAGCTCAGAGGTTCCGCCTCCCAGACCCGTTACAGTTATCACTAAACAAAAGGGCTAGGTGTCAGCAAAACAAATCTCATTAGCATTCCCATTCATATAATTTATGCGGCTGATATGAGCTGCTATTTTTAGCCTAGGAAGGTGCCATTAGGCAAACATGTTCCCTGCTATTAATAACAGAAATCCCATGTCCACTATGCGTTCATAGGCTGCGGATCACCCGTGGACACTGACATGCAGCCCGTCTTTCAGGACATCAGCATGTCAATTACCCTTGCGGAGTCGCTAGTCTCTGCAAGAGAAATTTGACCACTAGAAGGTATTGAATGCGGTAAATCCGCATGGTCCAGGGAACACATGCGGATTTACCTGCGTTCAATAAAACTCAGCAGTTTGGACTCAAAATATGCTGCGTCCAAAGCGCTGCTAAGTCTGGATCATGGGCACATAAAATTAAAAAGAATGGGATGGGCTCCCGCGTCATTTTCATAACCAGCAGAGGGAAAGCCGACTGCTGGGAGCTGATATTAGTAGCCGGGGAAGGGCCCATTAGCCAAAAATGTTCTCTGGCTATTAATAACAGCCCACAGCTGTTTGCTTAGCCTTTACTGGCTAGATTACAGGGGGACCCCAAAAAAAAATTGATGTAGGGTCCCCCTATAAAATCTAACCAGCAAAAGCTAAACAGACAGCTGTGGGCTGATATTAATAGCCAGGGAAGGGGCCCTGGATCCTTGTCCCCTCCGCGGCTAATAATATCGGCTCTCAGCAGTCCCAGAAATGGCGCATCCATAAAATGCGCCAAATCTGGCGCTTAGCCAAACTCTTCCCACTACCGGGTAGCGGTGGCGAGTGGAGTAATAAGGTTGAGGTTCATGTCAGCCTTCTATTGGCGGCTGACATGAAGCCCAGGTTAGTAATGGAGAGGTGACTATAGGACGCCCCCATTACTAACCCCGTAGTACATTTTACAACACTTTTTCAATAAAGATACGGCCATAATAAAGTATTTTATTTTTATTTAAATAAAATTACACACTGTTTTAATAATTTACTAGTATCCTATTCCCCGAATCCCTTGTCTCCTGTAAAAAAACAAAAAATAAAAAACAACCATATCCCTTACCTGTCTGCCGTCATGACGTAATCTAAGTGTCCTACGGTCATCCGGGTCACTTATACAGCAGCCACATCAATCACTGATGTGACTGCTGTAGAAGACAGCACTGTACACTGACAGGAGTTTAATCACTCCAGTCAGTGTACATCGTTGTGTTGTTGGCTGAGTTCACCTGAGTTCATCAGCTGAAGATCAGCTGATCAGCTCTGGTGACCTCATTAACTGCATCAGTGCTGCATGGGAACATTCCCACACAGCACCAGTGCCGTATAGTGAGCTCCCGAAGCTCGTCAGCTGATGAACTTAGGTGAACTCAGTCCCGGCAGCAGCGATGCACACTGCCGGGAGCGAGTGTGCTCCCATCAGTGTACTGCCGGCCGCCGGGTGATCGGGTCGCCGGGGGACATAGGGAGGACACCGGACAGGTGAAAATAAGGTGTTTTTCTTTGAATGTAGATTTTTACTTTTTTTTTTTTAACACCGCGCACAGACACCGGCTCAGCTGAGGAAACTACTTCTCCCCTCAGCCGCGCCACTCCCGTTATCAGCGGGAGCAGCGGTCGGATGATGGGAGAAGTAGTCTTCTTCCCTGGCCCGAGTACCATTCTTTTGTGCGTTTTTTGTACTTCAGTAGTGCTACAAAGAATGGACATGCTGCAGTGACAATTCTGAGTGGAAAATTCCGCATCATGTGCACAGCACATCAGATTAGCATTGTATTAGTTGGCAGACGGATTACCTAGTGTTTTTGGTGCATTTCCGTGAGGTGAAAACGCATCAAAAAAGCACAGTGTGCAAATAGCCTAAGGACATCAGGGACAAAATTGTAGACATGCACAAGGCTGCGATGGGCTATAGGACAATAAGCAAGCAGCATGTTGAGAAGGCATCTACTGTTGGCACAATTATTAGAAAATGGAAGAAACACGAGATGACTGTCAATCTTCCTCGGTAAGGTGCTTCAAGCAAAATGTTTCCTCATGGTATAAGGATGATTTTGAGAAAAGTCAGGAATCCGTCTAGAACTACATGGTAGGACCTGGTAAATGACCTGAAGAGAGCTGGGACCACAGTCTCAAACATATCCGTTAGTAACACACTATGCCGCCATGGAGTTAAATCCTGCAGAGCACGCATGGACCCCCTGCTCATGCCAGCACATGTCCAAGCCTGTTTGAAGTTCACCAATGACCTTCTGGATGATCCAGAGGAGGCATGTGAGAATGTCATTTGGTCAGATGAGACCAAAATAGAACTTTTTGGTATCAACTCCACTGGCCGTGTTTGGAAGAAGAACAAGGATGAGTACAACCCCAAGAACACCGTCCCAACCATGAAGCATGGTGGGGGAAACATACTTTGGGGCTATTTTTCTGTAAAGGGGACAGGATGACTGCACCTTATTGAAGGGAGGATGGATGGGGTCATGTATCGTGAGATTTTGGCCAAAAACCTCCTTCCCTCAGTAAGAGCATTGAAGATGGATCGTGGCTGGGTCTTCCTGCATGACAATGACTCGAAACTCATGGCCAGGGCAAATAAGGAGTGGATCCGTAAGAAGCATTTCAAGGTCATGGAGTGGCCTGGCCAGTCTCCAGACCTGAACCCAATAGAAAATCTTTGGAGGGAGCTGAAACTCAATATTGCCCAGCGACAGCCCCGAAATCTGAAAGATCTAGAGATCTGTATGGAGGAGTGAGCCAAAATCCCTGCTACAGTGCGTGCAAACTTAGTCAAGAACTACAAATAAGTCAAATACTTATTTCATGCAATAAACTGCAAATTAATTATGTAAAAATCATACAATGTGATTTTCGGGATTTTTTTGTTTAGATTCTGTCTCTCACAGTTGAAGAGTACCTACGATAAAAATTACCAACCTCTCCATTCTTTGTAGGTGGGAAAACTTGGAAAATCGGCAGTGTATCAGATGCTTATTTTCCTGTGTGTGTGTTATTTTTTTTTCTTAGCTGAGATATAGATATATACAGGGTGGTCCAAACGTAGGTGGCCAGAAAATAATAACATTTATTTTGATTTATATATAAAATTATATTTACTAACACAAGCATAACATTGACAATTAAATTTTATTCTGAACAATAATACAAAAGCCCTTAAATTTTATCAACGCAGGTGCTCAAACGGTTTTCCATTACAATTTGCTCAGCTTTGAAGTCTGCCTCTTACGCTTCGACAAACTTTTTTGCACACGCCTCTTTGGGTATTAATTTCTTGAAATGCATCTCTTATGTAATTTTTCAAATCACTGACACTTTTTGGTTTTCGACTATAAACTTTGTCCTTGAGTACTCCCCAAAAGAAAAAATCCATTGGGGTCAAGTCTGGTGAACGTGCCGGCCAATCAAGTGGGCCTCTTCGGCCAATCCATTTATTAGGAAATATTTCATCAAGATACTCGCGGACTACTCTTGAATAATGTGGAGGGGCCCCATCTTGTTGGAAATAAAGGTTATTTGAATTAAGCTGTTGCTGTAATTGGGGAACAACTTGATTCATTAGAATTTCAAGATACTTATCTCCTGTGACTGTTCCATCAAAAAATATTGGTCCTAAAACACCAAAACTTGAAATACCACCCCAAACATTGACACCAGGCTCATTTAGTTGTTGCTCTAATGTTAAATGCATGTTCTCATTATACCAGTAAATACAATTATGTCTGTTAATATGACCGGATAATTTGAAAGATGCTTCATCACTCCACATAATGTTATCTAAAATTACTGGATTTTCTTCAATTTCGTTAAGCATAATCTCACTAAATTGCAGCCGCCAGTCTGGATCATCCTCCAATAAACCATGAATTAGATGTGGACGATAAGCTTTCCACTCAATAGATTTCAGGATTCGCATGATAGAAGCTCGTGAAATTCCCAATTCCAAAGAGGCTCTTCTGGTGGACTTTTTTGGACTCTGAGCAAATGTTTCAGCAACAAGTTGTTTATTATCTTCTGTACAGACTGTTTTGGGTCGACCAGTTTTTGGAGCATTAAGGATTGAGCCAGTGGCATTGAATTTGTCACGAATGCGGTAAATGGTTTGTCTCTTTAAGGCTTGAGTACCAAATGTTTAAACCCAATTTGCTCTAACGGTTTCAGCATTTTGAGATTTCCAATACTCTGTTAAAATCCATTTTCTTTGATCTGTATTTAAATTATTTGCCATTATGTGTTATCTGAATTATCTGAAAAGAAAACAGATTTGGGGGAGATCTATCTGTGAAAACTAGATCTGTGAAACTGGTTCAGTTGCCCTTAAAAACCAATCAGATTCCACCTTTCATTTTCCAAAGAGTCTGTGAGGAATGAAAAGTGGAATCTGATTGGTTGCTAAGGGCAACTGAGCCAGTTTCACTTTACACCATGTTTGATAAATCTCCCCCTTCATAACCTTATTACACTTTCTGTCCACCTACTTTTGTACCACCCTGTATATATTTTATACACAAGCATAAATAAATGATCCACATGCAAATTACATATGTACATACAGATTACACCTCCATGTGCGCATGTACACATATACACATAAACACACATATACTCATTGTTATGCATATACACACACATTTCACATGCATGCACACGTTAAGGGTATGTGCACACGATCCTTTTTGGCAGCGCTTTGAACGCAGGTGAATCCGCATGTGTTCACTGAACCATGCGGGTTCACTGCATCCTATACATTGCACTGATAGAATTTCTCTTGCGGAGGCTAGCGTCTCTGCAAAAGAAATTAACATGCTGCGGTCTGTAAAGACGCGCCACATGTCCGTCTCTGCGGGTGATCCGCAGGAGCACGGAGACGCATAGTGGGCATGGGATTTCTTGAAATCCCGCCCACTATGCTCTAACATCTGGCAGCTGCAGATTGCACGCAGCGCAACTGTGCTGTGTTCAATCCGCAGTGTTTACTGACCGTGTGCACATACCCTAAGAATATACTCGTACATAATGCACATACACACATTGCTAATGTTATATACTGATATATATCTAAAATAAAGAAATATGACTAGGAGAAATCTTTATAGGTCATGAATTGTAAGACAACAACATATGCAACATTAGACTCCTACTTCTTCGTCCATTTCTTTGTAAAACAGTTATGTCCTTTATGTTAGTTCACCTTTTAGGTGAACAGATTTCAAATATTAGTGTCATATTTTGTTTTCTATTTTTTATTTTATGCAACAGAATAAAGCAAGAGGCAGCATATTGTGTTTACACCAGCATTACTCATGGTTATCTTGGAAGACAAAAGAATTCCTGGTCCAACATGTGCAGTAAATATTATTCAATCTATTTTATCAGACCCAGGAGTCTATATGGGATTCTTTGCAAGACAGGATTATCTAGCCATGGACTTGGCATCTGACTTCTGCGACTCAATATTTATGTATGCTAGATATTAGTTTCATTTTGAGTGCAAAAAAAAAATTAATAAAGAAAAATAACAATTACATACCAGATTTGTTTATTGGAACATTTTCAAGTAAAAATAAATCCAGTTCTGAGCTTTTACATTTGCAACATGTTAATATAAATGTAAGTTGAATCAAGGTGGCCTATAAAGCTGTCTACAAGAATCAAAGAGCAGCAGCTTTATTGGTGTTGATAATATTTTGTTCTTATACACTTTGGCACTTTGGCATTTCATAGAAATAAATAATTTAAAAAGGTCAACTGGAAGAATGTTGGCTAGCATGAAGAGTCACAGACTTGCTGGTCCACCCCATCTACAACCCCTGGCAAAAATTATGGAATCACCGGACTCGGAGGATGTTCATTCAATTGTTGAAAAAAAGCAGATCAAAGACATGGCAAAAAACTAAAGTCATTTCAAATGGCAACTTTAGGGCTTTAAGAGACACTAAAAGAAATCAAGATAAAAAATGTGATACTCGGTAAGGGTAATCTTTTTCAGACCAAGCAGAGGGAAAAAAATATGGAATTACTCAAGTCTGAGGAAAAAATTATGGAATCATAAAAAACAAACACATAAAAGAACACTGCAATACATCACTAGTATTTTGTTGCACCACATTAAGCAACTGAATGAACATCCTCCGAGCCCGGTAATTCCATAATTTTTGCCAGGGGTTGTAATCCCCATTCTGTCTGATCAGTCAACAACAGTCAGGTGTGAATAAGTCAGCAGGGTCTTTCCTCTTCATAGTCATCTCTTCTACTTCTGGCCTTTTAACTTTTTTTTAATATAAACTGATGAAAGTTTTCAGAACAAAGTATACATAGTGTGGCAAGACGACTCATTTGGCTGCAGTCGGAAATAGACACAGGAACGGTTTCGTCTGCAGGTTTATTTTGTCAGCATAAAGCACTGCAGACTTCAGCAAAATAAACTCAGCCTTGCTGGCATTAAGTTATAACAAAAGACAAATGGTAACAGTTCATATGTGTGCGGGTTTGCCTGCACCAATTTGCAGCACTCTTCAGCTCCTTCTGAGCTGAAGTGACACAGCCTGGAGACTTGTCTCTCTAAACTCACAACACCAGAAAAAAAAAAAGGGACTGAGCATTTAACTTTGCTCAGCCACACCCTGAGGGGGAGGTATGGTGAATAATTCCCTCCCATCTCTATGTCATTCACAAAAAAACACTCCCTTCACAGTGGTGATTTAACATGCTGGAGAAAAGTTGTAGGTTCAGTTCACTATTGCTTGCAGCCGTAGTGAAACATATAACACCAGTGACTCTGTCACAATAGCCACAATAACGCAGACAGTTTTGAAAGAATACTGATAATTTTTTTTATTTAGTTGGAATATTTTTTGCAAGCATTTTTTTTCTATCAAGCCCTAAGGTTAAAGTGAACCTGTCATCAGGATTGTGCTAAGTAAACTACAGGCAGTATCAGGTTGGAGCTGTTACACTGATTAAAATGATACCTGGGTTGATGAAATCTGTCTTGTGGTTGTTCTTTAATCTTTATTTTCAGTTTGGAGATAATTAGATTCTCGTGCTTCGGGGCGGGCCTGTGAGCAGGTCTTTCTTTGATGCTTCAGTGACCTGCCTCCTATTTTAAATATTGCGCTTGCGCAGTTCATATTGTAGTCCTTTAAAAAAAAAATTACCTCCAGCAAAATGGCGCCAGTGCCCGCACATGCGCAGTGGCATCTATCGCTTGCCGATAGATGCTACTGCACATGCTGTGGCCATTTTGTTGGATAAAAAAATATATTTGGTTCTAGCAAAATGGCTGTGGTGCGTGTGCAGTAGCATCTATCGGCAAGTGATAGATGCTACTGCACATGCGCGGGCACCGGCTCCAATTTACAGAAAGTAATCTTTTTTTTTTTAAAGGACTACTGTCTTTTGTTTATTTTTATTTTTTTTAATCTGGGATAGTGTTTATCCAACAGCATGACGAAGTTTGGTCTGGGGAGCAATCAATATCTAATTCATATTTGAAAACATGAAAAACATGAAAACATTGAAAAGATGACATCTTTGAATAAGTTATGGAGATAATCATGCCTCTTAGGGTTGTAAATCTTTTTAAACAATCACATCCATTTTGGCATTAGGGTATGTGCATACAATGTTTTGTAGACGCTGAGTTTTTGAAGCAGAAGACACGTCAAGAAAATTCTGGCAGTGTTTATCCTGAAGCTTCTTCATTCTCATCTTTTCAGCCATTTTTATCGTCAGCATCTTTTCTTTTAAAATTCCTCCCTCTCCTGTCAAGACTTAGCTTTGAAACCTTATAATGAGATAATGGAAAACTGCACTACCTAATAGCCGCTCTACCTAAACGCAGAACAACCCAACACAGACAATGGCAACCCTGGCACACACTGCAAGCATGTTTCTCCAGTGATGCTCCGGGTGTGCTGAACGCATGTGATGAAAATCTCTGACGTCAGAAGACTTTTTTTTTATAAATTTATCTTTATTAAGTTTTGAAAAGGAAATACAAATACAAACACCGGGTACTAGTTGTGCAGCAAGTAGTAGGTCAAACATGACCACATAACTATAACAATAAACAGTATTTCCAAAACATTTGAAAACAAAATGAAGTAAGTAAACACAATCCAACGTAGAGTTGCTGGCGCGTCAGAAGACTTCATCCATTATAAGTTTATGCTCAAAATATAGCACTGCCCTTCATCTCACCAAACAAGCCTACTTCACTACCATCATCACTTCAATATCCAACAATCCAAATGACACTTTTCACTTCCTCCTCAGTTTAAAAGGGGAAGTACCCATCACCAACCTTGGCTGTCAAGCCAAAATGCGCGTCGGAGTGTGCGCCATTAAGGGGCGGGTCTTCACTTACTATAGTGTAAGTATATGTTACCCCTTTATACAACAGATAGGTATTACCTGGACATAACCTTTGTGTAATAGCATGCTATTTATATACCTTGGGATCTGGTGACTAGAGCTGCAGTTCCTTATATTGTATATCCTATGGTAATGCAATCGGATTGTTAATAGTATATATTGTTCTTGGACACATCATATAGGCTCTTGCACTTTATTAAATCAATTAAATTATTGTGTGAACTATGGAATATTTAGTTAATGTATGTAATTTGATCTGATTTTATACATCATGCCACATTGGAATAATTATGATTCATTTTTCTTATCCCAACTAAATTATATACTCCTGTCTGGCGCCCCCTTACCGCATTTGATTTTAACAACCCCTTGTGTTTACGGTTCATGTCCACATCTGATTTAAATAAATAAATAAATGAAGATTAACATTTTCATGACATTATTTGGACTCTGTTTCAAAGTTTTCCTCCTTTTTCCTCTAATTGTATGGCGATGGACATACTGCCACGTTCCCTCTTGAAGGACGCGTGTATTGTTGTATTGCATAATAAGACGCCGTACCGCGGGTTGAGAATAGCACTCTCACTAACTGGACTTCAGTACTGAGCTGGGTTGACGTGAAGGAAGGTGAAACGGTGAAGATAGAGACCAAGTGAGTTAAGAAAAAAGAACTGAGACTGTGTGTTAAAATGCTCCGTATTGTGAAGGAAATGTTTATCAAGTTTATTTTTGACTGGTGGTCTCCCTCATTGAACTGTTCAACATCGGTCCTGGACAACCCAAGTCATCAGTAACATCTGACCTGCAAGGGCGTAGGGCCCCCATAGCACAAGTTCAAACACCCAGCCAGGACCCCCATCTTCATGTGACGTATCAGTGCGTAAGAGATAAGTACCTCGCCCATGGCTACAGCCGTTATACTTGGAGTAATCAGCAGGATCAAGTCTTGCAGCCAGAAGAACAGAGTGATATGGGGAAGACTCGAGTTATGTGGAGGATAGCAACCATTACGCAGTCTAAAATGGTGCAGAGCACAAACTTTTAAAATGGCGGTTAGTGGCGCAGAACAACGAGAAAGGTCCCACCCATCTTGAGTGTAGAAGGTACAAAAGGGCGTGAAGAGCCATCCAGCCCTCTTGAGGTTACACCTACTGGGGGAGTGCTCGCCTCAGTAAAGTAAAATGGAACGAAAAAGCACTTCCAGTGAGGTGTGGTCCAGGAAACCAGGAGGAGGAGTTGATTGAACGGGATGGTGAGCAGAAGAGAACCCCACCCAGAGAAAGGCGGAGCAGTGACATAAGACGCCGAGCGGCGAGATAGACGGCTGCAGTGACGTGTGAAGAGGTAGAGCACAGTGCACACCTCCCCGGCTCTGCCTCTTCATCTCATCACTGCAGCATGTGATCTGGATGGAAGACCGCCCACTCTCTCCTTGTCTAGCTCACTAGCTCGGCAGCAGGGCCAGGAAATGTTAACGAGGGCCAGAAAACACGCATGCCACAGAGAACCGGAGTTCAGTTGTGCTGAAAGAGGAGGCAACGCACGGCAAGCATGACTAGTTCTAATAAAAGAAAAATAAGAATAAATAAAAGCACTGCACTGTATCACTCCTGTGGTGAACTATAACTCCCAACATGCTATAGGAGCTGCAGGACATTCTGGGAGTTATAGTTCTCCTCAAATGGATAACGGCCACTTGACATAAGTAGCAGCTATGGGGTCTTAAAGGGAACCTGTCTGCTTATGCAGGCTACCCAATCCACAGGCGGCATGTATCACACACAGCCTGCATGATTTCAGACAGATATGGTTTTCCCTGAAACACTGCGGCGTTTCAGGGAAAAGCATTCTTTAAAAGTCACCAGGACCAAGCCTCACGGGAGACTAGTCGGACAGTCGGGTTCCCAACGGCTTCTCCCCATCTGCTCCCTTTGACTAACAATTTTCTTCCTGTCAGTCATTCGCAGCAGGAGAGAAGAAGGCAAGGTATGTTTTTCTCTGTGATGCTGCAGCATTTCAGAGTCAAACATACTTGGCTTAGATAGTACAGCCGGTGTCTTATAGATGCTGCCTAATCCATAGGCAGGATGTATCAGCTGTCAGGTTCACTTTAAAGCGTTTGTTCGGAGCTGCTTACGGTACTTCCGCATTGGGGAGTGAGCAGCATTGAGGACATCACGTCTACAGATACCTGACAGGACAGATGCATGATTGGCAGCTATCATGCATGTGTCTTGGGGGGTTTGCTTTGACAGCAGGATATCAGCCCCCCTCACTTCCCAATGTAGAAGTAAATGGTGCCAGAAAAACCTTTTAACAATGAAAAAATGCAAGATTTCACCAATCCATGCTCACTGTTTCTTTTTGTTCATCCTACAACACAAAAAAGTGAATTTTCTCAGCATCTACAGTACAGACCAAAAGTTTGGACACACCTTGAAGCTCATCAAGAGAATGCCAAGAGTGTGCAAAGCAGTCATCAAAGCAAAAGGTGGCTACTTTGAAGAACCTAGAATATAAGACATATTTTCAGTTGTTTCACACTTTTTTGTTAAGTATATAATTCCACATATGTTAATTCATAGTTTTGATGCCTTCAGTGTGAATGTACAATTTTCATAGTCATGAAAATACAGAAAAATCTTTAAATGAGAAGGTGTGTCCAAACTTTTGACATGCTGCGGTCTGGAAAGACGAGCCGCATGTCAGTGTCCGCGGGTGATCTGCAGGTGCCCAGATACACATAGTGGACATGGGATTTCAACACATCCCATCCACTATGCTGTAACAGCTGGACGCTGTGGGTTTGACGCAGCATAACACGCAGCATCAAACACGCAGCGGCTCCGGATCATGTGCACTTATCCTTACTGATTTTTAAGCTTTAAATATGTACAAAGATAATAAGCCTCCTTCACACGTCCTGGTGTTTCTATCATTGGAAAAAACAGTACCATTGAGATCAGTGGTCCACGTCCATGAGCCATCCGTGCAGGGCTGCCATCAGGGCATTACTGCCCTTACTGCTGTATGAGGTCCGGTGACCATAAGCAAAAAGGGGGGGCCCCGCCAGCCCGGGCCCCATGCCCAGGGCCCCCCCTCTCTTTGCTTCCACTTACCAGGTCCTTAGGGACAGCAGCTCGGCGCATGATGCACCCGGCGGACGGAAATGAGTGCTGTACCTTTAATCCGCCGGGTGCATCAAGGTCCTGTGACAGGCTGCGCAGCTGTGCGCGCTCATCTTCAGTCTGTTGCGACCGGGGACACCGGCGGGCGGTCAGGCAAGTGTGTGTGTGTCAGGCAAGGCATTCTGTGTGTCTGTGTGTTAAGAGCACATGGAGAATTGGGAATGGTGGGTGAGGATAAGCACATGGAGAATTAGGAGTGGAGGGTGGGGATGAGCACATGGAGAATTGGGAGAAGGGGGCGGGGATGAGCACATGGAGAATTGGGAGTGGGGGGTGGGGAGAGCACATGAAGAATTGGGAGTGGGGGGGTGGGGGAGAGGACATGATCAATTAGGAGTGGGGAGAGCACATGATGGGGTGGGGAGATCACTGTATTACCTGTACATTGACACTATATGCAGAGCTCCTGTGTATAATGTAACTGGTGATCACTGTACACTTACACTATACACTTAATATAAACACAAATGTCCACAAATAATTGAATACTCTCCATAGAATAATATATAGCAACACCATGTTGAACACCATGCAAATTAGTTCAGCAATAAAGAAGAGAACATATAAATATAAAATCACAAATTTTATTAGTAAGAATTAAAAAATTACAAACAACGATAATATCAGGGAACTGAAAAAAAATGTCTGCAGGTCAGACACACAAGAAATGTTATCCATAAAATGCAATGCTCAGGTAGAGAGTAATAGCTTAATAATGAAAAGGAGCCATACATTCAATATCTTTGTTTCAATCACCTTACAAGGGTGGGAATACAACCCACAGAGAACCAAATTAGAATGAATCAATCCAAAGCTAATGTTCACTGACCTAGTGTCAAGACATGCCTCATATAAAATGCATAGTGCAAGGGGCTGAGGTAGTATACATAATCTGCAATGGTGTAAACTTGATACATAAGGTGCAATGTGCTAAGTAAGATGCATGGGTTAGGAGATCCAGACAAAGTCCAGAAAAGTATGAAACCAAAATAATATTGGGATCAATGAAAGATTCTCACTACTGTCTGAGCGCTAAGACAGTAGTATCTTTCATTGATCCCAACATTATTTATTAACATCACACGAAGGCGACGGTGGGAAAGTGTCACAAGAGGTGGATGATGATGAGACACAATTACCAGAAAGTCAGGAGGAGGACCAGAGTGCGGAAGTGGAAGACGAGGTGGTGGATGATATAGTAACTGACCCAACCAGGCAGGAGGACATGCAGAGTGAGTACAACAACACACAGGGGGAGGGAGGCAGAGCACCCCAACAGGCAGGAAGTAGCAGTGTAGTGGCGGCAGAAAGAAGGCAGGCCACCGTTCCCCGTAACACCAACACGAAGGAAGTTGCCAGTACAACTGTTAGGTCTTCCCGAGTCTGGTTGTTTTTTAAAGACTCTGACGATAACCCCAAAAAGGCCATTTGCACCACCTGCCAGGTCAGCATCAGCAGTGGTGGCAAAATGACCAGCCTGACAACCACCAGCATGATCAGGCACATGGCAGCAAAGCACCCGACTTTATGGGCCGAACCCCAGGGTCCAGGAACAGTGTCTGCGGGTGGCACCACTGCTTCTTCCGCTGTTGTGCATGCAAGCGAATCCCCTGTCCATGGTGCATGCGAAGATGCCTCCTACCTTGCACCTGTCATTGCACACTCTCAAGTAGCAGCATCAGGAAGCACGTCCACATCCTTGTCCCAGCGCAGTGTTCAGTTGTCCATACCCCCGTCCCTGCATTACACAAGCACGTGTCCCAAAACATTAGCCATGCCCTCAACAATGCAGTTACCGGGAAAGTCCACCTAACCACGGACACGTGGACAAGTGCTTGTGGGCAGGGACAGTACATCTCGTTGACGACGCTCCGTGCCCGGCGTCTTCCTCCCGCTCTGCTGGCAGCGCGCGCTGCTTCCCGGCCTCTGTGCTTAGGGCGCGCACGCTCCCCCTCTCTTAAAGGGGCCGCGCGCGCCGTCCTAAGGAGTCCCCGGCCAATGGCCGGAGGACCTCATCATATATAAGGCACCTCCTCCAAAATGGAGGTGCCCGAGCAATGTTGTTGCAAAGCCTTTCAACTCTGCTTCAGCCCTCAGGTCCCGTTACCAGTTACCTGCCAGTCACCTGCCTGTTTCCTGCTTGATACCTGCCTGATACCTGCCTGATACCTGCCCGATATCTGCTTACCTGCTTGCTATCCTGTGGTCCGACAGTCTGCCTACCAGCACCTGCCAGTCTGTCTATGGATCAGTCCGCCTGCGGACCAGGAAGTACCTGCCAGATACCTGCCGGATACCTGCCTGCCTGTCCAGAGACTCTTGCCCGCTCACCTGGGAGCGCTCACCTGCTACCTGCCTGCTAGCCTACCTGGAGGCTCTGCCGTCACTTGCCGTGACCACCAGCCTGTCCAGAGACTCTTGCCCGCTCACCTAGGAGCGCTCACCTGCTATCTGTCTGCTAGCCTACC
Organism: Phyllobates terribilis; assembly: GCF_046119375.1. Lineage (NCBI taxonomy): Eukaryota > Metazoa > Chordata > Amphibia > Anura > Dendrobatidae > Phyllobates > Phyllobates terribilis. The sequence goes on along the minus strand of NW_027362761.1, from coordinate 25,538,064 downwards.
TGGAGGCTCTGCCGTCACTTGCCGTGACCACCTGCCTGTCCAGAGACTCTTGCCCGCTCACCTGGGAGCGCTCACCTGCTGCCTGCCTGCTAGCCTATCTAGAGACTCTTTCCCTGCGGTCACTTGCCGTGACTTCCTGCCCTTCTACCCAGAGACTGTCCCTGTCACTTGCCGTGACTACCTGCCCGCCTTCCCTGGGAGCCACCTGCTTCCTTACAAGGACTGCCCCTTTGTATAGTTGCTCAGAGGTTCCACCTCCCAGACCCGTTACAGCTTGCTCGGGCCATGGAACCCGGTGGCACCCAAGCTCCCTCGCTCTCAGACCTATGCCATGAACTGTCCCGTCAGAGGTCCCAACAGGAGTCCATCCTGAGCCACCTGCGTAGTGTTAACTCCCGCCTGGACACACTGACTACATCTTCAGGACCGGCTTCCAGTTGCACGACTCCTACCCCGGCAGCGTCGCTGCCCATCAATTTCATGGTGGAGATCCCGGTCAGGCACGGGGCTTCATTAACCTGTGCACTCTGCACTTCGAACTGTTGGCACATCAGTTTTCCACCGACCGAGCCAAATTAGCCTTCATCATGTGCCATCTCACGGGAGAGACGCCGGCTTGGCTAAATCCTGTATTGGAGAGAGGAGACCCCCTGGTGTCCAATCTGCCAGCCTTTCTCTCGGCTTTCCGGAAGGTCTTCGACGAACCAGGACGGAGGACCTCATCCGCCTCATCTCTGCTACGCCTCCGCCAAGGAAGTCTCACTGTGGGTCAATATGCCATACGGTTCCGTACCCTTGCTTCGGAGCTTGCCTGGGATAACGACGCCCAGGTGTCCGTCTTCTGGGAGGGTCTGTCCGGCCGTATTAAAGATGAACTCGGCGGTCGGGACATTCCTACCACTCTCGATGACTTAATTACACTTGCCACCCGGATTGACATCCGGTTCCAGGAGGGCACCAAAGAGGTCACCCGTGAGAGAAGGTTTCCACGCCTTGCCCCTACCTTCCAGAGACCCGTCACTTCCTCCGTTACTCCTCCGGCGCACTCACCCGAGCCTATGCAGGTCGACCAGACCAAGATGGTCAAGACCCGTCAAGAATTACGCCGTGCCGAGGGGAGCTGCTTCTACTGTGGCAGTAAGGAGCACCGGATCCGTTCCTGCCCGGAGAGGTCGGGAAACGCCTGTGTCTAGGATCGCTCAGAGAGGTCACCCTAGACAGAAATAAACCCTCTCCATCTCTAATGCTGTCGGTCTCTATCATCTGCGGGGAGAACCGTTATTTTGAACTGGCTCAACTTGACTCTGGAGCTGCCGGAAATCTCATTTCTCAGTCCCTGGTAGAGAAATACCGCATTCCCACCAAACTTCTGGCTGTACCCTTATCTGTCGCCGCCGTGGATGGGGGCCTCTTACCACATCCCATCCAACTCATCACCGAATCCATAACTCTGCAGGTGGAAATGCTGCACTCTGAGAGCATCTTCTTCCATGTTCTGCCTGGACTCTCTCACGCCCTCTTGCTAGGCCTACCATGGGTCCAGAGACACGCACCCGTGCTTGATTGGCAGACCGGAGAAGTTCTTCGCTGGGGACAGGACTGCCATAAGACTTGTTTAGTTCCCGTTCATCCTGCTCGTCCTTCTCCTACCCCAGCCAATCTACCGGGCCTACCGGTTCCCTATTGGTCTTTTGCGGACGTCTTTAATAAAAGAGAAGCAGAGACATTACCCCCTCATAGACCATACGACTGCCCAATTGACCTGATGCCCGGCGCTACTCCTTCCCGTGGGCGTATTTACCCTTTGTCCGCTGCTGAGACCCGGTCCATGTCTGAATATATTGAGGAGAATCTGGCCCGGGGATTTATCCGGAAATCTACCTCCCCGGCGGGAGCAGGCTTCTTCTTCGTCAAAAAGAAGGACGGCTCACTCCGTCCCTGTATTGTCACGGGTGTGTCACCACGAAGATCGTCACGATTACACAGCCTGACTTCTCGCAGCTGAGTTTTTGGTGCTTTGTGTTTTTCGGCAGTGAGGGAGTTAATTCTCTCTCTCTCTGTGCTAGACGAGGTCCAGCCTCGCCCAGCTGCAATCAATGCTGCTGTAGTGAGACTCCTTCAAATGCCTGCCGGTCTGTTAGGGAAGTGTCGGTGAAAGCATTTCATGCAGACTTACAGAGCGGATCGTGGTATTTGGAGTTTCAGAGATAAGTGTATTCGGAGTGTTTTTTCCCTTCCTCGCTTTATCATTTATCTCCTTTCCCGTTGGTGTTCCCTCTGTTGTAGTTGTGTAGTTTTTGTATGCAAGGTGGTTTTGGTTTTACCCTTGTACTGTCTCGTTCGTCTAAGTACTGAGTGTTGGCATATTATTACTTGTCCCCTTTTGTTGTGATCGGGGTCCTTCTCAGGACTAGATTACTTAGGTGCAGGGATCCTCAGGAGGTAGGGGTTACGCTGGCGGCCTGGACCTCTGTACCTTTAACAGTACCTCCAGGTAGAGGGATTAGTCAGGGCCCCAGCTTAGGGTCAGCTTAGGCCCCCTACCTCCAGTACACAGAGACAGCGTGACATTTTCACCGACCGCTTAGATTTTCTCCAGCTACCATGGATCCAGTAGCCGGTCTAGCTCGGCAGTTGCAGAGTTTGTCCATGGAGCTGGCGGACGTTAGGTCCAAGGTTTTGTATCCTCAGGAGCAAGCCGGACCAGAACCTAAAGTAGCTCTCCCTGACAGGTTCACTGGGGGGCGGGACAAGTTTTTTGTTTTCTGGGAGGCATGCAAGTTGTACTTTTGGCTGCAGCCTCGGTCATCGGGGAGTGAAGAACAAAGGGTGGGAATTGTCATCTCGCTCCTACAAGGGGACCCACAATCTTGGGCGTTCTCTCTTCCCCCGGGCTCCCCGGCTCTCCAGTCAGTGGATAGGTTTTTCGCTGCTCTGGGACTCGTATATGATGACCCGGATCGGATCTCCCTTGCTGAATCTAAGTTACGTAGGATCCAGCAGGGAGATCGTCCGGTGGAGGAATTCTGTTCGGAGTTCCGTAGGTGGGCCACGGACACCCAGTGGAATGACCCGGCTCTTAGGAGTCAGTTTTGTCAAGGTTTATCCGACAAATTACAGGATGTGTTGGCACAGTATGACTCTCCCGCGTCACTGGAAGCCGCTATGGCCCTTGCTATTCGCGTTGACAGACGGCTTCGGGAGAGGTGCGGGATAACTCCACCCCCTGTGATGACTCCACCTCCTACAAGGTCCCCTCATATGGTGGTTCCCCTGGTCAGTCCAGAGGAGCCTATGCAATTAGGAGGGACATCATTTCGGGGGAGGGGACCGGTGGTGCGCCATAAGACAGGAAGGTGTTTCTTCTGCGGGAGAAAGGGACATTTTATTGGGGGGTGTCCATCCCGTCCCTTGCAGAGTGAAGAGTCGTCGGAAAACTGTTGATCCCAGGTTGTGTGGTGGACGGCAATCTGGGAGTAGGTATTTCGTCCCTAGGTTCGTCTCAGTTTCTCGTACCAGTGGAGGTGGTGGTGGGTACGAGAACTGAGAGGATATCTGTTCTTCTGGATAGTGGGGCCGGGGCTAATCTGGTGGACGCTCAGTTTGCCCGGGTTCAAGGTATGCGATTGAGTGAGTTGGCTAAACCCATCCCCATATTCTCGATCGATGCCAGGCCTCTCGGTCAGGGAAGTTTTTTGCAAGCTGTGCATAACGTAAAACTTCAAGTGGGGGCGATACATAAAGAACTGTTGTCTTGCTACGTGTTGGAGGGTCTTCCCACTCCTATAGTGTTGGGCCTTCCTTGGTTCACTAAGCATAACCCGGTTATTAATTGGCAATCCAGAGAGATAAGCCAATGGAGTAAATTCTGTAATAAAAACTGCATGAACACGGTCATCGGTGCGGTTACTCCTTGGGTCTTACCTCCATTTCTGGCGGACTTTGAGGATGTATTCTCGGAGAAAGGGTGTCAGGAACTACCTCCTCATCGCGAGTATGACTGTTCTGTAAAACTGCTCCCTGAGGCCAAGTTACCTAAAGCTAGGTTGTATAACCTTTCTGGTCCTGAGAGGCAGGCCATGAAGGATTATATTTCAGAAAGTCTGGCTAAGGGGCATATTAGACCTTCATCTTCACCGGTGGCTGCGGGGTTCTTCTTTGTTAAGAAGAAAGATGGAGGCCTACGCCCTTGCCTGGATTTCCGTGAACTTAATCGGATTACGGTCCGAGATCCGTATCCGCTCCCACTTATTCCCGATCTCTTTAATCAGATCGTGGGCACCAAATGGTTCTCTAAGTTGGATCTCAGGGGGGCGTACAATCTGATTAGGATGAAGGAGGGGGATGAGTGGAAGACGGCGTTTAACATTCCGGAGGGGCATTATGAGAACCTTGTCATGCCATTCGGTCTGACTAATGCCCCGGCGGTGTTCCAACACTTTGTTAATGACATTTTTCGCCGCCTGGTGGGACAGTTTGTTGTCATATATCTGGATGATATCTTAATTTACTCGCCGGATCTGGTGTCTCATCAGGAGCACGTTAGGCAGGTGTTACAGATCTTGCGGGATAATAAACTGTATGCCAAATGGGAAAAGTGTGTGTTCGCCGTACAGGAACTCCAGTTTTTAGGCTTCCTGGTTTCAGCGTCCGGTTTTCGTATGGACCCTGGGAAAGTGCGGGCAGTTCTTGAGTGGGATCAGCCAGAGAATCTTAAGGCACTACAACGTTTCCTGGGGTTTGCTAATTATTACCGGAAGTTCATTCGTAATTTCTCGTCCATGGTTAAGCCTCTCACAGACATGACTAAAAAGGGGACGGATTTTTCTAGGTGGTCTGACAAGGCTTGTCAAGCATTCTCCTGCTTGAAAAAATGTTTTGCCTCGGCACCCATACTCATTCAACCTGATGCGTCACAGCCATTCATTGTAGAGGTAGACGCTTCCGAGGTAGGGGTGGGAGCAGTATTGTCACAAGGTTCGTCCCCTGGTAAGTGGCATCCGTGCGCCTTTTTCTCTAAAAAATTGTCGTCCGCTGAGAGGAATTACGATGTCGGCAATAGGGAACTCTTGGCCATTAAGTTAGCTTTTGAGGAGTGGCGCCATTTTTTGGAGGGGGCAGTCCATCCGGTCACCGTCATCACCGATCACAAGAACCTGCTATATCTGGAGTCCGCGAAACGTCTGAATCCCAGACAAGCTAGGTGGTCATTGTTTTTTACCAGGTTTAATTTTGTCGTTACATATCGTCCTGGGTCAAAAAATGTAAAGGCGGATGCCTTATCTCGTAGTTTCCCTGGGGCCGGGAATACGGACGACCCGATTCCTATCCTTCAGGAGGGGGTGGTGGTTTCGGCAGTATGCTCTGAGCTGGAGGAGGAGGTATTGGAGGCTCAGGGGGACGCCCCTGTTAGACCTCCGGGGAGACTGTTTGTTCCAGATCAGTTGCGACAAAAGGTGATCGAGGCACACCATAACTCAGTTTTTGCAGGACACCCGGGGAGTAAAGCAACTGTGGATCTCCTCTCGCGTCGGTTTTGGTGGCCTAACTTACATAAGGAGGTGGTAACTTTTGTCGCGTCCTGTGGGGTTTGTGCGCGCTCTAAGACCTCACATACCCGTCCGTCTGGGGCCCTCTTACCTTTGAAGATCCCGGAGCGTCCTTGGACTCATCTGTCTATGGACTTTATTACGGACCTCCCTCCGTCTTCGGGTAAAACGGTCATACTCGTTGTAGTGGACAGGTTCAGCAAGATGGCACATTTTATCGCTCTTCCTGCTCTTCCTAATGCTAAAACTCTTGCGCAGGTGTTCATTGGGGAGATTGTGAGGCTTCACGGGGTACCCTCCGAGGTAGTGTCAGATCGGGGGTCTCAGTTTGTGTCCAAATTCTGGAAGGCGTTTTGTACACGGCGGGGGATGCATTTATCGTTCTCATCAGCTTTTCATCCTCAGACCAATGGTCAGACGGAACGTATGAACCAGAGTTTGGAGACATATCTCCGGTGTTTTGTGTCAGAGAACCAGGAGGACTGGGCTTCTTTCTTACCTCTGGCAGAGTTTGCTCTTAATAATAGGCGGAGCGAGTCCACTGGTAAGTCCCCGTTTTTTGGGGCATATGGTTTTCACCCCCAGTTTTGTACTTTCAGTAGGGGGGGGTCTTCGGGGGTTCCTGAGGAGGAACGATTTTCCTCATCACTCGCTTCAGTATGGAGAGGGGTGCTGAAGCATCTGAATACTATGGGGAACCGATACAAACGTATGGCTGATAGGAGGAGAGTGTCTGGTCCGGACCTGAGTGTGAACGATCGGGTATGGTTGTCTACCAGGAATATAAAACTTAAGGTTCCCTCCTGGAAACTGGGTCCCAGGTTCATCGGGCCGTACAGGATCAGTTCTATAATTAATCCGGTGGAATTCCGTCTTGACCTCCCCCCTACGTTTAAAATTCACAACGTGTTCCACAGATCGTTGCTTAAGAGGTATGTGGCGCCGGTGGTACCGTCACCTTTACCTCCCCCTCCAGTGGTGGTCAATGGTAACTTGGAGTTCCAGGTATCGAGGGTCATCGATTCACGCTTTAATCGCCGGTCCCTTCAGTACCTGGTTCATTGGAAAGGGTATGGTCCTGAGGAGAGGATGTGGGTTCCTGCGTCGGATATTAACGCAGACCGATTAGTTCGGGCCTTCCACACGACTCACCCGGATAAACCTGGCCCTGAGGGTCCGGAGGCCCCTCGTAGAAGGGGGGGTACTGTCACGGGTGTGTCACCACGAAGATCGTCACGATTACACAGCCTGACTTCTCGCAGCTGAGTTTTTGGTGCTTTGTGTTTTTCGGCAGTGAGGGAGTTAATTCTCTCTCTCTCTGTGCTAGACGAGGTCCAGCCTCGCCCAGCTGCAATCAATGCTGCTGTAGTGAGACTCCTTCAAATGCCTGCCGGTCTGTTAGGGAAGTGTCGGTGAAAGCATTTCATGCAGACTTACAGAGCGGATCGTGGTATTTGGAGTTTCAGAGATAAGTGTATTCGGAGTGTTTTTTCCCTTCCTCGCTTTATCATTTATCTCCTTTCCCGTTGGTGTTCCCTCTGTTGTAGTTGTGTAGTTTTTGTATGCAAGGTGGTTTTGGTTTTACCCTTGTACTGTCTCGTTCGTCTAAGTACTGAGTGTTGGCATATTATTACTTGTCCCCTTTTGTTGTGATCGGGGTCCTTCTCAGGACTAGATTACTTAGGTGCAGGGATCCTCAGGAGGTAGGGGTTACGCTGGCGGCCTGGACCTCTGTACCTTTAACAGTACCTCCAGGTAGAGGGATTAGTCAGGGCCCCAGCTTAGGGTCAGCTTAGGCCCCCTACCTCCAGTACACAGAGACAGCGTGACATGTATAGACTATAGAGGCCTTAACCAGATCACAGTGAAGAATACCCCCTTCCGCTCATTCCTGAATTATTTGACCGTCTGAGGGGGGCTAGAATCTTCACCAAGCTGGACCTCTGTGGGGCATATAATCTGGTCCGTATCCGTCAGGGGGATGAATGGAAGACGGCATTCAACACCCGGGACGGCCACTATGAATATCTTGTAACGCCCTTCGGTCTCTGTAATGCTCCCGCCGTTTTTCAAGAGTTGGTCAATGACATCTTCCGTGACCTTCTCTACTCCTGCGTGGTGGTGTACCTGGACGACATCTTGGTCTTCTCTCCGGATCTTCTCACTCACCGGAGGGACGTTCGTCAAGTCCTGCTCAGGCTCAGGCAGAACAACCTCTACGCTAAATATGAGAAGTGCCTCTTTGAGCAGACCTCGCTTCCGTTTCTGGGCTACATAATCTCTCAGACCGGCCTACAAATGGACCCTGAGAAACTGTCTGCCATCCAGAAGTGGCCCCGACCAGAGGGGTTGAAGGCTATTCAGCGGTTCCTGGGCTTCGCCAACTACTACCGCCTCTTCATTCCGCACTTCTCTTCCCGGACTGCCCCTATCTCGGCGCTCACCCTTAAGGGAGCTAATCCCAGAGAATGGCCGCCCGAAGCAGAGGAGGCCTTCCTTTCCTTAAAACGAGCTTTTTCCTCCGCTCCTGTGCTGCATCGTCCGGACGGCAACAAACAATTCTTTCTAGAAGTCGACGCTTCCTCCTCCGGAGCCGGAGCAGTACTTACCCAAAAGTCGTCTTCCGGAAGAATGGTAACTTGCGGCTTCTTCTCCAAACTCTTCTCCTCTTCTGAGCGCAATTATTCTATAGGAGACTGAGAATTGTTGGCCATTAAGCTGGCACTGGAGGAGTGGCATTACCTGCTCGAGGGGGCTCTTCACCCGGTAATAATTTACACTGACCACAAGAACTTGGCTTACCTCCAGAGTGGCCAGAGACTTAACCCGCTCCAAGCCCGGTGGTCCTTGTTCTTCACCCGCTTTAATTTCATTCTTCATTTTCGCCCGGCTGACAAAAACATCAAAGCTGATGCCTTATCCCGATCCTTTTTGGTCTCTGATCTTGAGGAGGAGCCTAAACACATCATCGACCCCGCCAAAGTAATGCAGGTGGCCCCCGTGAATCCAAATCGTCTTCCACCCGGTAAGACGTTCGTAACTGTTCCTGATCGTGAGAAGGTTCTACACTGGGGACACTCGTCCAAGCTAGCTGGCCACGCTGGTCAGAAAAAGACCCTCCAGCTTATTACCCGGCATTACTGGTGGCCTACCCTGCACAAGGACGTAATAGACTTTGTTTCAGCCTGTGTGTCCTGCGCCCGCAACAAGGTTCCGAGACATCTGCCAGCCGGCCGTCTCCTTCCTCTTCTTGTACCTGCTGCCCCGTGGCAGTGTAGCACCCTGAGGATTCGGCTGCTACAGGGGTATTACACCTCAAGCCAGAGGTGTGGTATTCCACTCCCGGGTAAGGATTGAGTGTGGAACTGAGCTCAGTAGGCTGCATGCACTACATACATCCCATTTCCGGGGGACAGATCGACGGTACTCCCACCAGTTTATGTGCAGGTACGATAGTGTCTGTCCCTGGCTGGAGTCGGAGGGGGGTGGAACATCCCAGTAGTGTAGGGGCAGATAGGGGGAGCAGTCTGGGTAATGCTAGGAGCTCATTGGGTGCTGGTCACCTGAGCTCATACATAGAGGGAGTATATAAGGTGGGAACCATCTTAGATCAGGGTCAGACAGGCAGACAGCTACTAGTCAGTCTGTTGTAGAGGGTCAAGCAGTCCTGAAAGAAGAGAGAGAGGAGTCAGAAGGACCCAGAGGGGAAGAAGAGGGAACCCCAAGAGCCCAAATACAAGCAACAGGGTGAAGGGTTGGCACAAGGGTACCGGATCCCAAGCTGGTGGAGGGCACTAATCCTCAGCCAGAGACCGGAGGTTGTGGGCAGGATCTGCCACGACCCCCCACTAAATCCACCAGGAAGGCAGACCAAGTATAGGGTCAGGGAGCCCAGAGGAGGTGTACCCACCAAGAGACCCGAGGGAGCCGGACATAGGTGGATCCCTGGTGGGGAAGGCCAGAGAAAAGGAACGTCAGAGAGGGAGCTCAGGATCACGCTCCAGAACTACCTGGGGGTTGGCCGAGTCCAGGACCTGGTGGACGCAGCACGGCTCGGGCGGTCACTCAAGGCCGGAGTGACCAGAACAACAGCAGTAAGTAAACACCCTGAACTGCACAGCCCGACTCTGAGTCTTAATACCATCCTCACTGCACCACCACAACCACCACCCTCTACAACTGACCCCCTGAGGCTATACCCCTCCCGTTGGGGGTTATACTACCAGAAGCTGCACACACACCACCAGCCTCAGCGGACCCTGCTGCAGCGGCGGCCGTATTGACCGCAAATCAACGGGTGGCGTAGTCGACACTAAAGAACATCCAGCAACATCTGTAGGACTGCCACACACTGAGCTTGACACCCTGGGCACGGACCGGGTCACCGCCACTCGGAGACTACAACCCCCATCTGATCCGGCTCCGGGTATCCCCCAAACAACACTGGCCCAGGGGGCGCGTCAACTTTGGCGTAGTCGGCAGGATTACGTGCCCGCAACAACTGGGTACTGCGTGCCTGAAGAAAAGTTCACCGTTACCTCAAAAAGAAGTCTCCCGCCGGTTCCGGAGGGTCCCCGCCAACGGACCCCATCACAGGTCGTTTCCCGCCGGTTGCCCGCCATTTGCAGCTTTTTCCCGCCATCCATGGAGTTTCCCGCCACTGGGAGATGATTCCCGCCATTTCCAAAGATTTCCCGCCTTGGAAGAGCGGACGCCATTATGGGCGTGCCAGAGGGTGGCAAGAGGCCACCTCCCATCGTGGGCCAGGTCGAAGAATGGCGCCAAAAGCGGAAACCGCGCCCACCAACAGAGACTGTGATGCTGGAAGTGTCCATCAGCGTGAGAGAACTGCCCCTGGAACTGACAATCACAAAGTTGCCCCGGGACCATCCTCAATGTGGGCGGAGACTGAAGAAAAGAACGAAGATGGGTGCAGCCTGGAGGAGTAGGGAGAGAGCGCACCCGGAGACAAGAGGTCTGGAGAGGACTCCGGAGAAGTCGAACCCGGAGATGGAGGGAGAGGCAGGCAGCACCGACCCAGTGGTCAGGAGCCTGTTGCAAGCAACAACCCCACTAGGCTTAGTGGAGATCCTAGCACAGCTCCCCCGAGACCGGGAGTGTGCACAGACCGCGCTGGAGGGCCTCGCACGGAGGATGGCCCAAGTGCAGCAAGACACGCTGACGGAGTGGAGCCGTGAGATGGCCCAGCAGACCGGAACCCGTCAGCGGAGCACGCCACCCGAGACGAGGAGACAGACCGCCTCTGAGGATGGTGCAGGAGGAGTGAAGGCCGGAGACGGCGCCGAGAAGGGAGCTGAACGGACGGAGGCAGGTAAAGGGGACGTCTCTACCCCGAGCCGAGAAACCGTGTACCTGTCCCAGCTCCCCGTCGCAGAGCCCGAAATTCCCCCTGCCGTGCCCGTCGCTGCATCGTCACCGTGCCGGACTAGGCCTCAAGTAGAAGCCGCGGCCGCGACCCCTGTGACGTCACACGCCTCGACCCTGAGCGCGACCAAACAGGAAATACCATCGGCCTGGTCGCAAGGTCTAGTACCTCCGGGCGCCGCAATTCCAACAGCGCCCCCTACCTCCGCGGAGCCACCGGCCTGGTCGCAGGGCCGAGTACCCCCGGGCGCCGCCGTCCTTACGGTGCCCTTTACCTTTAGGGTGCCCCAAGCCTGGTCGCAAGGCCCAGTCAACCCGGGCGCCGCTACCATCAACGCGCCCTCAACATCTCGAGTGCCGCACCTGGGCGAAGATCTATTTGCCCAGCACACGTGCCCGGATGGGCAGCCCTTTGTATGGCCCCAGGAGTACTACCAACTGGAACTCCAAAGAACAAGGCCCCTGTGCGAGCCCCTGATTCCGGCTCCGAAGCCCGTCAGGAGAACCCCGCTCCCGCTAGAAGAAGCACAATTCGAGTGGGACCCCACCGGAGGAGACCTCATGGGATTCACTCAAGAAATGCGGGCAGCTGCAGCAGAGCGAGTGGAGTGCTGCCGCCAGCAGTTGGCAGCCTTTGAGCAAGAGCGGAAAGAGAGGCGGATCCGTGAGCAGCGGCTGCAGGAACAGAGCGCAGGGCAGAAGAGCCGGACCACGAGGAACCCCCGTGCAGCTCATGGTCCCCGTACCACCGGGACTGTGATTAAATTCAACCTGCAGCATGGGTGGGGCTTCATAAGAGACCATCATACCCCCGGCGACGTCTTTGTAACCCGCAGAGACGTAGAAAGCCATCTGCCGGAGGGACACAGAGGTCGTGACCTATATGTAGGGGACGAGGTCACGTTCACCCGGCACAAGTGTGCCAAAGGACCCTACGCCCTCCATGTACATCGCCTGACGGAGGAGGAGCTGCGGTGTGAGGAGGAGCAAGAGGACCCGGACGGGTCTGAAGATAAAGAAGGAGCAGGAGGACGCCGTCGTTAAAGTACGGTAAAGAGACTGTAAATAGTTACCCGTCGGGGTACAGTGAACTGTTGCTGCTTTAAATATGTCCCCGTTGGGACAAGTGTAAACTGTTACCCGTATTTCCCTTAATCCCACTGACCGAGGACTGAGAGCGGTCATTCCTTCCTTATACCTGGCCGAGGACTGAGAGCGGCCATACTTTCCCCCTGTATATAGTTGCGCTTTCTAAGGCGCCCCCTACCGGTTTTATAGGAAACTGTTGTTTTTCTTGAAGAGACTGTCGTACTTTACCCGGTCACAAGTTGCACCGTGGCCGGAGGAACAAGAATGTTATTTATGAAAAGTTTATGCTGATATATATATTGTTTTATATGTTTATGTTTTCTGAAAAAAATTTGTATGTTTTGGATGTTTATTCTCTTACAGCCCGAGGACGTGCTGTGATTTACCAGGGGGGAATGTAGCACCCTGAGGATTCGGCTGCTACAGGGGTATTACACCTCAAGCCAGAGGTGTGGTATTCCACTCCCGGGTAAGGATGGAGTGTGGAACTGAGCTCAGTAGGCTGCATGCACTACATACATCCCATTTCCGGGGGACAGATCGACGGTACTCCCACCAGTTTATGTGCAGGTACGATAGTGTCTGTCCCTGGCTGGAGTGGGAGGGGGGTGGAACATCCCAGTAGTGTAGGGGCAGATAGGGGGAGCAGTCTGGGTAATGCTAGGAGCTCATTGGGTGCTGGTCACCTGAGCTCATACATAGAGGGAGTATATAAGGTGGGAACCATCTTAGATCAGGGTCAGACAGGCAGACAGCTACTAGTCAGTCTGTTGTAGAGGGTCAAGCAGTCCTGAAAGAAGAGAGAGAGGAGTCAGAAGGACCCAGAGGGGAAGAAGAGGGAACCCCAAGAGCCCAAATACAAGCAACAGGGTGAAGGGTTGGCACAAGGGTACCGGATCCCAAGCTGGTGGAGGGCACTAATCCTCAGCCAGAGACCGGAGGTTGTGGGCAGGATCTGCCACGACCCCCCACTAAATCCACCAGGAAGGCAGACCAAGTATAGGGTCAGGGAGCCCAGAGGAGGTGTACCCACCAAGAGACCCGAGGGAGCCGGACATAGGTGGATCCCTGGTGGGGAAGGCCAGAGAAAAGGAACGTCAGAGAGGGAGCTCAGGATCACGCTCCAGAACTACCTGGGGGTTGGCCGAGTCCAGGACCTGGTGGACGCAGCACGGCTCGGGCGGTCACTCAAGGCCGGAGTGACCAGAACAACAGCAGTAAGTAAACACCCTGAACTGCACAGCCCGACTCTGAGTCTTAATACCATCCTCACTGCACCACCACAACCACCACCCTCTACAACTGACCCCCTGAGGCTATACCCCTCCCGTTGGGGGTTATACTACCAGAAGCTGCACACACACCACCAGCCTCAGCGGACCCTGCTGCAGCGGCGGCCGTATTGACCGCAAATCAACGGGTGGCGTAGTCGACACTAAAGAACATCCAGCAACATCTGTAGGACTGCCACACACTGAGCTTGACACCCTGGGCACGGACCGGGTCACCGCCACTCGGAGACTACAACCCCCATCTGATCCGGCTCCGGGTATCCCCCAAACAACACTGGCCCAGGGGGCGCGTCAGCAGCATATAGCTATGGACTTTATAACGGACCTCCCTGTCTCTGCCGGTTGTACGGTCATATGGGTGGTCGCTGACCGCTTTTCCAAAATGGCTCACTTTATTCCCCTGCCGGGTCTCCCGTCTGCATCAGAGTTAGCTAAAGACTTTGTCCATCATGTCTTCCGTCTTCATGGTCTTCCTCTCCACATCGTATCCGACCGAGGGGTTCAGTTCACCTCTCGTTTTTGGCGAGCCATGTGTAAACTGCTGGGGGTCACCTTGGACTTTTCTTCCGCTTATCACCCACAGTCCAATGGCCAAGTAGAACGGATCAACCAAATTTTAACCAGTTACCTCCGGCACTTTGTTAATGCTCACCATTCCGACTGGATGGATCTTTTACCGTGGGCCGAATTTTCTTACAATAATCACGAAAGCGAATCTTCCTCCAAATCCCCGTTTTTTGTAGTCTTCGGTCAGCATCCTCGGATCCCGTTTCCCGTCTTCGCCTCGGTGGACAATCCGGCTGCGGAATCTCTCGTTAACGAATTTTCCTCCATTTAGGAAAGTACCAGATCCACACTTCTTCAGTCATCCGAGCGGATGAAAAAACAGGCTGACAAGAGACGTCTGGATCCACCACAATTCCGTCCTGGAGATAAGGTCTGGCTCTCGTCCAAATATGTCTGGCTCAAGATTCCTTTCTACAAGTTAGGGCCTCGGTTCATCGGCCCACTGGAAGTTATCAAACAAATCAACCCGGTGGCCTATAAATTGAAACTCCCGGCCAATTTGCGGATTCCTAACTCCTTCCATGTATCTCTACTCAAACCCGTGATACTTAACTCTTTTTCCAAGTCTACAGGTACGCCTCCTGCTCCGGTTTCCGCTGAAAACGAGTTTGAGGTAGAGAACATTCTGGCCACCAAAAGGGTAAGAGGAAGGACCTTTTTTCTAGTGGATTGGAAGAGGTTTGGTCCTGAGGAGAGAACATGGGAGCCCCGGGAGAACATCCATGCCCCACTCATCCTTGATAAATTTCTGTCTGCCCTAAAAAAGGGGGGGCCTAAAGGGGGGGGTACTGTAGCGTCGGCGTCCCTGCCTCCTGCTAGGCAGGGACGCCGTTCCCCTCACCTCTCCGCTCCGTGCCCGGCGTCTTCCTCCCGCTCTGCTGGCAGCGTGCGCTGCTTCCCGGCCTCTGTGCTTAGGGCGCGCGCGCGCTCCCCCTCTCTTAAAGGGGCCGCGCGCGCCGTCCTAAGGAGTCCCCGGCCAATGGCTGGAGGACCTCATCATATATAAGGCACCTCCTCCAAAATGGAGGTGCCCGAGCAATGTTGTTGCAAAGCCTTTCAACTCTGCTTCAGCCCTCAGGTCCCGTTACCAGTTACCTGCCAGTCACCTGCCAGTTTCCTGCTTGATACCTGCCTGATACCTGCCCGATATCTGCTTACCTGCTTGCTATCCTGTGGTCCGACAGTCTGCCTACCAGCACCTGCCTGTCCGTCTATGGATCAGTCCGCCTGCGGACCAGGAAGTACCTGCCAGATACCTGCCGGATACCTGCCTGCCTGTCCAGAGACTCTTGCCCGCTCACCTAGGAGCGCTCACCTGCTATCTGTCTGCTAGCCTACCTGGAGGCTCTGCCGTCACTTGCCGTGAAAACCTGCCTGTCCAGAAACTCTTGCCCGCTCACCTGGGAGCGCTCACCTGCTACCTGCCTGCTAGCCTATCTAGAGACTCTTTCCCTGCGGTCACTTGCCGTGACTTCCTGCCCTTCTACCCAGAGACTGTCCCTGTCACTTGCCGTGACTACCTGCCCGCCTTCCCTGGGAGCCACCCGCTTCCTTACAAGGACTGCCCCTTTGTATAGTTGCTCAGAGGTTCCACCTCCCAGACCCGTTACAGTTAACATAATGGAAGCCGGGACCCAGTCGGACCGTGGAACGGAACACGTCCTCCCGACTCAATCAGGGTTGCCCCCACAGTCTACAGCTCCTGCACCTCATCCTCCTCAGCCTCCTACTCCTCTTCAGCCTCCATCTTCGAAATGACCACATCAGTCACAAGCTGGGAGCACTGCAGCACTGCCTCGGCCAAGCGGCAACAGTCTGTGCTGAAGCTAATATGCTTAGGTGACAAACCGCACAATGCTGAAGAGTTGTGGACAGCTCTGAAAGATCAGGCAGATCTGTGGCTCACACCGCTGAACCTACAGCCAGGCATGGTCATGTGTAACAATGGCCGGAACCTGGAAGCGGTTCTGTGGCGAGGCAAGCTCACACATGTACCATGCCTGGCCCATGTGCTTAACCTCGTGGTTCAGCGGTTTCTCAAATCCTACCTGTAGCTGCCGGATCTGCTTGTTAAAGTACGTTGCCTGTGTGCCTATTTTAGAAAGTCACCTACAGCTTCCGCCACCCTTGCCGTGTTTCAGCAGCGTTTGCAGCTTCCGGCTCACAGACTGGTATGTGATGTCCCCACGCATTGGAACTCTACACTGCAGATGTTGGGAAGGATTTGTGAGCAGAAGAAGGCAGTTGTTGAGTACCAGCATCAACAAGGCCGTCGGTATTCAGTTCAGACTCCACACATAAGACCTTAGGAGTGGACATGGATGTCAGACATATGTACCATCCTCCAAAACTTTGAGGACTCCACCAAGATGGTGAGCGGCGATGACGCCATAATTAGCGTCACCATCCCGCTTCTCTGTCTTCTGAAACGCTCTCTGCTCAAAGTCAAGAAGGATGCATTGCAGGCGGAGAACGATGAGATGGAGCAAGGAACCATACAGGGTGATTACCCACAGCCCAGCCTCATCTCATCCCAATGTGGATTGGGTGACAATGAGGAAGAGGAGGAGGAAGAACAGGAGCTAGTTTCATGCGCTATAGATGGTACTACCTGCACAATTGTCATACCGTCTGTTCAGCGTGGATGGCCAGAGGACAGAGAGGAGGAGGAGGAGGAGAGCATGGTCAGTCATCCTCTTGGTGAATACACGGAAGTCTTGCCTGTTAGCAGTGTGGCACGCATGGCTGAGTTTATGTTACGCTGCCTTTCCCATGACCCTCGCATTCTCAAAATTTTGGGTGACAGTCATTACTAGTTGGTGACACTTCTAGACCCACGCTACAAGGAAAACTTTATATCTCTTATTCCTGAGGCGGACAGGTCTACAAAAATGGGGCAGTGCTAGAAGGCCCTTGTTGCGGAACTATTAAAAAAATTCCCATCTGAAAACGCTGGCGGCAGAGGTCACAGTTCGTTGGACAACCAAGGAGTACAGGCAAGAGAGACACAACTTCAATCCAGCAGAGGCAGGGGAACACTGTCAAAGTTCAGGGAGAGTTTTCTCAGACCCTCCCATCACACAGGCCCTAAGGCGCGGAGTACTCTCACAAGGAGTGCAAAGTTTGGGAAGATGCTGAGGGAGTACCTTGCCGACCATACCAACGTCCTCCGTGATTTCTCTGTGACTTATAATTATTGGGTATCCAAGCTGGACGCGTGGAATGAACTGGCTCTCTACGCCTTGGGGGTCCTGGCCTGCCCTGCCACTTGCGTTTTATCAGAGCGGGTTTTTAGTGCCGCTGGTGGAATTATAACTGATAAGCGCATCCGCCTGTCAACTGAAAATGCTGACAGGCTGACTCTTATAAAAATGAACAAGGGCTGGATTGGGCCAGACTTCTCAACACCATCGAATGATAGCAGCGTAACAAACTCAAATCCAGTGTCTTTTTTTGGGAGGTGTATTCCCATGCACCTTTTCACACCCACACATGGGTATACGCTTCCTGATTTTGGCTATTTGCTCTTGTCCTCCTCCTTCTCCTCATCCTCCACCACCATATCACCAGGGTGACCGTGGTCCGTGATGCAACACCCACATAATTTTTTTAAAGGGTGTTTATGATGCCCCTAAAAAAATGTTTTTATACAGTATGTTCATGTATACCCCCAGGGGTAAATGTTTGTCAGCCCATACACTTAGTGCATGGACATTGCAAGGATAGACCCTTAGGAAAAAACCGGTATACCGGCGAAACGTGCGTCAGGGAATATATCTGAGCTGAATGTCAGTGTAGGGGGGAATGAGAATATACCCTAGGAATATGCACACTATGGGAGCACCCCAATAACAGGGGGAATCGCGTCAGCATTCCCAGCTGTAGCGGACAGCAGAGTATGTAATTGCAGTGATCATCTGTTTGAGCTGTGCACGCTAAGCACGTGTACAGCTACAAGACAGCAGACTGCTTCTCACTGCAGCGATCAGCTGTTTGAGCTGGGCAGCCAGCACAAGTGCGGGGAGTGAGATAAGGGACACTAGACTTTCTCACTCTGGCGATCAGCTGTTCAGCCAGGCACGCTGAACTTTTGTGCAAACGTAAATATCTCATATGTGAGGAGTCGTTCGGTGCAGCGGACTGCTCCTAAGTGCTATTAAAGATATGATCGCTTGGCAGTGAGTTTTTCCTCCTGCTAATGACTCTGAATGATGCCAGCCCAGCTACAATAAGTTTAAACACACATACTGTGCAATCTATATGGATAATTGTGTGATTGGGCAGAGGATGAGTGATGATATCTGACATCTTTCACTGTTACAAAATTAATAATTGCTAGATCGGTGCCAATCTATGCATATACATTAATCAGGTGGTGAATAGTCGTGCCCCAAGGCAGACTTATACATGATAGTGGAATATTTTGCTATTACAGCGACTAACTTCATCAATCCTATTGGATTTGTATAATTGCTCCACCTGACATCCATACTGAGGCTATTCCAATATATGGGGATATAACATACAATCGACCTCGGTCCTATATTAGAGGGACTGGACTGAGGTGTCATAAATTTGCCCTACACTACATTAAGCCGGATTTATTAGTGGGTACCATCTTTATACCGAATAGATGGTTACCTTATATGCATCTATAGATGCATGAGCAATTTTATATTTAAAGGATTTTAATAAATTAATAAAGTTTATGAATTTTAAAAATTTCTTTATATCCACACTATAGGAGACCCGCTCCTCTCGAATGGGAACATTTTTTTATGAGGCCCTTTAAGTCTCTTCCATGGGGCATTGGAGTTCCTCCCAATTTTTGTCAGCCCTTGCATTCACGGCATAGGCCAACACTATGGAAGACCCACTTCCTAATAATGGGAACATTTTTTTATGAGGCCCTGTACGTCTCTTCCATGGGGCATTGGAGTGCCTCCCAATTTTTGGCAGCCCTTGCATTCACTGCATAGGCCAACACTATGGGAGACCCTCTCCTTTCTAATAGGAATTTGTCGTTACTGTGGCCCTGCTCTATGTGTCTTTATATTCTTTGTGGGATTTTTCCTAAATTTGGTCAGCCGTTGGAATCACTGCATACCTTATAACTGTATAGCAGACCCTCTCCTTTCTAATGGGAACATGTCGTACTCATTACTGTGGCCTTGCTCTATGTGTCTTTAACTTCTTAGTGGGGTTTTTCCCACATTTTGGTCAGCCCTTGCAGTCACAGCATGAGCATTACCACTATAGGAGACCCGCTCCTTTATAATGGGAATATTTTTTTTTTTCACTGAAACCCTCCTCTATGTCTCTTCAAGGGGGTATTGGGTTGCGTCCGAATTTTTGGCAGCCCTTGCAGTCACTGTATACGTAATAACAGTATAGGAGACCCACTTGTTAATAATGGAACAACAAAGCACAGCGGTCTGATGACTCCCTAACAATAGCGAGGGCCGACTTCTGGCCTTTTAAGAATAGTAAGGGCCGACTTCTGGCCCTATAACATAGGCTTTGTGACTTTCAGAGTCCCTCCATCATAAATGAAACAGGATGTGTCTGATGATGTGTCACACACCACATGGCCAGATAAGGTTGTAAAATGCATTTGTCTTAAAGAATAACGTAAAAAAACAAACAGTAGGATCTTTCTTTGGTATAAAAAACAGAGTCGCCAATGTAACCTCAATGTAATCACATTGTTCAGCTCCTGCGCCTCCTCCTCCATCTCCGAAATGACCACATCAGTCACAAGCTGAAAGCACTGCAGCACTGCCTTGGCTAAGTGGCAACAGGCTGCGCTGAAGATAACATGCTTAATGCTTAGGTGACAAATCGCCCAGCGCTGCAGAGTTGTTGAAAGCTGTAACACAGCAGCCTGACCAATAAGGCGGATGAGCTGCGGGCGCTTATATCGGAGGAGAGGTATGACATCGTAGGTATAACAGAGACTTGGCTAGACGATAGCTACGACTGGGCGGTAAATTTATTAGATTATAGTTTATTTAGAAGGGACCGGAAACAGGGGAAAGGTGGAGGAGTCTGCTTATATGTAAAGTCATGTCTAAAACCCAGACTAAGGGAAGATATAGGAGAGGGAGAAGAGGGGGTCGAGTCCATGTGGGTAGAGATAGAGGGGCAAAAAATAATAATAAAATATTACTGGGGGTCTGCTATAAGCCTCCAAATATAACAGAGGAGAATGAGTATCTGCTATTAGGACAAATAGACAAAGTAGCAAAACATAATGAAGTGATTGTAATGGGAGATTTCAACTACTCGGATATTGACTGGGAAACAGAAACCTGTAGATCTCAGAAAGGAAAAAGGTTCTTGACAAATATTAAGGATAATTATCTCTCCCAACTAGTGCAGGAACCAACGAGAGGGAAGGCCGTGTTGGACTTAATATTGACTAATAGGCCTGATAGAATAACTGAGGTACAGATAGGGGGGCACCTAGGTAATAGTGATCATAATATTATCAATTTCAAAATGCCCTTCAGTAGGGTTATCAATAAGGGAACAACAAAAACATTAAACTTTGGGAGGGCGAAGTTTGATCAGCTGATAGAAAACCTTCAACTTATTGACTGGGACAAAGTTCTTAATCAAAGGAATACGAATAGTAAATGGGAAACCTTCAAAATAATTCTGAATACTCAGTGCGAGAGATATATACCGTATGGGAATAAAAGGGCCAGAAATAAGAGGAAACCAATATGGTTGAACAAGAACGTAAAAGGGGCGTTAAATAGCAAAAAAGAGGCATTCAAGAGATTAAAACAGGAAAACAGTAAGGAGGCACTAATGTGTTACAAGGAAAAAACGAGAACCTGCAAAAAACAAATAAAAATAGCGAAGGAGGAAACAGAGAAACGTATTGCTAGGGAAAGTAGATCAAATCCCAAACTGTTCTTTACGTATATAAATAGTAAAAGGATTAAATCGGATAATATTGGACCGATAAAAAGTGAGGAAGGCAAAATCATAGAGAAAGATGAGGATAAAGCTAATCTATTAAATAATTTTTTTTCGACAACTTTCACAAAGGAAATAGAACTAACAGGAGAAATGAGAAGTGACAAGCTTAATCCTCCACTAAGTATGACAAATCTAACCCAAGTTGAGGTACATAAACGCCTCAGTAACATTAAAATAAACAAATCACCAGGACCTGATGGCATACACCCACGGGTACTAAGGGAACTAAGTAATGTGATAGACAGACCGTTATATCTTATATTTAAGGACTCTGTTGAGACTGGGTCTGTGCCACTTGATTGGCGACAGGCGAATGTAGTGCCAATATTCAAAAAGGGAGCGAAAAGTGACGCCGGAAACTATCGGCCGGTGAGTCTGACGTCCGTTGTGGACAAAATTTTTGAAAGCTTCATTAAAGAGGCAATTACGGAGCATCTTGATGCTAATAATCTATTAATCCCGAACCAACATGGATTCATGAGGAATCGGTCCTGCCAAACAAACCTGATTGACTTCTACGAGGAGGTTAGCTCTCGAGTAGATCAGGGGGAACCAGTGGATGTCGTGTATCTCGACTTCTCAAAAGCGTTCGATAGCGTGCCACATAATAGGTTGGTATACAAAATGAGAATGATGGGGCTGGGGGAAAATGTCTGCAAGTGGGTAGCTAAGTGGCTAAAGGATAGAAGGCAGAGGGTGGTTATAAATGGAATATACTCAGATTGGGTAAGCGTCACTAGTGGGGTACCACAGGGGTCTGTACTAGGCCCAATGTTATTTAATATCTTTATTAACGACATAGTCAACGGGATAAATAGTAAAATATCAATATTTGCAGATGACACAAAGTTATGTAAAACAATTAATACAAAAGAGGACAGTGCAGACCTACAGAGGGATTTGGATAAGCTGGGTAGGTGGAGCATTAAATGGCAAATGAGGTTTAACGAGGAGAAATGTAAGGTCATACATATGGGAAGGAAAAATGGAAGTCACCAGTACTCACTGAATGGGAAATCATTGGGGAATTCAGAGATGGAGAAGGACTTGGGCATCTTGATTGATAGCAAACTAAATTGGAGTGCCCAAAGTCAGGCCGCTGCTGTAAGGGCAAACAGGGTAATGGGATGTATCAGAAGAGGTATAGCTGCAAAGGATGAGAACATTGTTCTTCCACTGTACAAAGCACTGGTCAGACCACACTTGGAATACTGTGCTCAGTTATGGGCCCCAATATATAGAAAGGATATAAATGAGCTTGAAAAGGTACAAAGGAGGGCAACAAAATTAATAAAGGGAATGGAGGGACTGCAATACCCAGAGAGGTTGGCAAAACTAGGACTATTCAGCCTGGAAAAGAGAAGGTTGAGGGGGGACATAATAAATGTGTACAAATATGTTAGGGGACAGTATAGAGATCTTGCCCGGGATTTGTTCAAAAGGAGGGATATTACGGTAACAAGAGGGCACTCACTAAGACTGGAAGAGAAAAGGTTTCAGCACCAGCATAGGAAGGGGTTCTTTACGGTAAGAGCAGTGAGAATATGGAATTCACTGAGTGAGGAGACGGTAATGTCGGATTCACTACACCAGTTCAAGCGGGGACTGGATGCATTTCTAGATACCAGGCAGATTTCAGCGTATACTTAAAAATAAAATAAAATAGTAGGTTGATACAGGGATTTATTCTGACTGCTGGTTTCAGAGTCGGGAGGGAATTTTTCCTCAGGTGAAGATTGGCTAAATCATTTGGGGTTTTTGCCCTCCTCTGGATCAACTTTAGCAATTACAGAACTAACTGGTCGAACTTGATGGACGCAAGTCTTTATTCAGCTTTACAAACTATGTTACTATGTTACTATGTTACCATGATCTGTGGCTCTCACCGCTGAACATACAGCCAGGCATGGTCGTGTGTGACAATGGGTGGAACCTGGTGACGGAGAAATGACAGCCGGAGTAGATACGGTTTCCCTCTATGCCAGTCCTTTCACCGAGCTAAAGAATATGGCTGTGGTGAAATACAACTCCCACTAAGAAGCTGTTTCAGATTGAGAAACATTGTGCCCACCAGAGGATTTGATCCTGAGGGCTCACCTTTCTCCCCCGCTCAAGAGCCCAATAGCAGCTGCAAAATTAGCGCTATCATGAACTCTCCTGAGGTAGAAGCCAGGGCACACCAGAGGATTCTCTGGTGGAACCGTCCAACCCTGCCGAGAAGCAGTCCTGGCTAAGAAAAGTGTGTGGGAAGGTTCCCGGACACTCTATAGCTGCTTTTTTACTGAAGTGGAAACCCACGCAAACACGAGGAGAACATACAAAATCCTTGCAGATGTTGTCCTTGCTGGGATTTGAACCCAGGATTCCAGCGCTGCAAGGCTTCAATGCTAAACACTGATCCAATGTGCTGCCATTCAACCTCTGATATCTAACAGGCTGGAGAAGCTTGCACCTACTACCACTCTATCTTCAGCTCCTTTGTGAGAAACTAATGTATTTGGGCAGCCACTCAGTCTACCAAATAAAATTCCGGAGAAGGAAATTGCGGATGGCTTCGCTACTGGTACTGGGGGCAGTGCTAATACCATAGCGTCGTACCATAGTTTGCTGGAAATATTCCAGGCTGGCAGGAGGCATGCAGATTCCCATAGAAAAGTACCAGCAGTAATGTTCAGGGACCTGTGCTTGCAGAAGGCGGAGACAACACCGGGAGAAATAGTGGCTGCTGGGGACTGAGTATGGACACGAGGCATGAGGTTGTGAAAAGTTTCCGCCTCCATGAGCCTAAAAGGCCACATTTTAGGTGCAAGCAGCTGCCCAGAAATCTGGCAGTTTAGTACTGCGGCCTGTGGGTAAGTGGGTGGCTGGCTGCATACTTACGCTTGCATTCCAAGTAACAGAAAACTAAGCAGATGGTGGCCTCTATCATCATCATGGCCTCACCTCAGCACTATGAACTCTCCTGAAGGAGAAGCCAGGGCCCACCGGTGGAGTCTCCGGTTTTCTGGTGGGCCCGTCCAACCCTGCCGAGAAGCAGCCCTGGCTAAGAAAAGTGTGGGGGAAGGTTCCCGGACAATCTATGGCTGCTTTTTTAATGTGGATCGGACGTGCTTATGCATGTTATTTCTCAAAGTGTGTCAAAGCACCACCGACAAGTGCAAGTTGATGTTGGACGGGCTGCCATTGCTTCTGCAACAAGCTGCATTAGAGGACTTCCTGGGAGAAAAGACACCCAGAGTAGATATGGTTTCCCTCTATGCCAGTCCTTTCACTGAGCTAAAGAATATGGCTGTGGTGAAATACAACTCTCAGCAAAAAAAGCTGTGGACTGGCTCCGTTCCGTCCCTGGCCACATTCACTTGACCATGTGTTTGTGAGTAGGCAGTCCTTCCCAGTAAGTGCACTGGGGAGGGCACGGGTAATGTTGTGGGGCCCATGCTTGTGGAAGGCGGAGACGATACCGGGAGAAATGGTGGCGGCTGGGGACCGAGTATGGACACCCTGCCGCCGCCGGCATGAGGTTGTGAAAAGCTTCCGCCTCCACGAGCCTAAAAGGCCACATTTCAAGTGAAAGCAGCTTTAGAGGACTTCCTGGGAGAAATGACAGCTGGGTAGATATGGTTTCCCAAGTCCTTTAACCAAGCTAAACAATATGGCTGTGGTGAAATACAACTCAGCAAAAAAAGCTGTGGACTGGCTCCGTATCATCCCTGGCCACATTCACTTGACCATGTGTTTATTGGTAGGTGGTCTTTCCCAGTAACTTCACTGGGGAGGGCACGGGTAATGTTGTGGGACCCGTGCTTGTGGAAGGCGGAGACGACACGGGACAAATAGTGGGGACTGGGGACCAAGTATGGATACCAGGTCGCCGCCGCCTTAAGATTGTGGACAGCGTCCACCTGCACTAGCCTAAAAGGCAACATTTCAAGTGCAAGCAGCTGTCAAAAATTTGGCAGTATAGTATTGCAGCCTGTGAGTGGGTTGGTGGCGGGCTGCATACTTACACTTACATTCCAAGGAATGGGGTAGGGACAACTGAACGCGGCACTGGGACAAGGACATGGATGGTGATTGTTGCAAGTCTGCAATGACAGGTGCATGGCGGGAGGCATCTTTGCATGCACCAAGGATCACTTATGATGGGCACACTTTTAGGCATTGACCTGGGAGTCAGAGATGCTTCCAGGGGTCTTCCCCATGCTGTTCCCATGTCTTTTCAGCACTGTATGCATGTGTCTGATGATGTGTCACACACCACATGGCCAGATAAGGTTGTAAAATGTTAAAATTACATTTCCCAGTGAATGCATTTGTCTTGGTTGAAAGCAATGCAAAAGTGCAAAAATGCATCAAAAACGCTACGTGTGAACATAGCCCAAGGTGTGGAGGAGTATTTTTGTTTTTGGTTATTTATTTTGCCTTATATACAAGTCATTACCCTGGAAATTATGTTCCTTAACATATTTCCCAGGAAAATCCATTTTGTTTTTGTATGTTTTATTGTGAGTCCGTAAAAGTGGCGTAATACCTCTGACAACGTTGTTGACAGAAGTGACGTGGGAGTCAGAAATGCTTCCAGGGGTCTTCCCCATGCTGTTCCCATGTCATTTGAGCACTGTTGCCATCAATTTGGGAAATTTTTAGGCCCTGTGCAGACCGCCGGGGAAAACAGCCGGAAAAATGTTTGAGTTTCCCATAGACTTACATTGGGCTCGTTGCTCGGGTCGAGCACCCGAGTATTCCAATTTGCTCGACCCGAGCATCGAGCACCCGAGCATTTTAGTGCTCGCCCATCACTACACCTTATGTATCAAGTTTACACCATTGCAGATTATGTATACTACCTGAGCCCCTTGCACTATGCATTTTATATGAGGCATGCCTTGACACTAGGTCAGTGAACATTAGCTTTGGATTGATTCATTCTAATTTGGTTCTCTGTGGGTTGTATTCCCACCCTTGTAAGGTGATTGAAACAAAGATATTGAATGTATGGCTCCTTTTCATTATTAAGCTATTACTCTCTACCTGAGCATTGCATTTTATGGATAACATTTCTTGTGTGTCTGACCTGCAGACATTTTTTTTCAGTTCCCTGATATTATCGTTGTTTGTGATTTTTTAATTCTTACTAATAAAATTTGTGATTTTATATTTATATGTTCTCTTCTTTATTGTTGAACCAATTTTCATGGTGTTCAACATGGTGTTGCTATATATTACACTATACACTGTATACCATGTACAGAGCTGCCATGGATAATGACACTTATGGTAATATTAGTATTGTGTTTTTTTTTACTAATGATCAGTATTGTAGTATTCGGTCACTATGTGGTGTTAATATGTGGTCCAGTCATGGTGTGATGGTATTTTTCCCTTGTATGTGGTATTATTCGGTGAAAATGCAGTGGTAATATGTGGTCTGGTCATGGTGTGGCGGTTTTTGTTCCTTGTATGTGGTATTATTCGGTCACTATGTGGTGGTAATATATGATCTTGTCATGGTGTGACAGTATTTGTCCCTTGTATGTGGTATTATTGGTCACTTTAAAATATGTATGTGACACATTCCTTTAAGTAAAAATAAATAAATATATACCTAAAAAGAGTATTGGATATGTTAAGAAATATTTAATAGGTTAGAGTAGAGTAGGGCCTGGCCAAAAGAGTCTACCTTGTCCTGGTGGCGGCTTAGAAAATCATTTGACCAAAACAAAAACTGCTGGCTATGTATGTGATATGGTGTTCAATGGGGACTGATAATGTGTGATTGGTGAGCACATGGTGCAAAAGTGGAGATTTTCCAAGAGTGGGTGGTGGGACTGTAGAGGGTTCGATTGATAGAGGTGGAGCTGGGGTGGAGCCTGGGCGGAGTCTCAAGGGGGCCCCGAAAATTTTGCCAGTATGGGGCCCTGAAATTCCTGGTGGTAGCCCTGCATCCGTGTGTACGTGCGTGCTATCTGTGTGCTGTCTGTATATGTGCGCTAGAATATATAAAGTACCGCACTCCTGGGGTGGTAGAGGTGCTCAGGTAGGGTTGCAAGCCCGTAGTACTAACGTAAAATAACCTGGCACTCAATAGACATAGGAGTTATTTTTTTTTATATAAAATGAACTTTAATTATGGATTGCAGTACAACAAGCAGACGTTTCAGTCACAAGGACCTTCATCGGTGTACAGATATGTTATGTTGAAAGGAGAAAGGCTGTGGCCGGTTTTGGCACAGAGTACTGTGGGATGCAGAGTCAGGGTGCAGCTGTATGGGGAGAGGAACACGGTGTCCACCGTTGGTTCAGGTCAGGCTCAGCTGTCAGTATGACATCCGTGTGCTGTCCGTGTGTCGTCCATATGTCACATATGGAATGCAATACAGCATAGAACGTAAAGAGATAGATACTGTTTTTTAAGTATTAAATAAATAATGAAATAAAAAAAACCAGCGTGGGGCCCCCCTATTTTTTAAAACCAGTGTAGATAAAGCTGTGGGCTTCTATTATCAGGCTGGCTCATCCCAGCCCAAAAAATACAATCTTACAGTCGCCCCAGAATAGGCACATTAGATGCGCCAATTCTGGCGCTTTACCCGGCTTATCCCGATGCCCTGGTGTGGTGACAATTAGGGTAATATATGGGGTTGATGACAGCTGTGATTTGTCAAAAATCACATCTGCCATGAAGCCATGGAGTTAGTAATGGAGAGGTGTCAGTCAGACACCCGCATTACTAACCCGGTAAGTAAAAATCATGAAACACACACAGAAAAGTGCTTTATTTTAAAGTAAAAACCCAAACACCTGTTTATTTCCCCAAAAAACACCCCCGCAGATCCGTCGTCCCACAATGATCCCCGACTCTGCTACACCTGGAGGCTGCCATCTGCGGATCACACAGACGTTACAGTGAGAACCACCAGCTGTGACCTGCGGTAAGTTTACTTGTCACTTGTCGCTGCCGCTGGTTCTCACGCTACTCTCAGTGTGTTTTGGTGTTTGTGGTGAGCGGTAGCGTTACTGATGTCAACAGTCATCACAGCCGCTGGATGTAGCAGAGTCGGGGATCATCATGGGACATCGACTAACCCCAGGGCTTGATGGCAGCTGTCATCAAACCCATATATTACCCTGATTGTCATCCGCGTGTAATCAGTGTACACGTCTGCGGCAAGCATTTCCTCCGTGCTGCCGGAAAAAAAGGACATGTCTGTGGCTTTTTCACATGGACACATGGTCCTTGTGAAACAACTGACATGTGCGCACCACCATAGAAAACAATGCGTGTCCGTATTTGGGGTACTTAAAAAACTAACCACACATGGACCAAAAAAACGAACGTGTGAAGGGGGCCATTGATTGATAGATGATAGATAGCTAGATGATAAATACAGTGGATGATGAATATATAAATAGCTTTTAGTGCTTTCTATTAAGCCAAATAAATAAATGATTAAATGAAAAAAAACACTATTTTTGATAGCCAGCAAAGATAAAGCAGACAGAAGCGGACTTACATTATCAGGCTGGGAATGCTTAATAATCCCAGCCCACAGCCGCCCCAGAAGTGGCGCATCACATGAGATGCTTTGTTTGGCTCTTCCTGATTGCCCTGGTGCGTTGGCAGTCGGGGTAATGATTTTTGTGGTTGATGTCAGCTGGCATCAAGCCCTGGTGTAATGGAGAGGTGTCAATCAGACAACCCACTACTAACCCATACCCAGCGACTCTGAAGAGCGGTGATGCAACATTACATTCACCACGCGACCAGTGGGCCTGTGTACTTAGTCCCCGTCCGGCCCTGACAGCCCTGTGCGATCCTGACTACTCACTCCAATATGTCCTATTTTTCTTTAGTATAATGATGGCTGGACCATAGCCGATAAGCACTTCTCACCTTGTTATCCCATTTCTGCATATTGTGAGCAGACCCCTCACTACTTGTCTAGTTGTTGACTGATGTAGGCGATGTGTCACTGATGTAGGCGATGTGTCACTGATGTAGGGGATGTGTCACTGATGTAGGCGATGTGTCACTGATGTAGGGGATGTGTCACTGATGTAGGCGATGTGTCACTGATGTAGGCGATGTGTCACTGATGTAGGCGATGTGTCACTGATGTAGAGGATGTGTCACTGATGTAGGCGATGTGTCACTGATGTAGGGGATGTGTCACTGATGTAGAGGATGTGTCACTGATGTAGGGGATGTGTCACTGATGTAGGCGATGAGTCACTGATGTAGGGGATGTGTCACTGATGTAGGGGATGTGTCACTGATGTAGGGCATGTGACACTGATGTAGGTGATGTGTCACTGATGTAGGCGATGTGTCACTGATGTAGGGGATGTGTCACTGATGTAGGGGATGTGTCACTGATGTAGAGGATGTGTCACTGATGTAGGCGATGTGTCACTGATGTAGGGGATGTGTCACTGATGTAGAGGATGTGTCACTGATGTAGGGGATGTGTCACTGATGTAGGCGATGAGTCACTGATGTAGGGGATGTGTCACTGATGTAGGGGATGTGTCACTGATGTAGGCGATGTGTCACTGATGTAGGGCATGTGACACTGATGTAGGGGATGTGTCACTGATGTAGGCGATGAGTCACTGATGTAGGGGATGTGTCACTGATGTAGAGGATGTGTCACTGATGTAGGCGATGTGTCACTGATGTAGGGCATGTGACACTGATGTAGAGGATGTGTCACTGATGTAGGGGATGTGTCACTGATGTAGGCGATGTGTCACTGATGTAGGGGATGTGTCACTGATGTAGGTGATGTGTCACTTAGTAGTAATCTGCTGATGTAGAGGATGTGTCACTGATGTAGGCGATGTGTCACTGATGTAGGGGATGTGTCACTGATGTAGGCGAAGTGTCACTGATGTAGGGGATGTGTCACTGATGTAGGCGATGTGTCACTGATGTAGGGGATGTGTCACTGATGTAGGGGATGTGTCACTGATGTAGGGGATGTGTCACTGATGTAGGCGATGTGTCACTGATGTAAGCGATGTGTCACTGATGTAGGGGATGTGTCACTGATGTAGGCGATGTGTCACTGATGTAGCCGATGTGTCACCGATGTAGAGGTTGTGTCACTGATGTAGGCGATGTGTCACTGATGTAGGGGATGTGTCACTGATTTAAGACTCTGTTTCTCCTGTCATACATATAGTATTGAGTAGGCACATGATTGATAGACAGTATGCACTGACTAGATATCTATCAACCCTTTTTCTAAGGATGAAGGCCGCCTTTTGTTTATTGATGTGTCACTGATGTAGGCGATGTGTCACTGATGTAGGGGATGTGTCACTGATGTACGGCATGTGACACTGATGTAGAGGATGTGTCACTGATGTAGGCGATGTGTCACTGATGTAGGGGATGTGTCACTGATGTAGGCGATGTGTCACTGATGTAGGGCATGTGACACTGATGTAGAGGATGTGTCACTGATGTAGGCGATGTGTCACTGATGTAGGGGATGTGTCACTGATGTAGGGGATGTGTCATTGATGTAGGTGATGTGTCACTTAGTAGTAATCTGCTGATGTAGGCGATGTGTCACTGATGTAGGGGATGTGTCACTGATGTAGGGGATGTGTCACTGATGTAGGCGATGTGTCACTGATGTAGGGGATGTGTCACTGATGTAGGGGATGTGTCACTGATGTAGGCGATGTGTCACTGATGTAGGGGATGTGTCACTGATGTAGGCGATGTGTCACTGATGTAGGGGATGTGTCACTGATGTAGGCGATGTGTCACTGATGTAGGCGATGTGTCACTGATGTAGGGGATGTGTCACTGATGTAGGGGATGTGTCACTGATGTAGGCGATGTGTCACTGATGTAAGCGATGTGTCATTGATGTAGGGGATGTGTCACTGATGTAGGCGATGTGTCACTGATGTAGCCGATGTGTCACCGATGTAGAGGTTGTGTCACTGATGTAGGCGATGTGTCACTGATGTAGGGGATGTGTCACTGATTTAAGACTCTGTTTCTCCTGTCATACATATAGTATTGAGTAGGCACATGTTTGATAGACAGTATGCACTGACTAGATATCTATCAACCCTTTTTCTAAGGATGAAGGCCGCCTTTTGTTTATTGATGTGTTACTGATGTAGGCGATGTGTCACTGATGTAGGGGATGTGTCACTGATGTAGGGCATGTGACACTGATGTAGAGGATGTGTCACTGATGTAGGCGATGTGTCACTGATGTAGGGGATGTGTCACTGATGTAGGCGATGTGTCACTGATGTAGGGCATGTGACACTGATGTAGAGGATGTGTCACTGATGTAGGCGATGTGTCACTGATGTAGGGGATGTGTCACTGATGTAGGGGATGTGTCATTGATGTAGGTGATGTGTCACTTAGTAGTAATCTGCTGATGTAGGCAATGTGTCACTGATGTAGGCGATGTGTCACTGATGTAGGGGATGTGTCACTGATGTAAGCGATGTGTCACTGATGTAGGGGATGTGTCACTGATGTAGGCGATGTGTCACTGATGTAGCCGATGTGTCACCGATGTAGAGGTTGTGTCACTGATGTAGGCTATGTGTCACTGATGTAGGGGATGTGTCACTGATTTAAGACTCTGTTTCTCCTGTCATACATATAGTATTGAGTAGTCACGTGTTTGATAGACACTATGCACTGACTAGATATCTATCAACCTTTTTTCTAAGGATGAAGGCCGCCTTATGTTTATTGATGTGTCACTGATGTAGGCGATGTGTCACTGATGTAGGGGATGTGTCACTGATGTAGAGGATGTGTCACTGATGTAGGGGATGTGTCACTGATGTAGAGGATGTGTCACTGATGTAGGGGATGTGTCACTGATGTAGGGGATGTGTCACTGATGTACGCGATGTGTCACTGATGTAGCCGATGTGTCACCGATGTAGAGGTTGTGTCACTGATGTAGGCTATGTGTCACTGATTTAAGACTCTGTTTCTCCTGTCATACATATAGTATTGAGTAGTCACGTGTTTGATAGACACTATGCACTGACTAGATATCTATCAACCTTTTTTCTAAGGATGAAGGCCGCCTTATGTTTATTGATGTGTCACTGATGTAGGCTATGTGTCACTGATGTAGGGGATGTGTCACTGATGTAGAGGATGTGTCACTGATGTAGGGGATGTGTCACTGATGTAGGGGATGTGTCACTGATGTAGGGGATGTGTCACTGATGTACGCGATGTGTCACTGATGTAGCCGATGTGTCACCGATGTAGAGGTTGTGTCACTGATGTAGGCTATGTGTCACTGATGTAGGGGATGTGTCACTGATTTAAGACTCTGTTTCTCCTGTCATACATATAGTATTGAGTAGTCACGTGTTTGATAGACACTATGCACTGACTAGATATCTATCAACCTTTTTTCTAAGGATGAAGGCCGCCTTTTGTTTATTGATGTGTCACTGATCTAGGCGATGTGTCAGTGATGTAGGCGATGTGTCACTGATGTAGAGGATGTGTCACTGATGTAGGCGATGTGTCACTGATGTAGAGGATGTGTCACTGATGTAGGCGATGTGTCACTGATGTAGGGGATGTGTCACTGATGCAAGGGATGTGTCACTGATGTAGGTGATGTGTCACTGATGTAGGGCATGTGTCACTGATGTAGGGGATGAGTCACTGATGTAGGCGATGTGTCACTGATATAGGGGATGTGTCACTGATGTAGGGGTTGTGTCACTGATGTAGGGGATGTGTCACTGATGTAGGGCATGTGTCACTGATGTAGGGGATGTGTCACTGATGTAGGGGATGTGTCACTGATATAGGCGATGTGTCACTGATGTAGGCGATGTGTCACTGATGTAGGTGATGTGTCACTTAGTAGTAATCTGCTGATGTAGGCGATGTGTCACTGATGTAGGGGATGTGTCACTGATGTAGGTGATGTGTCACTTAGTAGTAATCTGCTGATGTAGGCGATGTGTCACTGATGTAAGGGATGTGTCACTGATGTAGGTGATGTGTCACTGATGTAGGGGATGTGACACTGATGTAGGGGATGTGTCACTGATGTAGGCGATGTGTCACTGATGTAGGCGATGTGTCACTGATGTAGGGGATGTGTCACTGATGTAGAGGATGTGTCACTGATGTAGGGGATGTGACACTGATGTAGAGGATGTGTCAGTGATGTAGGAGATGTGTCACTGATGTAGGTGATGTGTCACTTAGTAGTAATCTGCTGATGTAGGCGATGTGTCACTGATGTAGGTGATGTGTCACTTAGTAGTAATCTGCTGATGTAGGCGATGTGTCACTGATGTAGGGGATGTGTCACTGATGTAGGCGATGTGTCACTGATGTAGGGGATGTGTCACTGATGTAGGGAATGTGACACTGATGTAGGGGATGTGTCACTGATGTAGAGGATGTGTCACTGATGTAGGGGATGTGTCACTGATGTAGAGGATGTGTCACTGATGTAGGGGATGTGTCACTGATGTAGAGGATGTGACACTGATGTAGGGGATGTGTCACTGATGTAGGCGATGTGTCACTGATGTAGGCGATGTGTCACTGATGTAGGGGATGTGTCACTGATGTAGGTGATGTGTCACTTAGTAGTAATCTGCTGATGTAGGCGATGTGTCACTGATGTAGGGCATGTGTCACTGATGTAGGGGATGTGTCACTGATGTAGGCGATGTGTCACTGATGTAGGGGATGTGCCACTGATGTAGAGGATGTGTCACTGATGTAGGGGATGTGTCACTGATGTAGGCGATGTGTCACTGATGTAGGGGATGTGTCACTGATGTAGGTGATGTGTCACTTAGTAGTAATCTGCTGATGTAGGCGATGTGTCACTGATGTAGGTGATGTGTCACTGATGTAGGCGATGTGTCACTGATGTAGGGGATGTGTCACTGATGTAGGGGATGTGTCACTGATGTAGGCGATGTGTCACTGATGTAGGGGTTGTGTCACTGATGTAGGGGATGTGTCACTGATGTAGGGGATGTGTCACTGATATAGGCGATGTGTCACTGATGTAGGTGATGTGTCACTTAGTAGTAATCTGCTGATGTAGGCGATGTGTCACTGATGTAGGGGATGTGTCACTGATGTAGGTGATGTGTCACTGATGTAGGGGATGTGTCACTGATGTAGGGGATGTGACACTGATGTAGGCGATGTGTCACTGATGTAGGGGATGTGTCACTGATGTAGAGGATGTGACACTGATGTAGGGGATGTGTCACTGATGTAGGCGATGTGTCACTGATGTAGGGGATGTGTCACTGATGTAGGGGATGTGACACTGATGTAGAGGATGTGTCAGTGATGTAGGAGATGTGTCACTGATGTAGGTGATGTGTCACTTAGTAGTAATCTGCTGATGTAGGCGATGTGTCACTGATGTAGGTGATGTGTCACTTAGTAGTAATCTGCTGATGTAGGCGATGTGTCACTGATGTAGGGGATGTGTCACTGATGTAGGCGATGTGTCACTGATGTAGGGGATGTGTCACTGATGTAGGGAATGTGACACTGATGTAGGGGATGTGTCACTGATGTAGAGGATGTGTCACTGATGTAGGGGATGTGTCACTGATGTAGAGGATGTGTCACTGATGTAGGGGATGTGTCACTGATGTAGAGGATGTGACACTGATGTAGGGGATGTGTCACTGATGTAGGCGATGTGTCACTGATGTAGGGGATGGGTCACTGATGTAGGCGATGTGTCACTGATGTAGGGGATGTGTCACTGATGTAGGTGATGTGTCACTTAGTAGTAATCTGCTGATGTAGGCGATGTGTCACTGATGTAGGGCATGTGTCACTGATGTAGGGGATGTGTCACTGATGTAGGGGATGTGTCACTGATGTAGGGGATGTGCCACTGATGTAGGGCATGTGTCACTGATGTAGGGGATGTGTCACTGATGTAGGGGATGTGTCACTGATGTAGGGGATGTATCACTGATGTAGGCGATGTGTCACTGATGTAGGGGTTGTGTCACTGATGTAGGCGATGTGTCACTGATGTAGGCGATGTGTCACTGATGTAGGGGATGTGTCACTGATGTAGGGGATGTGTCACTGATGTAGGCGATGTGTCACTGATGTAGGGGATGTGTCACTGATGTAGGGGATGTGTCACTGATGTAGGCGATGTGTCACTGATGTAGGGGATGTGTCACTGATGTAGGCGATGTGTCACTGATGTAGGGGATGTGTCACTGATGTAGGGGATGTGTCACTGATGTAGAGGATGTGACACTGATGTAGGGGATGTGTCACTGATGTAGGCGATGTGTCACTGATGTAGGGGATGTGTCACTGATGTAGGCGATGTGTCACTGATGTAGGGGATGTGTCACTGATGTAGGTGATGTGTCACTTAGTAGTAATCTGCTGATGTAGGCGATGTGTCACTGATGTAGGGCATGTGTCACTGATGTAGGGGATGTGTCACTGATGTAGGGGATGTGTCACTGATGTAGGTGATGTGTCACTGATGTAGGGGATGTGCCACTGATGTAGGGCATGTGTCACTGATGTAGGGGATGTGTCACTGATGTAGGGGATGTGTCACTGATGTAGGGGATGTGTCACTGATGTAGGGGATGTGTCACTGATGTAGGCGATGTGTCACTGATGTAGGGGTTGTGTCACTGATGTAGGCGATGTGTCACTGATGTAGGTGATGTGTCACTGATGTAGGTGATGTGTCACTTAGCAGTAATCTTATAGCAGATTATGAGGGAACGTTCATGTGGCAGGTTGATGAAATTGGAGCAGTTTCTTGCCATCGCTTCCCCTCCCTCCATAGTAGATGAGCGTCTATGTGCCTGTCATATACAACAGCGCAGAAGGAAAACGTTACATGATCGCACCGCTGTGCTAGGTCTGATCGCAGGCTACTGCACAACCTGCAGGACCCTGTGCACACCAGAACGGTACGCCGCTACGTCTGCAGGAGCCAATCAGAAGTGTTAGCATCACTTACAGCCGCCCACATACCTTCCAGAAGACTGGCAATTCTATCCACCAATGAGCTCTGACGGAGGCGTGCTTCGGCTTATCAGCCAGATGCAACTAACGGGGCTAGCGGTATTGGCGATGGACGTGCAGGGGGCGGGACCTGGATAGACGGCCGACAAATGAGAGCGACGTGTGGGAATAGCGGCTCGGGTGGTTGCCCTGGGAGAGGGGAGGGGTGATGCGGCACCTGAGGGGGCAGCGGGAGTCAGAGGCCTGTACTTGTCGCCAGGTGAGGCAGCAGTCTGTCATAGCGGACAGAAGGGGAGCCATTACAGGGTGGGCTACCTCCATGGCAGCGGTGGGGCATGTGCAGGTGAAAGTGTTACCTGAATGCACAAAATATTCCAGTGTGTGTGTATAGATAGAGACAGGATGGAAAGCAATATATGCATGCATTTGTGTGTGTGTGTGTATATATATAGGCAGGCGGCTGTGTGGCCGGTAATGGCTTCTTGTGGCTGTATCCGCTTGTATCTGGCATGTTCTGTAGCACTATGTACATAGCCATGTGATTACTCCCACAGCAGGCACAGTGTGGGCAGCGTTGATGCCAGCCTCCCCCTCTCAGGCAAGCGCAGAAGACGGAGGGCTGCTGTTCCCTGTAGTCTGCCTGCACACTCTCCAGGTGAGTGGATGTGATGTGTACATAATGTGGCTTGGTGATGTGTTGTGCCTGTTCCTTAGGGATGTCCGTGTACGATGCACACTTGGCATATGATGAATGCTATGCGATGGGCCAGTGCTAGGCACATGCTGATCAGTCATAACTGCTAGAACCAGATAGTGACATGGAAACTGAGCCAACATGCCGGTTCTGATCAGAGCGCCTATGTGATAGTATGAAGTGTGTATTGCTAGTCTCTGGGGAAATATCCATTTCCAGTTGTCTCCATCCTCTAGCTCTTGCTGCCGTAGTAGGCTGGTACCCCTATGTTCACACAGCGGATGGCAGTGGGGAGTTACTGATGCCACTTAGTATAGGAGAATGAAAACGTGACAGTGGGTAAATCAAGAACTGGCTGCCTACCAATGGTGTGTTTAGCACCAGGGTCCTAGGCTTACATGCTTATGTTCATGTGGATTCTCTTTGGGAACTTCCTGTATTTCCCAAAAAAAAAAAAACTACTAGGAGACCTATAAAAAAAAAAAAAAAAAAAAAAAAAAAAACAACAACAACCATATAGTGAGCTTTTAGGCTGGACTACACGGCCTCTTTGACCATGACAGAGGTCCCACAGCCAAAGATGTCCGTATCCTGTTGCTACATCGTAGAGTATTGCAGGAGAATGAGGCCGCAGGGTGACAAGGTAATGCGACCAGCAAGTCACAAAAAGTTGGAGGCAGTTGGATTGTTTTGCAGCTTGCTTGTAGCAGTACCTTGCCGGTCACAATGAGACCCCAGTCACTTGCACCACCCGACAATGTAGCAGTTGCATATTATAATTTTTGGACTCGTTTTGCAGCCAAAATTACCATGTGGCCCCAATAATTCTGCACATGGTTTGAGACCAGATATTTGATCATAAAGCCCATTGAATAATAGGACTGATGTGAGAGCATTCTCTATTACAATATGATTAATGTGATTTGCCATAAATCTAGTATCGGTAATAAATGATGAATTCCTCTTTGCACAATCGTCTGCCATGTCATGTGATGGACGGTAATTCGGGAGACACTCCATGACTTGGGACTCTATGGGAACTGAATGAGTTGATTTCTTTAGCTCGTAATGTCATTGCTTGGCTACAGAAGCCATTGACTTCTCATGAGATGTCTGCTTATCACCTTGCTCATTGCTGCCTACAATCACACCACCCTCTTCCTGTCAGAATTACTAGTACAAATGTGATTTCTTATATTGCTCACACCTTCATACATGGCCCCTAATGTATGTTGTGCTGAATGTTTGTTTTTTTCCCATAAAATTAAATATCCATATGTAATGTCTGCGGTGGAGCAGGGATTGTGCTTGATTTTATGCTGGGATGGGTCCTAATCATGAGAATGGGGCTAATAAGTGGGTTTTTCCTTTTGTATATCGGACTAAGAGTGCTACTAGACTGCAATGTGATGAGTGAAATCTAAGCCCTTGGTGTCTTCTTGCAGTAATAATTCCTCCTTCTCAGAGGATGTTGAGGAGGGAGCGACACAGACACCTGCACAGGGTGAGTAGCAGCACAGTACCTCGCAGCACAGTGCCTCGGCCTGGAGACGGGTGCCAGCGCTGCCCTGCACACCCTTATCATAGCTCAACCTTCACTTCCGTTCTTAACCCACAGTCTCTGTGCGCTTCCTGTTTTGCCTAATTGTTTTTTTTTAAGGCTTTTAAATGTTTTTTTGTTCACATTGCGAACACTAAATTGAAGTTTATACATTTATATAATGTACAGAAAAAGTTGACAAGTTTGTCTGCAGAACAAATTATGCAAATAAGCTAATTTGCCAATCGAGCAAAATAGTCCTATTATCTTTAGATAGACAAGAGAAATTGGCTGTTATGGATTTAAAGGAATCAATTATTTCCCATAGGACTGGGCGATGTGACTTGAACATAGCAGCAACATATCTTTAATACATTTTTTTTTTTTTTTTTTTTCAAAGTTATGGTGTCTTCATGCGCACTGTATTCTTCATATGTTCAGATTTCCAGAATTGTTTCCTTTACAAATGATCACACAAAATGAAGGAAAATTC
Organism: Phyllobates terribilis; assembly: GCF_046119375.1. Taxonomy (NCBI): domain Eukaryota; kingdom Metazoa; phylum Chordata; class Amphibia; order Anura; family Dendrobatidae; genus Phyllobates; species Phyllobates terribilis. The sequence continues at coordinate 25,499,437 of NW_027362761.1, read as the reverse complement.
TGATAATATGTACTAAAGGAAACTTATCACCAGGTTTTTGCTCCTCTAGCTGCCACTAAATCATGCTGCTGATTCCAGCTGTGTATCACTTACTGGGCTGCTTGCTGTCATTTTGATAAAGTCACTGTTTTATCTGCTGCAGATCTACCAGTTCTCTGACTGCTGAGCTCTGTATAATTCTACCCACACCACTGATTGGCAGTTTTTATTATTATTATGCTTCACTTATACAGCACCATCGTATTCCGCAGCGCTTTACAGACATGATCATCACTGTCCCCATTGGGGCTCACAATCTACATTCCTTATCAATATGTCTTCAGAGTGTGGGAGGAATCTGGAGGAAACCCAAGCAAACACTGGGAGAACGTACAAACTCCCTGCAGATGTTGTCCTGTGCTGCAAGGCTGCAGTGCTAACCACTGAGCCACCATGCTGCCCACAAGTGCATAGACAGAAAGCTACCAATCAGTGGTGGGGTTATACAGAGCTCATGAATATGGAGGACCACATGGCAGCAGATTTACCAGTCCTCTGGTAATTATCTCCTGCTTCTAAAAACTACAGCAAGCAGCCCAGAAACTGACACATGGCCTGATTGACGGTGTTTGGAGTAGAAATTCAAAAAAAACCCAATGTATGGCACATCATATACTGCTCCTTCATGACCTGCACTAAGCATGATCTAGTAAACTTGGGTATTTCTAGACTGTTCTGTGCTGTGCATGCAAGTTCCTTGTAGAAAATTAAAGTATAAAGTAATATTTTAATTGTATAATGCATATTTGTTGTGCACGAATTTACTTTACATAGGTACATTGCAGACAATCACTGAGCTCAGCAGTTCTGCCCATATAGATGGTTACGCGGAGCTCAGAGCTGCTGAGCGCAGTGATTGACTGTGGTGAGATCACATTGACATCATATCTGCAGCCAAACAATGGAAACCGAAGCAGCAGAGGAGGCCTGGACCTGGACCTAAGGAGGGTAATCAAAGCCCTGTTTTTTTTTTTTTGTTTTTTTTTTAAGCCATGAACTGTGCATATAGGGAAAATTTTCTGAAAGGGGAAATCCCTTCCCAAAATAATTTTATAATTCAATTTCTTAGCACATTTAAGATGAGAGCTGAAATCATTCCGATGTTGAAAGCTGGCAGTCTGTGCACCCTTGGTGTGGCTAGGCAGTTCAGTGCCCCTTCCCACTTACTTGTTTTCCATCTTTGAATCCTTTCCTTGATCGACAACACTGGCTTTAGGCTATGTGCCCACGATGCAGAAATGCTCAGGAGGAGGAGCGCACCGCGGGCCGCCGGAAGGTAAGTATATATTTATTTTTTATTTTATTATTTTTTTTTTACAGGTTCTATGGTACCCAGGTCTGGAGGAGAGTCTCCTCTTCTCCAAACCCTGGTACCATCCGCACATTGGAACGCATGGAATGTGCATCTACATATACAGTGATGTGTAATCCATGCGTTCCAATGCAAGTCAATGGCGGCGAAAACGCAGCACTTCCGCAAAATAATTGGTAGTGCTGCGTTTTTTCCACAATGATAATCCGCAGCGGAAATGTGCACAGCACATGCGGATTATCATTGGGGAACATGGCAGGCCTTCTACCATGCGTTTTTTAAGCGTTTCTGCAGCGTTTTTGCCGCTGCGGAAACGCTTAAAAAACGCATCGTGGGCACACAGCCTAACGGGAACCAAAGCAGAGTAGAGATTGATGGGAATGTGCCCTGAACTGCTCGGCCACGTCAAGGGTTCACCGAGCTCCCATGCCTAGTTTATATAGTCATTTTGTACTGACTGGCTCAATTGAACTAAGTTGATCTTATTGAGCAGCACTGGCTGCTTTAAATTTCTGAAGGAGTATAGATCAAATCTAGAAGATGGTAAGAAATTGGACTATAGCATAATTGCACTTTATTCTGAGTAGACAATCGCAGTACGGGAACAAATAATTTTGATGATTTTGTTTTACTGCTATTTCACAGTATGTTTAGCACTTTATTGGCTATTTTTTCTCTTCTTACAGTTACACTATTTTTTTTTTTTTGTTGTGCTTGACTGCTAATAGATTGAAAACTGTATTCTGTATGGTTTCACTTCTTGTTTTAGTAGTTTAAATGCAGTTTTCTTTAATCTCTCACTAGACCACATCCTGGGGATATTCTGTTTTGTAGATCTAGAGCTAGTTGTCTGTGTGTGGTGTTTTTTTTTTTTTTTTAATTTTTCACCAGCTAATGGTTGGTTATTTTGTGCCATCTTATAGTAATATCACTAAATAGGCGTGCACATCATTGGAAATTGATGGTTTAATATAGCCAGTAACCATGGTTAAAGACTCTATAAAGGAATAACAAAAATGACGGATATACAATCTGGTTCTTTTTATCAGGGCTGTGGCGTCTGTAAGCCAAACCTCCGACTCCTCAATTTCTATGACACCGACTCCACGACTCCGACTCCCTCATACATGGCTCATGTTTAAGTGATAAATTTACTGTACAGATTCATCTCAGCTAAAAGTCCAGACCCTTAGATCAGGAATAGGACAGACATTTATAGGACATTTCATAACTTTCCCAAATTCTTATGAAAAATATTCCCCACAAACTGCATTGAATTACTGTACCCAATTTATTATATATTTTAGGAGTTGGAGTCAGTCCATTTTATACTGATTCCGACTCTGATTCCACCAAAATGAACACAGACTCCACAGCCCTGCTTTTTACAGAAGCACAAAATATGTGACCAATATGTTCAAATGGCTAAATATTAAATGTGAGCAAATATACCAGCTGGTATTAAATGGAAAAAAAACTATGGTAATTCAGTTCCAACTGTGAAATAGAGTATTAATAATCTGGGCAAAATTCCCAAGGGTATGTGCACACGTCAAGTATTTGGTGCAGAAATTTCTGCACCATTTCTGCATCTCTTGGCAGGAAAAACAGTGTGCAAAATAGGAGCGTTTTTTACATGCATTTTTGTTGCAGATTTTCCCCACTCATAAGTATGAGTGAAATCTGCAAAAATGCTGAAAGAATTGACATGTTACAGAATTCTATCTGCACCACATCTACAAGTCACAAGTAAGCAACATATGCATGAGACTTCAGGATTCTCAATCACTTTGCTGGCATCAGGAAACCCTTCAGGTTTTGTGACGCTTTTCAAAAAGGTTCAGCTTAGTCAAGAACAGGAATACTTGCGTTCAGTCTGGTGAAATAAGCTTTCTGCAAAAGTGATATGTGACTGACTGCATGTGGCCATGTAGCACCACTTATCTCTATGTAATTGGCAGGTTCTGGTATTACAATGAGATGATACATTCCTTATCTTTTGCAGCTTTGTCACATTATCATCTCTCTTGTCTTTGGATTCCTATTAAACACATGAATCACAGTAAACTAAATTTTTGGAAACCATTGTCATTTAGAAGACTTCAAAAATCACCTGGTGTGAAACATATGGGGAGTGGGGGGCATATATAAACAAAAAGGAGATCTCCAAAACGTACAGGTGCAGATTTAAAGAATGGTATATAATTTGGAGAAGTCTCCTGTAATATTAGTTCAGAGTGTCAGCTGCCTCATAAACAAGAGGACTTACAACCACAGAAGAAGTCCTCTATGTGGCTAATGGCTACTAAAGTCTTACAAAGTATAAAGTCATTCGTCATGACACTTTGTAAGCTGTTGCACAAATCGCTCTAGCTGGTAATTGTTTTTACACTGTAGCAATACCTTTGCTTTTCAACAGTATGTATGTGTGCTGTGATTTACACATGCCACTGTCTGTTAAAATTCATAAATTCTTCTTTTAAAGGGCTTGTCCACATCCATAATTTTAGACTGTGCGCCTATGGCCTAATAAATTAACAAAATCCACATCCTCTGCTCCAGCACTGTCTCTGCGCTGCTGCTCCCAATCTTTTTTGACATGATTGCAGTGGTAACATCCTATCTACAGCATGTAACCGCTGCAGCAGAGCCCAGTGATTGGCTGCAGTGGTCATGTGCTATAAGCAGGCCTTCATTGCCACAGCCATGTAAACAAAGGCCAGGGGCCGTAGCAGAGAGTCATCTTTGGAGCAGCAGGGGGTAAATGCCACTAATTTTATTAATAGACAGAGGAAGCCTGTTGATGAATACATTTTAAGTGTTTTCTTTGTGCATTATGCAGGTAGACTTGACATGCCTTGTTTTGTTCTTTTTTTAAGTAAAAACCTCTGTAGCCAGAAAAGGTCACAAACGCCCCCATTAAGGACCCTGTCTAATGTGCTAGTAAACTATGCAAATGCTGTTCAGTACTGATAGAAGAAATCCTTACCCAAAGTTGCATGTGGTTGCTATTTTGGACACTGGTGTTAACTGGGACAAAGAAAGAGGCAGTATTCCTGGAATGTGAGTGGCTGCACTGAGCTGTCATTTCTCTAGCGCGGGGTCTAAAATGGGTGAAATGCACTGTTCTGTGGTCTGACTTTATATTTGTCACTTTGCTTTGTAATCTCTTTACGGTAAATCAAGGTTGTCTGCTACTAGTTTGTTTGGGAAACCCTTCCAATGGTCTCTCCTTCCCATATGCATTTCACTTGAATGACTTGGCGCAGGTAATGCTTTTTATTGTTTTACCGTCCTCCCGTTTTCCTTCCTAATATCTGCTTGCCTCCGCTGCTTTCATACTTTTTCTCTTCCTGTATTCCCCCCCTTTCTTTTGTGTATGAATTACCGTGCAGTTCTTCTGCTGTCATTCCAGCTCGCTGACTGACCTGCTCTGACCGCAAAGGCTGCTTGCTTACCCCAGTTGCTTGCTCACAAGATGTCTTATTTCGGGGACCATTTTTGGGTATGTAATGATGCATGATGTGTTTTATATCCTTTCCTCTTGTGTTGTGCATATCCCAGCATAATATCTTAAAATAAAACTTGTGTTTGTCGCTTTTTCACCTGTGCGTGATATATATGTATAATGTACGGTATATATATTTTCATTATGCTGGATAGCCTGTGTAGTGTAGTTTTGTTAGTTTATGTAGCGTATACATAAATACATTTCTCCCACACTATTACTCATAGATGTATGTATGTTATTTATATACCTCCCTCAGACGCCTTCGGAATCTCTTGTCAAGTGTTCCAAGTAGTGGGGGTGAGCCATATGAGGGGGGTGGCAGCAAGCTGTTTCTTTCTGCTGTTAACAGATTGGGATTGATGCTAAAAAGATCTAGCCAATTGAAACTGGCAATACAAAGATTCTCGATGATGGTTTTGTTTAATATATTGGATAGAAATGAAAGAGGAGCTCCTTTTCAAAGGCATAGACCAGTATGATAAATATGCAGTTTATCTACAGGTTACCGTGTTCACACGTGATGTTTAGTTTTGCTGTAATGCAGCAAACCCAAATTTGTGTACAGGCAGTTTTGTAATGCTTGCTTTCTATCTAAACAAGCAGTTTTAAGGCACACAACGTCTTTTTCAGGTGGAAAATTTCTATGCAAGTGTTCTGCCTTATGTCACTTCTTTAACCGCTTCAGGGTTAAAAGCAGTGACATAAGCATTCTTCTGGTGGCTTCCACTTGGAAGCCACCAAGTCTCTCTAGTTCCTTCCATCGAATATCGCAGTCAAAGCCACATTGGGAAAACAACCGCCAATGTTTTCCTGCAATGTCTTCACCAGGGAAAACTCGATGACTGGCGGCGTCTAAAAGATGCTATGTGCACATATACTTCTTACTAAGGCTTTCTAGAACAATGACCATCCCAAGACGGGCCTACACATGCCTTTTAAAGTCCTTAAGAACACAATTTCTTGGATGGTATGGACATACAGTAACATGTTTAGGATGACCTTCAAAAAAAAATGTTAGCGCACATTAATTTTATTGCATTTGATCATGTGAAGCAGTTGCACAAATGGGAGAGACCTGTCAATCAAGTTAAGTGGGGTGGGGAGATAGGTATTTCACCTGACTAGTCAGGTCTCTCCCTATAGTTCCTGGCCAGTTTTTACAGGGTTTTGCAGTAAAACGTACCTGGCTAAAATTGTGCAGCCATTCTCTGTTTCATGGTGCCTGTGGCTCAGGCAGCATGAATCTAATAACGGCTTCTCAAGCATCTTTTAAAAAAAAACTTCCGATTTTCATCCAGAAAAAAAAGACAACTTTTGTTATCTGTATACTATACATTGGCAATGAATAAAATTTACAAGACCAACAACAGTTTCCTATGTTAATTATAGCAATGTATCCGTAAAAGCTGTATATTAAAAGATTGATCTGTACGAAATCCGTTTTTATTTATATCAATTTTTACTTTTTTTTTTTTTTTTTTTTTTTTTTAATTTTATTTTCCATGGGCAGCACTTGGACCGAGATTACGGTTGTGTGAATTGTAGAACATGCTGCCTATTTCATAGGGTATGCCTGCACATGGTGAATTAACTCAGTTTTGTTGAAGCTTTCAAACTTTAGGGTGACAATATGCATATTATGGGTATGTTCCTATGTGCCATTTCATTGTGAAAAGGGTGCAGATTTTCTACACACTTCATCCTTTGCATCGGGTGAAATCTGCACTGACATTTCAAATACGCTGTGCTAGTCAATTTACACTGCAGCTTTTCTCTGTAGTATGTGACTGTGTTTTCTTGAAATCTCATTCACAGTGCTGCTACTGTAATACACAGAACAAATTCCTTCTTAACCTCTTCCTGCCTTGGCAAATTTTGTTTTCCGATTCCTTCTTCTAAGAGTTATAACTTTTTTATTTTTATATTTTTTTTTAAAAAAAATTTCCTTTGAAATAGCTGAATGAGGGTTTGTATCTTGAGATGAGTTGCAATTTTTTGTGTAGTAAAAATTACCTGGCAACATGATTCCCCAGGTCAGTACGATTACATTGATGCAAAACCTGCAAGTTACAAATTGAGAAATTTGTAGAAAAAAAAATAATGGAAACACAAACCAAATTTTTTTTGTTAGATCCATAATTTTACCCTTTTTTTTTTTTGGGCGCAGCGAGTTGAAATTTTTATTGATGCCATTATGACGTACATATGATATTTTGATCACTTTTCATTGTGTTTTTGGGGAGAGGTGTGGGGACCAAAAAAAAACAAACAAAAAAAAAAAAACAGCAGTTCTAGTGTTGCATTTTTACTTTACATTGCTTTATGACTTTTATTTTTCTCGGTAAATAATAAGGACTTTTAAGTGTGTGTTTGTGTGTGTGTCTGTATAGATAGATAGATAGATAGATAGATCTATCCACTTAGGAAGGAACACTGATTGACAATCAATTTCGCATGCTGTTGTGCAAATGGAATAGACAATAGATGGAAATTATTGGCAATTATCAAGACACCCTCAATAAAAGGAGTGGTTCTGCAGGTGGGTACCACAGACCACATCTCAGCACCAATGCTTTCTGGCTGATGTTTTGGTCACTTTTGAATGTTGGTTGTACTTTCACACTCGTGGTAGCATGAGACGGACGCACAAAAGTTGCTCAGGTAGTGCAGCTCATCCAGGATGGCACATCAATGCGAGCTGTGGCAAGAAGGTTTGCTGTGTCTGTCAGCGTAGTGTCCAGAGGCTGGAGGCGCTACCAGGAGACAGGCCAGTACTCCAGGACACGTGGAGGGGGGCCGTACAAGGGCAATAACCCAGCAGCAGAACTGCTACCTCCGCCTTTGTGCAAGGAGGAACAGGAGGAGCACTGCCAGAGCCCTGCAAAATGACCTCCAGCAGGCCACAAATGTGCATGTGTCTGCACAAACTGTTAAAAACCAACTCCATGAGGGTGGTATGAGGGCCCGTCGTCCACAGATGGGGGTTGTGCTCATAGCCCAACACCGTGCCGACGCTTGGCATTTGCCACAGAACACCAGGATTGGCAAAGTCGCCACTAGCGCCCTGTGCTCTTCACAGATGAAAGCAGGTTCACACTGAGCACATGTGACAGACGTGACAGTCTGGTGACGCCGTGGAGAGCGATCTGCTGTCTGCAGCATCCTTCAGCATGACCGGTTTGGCAGTGGGTCAGTAATGGTGTGGGGTGGCATTTCTTTGCTTGTGCTTGCCAGAGGTAGCCTGACTGCCATTAGGTACCGAGATGAGATCCTCAGACTCCTTGTGAGACCATATGCTGGTGCGGTTGGCCCTGGGCTCCTCCTAATGCAGGACAATGCCAGACCTCATGTGGCTGGATTGTGTCAGCAGTTCCTGCAAGATGAAGGCATTGAAGCTATGGACTGGCCCGCCCGTTCCCCAGACCTGAATCCGATTGCGCACATCTGAGACATCATGTCTCGCTCCATCCACCACCGGATGCTTTAGTCCAGGTCTGGGAGGAGATCCCACAGGAGACCATCCGCAACCTCATCAGGAGCATGCCCAGGCATTGTAGGGCGGTCATACAGGCACGTGTAGGCCACACACAATACTGAGCCTCATTTTGACTTGTTTTAAGGACATTACATCAAAGTTGGATCAGCCTGTAGTGTGTTTTTCCACTTTAATTTTGGGGGTGACTCCAAATCCAGGCCTCCATTGGTTAATAAATTTGATTTCCATTGATGATTTTTGTGTGATTTTTGTTGTCAGCACATTCAGCTTTGTACAGAACAAAGTATTCAATGAGCATATTTAATTCATTCAGATCTAGGATGTGTTATTTGAGTGTTCCCTTTATTTTTTGACCAGTGTAAGTATTCTTAACTGTTGTGGAGGGTAAAGAACGCTGGCTGCGTAACTGACTCTGCAGAGATGTGAGAGGGATGACTGGGCAGGCTTTGCAGCAGAGCCTTGCTGGTTGCAAAGAAGTGTTTCAAAATAGTTCTTTTTGGTCCTGTTATCGCATACTCCCTGACCAAGTGATATGTGATACCCCCTGGGGGTATGTGTACCACACGTTGAGAAATGCAGCTATAGAGAAACCTATAAGGAAAAGCCTGAAGAAAATAAAAAAAGCCATACTTGGAGCATGCTTCATGTTAAAAACAAAGATGTTAAACCAGCACTGGTGTGAGATAAAATACTTACAAGAGGTTATATCCCCAATACATGCAAAAAATTTTAACCACAAACAAATGCTATAATGCCATTAAGATATGTATCTTTATTTAGAAGGCGATTAACCAAAGAGCAGATTATATATAATAATAAATATATATATATATATATTATATATAAAAAATATACAGTACAGACCAAAAGTTTGGACACACCTTCTCATTTAAAGATTTTTCTGTATTTTCATGACTGAAAATTGTACATTCACACTGAAGGCATCAAAACTATGCATTAACATATGTGGAATTATATACTTAACAAAAAAGTGTGAAACAACTGAAAATATGTCTTATATTCTAGGTTCTTCAAAGTAGCCACCTTTTGCTTTGATGACTGCTTTGCACACTCTTGGCATTCTCTTGATAAGCTTCAAGAGGTAGTCACCGGAAATGGTTTTCACTTCACAGGTGTGCCCTGTCAGGTTTAATAAGTGGGATTTCTTGCCTTATAAATGGGGTTGGGACCATCAGTTGTGTTGTGCAGAAGTTTGGTGGATACACAGCTGATAGTCCTACTGAATAGACTGTTAGCTGCTTTTTTCTTGCCATAATGCAAATTCTAAGTAAAGAAAAACGAGTGGCCATCATTACTTTAAGAAATGAAGGTCAGTCAGTCCGAAAAATTGGGCAAACTTTGAAAGTGTCCTAAAGTGCAGTTGCAAAAACCATCAAGCGCTACAAAGAAACTGGCTCACATGAGGACCGCCCCAGGAAAGGAAGACCAATAGTCACCTCTGCTTCTGAGGATAAGTTTATCCGAGTCACCAGCCTCAGAAATCGCAGGTTAACAGCAGCTCAGATTAGAGACCAGGTCAATGCCACACAGAATTCTAGCAGTAGACACATCTCTTCAACAACTGTTAAGAGGAGACTTTGTGCAGCAGGCCTTCATGGTAAAATAGCTGCTAGGAAACCACTACTAAGGACAGGCAACAAGCAGAAGAGACTTGTTTGGGCTAAAGAACACAAGGAATGGACATTAGACCAGTATTAATCTGTGCTTTGGTCTGATGAGTCCAAATCTGAGATCTTTGGTTCCAACCACCGTGTCTTTGTGCGACGCAGAAAAGGTGAAAGGATGGACTCTACATGCCTGGTTCCCACCGTGAAGCATGGAGGAGGAGGTGTGATGGTGTGGGGGTGCTTTGCTGGTGACACTGTTGGGGATTTATTCAAAATTGAAGGCCTACTGAACCAGCATGGCTACCACAGCATCTTGCAGCGGCATGCTATTCCATCCGGTTTGCGTTTAGTTGGAACATCATTTATTTTTCAACAGGACAATGACCCCAAACACACCTCCAGGCTGTGTAAGGGCTATTTGACCAAGAAAGAGAGTGATGGGGTGATACGCCAGATGACCTGGCCTCCACAGTCACCAGACCTGAACCCAATCGAGATGGTTTGGGGTGAGCTGGACCGCAGAGTAAAGGCAAAAGGGCCAACAAGTGCTAAGCATCTCTGGGAACTCCTTCAAGATTGTTGGAAGACCATTTCCGATGACTACCTCTTGAAGCTCATCAAGAGAATGCCAAGAGTGTGCAAAGCAGTCATCAAAGCAAAAGGTGGCTACTTTGAAGAACCTAGAATATAAGACATATTTTCAGTTGTTTCACACTTTTTTGTTAAGTATATAATTCCACATATGTTAATTCATAGTTTTGATTCTGTGGCGCCCCTGCTGCGCATGAGTGCCACGGATCCTAGAGGGGTGCATGAACGGATTCCTCCACAAGAGGCCCTCACAGCATACACACACCTCCACCTCAGACCACCAGAGGGAGCCCGTTAGGGATATAAATAGGGAAGGTGGAGCTAGGCAGTTCAGTTCCTCAGGAGAGCCTTCGCAGAAGTGATACTGCAGTGGAGCTCAGTCAGTTTAGTCAGACTCAGGGAGCTCAGTTAGAGCTGAAGGCGTGCCGACGCCATAAGAGCGGGGAAGCGCGGCAAGCTGCCGCTAGTGTGTATAGCCTAGTGAGGGCCTCGAGCGAGGCCGAAGGCTAGAGTAGTGAGTAGCATTGGGGGCAGAGGAGCTGTACAAGCTCACCCCAGAAAACATATACCGGACACCGGGTCCGCATCTACAGGGCCGTATACCCCCCTGTAGAGACAACCGGAGACCCCTGGAAGACTTCAAGTCCCAGGATCACCCAAGAGCTGATACGTAACAGAGCCAGGAGTCACGAAGGCCCCGCAAGCTGGGAGGGTGTACTCCAAGAGAAGGCCCTACCACAAAGTCAGCCGGTGCAGGACAGAGACAGTTAGGCCTAGCTCCAGGCAGGTCAGAAACTTACTACACAAAGGCAAGAAACAGGAGGCCCTACACCCGCTCACTGGGGAGAATCCTGATATGCACCCTTCACCCTACAGTGCTCCGGAATGTGCCTGAACATCCATCAGTAAAAGGTACTGAAGTGAACTGTATGTTTGCCTATCCTTCTCCTGACCCGGCTGGGTCCCATCTGTCCTGCATCCTTACATCCCCGCTGCCCTGAGGCCTAGCTCCACCTGTGGGGAGCTATACCACGCAAGCTGCCTTAACACCGGCCTCAGTGGGCTGCCGCAGCGCTGGTGATCCTCACCAGACACCACAGGTGGCGTCACAAACTATTATATAATTATCCACCCTTTTAAAGAGAGGCCCAGGGTATGGGCCCGGGAGCTGGCCACCGCGACATTCCCAAGACCAGGCAACAAGGCCCGGGCGCCGAGTCATCCCCATCCCCTGGGCGACACAATGCCTTCAGTGTGAATGTACAATTTTCATAGTCATGAAAATACAGAAAAATCTCTAAATGAGAAGGTGTGTCCAAACTTTTGGTCTGTACTAATATATATTTATTTTATAATATATATATACAGTGCCTACAAGTAGTATTCAACCCCCTGCAGATTTAGCTGGTTTGATAAGATGCAAATAAGTTAGAGCCTTCAAACTGCAAACGAGAGTAGGTTTTATGAACAGAAGCATAAATCTTACAAACCAAAAAGTTATGTTGCTCAGTTGAATTTTATTAAATTTTAAACATAAAAGTGTGGGTCAATTATTATACAACCCCTATGTTTAATATTTTGTGGAATAACCCTTGTTTGCAATTACAGCTAATAATCGTCTTTTATAAGACCTGATCGGGCCGGCACAGGTCTGTGGAGTTATCTTGGCCCACTCCTCCATGCAGATCTTCTCCAAGTTATCTAGGTTCTTTGGGTGTCTCATGTGGACTTTATTCTTGAGCTCCTTCCACAAGTTTTCAATTGGGTTAAGGTCAGGAGACTGACTAGGCCACTCCAACACCTTGACTTTTTCCCTATTGAACCAGGCCTTGGTTTTCTTGGCTGTGTGCTTTGGGTCGTTGTCTTGTTGGAAGATGAAATTACGACCCATCTTAAGATCCTTGATGGAGGCGCGGAGGTTCTTGGCCAAAATCTCCAGGTAGGCCGTGCTATCCATCTTCCCATGGATGCGGACCAGATGGCCAGGCCCCTTGGCAGAGAAACAGCCCCACAGCATGATGCTGCCACCACCATGCTTGACTGTAGGGATGGTATTCTTGGGGTCGTATGCAGTGCCATCCAGTCTCCAAACGTCACGTGTGTGGTTGGCACCAAAGATCTCGATCTTGGTCTCATCAGACCATAGAACCTTGAACCAGTCTGTCTCAGAGTCCTCCAAGTGATCATGAGCAAACTGTAGACGAGCCTTGACATGACGCTTTGAAAGTAAAGGTACCTTACGGGCTCGTCTGGAACGGAGACCATTGCGGTGGAGTACGTTACTTATGGTATTGACTGAAACCAATGTGCCCACTGCCATGAGATCTTCCCGGAGCTCCTTCCTTGTTGTCCTTGGGTTAGCCTTGACTCTTCGGACAAACCTGGCCTCAGCACGGGAGGACACTTTCAAAGGCTGTCCTGGCCGTGGAAGGCTAACAGTAGTTCCATAAGCCTTCCACTTACGGATGATGCTCCCAACAGTGGAGACAACTCCTTGGAAAGGGTTTTGTACCCCTTGCCAGCCTTGTGACCCTCCACGATCTTGTCTCTGATGGCCTTGGAATGCTCCTTTGTCTTTCCCATGTTGACCATGTCTGAGTGCTGTTCACAAGTTTGGGGAGGGTCTTAAATAGTCAGAAAAGGCTGGCAAAAGAGATCTTTAATCCACACATGTGAAGCTCATTATTCTTGGTGCCTGAACTACTTCTTAATACTTTAGGGGAACCAAACAGAATTCTTGCGGTTTGAGGGGTTGAATAATAAATGACACGCTGAATTAACTTTTAACGTTTTTTAAAAAAAAAAAAAAAAATTTGATGCAGTGTATTTCCCACTTCCAGGCTGATCTACAGTACAAATGTCACAATGCCAAGTTAATTCCGCATGTGTCAACCAGCTAAATCTGCAGGGGGTTGAATACTACTTGTAGGCACTGTGTGTGTGTGTGTGTGTGTGTGTGTGTGTGTGTGTGTGTGTGTGTGTGTGTGTGTGTGTGTATATATATATATATACATATATATATATATATATATACACAAACCAGAGAAACCTGACCAGCACCTAGTGTGAACTGGTGCCAGCTGCCGTAACTATAAAATATATCAAAAGAATGCAGCAGCACTCCATATGGCCAACATATGTCTTAACAATGAAAATATTAGATCTAAACTGTTTTGCTTAGCACCAAGTACTTACAAACAATGAAGGTTTTTAGCGTGTTACCTTGCCGTGGTTGATGGGCACACATGAATTGGTTTAGATCTAATATTTTCATTATTTTCATTGTTAAGATGTATCTTGGCCATATGGAGTGCTGCTGCATTCTTTTGATATATATGCGCACACACGTGGTCAAAATTGTTGGTACCCCTTGTTTAATGAAAGAAAAACTCACAATGGTCACAGAAATAACTTGAATCTGACAAAAGTAATAACTTTTAAAAATCTATGAAAATGAACAAATGAAAGTCTGACATTGCTTTTCAACCCTGCTTCCACAGAATTAAAATTAAACTCATGAAATAGGCCTGGAAAGAAATGATGGTACCCCTTAAAATAATGTGACAAAAGGGACATGTTGTGTCCACTAATTAGTATCACAGGTGTCTACAATCTTGTAATCAGACAGTGGGCCTGTACATAGGGCTACTGATACTCACTGTGCTGTTTGGTGACATGGTGTGTACCACACTCAACATGGACCAGAGGAAGCAAAGGAAAGAGTTGTCTCAGGAGATTAGAAAGAAAATTATAGACCAGCATGTTAAAGGTTATAAGACCATCTCCAAGCAGCTTTATGTTCCTGTGACTACAGTTGCACATATTATTCCAAAATTTAAGATCCATGGGACTGTAGCCAACCTCCCTGGATGTGGCCGCAGGAGGAAAATTGATGACAAATTAAAGAGATGGATAATAAGAATGGTAACAAAAGAGCCCAGGATAACTTCTAAAAAGATTAAAGGTGAACTTCAAGCTCAAGGAACATCAGTGTCAGATCGCACCATCCGTCGTTGTGTGATTCAAAGTGGACTTCATGCGAGACTACCAAGGAAAACACCATTGTTGAAAAAAATGATAAAAAAAGCCAGACTAGAATTTGCCAAACTACATGTTGACAAGCCACAAAGCTTCTGGGAGAATGTCCTATGGACAGATGAGACAAAAATGGACGTTTTTGGCAAGGCACATCAGCTCTATGTTCACAGACAAAAAAATGAAGGATATCAAGAAAAGAACACTGTCCCTACTGTGAAACATGGAGGAGGCTCTGTTATGTTCTGGGGCTGCTTTGCTGTATCTGACACACGCGTCTTGAATCTGTGCAGGGTACAATGAATTCTCAAGACTATCAAGGGATTCTAGAGAGAAATGTGCTGCCCAGTGTCAGAAAGCTTGGTCTCAGTCGCAGGTCATGGGTCTTGCAACAGGATAATGACCCAAAACACACAGCTAAAAACACCCAAGAATGGCTAAGAGGAAAACATTGGACTATTCTAAAGTGGCCTTCTATGAGCCCTGACAAATCCTATTGAGCATCTTTGGAAAGAGCTGAAACATGCCATCTGGAAAAGGCAACCTTCAAACACGAGACAACTGGAGCCGTTTGCTCATGAGGAGCGGGCCAAAATACCTGTCGAGAGGTGCAGAAGTCTCATTGACAGTTACAGGAATCGTTTGATTGCCTCAAAAGGTTGTTCAACAAAATATTAAGTGAAGAGTACCATCATTTCTGT
The DNA here is from genome assembly GCF_046119375.1 of Phyllobates terribilis. Taxonomy (NCBI): domain Eukaryota; kingdom Metazoa; phylum Chordata; class Amphibia; order Anura; family Dendrobatidae; genus Phyllobates; species Phyllobates terribilis. The sequence continues at coordinate 25,484,124 of NW_027362761.1, read as the reverse complement.
CCAGACCTATTTCATGAGGGTATTTTTTTTTTTTTTATTCTGTGAACGCAGGGTTGAAAAGCAATGTCTGACTTTCATTTCTTCATTTTCATAGATTTTTAAAATTTTACTTTTGTCAGATTGAAGTTATTTCTGTGACCATTGTGGGTATTTCTTTAAACGATGGGTACCAACAATCTTGACCATGTGTGTTTTATATATAATTATATAAATTTAAATTAGTGTATAGATAGCTCGCAATTTAAGAAAACACACACACACACACACACACACACACACACACACACACACACTTTTGAATCCAGAAAATCATTGTATGAATTTTACATAATTAATTTGCATTTTATTGCATGAAACAAGTATTTGATACAGTAGAAAAAACAGAACTTAATATTTGGTACAGAAACTTTTGTTTGCAATTACAGATGTCAGACGTTTCCTGTAGTTCTCGACCAAGTTTGAACACACTGCAGCAGGGATTTTGGCCCACTCCTCCATACAAATCTTGTCCAGATTTTTCAGGTTTCAGGGCTGTCGCTGGGCAACATTGAGTTTCAGCTCCCTCCAAAGATTTTCTATTTGGTTCAGATCTGGAGACTGGCTAGGCCACTCCAGGACCTTGAAATGCTATTTACTTAGCCACTCCTCAATTACCCTGGCTGTGTGTTTTGGTTCATTGTCATGCTGGAAGACCAAGCCACGACCCATCTTCATTGCTCTTACTGCGGAGGTTGTTGGCGAAAATCTCACGATGCATAACCCCATCCATCCTACCTTTTAAAACGGTGCAGTCGTCCTGTCCCCTTTTCAGAAAAGCACCCCTAAATTATGATGTTTCCCCAAACATGCTTTACTGTTGGGTCGGTGTTCTTGGGGTTGTATTCACCCTTCTTCCTCCAAACACGGCGAGTGGAGTTGATGCCAAAAGCTGTCCTTGGACAGGTCTTTGGTCTTTGCCATGGTGGAGAGGTTTGTGTGATTCAGTTTGTGACCAGGTGACTTTTATACAGGTAACGAGTTCAAACAGGTGCAATTAATACAGGTAGTGAGTGCAGATTAGGAGGGCTTCTTAAAGACAAACTAGCAGGACTGTGAGAGTTGGTAGGTGATCAAATATTTACCGTATTTTTTGGACTATGAGACACTCCTTACCATAAGACACACCCCAGTTTTAGACAGCAGAAAATAGGTAAAACATTTTTTCCTATTGATTAAAACTTCCCTGTCGGTATAAAGTGGAGGGGTCATTATCACTAATTTTAATGCCATGTGCTGCCCCCATCTGGAGGCTGGGGAAGGAGTGTGGCGCCGGAGTACGCACGTGCCCATACCGCGCTGTCCGGCGCCATTTTGTTGAAGATATACTGCAAATGTGTCTTCACTAAGATGGCGCCGGATAGTGCGCTATGCGTATGCGCCGATTCCAGTGCCGCACTCATGCCCCGGCCTCTGAATTCAACAGAGGTGCCGCGGCAACACTCCTCCCGGTCAGGTATATACTTATGGTGCCGGAGATCGTGGTATACGTTCAGGGTCTATGCATACCGTGATCTCTGGCGCCATATACTCCTCTTACCTGTAACAGCTGGATGTGTTCTGTCTGGAGCCAGACTGCGCAGGCGCATCGTGCTTGCGCAGTCTATAGAGGCTTCGGAAGACTGACACATCTACCTTTTTATATTATTAGATGTTCCATGCCTTGGAATCGGAAGTGTATATACTATACGCTCACTGGGAGTTCCCCAATAACCAGCCTAGTAGTGGAAGCAGCACGGTCTTATCCACCACTCTGGGGCTCTGCCTGATAAACTGGTGGCAGCGATGGGATCTGTGGGTTGTAAAAAAAAAAAAATCATCTGCTATTATCCTTGACATTCAGCTAAAATGTAAATTTTGTGACTTTTTGCAGTTAAAGACTCGGGCAAAATTATCTGGAAGACCACAACCTGCCCACAATGGCGATCTTTTTAATTTGCGATCTTTTGTATTTTTGTTAAATAATTTGGCAGAAGTCATAAACAGGCAAAGACCCCGGTGGCAGTCCTAACCATGAATGCAATTTGTTTCAGGCCAATTGCACATGGCTATATTTTAGTCAGTATTTTTGCATAAGCATTTGTAAGCCAAAAACCAGAAATGGGACCTAAACTGTAGTAAAGGAGGAAACCTTTGCATAGTTATATTTCTATATTCGTGCCTGACAGCTGCTTACTTTTCCTTCTAGTGCTAAACCTAGAATAAGAGGCTTGTGGCCGTTTTCATGGTAAAAGATATAATTCTAATTCTCAGACTTCATGAAAATGACCTTAGTAATAGTTGTTGTGATAAGACTTTCCACCATGGTGACTAGCTAATATGTTCATTTTTTTTCCTTCCGTGCTGGTGCCGTTCCGTCACATCCATTTCGTTCCATAACATGCCAGACCCCTGCTAATTTGATTTTCTACTTCCTGCAAATGAAGATGTCTCCGGAGCTTAATGATATCCGTGCTCACAAGCTAGTTCCAGAATTCGCCCCTAACCCTATTTCCTTGTTAACGCTTTCTAAACAACGGACATGTTTGTTTTACTTTTCGTTGTTGTTTTGCTTTTTGAGGATGATATATGAAGTATAAATGGCATTCCCGACACTTAAAAAATAAAATGATGTATGTGTCCTTGAGCTGACCTCTAGCAAACTCTATTTGGCCTTCTCTTGTTTATCTGTAGACAAGCTGGATGACCACCAATTGCAGGTTTCACAAGGGTTGTCTCTCGTTTTCCTCAATACTACTAGTGACATAGTAGTGTTAAATTGCGATCGCATTGCTTGAAGGGCTGAATCTTTTAGAAATGTACACTTTCCGATTGTGGATAGCAATGGTTAAATCTTCCCTCAAACCCAGTGTAACTGCGACAATAAAATGTATTATGTCTGTTTTAGTGTTTGAGTCAATTTTCTGCCTGCTTGGTAGGGGTTATCTTAGAGTAATGTGGGCGTCTGCTTGGGCCTTGTTGACATTCAGAGGGAAGATCTAGTAACTATGAGCAACCGATCTCCCTTGACGACAAGGCCTGCAGCTTCAGCCTGGCACACAAGCCCATTCTGTGCCATGGAGCTGCACACAGACTGGCATTGTCCCCAGCTAGAGGCCATCTCTGTCATCTGACATCCTTGCGCATTGTGCCTCTCTGCAGGTGTCCTATGCATGCATGCACATCTGTGCTTCTCACTGCCTTATAAGTTCCTTCCTCAGCGTTTTCGCTCTCTTTCGTACTTTCTCTGTAAGGAAGCAGGCAGATTGTACAAATGGATGTACTGTACAAATAATTTTCATTTTTCCAAAAAATGTGCATGTTTTATATTCCTTTTTTTTCCTTTCTATTCTGTTTGCTGTCTGGATTATATCTCTATTGAAAAGATGCTTTCTCTCCCATACTAATATTTAGTAATGGAAGTGTCATTTTCTCTCTACTATTGCAGGACCCTTTTTGTCTCATTATTTTACATTTATTGTAAATCAGGTACTGCTGTTGGTATATTGTCATTTTGATGTTGAATTGGATCCTCTATTTGCAGGGAGATAAAAATTCCGGTTTTGCAGTGTTATACCACAATATGAAACATGGGCAGCTTTCCATCAAGGAATTGGCAGAATTTGTGCGAGAAAGGTAAGATTTCTCTGAGCAGTAGTGATTTGTATTTTATTTTTTAGCTTGCTTTGCATTTGTAAAGAAAAGCTGATGTTTATTCGCACACTTGTTTTCTGATCTCTAGAATTTAAACTGCTATATTTATATATTGTCCTTCCAGGACACTTGATCCCAAAACACAATTATACTATAGATGGATCACCATAATATGAGCCATTGTTAATTGATGACATTTTGAATTTTTCTATAATTTGCCACTAGTTGCTACACAGAAATCTTAGCCAGCTTCCTTCTACTGCATGGAGATGCTAGATGTAATTCTGCATGTCATTTATCAGCTTAGATGCTCCTGCACATTCAATTGTCCCGGCTAATCCAGTTATGATTTTACCATTTATTCGGTCTTCTGAAAACCAACTTTGGTGTTTTGTAGTGTAGTTTTTGTTTGTTGGATTAAAAAAAAAAAGTGTACCTATAAAGGCAGGAAAAAGTATGACGTGACAATTCGGCTTCATTTCTTATGTCATTCATTTAGAAGGATCAGCAGACTGGCACTGTTGCAAGTATATTCCACTGATGTTTGCAATGCTGGTTAAAAGAGAATTTATAACCCCATTTATAAGGCAAGAAATCTCACTTATTAAACCTGACAAGGCACACCTGTGAAGTGAAAACCATTTCCGGTGACTACCTCTTGAGGCTCATCAAGAGAATGCAAAGAGTGTGCAAAGCAGTCATCAAAGCTAAAGGTGGCTACTTTGAAGAACCTAGAATATAAGACATATTTTCAGTTGTTTCACACTTTTTTGTTCAGTATATAATTCCACATGTGTTAATTCATAGTTTTGATGCCTTCAGTGTGAATGTACAATCTTCATAGTCATGAAAATACAGAAAAATCTTTAAATGAGGTGTGTCCAAACTTTTGGTCTGTACTGTATGTACGTATATGTGTGTGTGTATGTATATATAAGGGAACACTTAAACAACAGAATATAACTCCAAGTAAATCAAACTTCTGTGAAATCAAACAATCCACTTAGGAAGCAACACTGATTGACAATCAATTTCACATGCTATTGTGCAAATGGAATAGACAATAGATGGAAATTATTGACCATTATCAAGACACCCTCAATAAAGGAGTGGTTCTGCAGGTGGGGACCACAGACCACATCTCAGTACCAATGCTTTCTGGCTGATGTTTTGGTCACTTTTGAATGTTGGTTGTCCTTTCACACTCGTGGAAGCATGAGACGGACTCTACAACCCACAGAAGTTGCTTAGGTAGTGCAGCTCATCCAGGATGGCACATCAATGCGAGCTGTGGCAAGAAGGTTTGCTGTGTCTGTCAGTGTAGTGTCCAGAGGCTGGAGGCGCTACCAGGAGACAGGCCAGTACACCAGGAGACATGGAGGCGGCCGTAGGAGGGCAACAACCCAGCAGCAGGACCGCTACCTCTGCCTTTGTGCAAGGAGAAACAGGAGGAGCGCTGCCAGAGCCCTGCAAAATGACCTCCAGCAGACCACAAATGTGCATGTATCTGTACAAACTGTTAGAAACCGACTCCATGAGGGTGGTATGAGGGCCCGACGTCCACAGATGGGGGTTGTGCTCACAGCCCAGCACCGTGCAGAACGCTTGGCATTTGCCACAGAACACCAGGATTGGCAAAGTCGCCGTTGGCGCCCTGTGCTCTTCACAGATGAAAGCAGGTTCACACTGAACACATGTGACAGACGTGACAGAGCCTGGAGACGCCGTGGAGAGTGATCTGCTGCCTGCAACATCCTTCAGCATGACCGGTTTGGCAGTGGGTCAGTAATGGTGTGGGATGGCATTTCTTTGGAGGGCCGCACAGCCCTCCATGTGCTCGACATAGTAGCCTGACTGCCATTAGGTACCGAGATGAGATCCTCAGACCCCTTGTGAGACCATATGCTGGTGCGGTTGGCCCTGGGTTCCTCCTAATGCAGGACAATGCCAGACTTCATGTGGCTGGAGTGTGTCAGCAGTTCCTTCAAGATGAAGGCATTGAAGCTATGGACTGGCCCGCCCGTTCCCCAGACCTGCATCCGATTGAGCACATCTGGGACATCATGTCTCGCTCCATCCACCACAGACTGTCCAGGAGTTGGCGGATGCTTTAGTCCAGGTCTGGGAGGAGATCCCACAGGAGACCGTCCGCAGCCTCATCAGGAGCATGCCCAGGCGTTGTAGGGAGGTCATACAGGCACGTGGAGGCCACACACAATACTGAGCCTCATTTTGACTTGTTTTAAGGACATTACATCAAAGTTGGATCAGCCTGTAGTGTGTTTTTCCACTTTAATTTTGGGGGTGACTCCAAATCCAGGCCTCCATTGGTTAATAAATTTGATTTCCATTGATGATTTTTGTGTGATTTTGTTGTCAGCACATTCAACTTTGTACAGAACAAAGTATTCAATGAGAGTATTTCATTCATTCAGATCTAGGATGTCTTATTTGAGTGTTCCCTTTATTTTTTTGAGCAGTGTATATACACGCTGCACAGCAGGGCTTCCCGGCAATGCCAGCTCATAGGTGACAATGGTCATGTGATATGGGCGGGACTCGTGACGTCCTTCCACAGCGGCCATGTTAAATGCCGCTGTCAGAGATTGACAGCGGCATTTAACATGTTAACAGCCGCAGGTGGATCGCGATTCCACCTGCGGCTGTTAGGGGCAAATGACAGCTGATCAGATCAGCTATGTCCCCAGAAAGATGCGGGTTCGGTACCGGAGCCTGCACCAAAGAGGGTATTGCGACCTTGGATGTACTCATATGTCCAAGGTCGTTAAGGGGTTAATATAAAATTAATAATTATTGTTAATATTGAGCAGAATTAAATTCTGCTTATTGGCTTGGCCTCCATAACAGTCATAGTCTCTCATGTGGCCCCTTGAGAAAATTAGTTGCCCACCCCTGCCTTTAAAGGGGTTTTCCGGTCACAAGTGATAAGTCTGCAGTCACTCTGTATGACTGCAGACTTATGAATCCCCCCAGCGCAGGCACTGGCCGTCCACGTCACTAGATGGGGCGTGTCAAGTGTACGAAGCGAGACGGTGCTGAATGGCCAGGGGTATGTAGAACTTGTGCTTAGCCTCCGGGGCCGGGTCTCTTACCGGCGAATCCCTGCAGCACACAGTGCCTGCTCTGGGGGGATTCATAAATCTGCAGTCACACCGAGTGACTGCAGACTTATCACTTTTGACCGGACAACCCCTTTAAACAAATGCAATAAAATATGTGATTGCAGTCAAATAGTGATGTTTTTGTATTGTTTCACTCATTTTCTTGTGGGGGGGTGTTTGGATTTGCTCTTTCTACTTTTTTGCCCTTTGTTTTTGCATATAATGTAATATGTAATATATACAGTGCTCAAAATAATAAAGTGAATACTAAAATGCCACATCCTAGATATCACTGAAATATTCCAGTTGCAAATGTTTATTCATTACATAGGTTTTATTGCTCTCAACGTATTCCATTAACAATGATCAATGTAAATCAACATTTAATATCCCATGGAAGTCTGGATTTGGAATGATACTCAAAATCAAAGTGGAAAATCAAATTACAGGCTGATCCAACTTCAGTGGAAATGATGCTCAGTAGTGTGTGTGGCCTCCATGTGCGTGTATGACCAACAGCAGGAGACATTGATTCACAATCAGTGTTGCTTCATAACTGGATAGGTAGATTTCACAGAAGTGTTATTGACTTGGAGTTACATTGTGTTTTAAGTGTTCCCTTTTTTAGTTTTTTTGAGCAGTAATAAATAGATTAATTAGATTTATGTATTCAAAAAAATTGAAGCCCAAGCATGCCCCCCCCCCCCCACCAAAGAAAAAAATAAAAAAATATATTATACACATGTAAAGACTGACTATCCCACTTTTATCTATAGACTACAAATGTTCAAAGTGATTTCCATTGGTGACATGGCAGATGCCCAGTTGCAGTTGTGCCCAGAACTGGACTGTTTAAACTTCTTTCTGTGTAGCTACATCAAGCACAGTGTATCTGTCCCCCAGCCACAGGATCTGAGCAGCCTGAGACTACTGTTAGGAGACTTGACACAAAATAGAATGTATGTACAGCAGTGTCCTTTTTGAATTTTGTTTTATGGGGCACTTTATCAGACAGAATCCACCTGGAAAAAGACAGTGTGCACATGCCCTTGGGTAGGTTGTACACTGCTTTATAAGCTTTTATGGTAACCCTATACAGTGGTAATCTAGAGAAAACAATATATAGATTTGTGTAATGGGCTTTGCTTTGTAGTTTTTAGAAAACAATGATGTTTTCTTTAAGAAAATCTTTGTCGGGTTGCTATGGGTCAAGCCACTCCTATTTGATAAATACTTCTAACTTACATTCTTTTCCAACTTTTATCTGATAAATTTCTGTGGACTCCTTTTCAAACCTACCATTTTCCAGCACTCTGTATGCATGTAGAGGGAGTGAAACACTGGTAGCGCATCAACAGTATGGTGGGAAAAAAAAAAGGCGGAGGTGTTGTCATAACTACTGATTGCATGATTTTACATGTGTTGCAAGAATGGAATTCATGTATATATTTGCAGAGTGCTGTTGTATAGGGTTTGTATTGACTTGATATTAAAGCTGCAGCATACTTGCACCTGCGTATTCATCTAACACTAGTACTTGCCAATTTCTATATATTATGCATTGTAGGATGGTAGGCCATGCACCCTTTCATCCACCCTTCTTTCCCAGGCTGTTTTGAATTGGCACAAAGTATAGCTGGCTCCTATTCTTCCCCAGTTCATTTGAAGCCTAGGCATATATGAAACTTTTATCCACCTAAGTTAGGTTATAGGTTGGAGTTGGTGGACTTGTGTTTTTCTTTCAACCTTAAAACGATAAAAGGGGTCGCTTTGTCTTTGGCAGGTGGGCACATCAAAGATCAATATTTGCGCAGAGTACCTATCTATTTTGTGCCCAATAGTGGAATTCATGTGTATTCTGTCTGGAGAGTACTGTTGCAGAGTGTTTTGTTTATGGTTAACCCCTTTTCAACATCCACCATACATGTACGGAAGATGTTGAGAGCGTGCTTATGGAGTAGGCTAAGAAACTGAGCTGTTTAACCGCTTAGATGCTGCTTTCAATCTATTAAAGCACCACTTAGGTGGTATGATTAGTAACGGGTCCATTCTGATGTCAGTCAGTCCCCTGTGATGTAATAGTAGGGTGCTGAATGGTTGCCATGGCTGCAGCTGGCCTACTGAAGGCCCCCATTAACACCATCTTTTTACTTCTGTGAAGCCCAACCTGTTGCCTGTGTTTATTTTCTTTCATAGGTGATAGTTAATTTCATTATAACGCAATACTGAAGTATTCCAGCATATGGTACAAACTATCACATGTACAAGTTCCCTATGGGGACTAAATCACCCTGTTCTCAACACTAAATTAAAGCGGAAAAAAAATTAACATATTTGGTATCGCCACATCAGCCAAAGTCTAATTTTTGAAAATCTAAAATTAACCTATAAACGTCATAAAAAAAGAAAAAAAAAAACACACTTTAGAATTGCTGTTTTAATCACCACGCCTCTCAAATAAAAATCAATATATGGTTTTATCATATATACCCCCAAAAAGAGCCCCATAAAAACAGGTCGGCAAGCAGAAAACAAGTCCTCACACAGCTCCATCGATGGAAAAATAAGGTTATGGATCTCAAAAAAAGTGGCACAAAGTTGTTTTGAGTTTTTCAATACATTACATGATAAAGTGAATGGTGTCATTCAAAATTACGACTCATCCTGCTTAAAAACAAGCCCTCATATGACTGTTAGTAGAAAAATAAGTAATGGAAGAAGTTGAATAAAAAAAATGAGTTAAAAAATTGGCTCTGTTAGGACGGTGTTCATTTAGCCTGTTGTTTGGCTTCTGCCTTGATTTTCTTCCAAAACAAAACACAAAACACAAAATTTGAGCTTGGTTTAAGTTTGTATACATGCAGCACATAAATGCCTGATGACATTAAAAACCTTACCATGTGTCAAAGTTGACCTCTGTGTGAATGAGGGCAGACAAAGGACTGGGTCCCGAACTGTGGTCCCCACCTTACATAAGCACGTGTCCGAGAACATTACCCTTGCCCTCACCAACGCAGTTACTGGTAAGGTCCACCTATCCACGGACACGTGGACAAGTGCTTGTGGCCAGGGACGGCACACTGGGTTAATATAGTGGAAGCCGGGGCCCACTCGGACCCTGGGATGGAACATGTCCTCCTGACCCCGAGGATTGCGGGCCCTGGCTCAATCAGAGTTGTCCCCACATTCTACAGCTCCTGCACAACCTCCTCCATTTCCGAAATTACCACATCAGTCGGAAGCTGGAAGCACTGCAGCAGTGCCTCGGTCAAGCGGCAACAGGCTGTGCTAAAGTTAATATGCTTGGGTGACAAACCGCACACCGCTGCAAAGTTGCAGAGCAGGCAGATCTGTGGCTGTCACCGCTGAACCTACAGCCAGGTATGGTCGTGTGTGACAATTGCCGGAACCTGGTGGCGCCTCCGAGGCTTGGCAACCTCGCACACGTACCATGCATGGCCCATGGGGTTCAGCGGTTTCTCAAAACCTACCCAGATCTGCCTGAGCTGCTTGTGAAAGTACGCTGCATGTGTGCCCATTTCAAAAAGTTGCCTACAGCTTCTGCCGCCCTCTCCGTGCTTCTGTAATGTTTGCAGCTTCCAGCTCACCGACTGGTGTTCGATGTCACCACGCGTTGAAACTCAATGTTGCATATTGCATATGCATGTTGGGAAGGATTTGTGAGCAGCAGAGGGCAATTGTTGAGTACCAGCTTCAACACGCCCGTCGGTATTCAAGTCAGCCGCCGCACATAAGAGCTGATGAGTGGGCAAGAGCTGACATCTGTGCCCTCCTCCAAAACTTTAAGGACTCCACCAAGATGGTGAGCGGTGATGACGCCATAATTAGTGTCACCATCCAGCTTCTCTATCTAGTGAAACTCTCGCTGCTCACAATTAAAGAGGAGGCATTGCAGGCGGAGCATGATGAGATGGAGCAAGGAAACTACCCACACAGTCATACCATTTGTTCAGCGTGGATGGCCTGAGGAGAGGGAGAACAAGGAGGAGGAGGAGTAGAGCATGGACAGTCGTCCTCTTGGTCAGAACAGGGAAGTCTTGACTGTTGGCAGTCTGGCACACATGGCTGATTTTATGTTACGCTGCCTTTCCTGTGACCCTCGCGTTGTGCGCATTTTGGCCAACACTAATTACTGGTCGGTCACACTTCTAGACCCACTCTACAAGGAGAGCTTACTCTTTCTTTCCTGTGGCAGAGAGGTCTAATAAAATGTTGCAGTACCAGAAGGCCCTTGTTGAAGAAATATTAAAAAAAAATTCCCATCTGAAAACGCTGGCGGCAGAGGTCAGTTTGTTGGACAACAAAGGAGTACAGACGAGGGAGACACAAATACGATGCAGCAGAGGCAGGGGAACACTGTCAAAGGTCTGGGACAGTTTTCTCAGACCCTTACAGCGCCCAGGCCCTGATGCGCAGGGTACTCTGACAAGTTTTGGAAGATGCTGAAGGAGTACCGCTGGGGGTATTATAACTGATAGGTGCATCGGCCTATCAACTGAAAATGCTGAAAGGCTGACTCTTATCAAAATGAACAAGGGCTGGATTGGGCCTGACTTCTCGACACCACTGGATAATAGCAGCGGAGCATAAAGTAAAATCCAGTGGTTTTTTTTTGGGGTGGTCTATTCCCATTCACATCCAGACATGAGCATACGCTTCCTGATTTTGTCTATTTTTTATGTCACCCTCCTCCTTTTCCTTCTCCTCCTTCTCCTTATCCTCCACCACCATATCAACAGGGTGACCATTATGCAACACTCACAATTTTTTTTTAAGGGTGTTTATGATGCCCGTAGGAAATATATTTTTAGAGGCCTACCTCTAACATTCTGTATGTTATACAGTACATTCATGAATACCCCTCAGGGTAAATGGTTTTCCATTACATTCATTATACATTACCAGTATAGGAGACCCACTCCTCAATAATGGGAATAACAAAGCATAGCCGGCTGATGGCTCTCTAACAATAGTAAGGGCCATCTGTTGGCCTTGTAAAAATAGGCTTTGTGACTTTGAAAAGTCCCTACTTCATAAATGAAACAGGATGTGTCTGATCATGTCTCACACACCACATGGCCTGATAAGGTAGTAAAATGTTAAAATTACACTTATTGGTGAATGCATTTTTCACCGTTGAAAGCAATGCAAAAGTGCAAAAACGCATCAAAAACTCTACGTGTGAACATAACCCAAGGTGTGGAGGAGCATTTTGGTTATTTATTTTGCCTTATATACAAGTCCTTACCCTGAAAAGAATGTTCCTTAATTTTTTCCAGGAAAATGCATTTTTGGCTTTGTTTTTGTATGTTTTATTCTCAGTCTGTAAAAGTGTTGTAATACTCTGACAACATTATTCACAGCAGTGACCTGGGAGTCAGAGATGCTTCAATGGGTCTTCCCCATGCTTTTCCCATCTCATTTGAGCACAGTTTCCATCGATTTGGCCAATTTTTAGGCCCTCTCCAGACCTCCGGGGGAAGGCCGCTGGAAAAATGCTTGAGTTTCCCATTGACTTACATTGAGCTCGTTGCTCTGGTCGAGCACACAAGCATTACAATTTTGCTTGATCCGATCAACGAACACCTGAGCATTTTAGTGCTCGCGCATCACTAGTAATAATGAGAAATGACACCGGGAAAAAGTATTGAACACATAAAGAAACAGGTGCAAAAAGCCATTGAAAGGCATGACACCAGCTGAAGTCTTATCAGTAATTAAAAAGCAATCCTGTCACTTAGTGAAAAATAACAGCTGGTTCAACTTATGCCCTATGAAAAGGTGTCTCATTACCAGGTGCCACTGAGCTGTCTCAAGATCTTCTCAACCTTATTGCTACAAAACATACTAATGGCCTTGGTTACAGAAAGATTTACTACTGAAGGTTCCAGTGACCACTGTTGGGGCCATAATCCGGAAGTGGAAAGAACATCATTTCACCATAACAAGGCACGACCAGGTGCTTCCTGGAAAATTTCAGATAGAGGAGTGAAAATAATAATTATTAGAAGAGTTGTACAACAGCTAAGGACCACCTGTGGAAAGCTACAGGAAGACCTGAAATCTGCAGGTACAATTGTTTCAAAAGAAAACTTTAAGTAAAAGGTATTTTCAAGCGCATTTACCATTTGCTCAACAACATTTAGACAAGCCTGTGAAATACTGGGAGAATATGGTCTGGTCAGATGAGACCAAAGCAAACACTTTGGATGCCATAATACACACCATGTTTGGAGGCCAAAAGACACTGCATACTGCGTATGACCCCAAAAACACCATACCAATAGTGTCATTTGGAGGTGGGAATATTAGTGTGGGGCTGTTTTTCAACATACCGCACTGGCAAACTTAATGTACTTGAAGGAGGGATGAATGGACAAATGTACCGAGACATTCTTGATAAAAATCTGCTGCCATCTACCAGGATGATGAAGATAAAACGAGGATGGACATTTCAGCAAGACAATGATCCCAAACACACAGCCAAGGAAACTCTCAATTAGTTTCAGAGAAAGAGAAAAAAAAGCTACTAGAATGGCCCAGTCAATCACCTGACCTGAATCCAACAGAAAATTTGTGGAATGAACTAAAGCTCATTGTTCATAGAAAGGAGTCCACGGAACCTTCAGGGTTTGAAGAGTGTTTGTGTGGAAGAATAGGGAAAAAAATCACACCTGAGCAATGCATGTAACTAGTTTCTCCATACAGGAGGTGTCTTGAAGCTGTCATCACTAACAAAGGCTTTTGTACAAAGTATTAATTACATTTCAGTAAGCGTGTTCAATACTTTTTTTTTTTTTTTTTTTTCCATGTGTCATTTCTCATTATTACACATAATTTGTGGACATCTATGGTTTGATTTCTTTGCCTGTGGGGACAGGATGGCTTGTTACCTTCATCGGAGATAATTTCATGTCCATAATTCTTTTAGAAATATATGTACTTAGAAAAGTGGCAACATGTTACATACAGCGGGTGAAAAAAATATTGACGTGTGTGATATATTATCATACATTGCGTGTTTCAGATGTTGGTCCTCGTTTCTAGCTTTGTGTTACTCCCAAATCTCAGTCCCTTAAAAACCCTTGTAGTTGTTCACATGAATGATCACATGACCCATTACCACTCCATATTCAGCTGGTTTGTTAGGCATTGAGCATACACTAAAATATAAAAAAGACATAAATGGTGATATTGCTAAAACCAAGTTTCCCTAATACTTAATTTTATATCCTTTTGTATGTTCGCCTTTGCATCACGGATAGAAAAACTGAATTTATGCATGGGACAGATTTTTCACTTGACAGTCACAAGCCACTTCTAAAGGTCCCTATTGACTTTTATAGGCTGCACAATTTTTTTTTTGTTTAAAAAGAACAGGATCTTCCCATATTTACAGTCTGTGGCATATCCAAAGATTGAATTTGTACCAAAATTAGCCTTAAAATGCTGGTGTTGTCATTCAAAACCACTTTTAAAATGCAACACCACGGAAAACCAGCTTATTTAGCATGCATTAGGGGGCACTGCAAAAGAAATTACATGGCAGCCATTCATGTATTAGAATGACATCTTGAGTCCACCAAAAAAGGAATTTGCGCATACAGATCAGCTCTTCGTTCATATCTCATAAATGGGGGGTGGGGGCATCTATGAAGTCAATATGTCCTAGTAAGTTGTTTGTATAGGAGTTGTCTTCATAATACCACCCCCTTAAGGGTCATAAATTAGTTGCATGTTGTGGTTCTATTATTCTGACAAGCAGTGATGACTACCATACCAAAATGACCATTATAAAATGAAAGCTGCAGGCTCTTTCCTCTGGATGCATGTCTATATACGCTACCGTTCAAAAGTTTTTATGAAAACTCATACTTTTATTTATCAGATGAGTTGCAAAATGATTAGAAAATATAGTCCAGACATTGACGAGGTTAGAAATAATGATTTTTATTAGAATAATTTTCTCCTTCAAGCTTTTCTTTCGTCAAAGAATGCTCCTTTTGCAGAAATTACAGCATTGCAGACCTTTGGCATTCTAGCTGGTAATCTTGAGAAATTTCACCCCATGCTTCCTGAAGCCCCTCCCACAAGTTGGATTGGCTTTATGGGCACTTTTTGCGTACCATACGGTTAAGCTGCTCCCACAACAGCTCAATGGGGTTGAGATCTGGTGACTTCGCTGGCCACTCCATTACAGATAGAATAACAGCTGCCTGCTTCTTTCCTAAATAGTTCATGCATAATTTGGAGGTGTGCTTTGGGTCATTGTCCTGTTGTAGGATGAAATTGGCTCCAATCAAGCGCTGTCCACAGGGTATGGCATGGCGTTGCAAAATGGAGTGATAGACTTCCTTATTCAAAATCCCATTTACCTTGTACAAATCTCCCACTTTACCAGCACCAAAGCAACCCCAGACCATCACATTACCTCCACCATGCTTGACAGTTGGCATCAGGCACTCTTCCAACATCTTTTCAGTTGTTCTGCGTCTCACAAATGTTCTTCTGTGTGATCCAAACACCTCAAACTTTGATTCGTCTGTCCATAAAACTTTTTTCCAATCTTCCTCTGTCCAATGTTTGTGTTCTTTTGCCCATATTAATATTTTCCTTTTATTAGCCAGTCTCAGATATGGCTTTTTCTTTGCCTCTTTGCCCTGAAGGCCAGCATCCCGGAGTCGCCTCTTCATTGTAGGCGTTGACACTGGCGTTTTACGTGTACTATTTAATGAAGCTGCCAGTTGAGGAGCTGTGAGGTGTTGATTTCTCAAACTAGAGACTCTAATGTACTTGTCTTGTTGCTCAGTTGTGCAGCGGGACCTCCTACTTCTTTCTACTCTTGTTAGAGCCTGTTTGTGCTCTCCTCTGAAGGGAGTAGTACACACCGTTGTAGGAAACCTTCAGTTTCTTGGCAATTTCTCGCATGGAATAGATTTCATTTCTAAGAACAAGCATAGACTGTCGAGTTTCACATGAAAGTTCTCTTTTTCTGGCCATTTTGAGAGTTTCATAGAACAAACAAATGTAATGCTCCAGATTCTCAACTAGCTCAAAGGAAGGACAATTTTATAGCTTCTCAAATCAGCCAAACCGTTTTCAGCTGGGCTAACATACTTGTCCAAGGGTTTTCTAGGGTTTTCTAAACATCCATTAGCCTTCTTACACAGTTAGCAAATACAATGTACCATTAAAACACTGGAGTGGTGGTTGTTGGAAATGGGCCTCTATACACCTATGTAGATATTTCAATAAAAACAAGATGTTTGCAGCTAGAATAGTCATTTACCACATAAACAATGTATAGAGTGTATTTCTGATTCATTTAATGTTGGCTTCATTCATACTTTATTGTACTGGGAAAGTTCCTGGTGCATACATCAAATGCAACGCTTAGGCTATGTGCCCACGATCCAGAAATGAAGTAGAAATTTTCCAAAGCACTTCCTGCATGTCCTTGGCAGAAAAAAACGGATGCGGATTTTACACGCGTTTTTCCAATGCATTGTATAGGCACATCCGCATGCGGAAACGCACAAGAATTGGTCATGCTGCCTTTTTTTCTGCACCTAAAATCTGCGCAGAAAAAATCCTGACCATGTGCACAGAACTTGCAAAATGTCATAGGAAGTCATGGGATAAGATGTGCACCAAATCCGCATCGTGTGCACATAGCCTTTATGCTCACATTTCCCCAATGGGAGCTAAAATTATTATGTTCTTTTGAAGCATCTGTTTGGTAAACCTTCCAACATTCACTGCGAATGTAGTAACTTTTTGCCTCCTTTCAGAAAAATTCTGCCTGTCCGCTCCGTTTGTGAAAAAAAAAAAAAAAAAAAATCACACTTTAATTACACTATCCTGATATGATCTAGTGCTGTTACACTGATTGCGTATAAGCTGCAGTTGTGATGTCACTGAACTTAGCGGTGTAGATCTTGACAGCACAAGCCGCCAAGATCAGTGTTTGGCTGCAGCATTGTCTAAATCACCACTGCAGCCAAACAGTTTGGGCAGTGCTTTAAATACAGTTCTGGAGCCAGGGAAAGTAATCCTAACTTGCAGTTTTTTTTTTAATTCTTTTTCTATGAACTGAGCTGACAGCAAAAGTTTCTGAAAGGGGACAATCCCTTGTAATTGATCTGAAAGACTGTATTTATTGTGGGGGAGAAATGAGCGAGTCCGACTATTTCTCACCACTCTGAAGGTTTTGGAAAGAATTTTGCTGGTGCCTGACACACAAAGGACTATTACAGCAAAATCTAGATCATTGCAGAGGCCTGAAATATCCCCTTTTTCAGCCAACTGCTGAGTCTGTTCTTTTCAAGTCTGGTAAGGTTATCGCTGTTTTACACACTAAAATCCATGGTAATGCCCTGCTGAAGAGAATATGAACGATTTACACCTGTAACTACTCCTTTTGCTTTTTCTGCACTTAATATTCCTTTACATGGTAATGTATATTATAATGTCAAAAGTAAACTAAACTCCTATTGAAATGTAACCAGTCTATAAAAGCCCATGCAATGTATTTCTGCATTCTATGTGGCTGAAATGTTGTATTCCTGCATTACTGCCGACCCCCACCCCACCCAAAAAAAGAAAAAAACATTTGGCTGGCTTGAATTGAACTATTCACACAACCATTTTCATCCACATCTACAGGTGATCCATTAAAATCGGATGAGCATGGAAACTCATTTTCAAGTGATTGCATTGCGGGGTGGAAAAAAGTTTAGACCAGTTTTAACCTTCAGTTATTAAAAGCTGATTTAAAAAAAAAGCAAAAGAAACCACAACAAAAAAAAAACCATGAAAGCGGTAATCACAAAGAAGAAAAGCGTGATTTTTTTTCTTTTTTTTTTTTTTTTTTTTTCAGACAAACAACCCCAGAAACCTATGTTTTAAAAGGTACAGGAGTATCTCTTGATTTCTGTGCCTATTAGTTGGCTCTTACCTGTGTGTGTATGGTTGACTTTTAGGGCAGCAGTGGAGGAGGCTTATTCAAAATCTATGCAGAAGTTGTCCAAGATGGTCAGCAGTGGAAGCCACCTGGGGTAACTTTTAATTTCTTGAACAAAAAAACATGGATTTAGATTTTGTAATACACGTCTCATGGTTTTTGGTGTTCTTTCTGTGCAGAACCTTCGCCCCAATGTGGGAGATGTTTCGAGTCTCTTCAGACAAGCTGGCCCTCTGTCATTTAGAACTAAGCAAGAAGTTGAATGATTTAATAAAGGATATCAACAAATATGGAGATGAGCAAGTGAAAGTTCATAAAAAAGTAAGCTTAGGTGTTCACTTTAATCTATCCATTAAAGATGCTACTCTCTGCTTTAATGATTTTTATTTTTTTCCCCCTTTATCTTCTCTCTTAAGGCCAAAGAGGAGATGTCTGGTACGTTAGAGGTTATTCAGCTGCTGCAATGTAGCTCACAGCTTCTGCAGAAAACCAGGGACAACTACTGTAGCAGATTTGCAGAGCAGGAACGTCTCAGGAGGGAAGGAGCCCCGCAGAAGGAGATGGACAAGGTAAGTGTTAGCCAGGATGCTTTCTCTAATCATGTGCCCATCTGTTTTCAGTATAAAGGTGTGTTCATGTGTTTCTCCATGTCATCTAATCTTAGGCAGAGCAGAAAATCCAAAAAGCAGCAGAGTCGCTTCGTGGCTCAGTGGAAAAATACAATTCTGTGCGTAAAGAATTTGAGGAAAAGATGCTGCAGTCTGCTCAGGTTTGTGACTGTTTTATTGAAAAATATAAACAAAACAAACCGATTTTTTTTTTTTTTTTTGTGTGTTTTTTTTTGAGAAGTTACAGTCAAGAGTCACCATTTTGCCTTTTTAATCTTTTCAAGTTGTAAATAGATAAAAGCTAAGTGAGAAACTTTTATAGTTTCCAGAAAATTAGCCAAAAATACTGATTCTTTCTAGGCTATAATTGCTGTGTGATTGTAACCTGATGACAAGTTAGTTTTGTCACCCAACCCATGCAACAAGAAGAAGCCCAAGGTGGGTTCTTGGACCATTTGAAAAACAGTTGGAGAAATAGTTAGAAAATCCTGGCATAGGTTGAGAATCTGACTGGACTTGGGCTCCCTTCAGATGTAGGTGTGGCATCCATTTTCACACGTACCCATTATAACCTATGTGGCTGTGCAAATATCCATGTTTTCACATAGACTGTGTGTCTGTGTGACCCACACGTAAACATGTCCCCTTTTTTCCAGCAGCACGGATGACAAGGGCCAGTAAGTCTATGGGTCCGTGTAAATACGTACGGCACACAGATTACATCTGTGTGACACGTACCAGAAGAGAAATGACTGATTTTTATGTGTTAGATGTGCAAAGCTACGGATAAATAGATATCCATGTGATATAGAATTTCTGACTTGCATGTGTTGATTACTGTACATGTATTAACCTAATAAGTAATTGAAAAAAAAAATGACGAGGGAGTCCCCCACCGCTGCCACCATTTTTGGTAACCAACAAAGATAAAGCAAATAGCTGAGGGCTAATATTATCAGGCTGGTAGGGTCCAGGTTATTGGGCCCTTCCCAGCCTAAAAATACCAACCCACAGCCGCCCCAGATGTGGGGCATCATATGAGATGCTTCAGTTCTGGTGATTCGACTTGGCCCTTCCCAATGCCATGGTGCTTTGACAATCAGGGAAGTGGCTCTTGGGGTTGCTGTCAGCTGTGTAGTGTCCAAAAACACAGCTGACATCAAGCCCTGGTGTTGGTAATGGAGAGGTGTTTATCAGACATCAAGAAAATTCACACACACAAATACTTTATATAAATAAACCTTCCCCAACACTTTCCTTGGTTCATCACTTTACTTTAAAAAAAAAAAAACAAATCGCACGCAGATCGGACTTAGTCCAGCAAATGGAAACCTGAAAAGAACATACACGCAAAACCGAGAAATAAAACAAAGACATTTTCCCTCGTTCACCACTTTCTTTAAAAAGAAAAGTTCCCCCTCATGTCCAACGTAGTCCTAACGAATCCGACGTAGTCCAAGCGAATCCATCGAATCTTCTGTACAAAGTCTATGGAGCCTTGTTCTGATGCTTCATAGTCTTTGCAAACAGACACTTCTTGGCCACACCTCGCTGCACGAGACCCAGCGATTCTGAAAAGAGGTGACGACAGTGACGCTATCGCTCAACAGATTCACCGGGTGCAAAGCTGCGTGACCCGAAAGTGGCTGATTGCAAAGACAATGGAGCATTAGAATGAGGCTCTATAGGCTATGTAAAGAGGATGCGATGGACTTCTCTGGATTTGTTTTGACTACATCGGACCTGTGTGGTAACTTTTTATTTTTTAATAAATTGGTGAATGAAGGACCGTGTCTTTGTTTTATTTCTCTGTGTTTTTGTGTTTTGTTTTTGTGTATGTTCTTTTCAGGTTTCATTCGCTGGATTATGTCTGACCTACTTGGTATTTTTTTTTTATTATTATAATAAAGTGGTGAACCAAGGAAAGTGTCAGGGAGTGCTTATTTTATTTTTTATTTTTATTCATATATTTTTCTCTTTCCTGGCTTAGTAATAGAGAGGTGTCTTATCAGACCCTCCCATTACTAACACCAGGGCTTGATGCAGGGCTGGCTCCAGGTTTTTGTGGGCCCCGGGCGAAAGAGTCTCAGTGGGCCCCTTTAACACATACCACGATTCATGATGCACAGATACCGATACAGATATATTATTTATATATTTATTAACAATACAAAGATTTCACTTGAGCGATATCTACTGTATATATACTGGCCCCCATATAACGCTCCATACAGGATACTGGCCCCCATATAATGCTCCATGCAGGCTGTTCCCCACACATAATGCCTCATGCAGGCTGTCCCCCCCCCCCCCCCCCTTATAATGCCCCATGCAGGATGACACCCCCCCCCCCCCTTCCTTATAATGCCCCATGCAGGATTTCACACACACCCCCTCCCTTATAATGCCCCATGCAGGATTTCACACACACCCCCTCCCTTATAATGCCCCATGCAGGATGACACACACATCCCCTTCCTTATAATGCCCCATGCAGGATGTCACACACACCCCCTCCCTTATAATGCCCCATGCAGGATGTCACACACCACCCCCCTCCCTTATAATACCCCATGCAGAATGTCACGCACACCCCCTCCCTTATAATGCCCCATGCAGAATGTCACCCCCCTCCCTTATAATACCCCATGCAGAATGTCACACACACACACACCCCCCTCCCTTATAATGCCCCATGCAGGATGTCACCCCCCCTTCCTTATAATGCCCCATGCAGGATGTCACACACCCCCACCTCACCCCCCTCCCTTATACTACCACAGGCCCCCATACAATAAGAAAAAAAAATCAAATACTCACCTCACGTCTCACCTGCTGCCGCTGCTCCGGCGTCTTCCCGCTTTGCGCTGTGATTGCTCAGGAGAGAGCGCGGTGTAAAGACGTCACCACACCCTCTGACCTGAGACGTCACAGTGCAGCAGCCGCGGTGGATGCAGGAGCTGCTGTGGAGGCACGGGAAGAGGTAAGGATTGTGCCGGGTGCCGGGGCCCTGAGCAAGCGGGGGGGAGCGGGCGCTGACACCGCTCTCCTCTGCTCACGGGTCCCATAGCGCGCGGGGTGCCCGACGGTGAGGGGGCCCCCCCCCCGCCTGCTCAGGGCCCCGCCATTTGCCCAGGTGCGCCGGGTGCTGATGCCGGCCCTTGCTTGATGTCCATTGTGTTTTTGGACAATTCACATCTGACATTGACCCCCAAGTCCCATTACCTTGATTTTCAATGCACCAAGGCGAAGTGCCAGAATTGGAGCATCTCGTGTGATGAGCCACTTCTGGGGTGGCTGTGGGCTGTTTTTTGTTTTTTTAGGTAGGAAAGGGCTCAATAACCATGGACCTTCCCAGCCTGATCATATCAGCTCTCAGCTGTCTGCTTTACCTTTTCTGGTTACTAAAAATAGGGGCGGGACCCCACGTCATTTTTTTTTTTTTTACATTTATTTATTAGGTTAATACATGTACAATAATCTACACACGCAAGGCATTAATTAATTATATATCTCACGAATATCTATTTATCTATTCTATTATCTTTGCACATCTTTAACACATTAAAATCTATAACTTCTATTCTGCATTCTATTCCTGTACATGTCACACGAACGGCCAACAGAAAACCACACTGATAGTAAAAACGGACCGCCTCACGCCTACGTTTTATTTAAGCAGACGTGTTAAGAGGGGCCTACGGTTAAGATCCGACTGCGAGATTTTGATATTTGCCCTGTGTAAAAACACACAGCATCTTACAATTCCAACAATATGGATGGGATTTATAGAAATCTCATTCTCACGGTGTGCTTTTTTTTTCGCAGCGTAAACTGACCTGTGATTCGTGTTTGATATCTGCAACATGTTAATTTTTCTTATGGGTACGCTGAGTTTTACGTGCACATTTTCCCTTATAGATTCGCATTGGATGAGGAAAATGTGCATATAAAAAATGCATATGCGCTTTTAGTACGTTTCTACTGCGGAAATGTGATAAAAACACATGTAATTTGCTTTATCAATCAAGTTTTGCCAAATACCAGGAAGTATCAAAAACAAAGCAGCTTTATTTAAAACCTGACCTACCAAAAAGAGAGAAACCTAAATGTCAAAACGCGGTAAAAACACAATGAAAGGTGAACAGTGGAGGTATTTTTGTTCTGCAATTTGAGTGTATGTACTGTATGATAACCTGTTCTTACCACTTGTTCCACTGTTAATTCTGAAACTGTTTCAATAAAAGCTTTTTGATTTAAAAAAAAAAAAAAAAAAAAACACAATGAAAATTGGCAAGTAATCTAATTTACCGAATGGATGCCGAAAATCTAAGAGCCTAAGAGGAATGGGCAATTTAAGATATAGATGGAGCAAAAAAGTAGAATTGCGGGTGAGGTATTCCAGGTGTGGAGCAAAGCAGTAATGGAACGTAACACTTTTATAAGCGTTGTCCCCTTTCAGAATATCTTGATTTCTGGGCGCAGTTTGTTCTAAAACAAGAAAACACACCCCACTGTCCCCAGGTCCAGCGCTGAGTCTCTGCAGCTGCTCCTGGTGTCTGGTATTGGCTGCAACGCTGGGGTCGTGTCGACAGCGAGACAGCCAATCTGTGAGCGGAGTGTGACCTGGGACCAATACTTTCTGAAAGTGGCAAACTCTTCAAGCTGCACAGGGGTTACAGTGTTCTGGTGTTTTAAAGAAGACTATATGAACTGATGGGTTGATTTGGGTAAGGAGTTGCATCGGGTCGGTGAATGTAGGGACTCTAGGGGCAAATCTGTGTGGATTCCTGTGTTTCATTTAAGATTGCTTTGCATTGCTGTTTTCTATTTTAATTAAAAAGGAAAAAAAAAATCTCAAAAAACCAAAAAAAAAACAAAGGTGTGTAAAATTTCACGGCAGATTTGTTTTTGAAGCTTTTACACAATTTCCTATGTGGTGTATTGTACGCTGTAATCTGTAAAAAGCTGCGCTGTCATTCAACATGTTAGGCAGTGCTAGCAGCAATGCATTTTCATGTGCAAGAAATGCTTTTAAGGACCTGTTCAGTATTTGGTCAGTATTTAACATCCGTATTTGTAAGCCAAAACCAGGAGTGGGTGATAAATCCAGAAGTGGTGACGTGTTTCTATTATACTTTTCCTCTGATTGTTCCTCTCCTGGTTTTGGCTTACACATGCTGATGTAAAATACTGAACGTGTGAACGTGGCTTAATGGCTAACAAAAAGGGAAGAACCAAATGATAAAGGGATTGGCCTCTTTCTCTTGTTAATATAGCTTTTCTCAAAAACGGAGTTCATAAATTGTTGAGTGTAAATACAGAAATAGTATGATGGAGAGGTCTTTTCCTATGTTTATAGCTAATGCAGCCTGACTGACGACAATGTATACAGAAGAGTAACTGCCCCTGTATGCTCACTGCTACAAAAAAAATGAACTGTTAAGATGAAGTTCACGTCGCACCTTCCATTTGTCTGTTTTTTTTTAAAGGACCATGTTGTTCATGCACATCAGTTATACAAATGGTCGCAGTGGGTCCCATTGATTATTATGCAGTCCACCTGGGTTCTGTATTTCGAACAAAAAAAAAAGGTTCTGCACAAACAGACTTTTGTTTTCGGTTTTAAAAAATCAGACAGAACTCAGATGGTCCCCATTATAATCAGTGGCCTTCTGCTTTGCGTAGGTGATGCAGCCGATCACTTAACCTGAATTTGTGAAATATTTGCTCTTTAAAGGTTAGCGTTTTGATATCCAATGCTATAACATTATTAGCCTATACCTTGATCTGAGGAATATATCAGAACTATGAAATGTGCCTCCTTCTTTCAGTTATTTCAAGACACAGAGGCAGCTCACCTCACACAAATGAAGCGGCTTGTTGCAGCGTATTCACATTCGATTGAGGATACTCATGTACAGATCGGACAGGTAGAAGTTTCCTTTTTTTTTTGTAAAAAAGCAAAAAATACATTTTCTATGAACTGGTCCCTCATACCTGAGAAGATACTCCACTAGAGGCAATATGCGTAAACTAGATATGTAAGATATGTTTTTTTTTCTGCTTTTTTAAAAAAAAAACGCTCCTCTCGTGCCCATTGCGCTATGTCTGGTTTTGCAGCTAGTTTCCATCCACTAGGCCTTGAAGCAACAAACTTGGCAATATGACTATTTTTCTATTTCATCATATCATTTGCGCTCCACTACAGTTTACTCCTGTTTGGAAGATGTATGCATGTAAAAAAAAAAAAAAAGACCCATCCTCTTCCAAAGGCACATTGGGTGGGTGATAGTAATAATTATACTCCTTTTAAAAAGGTCGTTATTCATCTTCCCTGAAAATTCGACTACACGGGCCTCTATACTGGCTGCATTGTTATAAAACGTGAAGGCAGGATATAGTTATTTGTCGGGTTTAGATGGCAGCTCTGCTGTGTTCTCACACAGGATATTGGCTTCAGTTTGTCTTCAATTTTACTGTCTATTCAGGTTCAGGAAGAGTTCAAACACAACATGGAAAATGTGGCCATAGAAAAGCTGATCAGGAAGTTTGCAGAGAGTAACGGGACAGGAACAGAGCGGCCTGGTAAGCGCATTGTGCAGAAAGTAGTCATGGCATACATACAAGTGCATCTCGCTAAATTAGAATATCATCAAAAAGTAAATTTATTTCAGTTCTTCAATACAAAAAGTGAAACTCATATATTATATAGAGTCATTACAAACAGAGTGATCTATTTCAAGTGTTTATTTCTGTTAATGTTCATGATTATGGCTTACAGCCAATGAAAACACAAGTCATTATCTCAGTAAATTAGAATACTTTTTAACAGCTTGAAAAATGTTTTTAAAATCCAAAATGTTGGCCTACTGAAATGTATGTTCAGTAAATGCCCTCAATACTTGGTCGGGGCTCCTTTTGCATCAATTACTGCATCAATGCGGCGTGGCATGGAGGCGATCAGCCTGTGGCACTGCTGAGGTGTTATGGAAGCTCAGGTTGCTTTGATAGCAGCCTTCAGCTCGTCTGTATTGTTGGGTCTGGTGTCTCATCTTCCTCTTGACAATACCCCACAGATTCTCTATGGGGTTAAGGTCAGGTGAGTTTGCTGGCCAATCAAGCACAGTGAAACTGTTGTTTGTAAACCAGGTATTGGTATTTTGGCAGTGTGGACAGGTGCCAAGTCCTGCTGGCGAATGAAATTTCCATCTCCATAAAGCTTGTCGGCAGAGGGAAGCATGAAGTGCTCTAAAATTTCCTGGTAGACGGCTGCGCTGACTTTGGTCTTGATAAAACACAGTGGACCTACACCAGCAGATGACATGGCTCCCCAAACCATCACTGATTGTGGAAACTTCACACTAGACCTCAAGCAGCTTGGATTGTGGCCTCTCCACTCTTCCTCCAGACTCTGGGACCTTGATTTCCAAATGAAATGCAAAATTCACTTTCATCTGAAAACACCTTGGACCACTGAGCAACAGTCCAGGTCTTTTTTTTTTTCTCCTTGGCCCAGGTAAGACGCTTATGGCATTGTCTATTGGTCATAAGTGGCTTGATAGAAGGAATGTGACACTTGTAGCCCATGTCCCGGATACGTCAGTGTGGTGGCTCTTCCAGCAGTCCACTCCTTGTGAATCTCCCCCAAATTTTTGAATGGCCTTTTCTTAACAATCCTTTCAAGGCTGCGATTATCCCAGTTGCTTGTGCACCTTTTTCTTCCACACTTTTTCCTTCCACTCAACTTTTCATTAATATGCTTGGATACAGCACTCTGTGAACAGCCAGCTTCTTTAGCAATGACCTTTTGTGGCTTACCCTCCTTGTGGAGTTTGTCAATGACTGCCTTCTGGACATCTGTCAAGTCAGCAGTCTTCCCCATGATTGTGGAGCCTACTGAAACAGATTAAGGGACCTTTTTAAACGCATCGGAAGCCTTTGCTGATTTACTGAGATAATGACTTTTATGCTTTCATTGGCTGTAAGCCATAATCATCAACATTAACAGAAATAAACACTTGAAATAGATCACCGTTTGTAATGACTAGAGATGAGCGGTGTTCGACTAGAACTGTTCGCCAATCTCAAATTCGAGCTGTTTTGGGCGGTGTTCGAGTTGTTCGACGAACCCGAACGATTTGCAAAAAATTCGGCTGTTCGAGGATATGTTCGATAACTGTTCGTGCACCAAAAGCGTGTCCTGCATGTCTGGTGCTATTTAGAGCACCAATCATGCAGGGATTGTCTGCCACTCACTGTAATGCCACAGCCATGGTGGTTGTGGCATTACAGTGATTGCCCAAATCGATGGGAACAGTGCCAACAGTGAAACATGAAAAGCCGGCAATTCAGCAGCGGCATACACCTGTACCCGACAATTTAGAACCGAAAGAATAGAGCTTCACACATAGATTAGATAGATATAAACATGTCAGCCACATATATACGAAGTACAGTGAAAGTGCTGCTTACTGTACTTGTCATTTAGCGTAAAGGATTTATCAAAAAAAATAATAGTGTT
Source organism: Phyllobates terribilis (assembly GCF_046119375.1). NCBI lineage: Eukaryota > Metazoa > Chordata > Amphibia > Anura > Dendrobatidae > Phyllobates > Phyllobates terribilis. Next base: position 25,457,217 of record NW_027362761.1, on the reverse strand, counting down.
TTCATGCACCGTCTCTTTAAAAAAGCCGGCCGGCAATTCAGCAGCGGTACCCGACAATTTATAACAGACAGAATAGAGCTTCACACATAGATTAGATAGATAGAAACATGTCAGTCACATATATATGAAGTACAGTGATAGTGTTGGTTACTGTACTTGTCATTTAGTAAAATAAAGGATTTATTATTAAAAAAATTGGCGTGGGGTTCCCCTTAATTTTAGGCTCTAGCGGAGGTTAAGCAGACGGCTGGGGCAGATGTTTGAAGCCTGGGAAGGGGGTAATACCCACGGAGCTTCCCAGGCTACTAATATCAGCCCCCAGCTGAATACATAGCCTTTACTAGCTATTAAAATGGGGGACCCCCCAAAAAAAATGACGTGGGGTCCCCCCTAATTTAATAGCTAGCAAAGGCTAGGCAGACAGCTGGGGGCTGATATTAATAGCCCAGGAAGGGAGCCATGAATATTGGCCCCCTCCCAGGCTAGAAACACCAGCCGTCAGCCGCCCCAGAAATGGCGCATTCATAGGATGCGCCAATTCTGGCACTTAGCCTCGCTCTTCCACGCTGCCCTGGTGCGGTGGCAGGGGGTAATAGGGTTGGGGTTGATGTCAGCTTATAATGCCAGCTGACATCAAGCCCAGGTTAGTAATGGAGAGGCGTCTATAAGACACCCCCATTACTAACCCCATAGTCAAAGTTAAAAAAAACACAAACACCCAGAATAAAGTCCTTTAATTGAAATAAAGACACAATCCTTTATTGTTCTAAATTAAACCATACTTACCGTCACGCCCATTCCAGCTGAAGCCAACGATCTCCTGCAATAAAAGAAAAATAATAAAGCAACCTCATCCTTACCTTTCCATGGTTCCCACGACAGCTTCAGCTCTGCTACATCGAGATGACAGGCTGGACCGCAGCAGAACGCTGCCATCCAGCCTCTCATCCCGCAGACACTGAGAAGCGCAGGCTTGCTTGCGCTGCTCAGCGTCTCTCTGTGACGACATCCAGATGAGCCGAGTTCATGTCCAATGAACTCGGCTCACCTCATGCACGTCACTGACAGCGTGGGAAAATTCTCACGCTGAAGCGGTGAGTGCAGGAGAATTCTCCCACGCTGTCAGTGACGTGCATAAGGTGAGCTCATGTCCAATGAACTCAGCTCACCTCCCACAGCGTGGGAGAATTCTCCTGCACTCAGCGCTTCAGCGTGAGAATTCTCCCACGCTGAAGTGCTGAGTGCAGGAGAATTTTCCCACGCTGTCAGTGACGTGCATAAGGTGAGCTCATGTCCAATGAACTCAGCTCACCTCCTGCACGTCACTGACAGCGTGGGAGAATTCTCCTGCACTCAGCGCTTCAGTGTGAGAATTCTCCCACGCTGAAGCGCTGAGTGCAGGAGAATTTTCCCACGCTGTCAGTGACGTGCATGAGGTGAGCTGAGTTCATTGGACAATAACTCGGCTCATCTGGATGCCCTCACAGAGAGACACTGTGGAGCGCAAGCAAGCCTGCGCTTCTCAGTGTCTGCGGGATGACAGGCTGGATGGCAGCGTTCTGCTGCGGTCCAGCCTGTCATCTCGATGTAGCAGAGCTGAAGCTGTCATGGGAACCATGGAAAGGTAAGGATGATGTTGCTTTATTATTTTTCTTTTATTTCAGGAGATCGTTGGCTTCAGCTGGAATGGGCGTGATGGTAAGTATGGTTTAATTTAGAACAATAAAGAATTGTGTCTTTATTTCAATTAAAGGACTTTTTTCTGGGTGTTGTGTTTTTTTTAAATACTTTACTAGAAATTCATGGTGGTCATGTCTAATACTGGCGTGACCCCATGAATTTCGGGCTTAGGGCCAGCTGATAATGCCAAGCTGGCCCTAACCCCTTTATTACCCAGTGAGCCACCGCATCAGGGCCCTGGATGAGTTGGGTACAGCGCCAGAAGATGGCGCTTCTATGAACGCGCCATTTTCCGGGGTGGCTGCGGACTGCAATTTGCAGCGGGGGTGGCCCAGAAAGCTTGAGCCTCCCTGCGCTGCGGATTCCAGCCCCCAGCTGCCTAGTTGTACCTGGCTGGACACAAAAACAGGGCGAAGCCCCACGTCAATTTTCTTTAAATTATTTCATGAAATAATTAAGAAAAAAAGGGCTTCCCTATATTGTTGTGTCCGGCCAGGTACAAATAGGCAGCTGGTGGTTGGGGGCAGCCCGTTCCTGCCTGCTGTACCTGGCTGGACACAAATATAGTGCGAAGCCCCACGTCAATTTTTTTTAAATTATTTCATGAATTTCCTGAAATAATTTAAAAAAATTGAAGTGGGGCTTCGCACTATATTTGTGTCCAGCCAGGTACAGCAGGCAGGAACGGGCTGCCCCCATCCACCAGCTGCCTATTTGTACCTGGCCGGACACAACAATATAGGGAAGGCCTTTTTTTCTTAATTATTTCATGAATTTCATGAAATAATTAAAAAAAAAGTACGTGGGGCTTCGCCCTATTTTTGTGTCCAGCCAGGTACAACTAGGCAGCTGGGGGCTGGAATCCGCAGCGCAGGGAGGCCCAAGCTTTCTGGGCCCCCCCCCGCTACAAATTGCAGTCCGCAGCCACCCCGGAAAATGGCGCGTTCATAGAAGCGCCATCTTCTGGCGCTGTACCCAACTCATCCAGGGCCCTGGTGCGGTGGCTCACTGGGTAATAAAGGGGTTAGGGCCAGCTTGGTATTATCAGCTGGCCCCAAGCCCAAAATTCATGGGGTCACGCCCATATTAGACATGACTGCCATGAATTTCTAGTAAAGTATTTAAAAAAAACACAACACCCAGAATAAAGTCCTTTAATTGAAATAAAGACACAATTCTTTATTGTTCTAAATTAAACCATACTTACCATCACACCCATTCCAGCTGAAGCCAACGATCTCCTGCAATAAAAGAAAAATAATAAACCAACCTCATCCTTACCTTTCCATGGTTCCCACGACAGCTTCAGCTCTGCTACATCGAGATGACTGGCTGGACCGCAGCAGAACGCTGCCATCCAGTCTGTCATCCCGCAGACACTGAGAAGCGCAGGCATGCTTGCGCTCCTCACTGTCTCGCTGTGACGGCATCCAGATGAGCCGAGGTCATGTCCAATGAACTCGGCTCACCTCATGCACGTCACTGACAGCGTGGGAAAATTCTCCTGCACTCAGCGCTTCAGCGTGGGAGAATTCTCACGCTGAAGCGCTGAGTGCAGGAGAATTCTCCCACGCTGTCAGTGACGTGCAGGAGGTGAGCTGAGTTCATTGGACATGAGCTCACCTTATGCACGTCACTGACAGCGTGGGAGAATTCTCCTGCACTCACCGCTTCAGCGTGAGAATTTTCCCACGCTGTCAGTGACGTGCATGAGGTGAGCCGAGTTCATTGGACATGAACTCGGCTCATCTGGATGTCGTCACAGAGAGACGCTGAGCAGCGCAAGCAAGCCTGCGCTTCTCAGTGTCTGCGGGATGAGAGGCTGGATGGCAGCGTTCTGCTGCGGTCCAGCCTGTCATCTCGATGTAGCAGAGCTGGAGCTGTCCTGGGAACCATGGAAAGGTAAGGATGAGGTTGCTTTATTATTTTTCTTTTATTGCAGGAGATCGTTGGCTTCAGCTGGAATGGGCGTGATGGTAAGTATGGTTTAATTTAGAAAATAAAGGATTGTGTCTTTATTTCAATTAAAGGACTTTATTCTGGGTGTTTGTGTTTTTTTTAACTTTGACTATGGGGTTAGTAATGGGGGTGTCTTATAGACGCCTCTCCATTACTAACCTGGGCTTGATGTCAGCTGGCATTATAAGCTGACATCAACCCCAACCCTATTACCCCCTGCCACCGCACCAGGGCAGCGTGGAAGAGCGAGGCTAAGTGCCAGAATTGGCGCATCCTATGAATGCGCCATTTCTGGGGCAGCTGACGGCTGGTGTTTCTAGCCTGGGAGGGGGCCAATATTCATGGCTCCCTTCCTGGGCTATTAATATCAGCCCCCAGCTGTCTGCCTAGCCTTTGCTAGCTATTAAATTAGGGGGGACCCCACGTCATTTTTTTTGGGGGGTCCCCCATTTTAATAGCTAGTAAAGGCTATGTATTCAGCTGGGGGCTGATATTAGTAGCCTGGGAAGCTCCGTGGGTATTACCCCCTTCCCAGGCTTCAAACATCTGCCCCAGCCGTCTGCTTAACCTCCGCTAGAGCCTAAAATTAAGGGGAACCCCACGCCAATTTTTTTAATAATAAATCCTTTATTTTAATACTAAATGACAAGTACAGTAACCAACACTATCACTGTACTTCATATATATGTGACTGACATGTTTCTATCTATCTAATCTATGTGTGAAGCTCTATTCTTTCTGTTCTAAATTGTCGGGTACAGATGCTGAATTGCCGGCCGGCTTTTTTAAAGAGACGGTGCATGAAAACACTAATATTTTTTTAAATAAATCCTTTACACTAAATGACAAGTGCAGTAACCAACACTGTCACTGTGCTTCTTATATGTGTGACTGACATGTTTCTATCTATCTAATCTATGTGTGATGCTCTATTCCTTATTGTCTAAATTGTCGGGTACCGGTGTATGCCGCTGCTGAATTTGCCGGCCGGCTTTTTTAAAGAGAGTGTCTTCTGAGCAGTTTGTCAGCTTTTGGACACCTTTGCAGGTGTTTTCTATGTGTTTCTATGTGTTTTTGTTTGCCTGCCATTGGTTTTAACGGTGTTCGACGGTGTTCTAAGGTGTTCGACGAACAGTTCGACGAACAGTTCCTCGAACATCCCGGTGTTCGACGAACCGAACCGAACCCGAACACTACGGGGGTGGCTCAACACTAGTAATGACTCTATATAATATGAGTTTCACTTTTTGTATTGAAGAACTGAAATTAACTTTTTGATGATATTCTAATTTAGTGAGAAGCACCTGTATCTGGGTGATAATCTTTATTCTTTTGTTTTTGACTTTCTGCTCTCCTTATTTCAGAGGCTGTGGAATTTGAAGGTTTCCGCTTTCCAACATCTTTAGAAGGTATATTGTTTGCTACCAAAGAAGATGAGACCAAATGCTTTAAGGCTTTACTGAATTGTGGGCATAGTGTACCACTATATAATGATTAGTAGGTTTTATGCATGTAGCAAAGTGGTTGTGCAATTCTGGACAACCCCAGCTTAATACAATTCAGAACAATCTATGCTCCCCTCATGCCTCAACGCCTTCCAGCAATTTTGACTTGACTTGTTGTGTAGCATCCAGGCTGCAGACAGTGAGCGACTGCACTTAGGTGCAAGTCCTCAAAATTTGGCCAGGCCGTAAGTCTTCTCTGATGAGGTGGTTAGGCTGTGTGCCCACAAAGCATTTTCCAAGCGTTTATGCTGCGGAATTTCCGCAGCTTAAACGCTTGGTAATCCGTCCCCCATGGTCCCCAATGACAAGCCGCAATGTCAATGCCCATGCTGCGGATTTTTCCGCAGCGTTTATGCTGCGCTCAAAAATCTGCAGCATGTCCATTCATTTTGCGGACACGCAGCGTAATCGCCGCCATTGACTTACATTGGACCGCGTGACATCCGCATCACTGCATCTGCACATGCGGATATCACACGGTTCAATGTGCAGATGGTACCCAGGTCTGGAGGAGAGGAGACTCTCATCCAGACCTGGGTACCATAGAAACTGTAAAAAAAAAAAAAAAAAAAAAGATTTAAAATAAAAAATGAAGATTCTACTTGCCTTCCGATGTCCTCCCGGTGTTTTCTCCCTTCCATCTGGTCTGCTCTATGGGTCGCGGTGTTGTGAATGACGTCATGGCAGGTCCTTGAGTCATGTGACCTGTCACATGACTCAATGATGTCACCGCAGGCCCTTCACACCACCGCGAGCACTGCAAGAGACCGGACGCAGCGGAGAAAACATCGGAAGGTGAGTATAATCTTTACTTTTTACCATTCTTATTCTTCTTTTTTTTTTTTTTTTTTTAAACTAACTTTGTCACACTACTATAAATCCATGCCGGATGCATGGATTTATATTGTGTGACCAAGTTGTCAAGCACTTTTCCAAGTGGTGCTAAAATCGCATGCAGAAATGCATGTGTGATGAACTCTCGTGGAAGCCCTACCCTGGGAGATGGGGGACTCGGAGCCGGGTCCTATGTTGTCGATGGGGTGCAGCCGTGGCCCGGACCCACTCCGTGCCCAGGGCCGTCACATTAAAAAAGGATGGTACGGGCTTATCCGGGTTGAGTGGCTGATCTCGACTACGCCACCTGTGGCACCTGGTGAAGGCCACCTGCGCTGCTGCAGTCCTCTGAGGCGGGATGTTGTGGCAGCCGTCGTTGTTACTACTCCCCACAGGCGGAGCAGGGCCTCAGAGCAGAGGGACAGGATGACGGGGGTTGTAGTGTAGGAGGTCTGGTGCTACGTAGTGCGGTGTAGTGCAGAATAAAGAGTCCGGAGGCCATAGGGGTTAACTTCCAGGGTTTTTACTCACGTTGAAGAGTACAGCTGCAAGGCTTCTCCCTGCTCCTCGCGGAGTTCTGCGGTCACCAGAAACGAGGGTCCAACAACCTCCGAGTAATACAAGTGTTTAATCAGGACCCCGCAACAGAGTGTTGCTAGACTTCAGACCGGGTGCCTTCGTGTGTGTGTGTGTGTGTGTGTGTGTGTGTGTGTGGATAGGCCGGGTCTCGCTCTGAACTCCTCTCAGGAAAAGGGTACGGGTGGCAGCTTCGCTCCTTCCGTTACCCTGTGGGATCCTCGGGGCCTACCGGGCTTCCCTGACTAGGACGTGGAGTAGCAAAGTCAGGTGTCGGGGGCCGGTACCACTCTTGCAGCCGGAATCCCTCTGAATAGATCAGCATAGCGAGGACAGGTGGCGTATACTGCTCCGACTGCATCCCCCCGGGATCCATTTGCGGTGGAGCTACACTCTTGAGCTCCGGGCCTTCTTGGTCATGGTTCTTGACCGGGTTGAGACATCCATTATCTGCAACCTGCCCCTCGACCCAAGGCCAGGGTACGAGGGCCGTGTCTCCATCCGCTGCAGGTCCACACAGGATCCACGTTCATGGTGGGAGACCACGATCAAAGAACAGTCAAAGAACGAATGAACCAAGATGGCTGTGTATTAAATATGAAATTTAAAGTGTCACTAAAATGTGAGTCCGCCACCCTCACCCACTAATTGGTTCCCCTATCTCTTGGTTCCCCAGTCTCCCAATTCTCAGTAGGGGCAGCACCTAGTGCATACTAGCCCCCTCTGGTGGGAGAAGTGTGGTGTTGGATGTGGAGGTAGGGTCCTGACCATCGCACTGTTCTTACCTCAGAGGAGGAACACTACACCCCATTAAGGAGGTGCAGCATCCCTGTGGCGGTTGAACCCTCAGGGGCGCCACACATGCAGAAATGCTTGACAAACGCTTCTACCTGGCGGGAAAAACGCATGTAAAATCCGCATGAGTTTTTCCTGCCAGGGAGAAGCGGAAAAAATATGCAGCATTTCTGCATCGTGGGCACTTAGCCTAAAGGCTGCAGCCTGCAGATTACACAAGTCACTGTACTCTCCAGGTGCCGCTGTACAAATTGAGTATAGATTGATTTTATTTTAATTCTGTTTGTGTCATTTTCTTTAATGGGTAAATGTGCAAAATGCTGTAAAAACACGCAACTTTGCAATTTGCCTCTTATTAAAAAAAAAAAAAAAAAAGCTGTTTCGTTCTCAAGAACAGAGGCATTTTTAATTTTGATTTACTTCTCATTGCCTACATTACAGACCACCTCTGCAGTGTGTCAGCAATGGTCTGTTTTCCAGGAAAAGCTCTTTAGTATTGAGCTTGCAATGCTGCTCTGAATCAGGCCATGTTCAGTTTCACTGAGCTCCTCAGATGTTGCAGCATCAGAGCACGCACAGCTCAGTGGCTCAGACATACTGCTGGTCCAAACCGTCAGTCAACATGAGTGCTTCTCCCCCTGGCAAGCATGAAGTTGGGATGCAGAGTCATAAGAAGATGCCACAACCCCATACACCACATTCACACGTTCAGTATTTGGTCGTTATTTTACATCAGTATTTGTAGCCAAAACCAGGAGTGGAACAGTCAGAGGAAAAGTATAATAGAGACACGTCACCACTTCTGTATTTATCACCCACTCCTGGTTTTAGCTTATAAATACTGAGGTCAAATACTGAACATGTGAACATGGCATTAAAGGTCACCCCCCCTTTCTCCCCCCCCCCAAAAAAAAATCTATTAACCTGCAGATATGGGGTTAATATGCAGGTGAATAGCGATATAATGCTGGCTGGCACCTGCACGTTGCCAAATGCAGCAGGGAGAAAAGTAACTTTATTCTCCCCAGCAGCGTTCCCGTTTCAGTCACGGGGGCGGTGCAGGCACTGGTTCAGTCCCCACTCTGAGTATATATGGCGGCTGTTGTAACCACACCCCCGGCCCTGACTGACAGCTGAGCCCCAATGCCGAGGCCGTGGTTACAGCCGCTGCTCTGTATACTGAACACCAGCCAACATAGGTTCAGTCATCTCTCTGAGAATACAGAATTGTGCCTGTAATCGCGCCCCCGCCATTGGGGCTCAGCTGTCAGTCAGGGCCGGGGGTGTGGTTACTCTGTATACTTAGAGCGGTGACTGGACCAACTCTGCCCCCGTGACTAAAATGGGAATGTTGCCGGGGGGGGGGGGATAAATTTCATTTTCTCCCCACAGAGTTTGGCTACGTGCAGGCACCTGGCAGCATTATAATGCCATTAATCTGCAGGTTAATAACATTTTTCTGGTGACAGGTTCCCTTTAAAGGCGACCAGTTGTTTATGGACTTTCATTGTCAACGCTCCATATGAGGGGAGAAAACATGTGCAAATAGTTTTTCTTCTGGAAAGAGCCGATCTTGCAAGTGCCACTTGTTGGAGGAAGTTAACCTATACGTCAGTCTGACCATTTAAAATGACTAGGGATCTTCCCTCGGGCACTAAACTGCTACTACTGTTGTGGTGTATTTGGCCTCATCAACTTGAAATTTTTTTCCTATGGAGCAACAAACTGCATGCTGAGCCAGTCATCTTAAGGCTTGGGTCACACGACAATATAAAAAATCAGTCCCTGTTTCATCCAGAAAAGTGGGACGATTTATTTATTTTTTTTCTCACTTGTCATCCATGTACAATCCATTTTTTTTACAGTTTCCTATGTTACATTCAAGTTTTGTATCTGTAAAAATTGGATGTTATACTGTTGCTTCGTATCCAATTTTTTTTTTTTATTGCAGATGGTCAGTGGCAAAAAAAAAATTGTTCATCTGCCCTGCCCCATTGAATAATATTTGTCTGAGTGCGATCCGGTTATGGAATAGATAGCACTCGGACCAAAAATTCAGTTGTCCTAAGAAAGTTGTTTAAATCAATCAGGTTTTTGTGTGTTTAAAAAATTGACAAAAAGGCTTTTGTTTTGTTTTTTTTTCAATATCCCGATCTAAATTAAAATAAATAAATAAATAAATAGTAGTCCTGTAATTTTCAGTGACCACTTTTTAAGAGTGACGGTCTTCTTTTTTTTTTATTTTTTATTATAAGACTGTTAACTTTCTGTCCATTCAGTAAGTTTTCAGCTTGCTTCTTATCAGAGGCAGGATTACAATGACAGGTAACCCCTCTATACACAGCTGATAACACAGGATCCACCAATCACAATAGACCATGCCACAGCTGATCTGCCTCCCTTCACAATGACCTTTGCATGTAGGCATTCAATATTCCAATACAAAATATAGGAGCAGGGTCTGTTTTTTTTTCTAGCTATTGCTTGTGGTGTTTCCTTCCTGACAGGAAGTTGGTAAAAAAAAAAAGTCCCAGTAGCAAATATGAATATTTTAGACAGTTAAAAATACATACATCTATCTCAATCCTTCTCTCAACTAGTGAGAGGCAATGAACCCAAACAGTGGCATGTCGAAGAATGGAAAGAGCCAATCTTGCAAGTGCCACTTGTTAGAGGAAGTCAGTCATATAGGTTATCATCTCTTCAGCACCACATATTTAATAAAGGAATACTGTGCCAGTAACCTCCCAAAGAGACTGGAAACTTTGAAGAGAACAAGGGGTACATATGCTAGGCACCAAGTTTTCTTGATAAGCAATAAAAATCAAACCGCAAGGATTGAAAAAAAATCAATGTTCCTAATAAAATTTCTTTATCATTTTTCAATCCTTGCGGTTTGATTTTTATTGCTTATCAAGAAAACTTGGTGCCTAGCATATGTACCCCTTGTTCTCTTCTAAGTTTCTTATCATCTCTTCAGCGTTTGTCTTCTTTCAGAAAATCGAGGTCCTCGGGTGCAATTTGTTGTAGTAAAAAAACAAACCATGTTTCACTCGCCGTCCATGGGTCCAGCAATCTCTGCTGTCCGATTATTTGCACTGACGTCACATCAGCACCCAAGATGTGAGCTCAGCGGCTCTGCCTGTGTAAATGTTACACGCCGCACAGAGCCACTGAGCTCACTGATTGGCTGTCTGTGGATTCCCATCAAATACCGGACACCTGGATCAGCGTCTGAGTCTGTGCTGGGGACGGTAAGTATAGCACGGTTTTTGTTTGTTTTTTATCACAAACTGCGCCCAGGGACCAAGATTTTGTGAAAGGGGGCAATCTCTTTAACTTTTAGGAACGCTTCTTCCATTTGGTAGCACTTGCAAGTTCTGGAAAGCTCTGATACGTGTAGCTAAATAATTGAAATTCTTTAGCCTGTAGTCACCATTAAAATGAACTTGTACCGCTCCTATTAAAAGCCGTAATCCATATGCAGTAAGCTCCTACACTCCCCTTATCACTGCTGCTGGCAACCATAGTTTTATCATACAGCGTTATGTAAAAGGAGATTCGGAACATTGTATCGATAAAACATTCACAATATAGAAGCTAAAGCTATCAGTATAAAAATATCAAAGTTGTAGGAACACTTGAAAACTTCTTTACATATCTCTTATGGTAGGTCTCCTATGTGCACCATAATATCAGCTTATTTTCTAGTGCAATCTCAAACGTCCTTGCTCATTTTTAGAGTTTAGGAATGTTTGTGGTGCAAATCTGAAAAACGGGTTACTGATTTCTCCAGGTTTCCCTTTATACCAAAAGGCCCCAATTCTGTGGTTTTGTACTTTGTCCTGGGGGAGCGGACCTGAACATGTAGATTGATGTATATCAGCTTCTGGAGAATGTGACACCTTCTGCTGGGATCATTTATCAAGCAGATTTGTGGTCTGTGGGCACTCCTATATTTTTTGCTTAAAAACAGGAACCGAAAACAGCAAGAGGTAAAGATTTCCTTTTGGAAATTGTTTACTTTCTCTTGCTGTGATCTGTTTCTTTTTTTAGCATTAAAATCTGGAAAGTAATAAGGCGATGTGGTGAGAACTGTAAGCTTAACATATTCCTTTCATCGCAGATGGAGTAAGGTCTTTGCATGTTTTTTTTACCCTTTTTATTCCTTTTATATTCATATCTTTACTTGAAGATCTTCCTTTCACACATAGGTGTAAAGCGTACATGGTCAAAGCCTTTTCGTATCCGGGGCTTAAGTAGGAGGGAGAAGGACACACACCCTGTGTAAGAGTCAGCAGTTACTTTTTAGAGCAAAATATTTATAGCCTCCATTGTCTGTTTTTTTTATATTTATTATTTTCTTTTTTTTTCCCCCCTCAGGGAACATACAGAGCCAGATTGCGTGGTAAGATAGCAAAGCATAATATGTTTATTCTGTTCATATCACTTTAAACCCCTCAAGGACCTAGAGATTTTTTGTTTTTGCTCCTTCATTTTTCCTCCTCCTCATCCGATCGCCTGTGGTATATACAACAGTGCATCAACAGACAACAGAAGTGTCGCCCGGCACGGCATCCGTAACAATTTTTATGTCACATGAGTGCTGCAATGACCTTCTGCAGCTTTTACTATTTTGTCAGACCAGTTGTATGATCTGACGAAATATTGATGAGCAGCAGCCGATCGGCGACCACTGATCGTGACATTGTCATATGAAGTGAGCACTGTAGCCCATGTCCCTTCTTATTTTACTCAAGCATTTAAAAAGGGGTTGTCCAAGCAGCGGGAAATCCCATTTAAAGCATTTTTTTATTACATGATTTGGACATGGAATTGTTCATATTTATTTTAAATAAAGTAGGGAATCGGTAGGTTACATTCAATTTAAATATACATTGGCTAAAGGATGTTTGTGTTTCTTTTTTTTTTTGTTTGTTAAATGTTTGTTCTATTTTGTTATAGGATCTTCCAGATGTTGATGAAGAAGGGTTTACAAGGCGCCCTGATGACAATGTAACCAGTATCTTTTTTTTTTATTTTTTTTTTTAATTAGATCCACAAATCATGATCTTAATAGATTACATAGGGTAATCATTTCAAGTAATTGTGAATTTCCAGGTCATTCTATTAGAAAACCACAGAGTTGTTTTGTTTATGGCAGTTATTAAATCCTTCTCCTCATTCATGTATAATTCACAAATTAAGGGTTCCCGTATGAAGTCTCCTAATGGAGCAATAAAATTATAAATGATGATCACTTTTTTTAAAATATATAATTTTTATTCAAAGTTTTAACACAAAGTATAATGCAACACCAACAGGAATGACAATCCAGATCCAAGTCGCAGACTTGGTAGATAACAAAACAAATAATAAAAGAAATACATAATAAACAATTACTTTTAATTTACTAAACAATTGAAATATAATGAAGTGAAATGACACTAAGAAACAAAAAGAAAAATCCATCATCTAAGAAAGAAAAGATCCCTTTCCTTCTTAGCCTAGGCCTCCTAGGCATTTCTTGCTATCTTTGAGATCCTCCAAGGTGTACTACGCAAGAAGTTACAGTACTTTTTTTTTTTTTTTTTTTTTTCTTCTGGAGAGCAAAACTTAACAAAAATTGTTTTGATTTCAAGAGAAATTTACCTGCTTGTGACTCCTTATTACTGACTAAGGCCTGTTGAACCTCTTTTATCAGGGTACAGTTTATGATAATCCAGAATGTCACCATTTATGTTTACAGACCATCAAGTACCAGTATATTGGAACTTTATTTCTTTTGTACAGTTTCCTAAAATTTTAATAGTTTGTCTTTTACAAGTGTGAATATTTTTGAAAAGCAAAAATGTAGCCCAAATAAGGTGAATTTTTGGTTATGTCTCTGAATTTTGCACTTTGACGGTTATAATCATACAGGATCACAGAGGGCTACTTACTGTGGTTAGAAGATGGTTAGTTACTGAAGCAGTGGAGAAATGCATAGCAAATAATTAAAGAGAACCTATCCATTCTGAAGAGTACTAAAGGCTTCATACACATTAGACTAAACAAGACTGCTGATATCGGCAAAATTGACCAGTAGTCTAATGTGTATTGGGGCCTCTCAACAAATGACGGGAAAGAAGGATTCGTTGCATTGCATTTCCATTAAGTAATATTTTTGTTTACTGGTTGATATGCCACCAGCGAAATCTGTCAGCAGCTCTGTTGTAGAGAGTACAGGAGTACTTGGCCAGGCCGAGCACTGTGTATGGAGGATTTGGGGAGATGGCTGTTGGCCAAACAATTGTTCGGCCGACAGGTATCCAATGTTTAGCAGAATTTTATGCAATAATGGAGGATGATGCTAGTGTATAGTGAACTCGCTTGATTTTTTTTCTTTGCATAGTGATATATTTAAGTTTTTGCCACCCTACACCCTTTCCCTTCCCTAAATCTTGCCATCATTACTTCTAGAACTAGACCTGTGGCATTTAGAAGCAGGTTGATTTGCATTGTATTTCTGTACATTTGTTGCTGCCATACAAGCAGCAAACCTTCCCCCTCACCCTTGTTTTGCCACCGTAATTTCTAGGGTGGGGGTGGGTGACTCTATATTGAGGTGGCTTGATCTGCATTAATAGGGCTACACCAGGGGAGCACAAGGGTTGTTTATTTAGCGATTTTATTATGCATCTTCTTTTCATGTGATGACAAACAAAGATTCCATTTTATTTATTCATTGACTATATCATCTTGCCAGAAAAGTAGCTTCCTGGGATGAGCCCCTTAATCGTCCAGTCTGGTGAACAAATAAGTGCTTTTGTGTTTACCTTAACCGAAAACCCCCAGGAGAATCCTCGGTGGCCTGTTGTTCCTCTAGCGATTCTGACTTTGACGACGATGATGAGGATGAACCACGGCGTTACAGAATTCAGATAAAACCCCCGCAGAGTGCAGAAAGAGAGGAGGATGAGGAAGCTAGAATGAAAAGGCTAAGAGAGACAGTGGGATGCATGATTCAGCCCCCTGCAGCAGTGGTAAACCTGATTTTACTAAGGTTTTGTGGCTTGGTTATTCTTTTTCTTATAGACCTACAAGTGTCGTTTTTTTTCTGCCTTTTCACATGCAGGTTTCTGTAAGGCGTCAGACAATCCGTGAGTATAGATTGCCTCGCTGCAGTTGTGTGGGTTTTTTTGTTTCTTATGCTGTTGTTGAATGTATGTTATATATTTTTTGTTTCCTGGAATACAGGCACTGTGCCAAATTCTGGAACTGCATCTGCGGAAATGAATTGTCATACGGGTAGGTTTGTAAAAGCTCATGAATTGTTTTATTACTTAGCATTTCTTGTATTACATATTCTAAGACTTTTGTATATATCTCCACACAGATAAACCTAATCTGCTCTTTACCAACACTTCACCATCCTCTGGGACCAACAGGTATACCAGTTATAATCGATATTTGTCTTTCTTGGCTAACTTTTTTTTTCTTTTTTTTTTTTTATCTGAAAAATTATGATCTTTAATAAGCTAATAAATTAAAGAAAATAATTTATGACTTTACTAATTGCATTGGAATTTATGCAGCCAAGACTAGTAGATGTTCCCTATGGGAAACAGAATTTAGCTTTATTGGTCTGACATTAAAAGTTGAGAACAGATTGGCTGCAATGGCTGATATATTTTGGTTGCTGGCTACACTTGTTTTTCCACGATGAAGCCCATAGATATTGGTGGAACAAAAATGTCTGACCTGTTTAATGCGAAATGCATCAGGCCACTTATTTAAGTCCCTTTCCACAAGTGCAGCTTGGTTTTTAAAAAAGTAAAATGTGCTTTACTCGCACATCCCAGATTCAGTGCTGAGTCTCTGCCTCCGCTTCCTTTGTCTGTTATTGTCTGTAGTGCTGATAATAATATTTTGTATTTATTTAGCGCCAACATTGGCAGCACTGCAGCCAATCTGAGAGCTCAGCAGTTCGTGTTGTCAACTTCGGGCAGAGTCGCTGAGCTCACTTATTGAATACAGCGCTGTTACCGGTACAGACAAAGAGAGATGCAGGGAGCAGCGGCGGAGACTCTGCGCTGGGAGCAGCAATGGAGAATAAAGATCAGTTTGTTTTTTTGCTTTAAGCAAGCTGCACCTGTGGAAAGGGGTTTTTCTAAAAGCTGAAAATCACTTTAAATATAGAAGCTCCTCTGCAATTTTCAGGTCTTGGAAAATGAATGCGTGTTTTTTTCTGTTTTTTTTTACTTGGCATGCTAATGAATTTTGTTGCAGATTTAGGGACAGTTTGACATTTTAAGATTGAGATTAAGTAACTTTATGAAATCCTACTACAATCCCCAATGAGGAAGTGACCTACTATAGCTAATGATCACATTTTGAATTTTGTCTAGTTTCACATACAAACTGTGTCTCATCAACAAATTGTACATTTACAGGATTATTCCTGCCATAAGCATTTATTACCTATACATTGACTAGGTGATAAATTGTAGACCAGTGAAGGGGTGTGAGGTGCAAACCTCTGTCCCCCTAAGACGCGAGGTTTTAGCATGTTATCTCAATCTAGTCAAAGTCGGTAGTACTTGGAGACCCAGAATACCCTAGCACCCTAGAATATCCCTTTTACTGGAAATGCTGAACACAGAAACACAAACTAAAAGCCACCCCTTAATGCACGTGGTGAAATCTTACTGTTTTTTTTTTTTACTTAATGTGTTTTAAGTGTATACTTTATTAGATGTCATTCTTAATTTTTGCTTTCTGTTCATTACAGCAGTGATTCCAATTCTGTTTGCAGTTCTCATCCAGGCCATTCTTCATTTGGCGCTTTCCAGGAAACCGGTTTTGAGCCTGATGATTTTCCAGGTATTTTGTATGTAAGCATAGCTGACATGTAAGCATGGCTGGTATGTACAGCCTACTTTTGTAACTGTCTGTGTAAGATAGCAATATGAAGTAATATGTGATCTGAAGGCTGCTGTAATAATTATTACAGTTGTCATTGTAAACTTGCCCTCGTGAATGCCTTATTTTTTTCTGAATTTAGTTTGCAGATCATACACTCTTGCCTCAAGCCCATCTCCATTCTCTTCATCTTCCCCTGAGAATGTGGAAGACTCTGGTTTGGATTCACCATTCCACCCGTTTTCTGGCCCTTCACCGGATTCTAGGCCATGGACTCCTCGAGATGACTGTTCCACTGGGGACTCGGTTTTAGTGACCCCTTCCTTTGCTGACTCTCCATCTGATCTGACCACATCACATTCTGCAGGGAAACAGCTGTCTGAAAGAAGAGATACCTGGGAACACAAAGTAACTGCTCCTAGCCCTCCCTTGCCCAGCTGTACAACAGGAGCTACAGAGCTGTTCTCTCCCAACCACGGTGTGTAATTGCACTACTACTGTATGGTTTACAGAACAGTACTAGAATTGCTTCTAAACTATATATTGGGGTTGTGGCTTTTTTTTTTTTTATCTGGTATAAGAAAAGGGTTAAACACGTTATCTTGGTTTTTCTGTCACCCATGACTGCACAACGAGAGAGGGGATCTGCCATTCAAGGACAGAAAACCTTCAAGATAAAAAGGGCCGCGCCTCTCTCCGCCTCAGTGGTTTCCTGTCCTTGATGGGGGACCTTCCTTCTCGTCGGCGGCGACAGCAGCAGGATCGTCTTGCCGGGGCCGGTCGGTTGTGGCAGGGCACAGTCTTTGCTGCGGCCGGTCCCGTGGGTCCTGGAAGCGCCGCAGAGGGCGCCGACATCTGGTCTCCTCATGTGCGGGCTTGGGTTTGCGGCACCTACACAGCATGGTACTCGGCAACCCCGTGTCGCAGATGTGACGTCACGGGGCGCGACCAGAAGTGACGAACCGGAAGTCGCGCCCCGGGACCTCTGACCCACGGATGTAATTTTCGGGGGAGGTACCGGAAGCTGCGGTAACGCTGGCTGGTGATCTCCCTGGCACAATGAGGGTACTTAAGGGTAGATCACCGGCTAGGCAGGGGCGCAGTGCACCGTAATGGCCTCACAGTAGCCCTCCCCACCGCATCAGCAGCAAGAGCAGCAGACCATGCTGCAGCAGCCCGAGCAGCTACTGCAGCCTCGGCGCCAGAAGTGCACCCAGGAGCAGTGGGCGTTCTGGGACGCGCAGCACCAAGGATTCAAGGTCCAGTCGGCATAGCTCATGCAGGATCGATGATTCCACGGTCTCCCGAGGAGAAGTGTCGGATACCATCCTGCCTCCCGTTGCGGTACCTTGTTTTTATCTACTGGGTGGTGAGTGAGCTACGTGAAAGTCTACGTATTAATGTAGACTTTTTTTCTGTTTTGTCTCTCTCTCTCTCTCTCTCTCCTTCCTCCTTTTATATGTTCAGGATGTCCCTAAGAAATGTACAGGGAAATCCAAGTACAGACTATGTGCCCTGTGTAAACGGGGTCAGACTAAAGACTGGCCCAAAAAGTTATGCCAGCCATGTATTGAGGAAACTATTTTGGAGGGGACCCCGGATTTTGCTTCAAATTTAAAAACTTTTATTAGGTCTGAGGTGGAAAAATCGCTAAAGTCGTTTTCCTAGGAAAAAGAAGCGTCCCAGACCCATAGAGCAAAAACCCCACCCACCCTTTCAGACTCTGAATCTGACGAGGGAATGCTGGATGACTCCACTGACTCTTCCTCTTCGGATAGCGAGGCAGGCGCAGGTCATTGTTTTCCCCTGGAAAGTGTTGATAGCTTAGTAAAAGCCGTCAGGTCCACAATGGGGTTAGTTGACCAGAAGGCAAAAAAATATGTACAGGATATTATGTTCGGTACCTTGGATCGGAAAAAAAAGAGATTTTCCGATTAACGATAAGGTGCAGGGACTTATCAAGAAGGAGTGGGCTAGGCCGGAGAAAAAGGGTCCCCTCCCATCCTCCTTCAAAAGGAAATATCCCTTTGATGAGGAAGATACTGCTTCCTGGAATAAATCTTCTTTCCCTTTTGAAGACACAGGGATGCTGAAGGACCCACTGGACCAGAAGGTAGATACCTTCCTTAAGGGTTCTTGGGAGTCATCAGCGGGGGCATTGAAACCAGCCATAGCAGATCCCTCATGGTTTGGTTAGACAGGTTAGAAGACCAGGTTAAAAACGAGTCACAGGACTCCATTCTGGCGCCTCTACCAGTATTGAAAGGAGCTGCGGCCTTCTTATCTGATGCCTCTGCGGATTCCACCAGATTAGCAGCAAGAGCTGCGGCCCTGTCTAATGTCGGCCGTAGAGCGGTCTGGCTGAAATGTTGCCCAGGGGATATACAGACGAAAGGAAAGCTATGTTCTCTTCCGTGTGAAGGAGATTTTCTTTTCGGTACCTCTCTTGACACAATTCTTGAGAAAGCAGGTGACAACAAGAAGGGATTTCCTAAATCTTCCTTCTCGGCTTTTAAGCAGTCCTTTCGGAGGAAGAAATTTGGCCGCAGAAGGACATCCACAGAACAATCTAGATGGGAGAATCGTTCCAAAAAAGGGAAAGGGTTTTTATTCGGTGGGCCCTCCCAGGATAGTCGCAAACCCCCAAAATGACACTCTATCCCAGGTGGGAGGGAGGCTCTCTCTTCCTTCCAGCCTGGGAAAGGATCTCTTCCAACAGGTGGATCCTCAAATTAATAAAATCAGGATTAAAACTGGAATTTCTGAGGAACCCGCCAGAGAGATTTATTCTGACTGCCTTAAGATCCTCTCTACCAGAATAGCGGGCACTGGAGGAAGAGATTTCAGGTCTCCTGCAAAAGAACGTCTTATGGGAGGTATCACCACAAGAGGAAAGAGGGTTCTATTACCCCTTATTCCTTATAAAGAAACCTGACCATTCATACAGAGTAATCATCAACTTGAAAGGCCTGAACAAATTCCTGAACATTTCATCATTCAAGATGGAAACCATAAAATCAACGATAAGCCTTCTATTTCCCGGCTGCTACATGGCCGTGTTGGACCTAAAAGATTAGTATTACCATGTGCCAATCCATCACGACTTTCAAAAATACCTCAGCGTAGCCGTAACTGTACAGGGAGTCGTCAGGCACTTCCAGTACAGAGCTCTTCCCTTCGGCCTAGCAGTGGCGCCCCGCATATTCACAAAACTTATAGAGGAGGTTACGGCTCATCTCAGGGAGGAAAACAGATTGATAATCCTGTACTTGGACGACTTCCTAATAGTGGGAAAAACTCAAGATCACTGCCTGGCCCAAGTGGATCAGGTGTGCACCATCTTAAAAACTTAGGATGGTGTTTAAACCTAGAAAAATCGAAACTGATCCCGCAAACAACTCAGATCTTTTTAGGCCTTACTCTGGATTCGGTTCGACAGGAATGCCACCTGCCCGAGCAGAAAAAATAAAAAATTTAGTTTCGGCAGCCATAACAAACCCAGTAATGACTCTCAGGGGGGCCATGTCTCTGCTGGGGTCTCTCCCCTCCTGCATTCCAGCGGTATGCTGGGCCCAATTTCATTCAAGGGAATTACAGTGGGATGTCCTAAAGAACGAAATCATCCGCAGGGGGCATCTAGAGGGCAGATTAACACTCCCTCACAATGTAATTCAGTCACTGCATTGGTGGTTAATGACTAACACGTTCCGGACAGGCGTCCCCTGGGTTCCCCTTATTACCAGAGTAATTACTACGGACGCCAGCCCCAGGGGGTGGGGGGCGCACCTAGGCAACCACCCGATACTGGGGACTTGGTCAGAGGAGGAGAGTCTGGAGTCTTCCAACATGTGGGAACTACGAGCAGTAGAGAAGGCACTAATCAGCTTCTTACCCCTTCTACGAGGACATCACATAAAAATTCTGTCCAACAACCAGGTCACTGTGGCATATGTGAACCACCTGGCAGGAACTCGCTCAAAATCACTAATGCAAGTTGTGGGGAGGATATTTTCTCTAGTGGAAGGAAAAGTTCTTTCTTTAAAGGCCCTTCATATCAGAAGAGAGGACAACACGAAGGCAGACTTTCTAAGTCGCAGGCCACTATTGCAGGGAGAATGGACTCTAAATCATTCAGTCTTCCTCCAGCTAGTGGCCATGTGGGGGTCTCCAGAGGTCGACCTATTTGCGACTCGTCAGAACAGCAAATTACAAAAGTTCTGCTCACTGAATCCCACAGAAAATCCTTTAGTAGTAGACACCTTACAGTGCAGATGGGATTTCAGTCTGGGCTATGCCTTTCCCCCAACGTGCCTAATTCCAGCAGCGTTGAGGAAGATCCGAGAGGATCAGGCTCGAGTGGTCCTCATAGCCCCCTTCTGGCCCAAGAGACCATGGTTCTTTTGGCTGAAGAGCATGTCAATCATGAACCCCTGGATTCTTCCAGAGATTCCCGACCTTCCTGCTCAAGGTCCTATATTCCATCCTTATGTGAAAGGATTGCACTTAGCCGCCTGGAACTTGAGAGGTCGTTGCTAGAGGGTCGGGGTTTCTCATCGAATCTAGTTACTACTCTTCTAGGTAGTAGGAAACCAATCACTACTAAAATTTACAGTAGAATCTGGAAGAAATTCTTGTCATCTCAGGGTAATTTTGGAATTTCTTCAAAAAGGGCTGGAAAAAGGCCTAGCGGTTAGCACCCTAAAGGTCCAAATCTCTGCCTTAGGGGCCTTGTATAATTATAATCTGGCCGGTAACAAATGGATTTCCAGGTTCGTGAGGGCATGCAGTAGAGCCAAACCAGCCCCTATAATAAGGGTCCCTTCTTGGGATTTAAACTTAGTGCTAAACGCGTTAACAAGTTCTCCCTTTGAGCCCCTTAGCTCAGGGTCCATAAAATTACTTATCCTAAAAACAATACTTCTTGTGGCCTTAACATCAGCACGGAGGGTTAGTGAGTTACAGGCTTTATCTGCAGATCCACCTTTTACCTTAGTTCTAGACGATAGGGTAGTTTTGAGACCAGACCCTGCTTTCCTACCTAAGATTGTATCCAAATTTCATATGTCTCAGGAGATAGCGCTACCATCCTTCTGTCCTGAACCAAAAAATAGTTAGGAGGAAAGATTTCATACCTTGGATGTCAGGAGATGCCTTATACATTATTTAGCATCCACAAGCTCATGGAGGAAGGATAGGGCTCTATTTGTCTCCTTTCAGGGCTCCCGAAAGGGATCAAAGGTCTCAAAAGACACTCTATCAAGGTGGATCTGAGAAGCCATCACGATGGCCTATACGGGATCAGGCAGAGATCCTCCTAACAATCTGAAGGCCCACTCTACATGGGGCATGGCTGCTTCCTGGGCAAAAAGAGTGGACGTGCCCATTGAGCAAATATGTAAGGCGGCCACATGGTCATCTCCGTCCACTTTCTATAATCACTATAGACTTGACCTTTCTGCCTCCTCTGATCTCACATTTGGGAGAAGGGTTCTGCAGGCTGTGGTCCCTCCCTTACATACATAGTTCTCTGTAATTCTCTCGTTGTGCCGTCATGTGTGACAGAAAAACACGTATATTACTTACCGGTAATGTGTTTTTTCGGAACCCATGACGGCACCTTTACATTCCCTCCCTATCACAGTGGTGTTCACCTTCCGGTTGGTGGGTATTGAAGTATTCACATGGGTGAAATTTGTTTTATGGTTAAGAAAATGATGTGCTCTAACTGGAGAGTCCTCTCATGCTCTGTAATCCACTGAGGCGGAGAGAGGCGCCACCCTTTTTATCTTGAAGGTTTCCTGTCCTTGAAGGGCCGTCATGGATTCCGAAAAAACACATTACAGGTAAGTAATATACGTGTTTCTTTCAGATAAAAAGGTAGTTGGTGATTTTTATGTCCAGTCTGAAGTTTTGCAGCTTTTTTAATTTCTACTAAAACACACAGCTTTTTTTTTTTTTTTTTTTTTTTTTTTTTTTCTTCTTAAATATGTCAAACCTAGAAGTGGATTGATGCTGGATTTGATGCTGTGATTGCTTATTTTTTGCTCCCTGAGCTGTCATTTTTATTTTTTTTTTGCTTAAAATATTTTTATTGGGTTTTAACAACATTGATATGAAAACAGAACTTCCCATTACGTTCAATAATAAAAAAAAGTTGACTGTTGTTAATATTAAGTTATTGTTAAACATTAAAATATAAGTATAACTAGCTTGATGAGGTATTTAATATAAGCTCTTACCTGAACCAAATAATTATGTGTGTGCTAGAGGAATGTAAAGAAGAAAGAAGGGGAGAAAGAGGAAAAAAAAGGGTGGTGGGGAACAAATGGAAAAAAAAAACAAACAAAAAAAAAACAAAAAACAGCACTTCAGAGGAGACCACATCTACCGCGACATTCTATTCTAAGTATTATTTTTTCCAACCGAATTTCCAAGTCATTTCCCTCACTGAAAAATGTCCAACATGTCCATTGGTGATAAACTTTGAGGCGATTGTTACCTTGTTTTTCATTTTCACAATGTTGTCAACCTCAGTCACCCAAAGTGGGAGTTTTTGTGGCTTTCCAGTGATGTGGAATAGCTGACTTAAGAGCCGTTAGAAAGCGCCTAAGGATATCTTTCTTTCCTTTTTGAGATTTTGAGAATCCAGAGTAATGGAAAGTAGGCCTATTTGGGGGGAGGGTGTGACTCCACTACCAGTGAGAAAATTGAATTCCATAAACCAATGGGCATTCTCACCATATATGTAACATAGACTCGGCTACACCGCCAGCACAAGTCTGACACAGAGGGAAAGATCCTATGTAGCATAGTGGGACAGTGTACCATCTAGATCATACGTGTCAAACCCCAAGCCCCAGTAAAGGGTATAGGGTCATTTCAGGTGTCCCTTTTTGTGTTGCTTTGTATTTACAAGATAGAAGTTCAGTACAAGACAGAGTGAGTCCATCCTTTATACTAGCCAGAGATATGTGAGAATTTATAAATGACCTGAGCTGGAAATATGTCAGCCAGGATAGACTCCTACTGGGACAAGAGCCACCAAGTTCTGTAAAGGAAGGAAAAGCAACTGATCCCGTGAGAACTATCAATCTAACCCCAGCTGATCTGTCCCAGATTAGAAATGAGTCCACACCTGAAGCAGGGGGAAAATCTGGATTGTCAAACAAAGGGCTTAAATCTCATCATATACATCATGTAGGTTGGGTTCCTTAAGACTTGCTCCCATATCTGCAACAAGTGTTGACTGAGTTTTGTAATTGTTTTAGTTGGTACATGTATTTTGTTGACCCACGGTAAAGATGTACGTGTACAGGGAAAGAGGTCCCTTCCCAGTTTTACCCATTACTTATACTCCACCGATCTGAACCAGTCCACTGCTCTCATAAGAATCTCAGACTGATGGTATTTTTTTTTAGATCAGGCAGGTTGGTACCTCCTTTATTCTTGGGACGACACTATTTTAAAACTTATCCTGGGTCTCAACATTCCTCATACAAACTTGCTAAATAGTCTTGTTGAGACGGGAGAAAAAGGGCTGAGGAACGCCGACAGGAACGGTCTGGAATATATAAAGAAGTCCATTTTGATCACATTAATGCGACCAAACCAGGCTAAAGTTTTTATTGATGCCATATTGGGGTAGATGAGATGTTTTGATTGCTTCTTCTTGCATTTTATTACAATGTTGCGGCGGTCAAAAAAAGTAATTCGGGCTTTTTTTTTTGTTTTTTTTCTCGTTACACCATTTACCAATCGGATTAATTTACTTAGTAAAAGTCAATCTATCAAAATATAAACACAGCGATACCAAATGTGTATTTTTATTTATTTTTTGATTGTTTTATTTGTAATGGGGCAAAAAGGGTGTGGGGTCATCTGAAAGATTGCCTTTTTTTTCATATATATATTTTTATTTTGTTAAAAACTTCTTTTATTTAGTAGTCCCTTTAGGGGACTTGAACCTATGATCATCTTATTGCTTACACTATACACAGCAGTGCATCAGCACTGCTATGTATAGTGAAAATCACGATCTCCTATGAACGCCAGCTAAACGCTGGATTTCACTAGAGAATCTTCATGACAAGCACGGAGGTCTTCAGCAGTCTTCTGTCTTTCATGGCAACCAAGGCGCCACACGATCATGTCACGGGTGTACTAATGGGCGTGTGGAATGACTAGCCCCCTCCCCCCGCCAGGGATGACAGTCCTTGAACAGGTTACCAGCCGCGGGCCCCTTTAACAGCACCGCTCTATTCGCATCTGTTAAATGCATATGATGGCTGATTTAAATCAGCCGCCATCTGCCAAGAAAGATGCGGGCTCGGTGTGCGAGCTCACGTCAGTCAGGGACACTACATATGACATAAATGTACAACATATGTCGTGATGGGGTTAAAATGAATAGGAAATATTCAAAGATTTCTGCTAGCTGTATGTTTAGCTTTGGCAAAAAAAAAAATTATAAGTTTGCGTATTTCCCCCCCCCAAAAAAACTTTACATTTGTAAGTAAAGTGTACTAAACTATTCATATTTTGTGTTTCCAGATTCCTGGGGCATTTCTTCAGGACTCCATAATAGCGTGTGTTTACGTAGTGAATCCACTTATGCAGCTTCCCGTATACAAAGAAGCAATAACTCTGTAAGTATTAAATGGGTAACATTATGACCTGTCCATCCTCCTCATTTACTTTTAACTAAAATAGGTAATGTTAACTAAAATGCTTTAAAGGGAACCTGTCAGAAGCTTTAGAGTCAGTAAACTAATTCATTGCTGGGTGGGGTAGTAAAAGTTGTGCTCAAGCAGGGGTAAGAATACGAGGAAGCCACTTGTTTTATAATTTCATGGTTCTATGGCTCTGACTATGTGGATTTATATATGTTTAACACAGGCTTTTATTGTCCGTTTTTGATGTATTCCAGTTTATGGATTGATTCTTTTGGGTTATCACTATTACCTATTGGTTTGATTCCCTGCATTATTTGCTGTGCATACACTGATCCACGCACTTGTTTACAATATAGATACATATTTGTCTACTGTTCATTACGCCTGATTTTTCTTTACACATCTTTGAGGACGTAATACTTTTTGCCACTACCATTATACATGTATATACATTTTTATTGTGACACATTTTTGTTTTTTTGGGGGGGTTCTCTGTTAATTGTTACCATTTGGGCATATGAGGAGAGGTGTCAGTCTCATGGACACACCCAGTTTTTCACTGTGTAGCCTATTGACTTTTTAAATTGTTTTAACTTTTTGCTTTGATTTGTCCTTGTACTATAATAAATATTACTTCTTTATTTAGTGATCACAGTATTTTTGCATACTTCTTCCCTTTTCCTGTATGGTTGGTACTTAAAGGGGTTTTCCCAGAAACAAAAGTTCATTTTAATCAGTAGATCTTGGAATAATAATAAGTTCCACAATTGGATGTGGTTAAATAAAATGTTCCTGTGCTGAGATAATCTTATAAATGTGCTGCCCCTGCTGTGTACTGTGTAATGGCTGAGTCTGACCATACAGGAACATGATCTGATCATACCACATCTCCTGGGCAGAGGAGGACGCAAAAGAGTACAGACATTACAGCACGGGGATCTCAAATAATTCTTTCTTTGAAGTAAATCGTTGTTTAAAAACAGGCAGTGAAATGCTTTCTCCCAAAAAGAATAATTTGAAATCCCCTGGTGTGATGTCGGTGTACTCCTTTTTTTTTTTTTTTTTTTTTTTCTTCCTTCCCTGTCCAGGAGATGTGGTATGATCAGACCATGTTCCTGCACGGTCACACACAGCCATTACACAGGGGAACAATTATATCAGCACCGGAACATTTTATTTAAACACATCCAATTGTGAACCTAAATTATTATTCCACAATCTATTGATTTAAAGTGTACTTTTGTTCGTGGGAAAACCCCTTTAAGTATGCGCTTAGCTGATCCTGATTTAATAGGTAGTGCCCTTAGAAGAGAAATCTATTTTAAATAGTTAACGTGTGCACATACCGTAAGAGTGTACATGTAAAGATGTAATCCAATAGGCTTGAATGTTTCAGTAGTCTGAAACCCCTGTCTAGTATTCTATACATGTTGGATTGATTGAACTGTACAAAGCATGTTGGCAACCTGACAGTATACATAAAGCTTCAATCTACACAATTGTTTCCCAGACAGCCTCTTTCAGTCAGTCGTTCAATCAGTCTCTCCTGATTCCTGGTCCTCCATCTAGTATAACCAGCGATCGTGGATTCTTCTCTCCTCCAACTTTAAGTGCTGGAGTTTCTGTTGGTAAGAGTGCTGGAAAAATTAAATTTCTGTACATTATTATATAACCAAATAGATTTTTCTTTTCTTACTATATTGTGTTGAAACAGTCAATTCTACAAAAGTAACATGAGTTTGTGGTGTTAATAAACTTTTCTGGTTTAGGAAATCCATGAAGGAATTTCTCAATTTTAGGTGAAGGTTCCCCAGTATAGGATTCTTATCTATAAATTAGAGCATACAGGGCTTTCCCTCTCCTCTACATTCATTGGGAAAGCGCATGGTGGATGCCGGGCAGTGACGTTCGGTGAAACCCCGCCTACAGCCCATCAATCAGGGAGGTGCGCATCACTGGGTCACTCCCGGCTGCAGCCAGAACTTGATGTGACCTCAGCGGATGCGAGAGCCGGCTGCAGCCGGGTCACGTGATGCCTAATGAGCGGTCAGTGATAGCGCCGCTCACAGGCAACAATCACTACAGGTGGTATTTACAAAAAAATCTTATTAACACTGTTTGAATTGATGGGGGCATTCTGTATAGCAGTGGACAACCTCTTTAACACCATGGGTGGATCACATAATTTTATTCCACTGGGCGGTGAAGAAAGAATAATTACATTTTTACCACTTAAATGTTTTCGCCCCAAGTTTTTTATTTTTATAAGGGCTAATAAGAAAAAATAGATTGCATAGTTTGTTGTGCAATTTCTCTTGAGTGCGCCAATACCCTACATGTCAAAGACCTTGCCCTATCCTGGATCTTCTCATACCTTTCTAACCACACATTTAGCGTCTCCCACTCCCACACTACCTCCTCACCCCGCTCCATCTCTGTTGGAGTCCCTCAAGGCTCTGTCCTAGGACCCCTACTCTTCTCAATGTATACCCTTGGTCTGGGATAGCTCATAAAATCCCATGGCTTCCAGTACCATCTGTACGCTGATGACACCCAGATCTACCTCTCTGCTGTCCAGAATCCCAGCATGTCTAGCAGCCATATCCTCCTTCTCCTCCCGCTACCTCAAGCTCAATGTGAACAAAACTGAACTCCTTATCTTTCCCCCATCTCGCATATCTTTCCCACCTGGTCATTTATTGTGATAGAATGATATCACTCTTTCCGCTGTACCGACAATCCGCTGCCTCGGAGTAACCCTTGACTCTGCCCTGACCTTCAATCCCCACATCCAAGCTCTCGCCACCTCCTGTCGCCTCCAGCTCAAAAATATTTCCAGAATCCGTCCTTTCCTCAACCCTCAATCTACTAAACTGCTTGTGCATGCCCTCATCATCTCACTCCTCAACTACTGCAACATCCTCCTCTGTGGCCTCCCTGCTAACACTCTTGCACCCCTCCAGTCCATCTTTAACTCTGCTGCACGACTTGTTCATCTCTCGCCTCGCTACTCCTCTGCTACCCCCCTTTACAAATCCCTTCATTGGCTCCCATTCCCCCAGCGTATCCAGTTCAAACTACTAACACTGACCTACAAAGCCATCCATAACCTCTCTCCTCCGTACATCTCTGAACTAATCTCCTGATATATTCCCTCACGTAATCTCCGGTCCTCCCAAGACCTCCTTCTCTCCTCTACACTTATTCATTCCTCACGCAATCGCCTCCAAGATTTCTCCCGAATATCCCCCGTCCTATGGAATTCTGTGCCTCAACACGTCCAATTATCCACTACACTTGGATCCTTCAGACGGAACCTGAAAACCCATCTCTTCAAACAAGCTTACAGCCTGCCATGACCTTGCTTCCTGCCACCCCCAAAAACACCGGAGCTACTGCAACCCCCCAACCTACTGTCTGCTCCCCCATTCCTGTAGAATGTAAGCCCGCAAGGGCAGGGTCCTCTTCTCTCCGTACCGTTCTATCATTGTTAGTTTGTTTACTGTAAGTGAGATCTGTATTTGGTATGTAACCCCTCCTTATATACAGCGCCATGGAATCAATGGCACTATATAAATTAATATTATTATTATTATGTAATCCGGAACTACTTTTCAGGCACAGTGGAAAGCTCAGAAGGGAAGAAGGGACATATTATAGTGCAGATTTTGCTGGAATGGTTTGCCGGTGCCATGTCACATTGGCAGAGCCCCCTGAGGTGCTAGAACAGCAGAACCCTCCTTAAGTGACCCCGTTTTACAAACTACACCTTTCAATGAATTCATCTAAGATGGCAGTGATCATATTGGCACCACAAAAAGTGTGTCACCGAACCTTGAGCGGTGGAGAAAAAAGAATTTACCACAAATTGTTTTAACTGCAGATTTTACATTTTCACATGTGAGAATGAGGAAAAATGGCAACAAAATTTGTCGCACAATTTTTGCTGAATGTGGCAATACCCCATATGTGGCTGTACAGTACTGCTTAGCCATACGCCAAGACTCGGGAGGGAAGGAGCGCTATTTGACTCTTGGAGCATGGCTTTTTCAAGAATAGTTTTGCGGACAGAGCCCCTAAGTGCCAGGAAAATGAATTTCTTCCTCAAGTGACCCCAGTTTGGAAATTATACCCCTTTGGGAATTTATCTACAGGTGTAGTGATGATATTGACTTCATGTTTTTTTTTCCAAAAATAAGCAGCAGTGGATGTTGCTGAGTGAAAGTTACAAATCTCCAATTATTGTGCCCAGCTCGTGGTTCTGGAGATATGCCCCGTAAATTAGGCAGGCTCTTATCTCTACAGTACTGCCAAACATGTGGACGCTAACTGCGGTTTAGGCACACACTGTAGCTCAGAAAGGAGGAGGCATTTGGATTTGGAGTACAGATTTTGCTGGATTTCTTTTGGGGAGTGTGGTGCCATTTGCTTTTCCAGAGCCTTTGTACTACCAGTAACGTGGAAGCCCCCTACATTTCCATTGACAGATGATGGACCTGAGCGGGGACTTGCTTCAGTTCAATCCACAAAAAAACTTTTATTGGGAACATCTTTGGTTGGCAGAGTAAACAAATCAACAGCAGGTCAAGAATTGGTTTATATATTTTTTATGCTGTTCCTCGTGCAGTGTAAGTGATTAGACTATTTTATTCTTCTGGTTGGTGTGGTTGCAGCGATACCAGACTTATATTGTTTTATTATATTTGGCTACTAAATGCTTTTTTTTTTCTCTATTTTGAGAGCTATAATTTTTCTATATTCCTGCTGACAGTCATGTGTGGGGGGCTTGTGTGTTTTTTTTTTTTTTTTTTTTTTTTTTTTTTTGCGGGACAAGTTGATGTTTTTATTGGTACCATTTTCAGTCACATGACATTTTTTTATTGCATTCTATTCCGATTTTTGGGAGGAGGCGGAATGAACAAAAAACAAATTTAGGAATTGTCTTTTTGTTTTTTTTTATGCCGTTCCATATGTGGTAAAATTGATCAGGCAGCTTTATTATTCGGGTCAGTACGATTACAGCGATACCACATTTGTCATTATTTTTTAGTTTTAGTTTTTTTTTTACTTTTATTACTTTGCAATGCATTATACCAGTGATCAATGCATTACACCTGTCAATGTTATACTGACAAAATGCCTTTTAGATCACGCTCCTGGCATAGTCTAGTTGGCTACCGTAGCTAGCAGATCAGGAGGTCATTATTTGACCTCCTGCTTCTACGGCAACCATTGGGCCTCCTCGATCACATCACAGGGATGCCGATCGGGTGGGAGAGGGAGCCTCCTCTCTCTCGTAGCTTTCTAAATGCTGCGATCGCAGCATTAAGAGGGCTGTGACAATCAGAGCTTGGCTATCACTTAAGCCGAGCTCCCAGCGGCGATTGTTCGGGCACAGCTCCTATGCCTGCTCGATCGCCATGACGTACTGTTACGTCATATGTCGGCAAGTCACTGCTAAATATAACATACCGGCATGTCATATGTCGGGAAGGGATTAAGGTTAAGTTTCCAATAATGAGATTTTGGTGACAGTTTTTTTTTTTTTTTTTTTTGGGCAGTGAAAATGTGCAGCTTCAAAGCTTCATACAGATTTGTAGAAATGTCATGCCCCTCTAGAAAATCTGCAACATCAAAAACTCCCCAATTACTCATCTTGGAAATGTAGCCTAATTCCATTTATATTCTTTCAGGATTATCTCGTGGTCCCAGTCCTGTTGTTCTTGGGTCTCAGGAGTCTCTACCTGTAGCAGCTGCTTTCACAGAGTATGTCCATGCTGTTTTTGAAGAAAGTGGACTAGAGGGGTAAGATTGCAGGCATGCAGTTAGGATTTTCTTTTTTTTTTTCCTGTTAAAAATGTTGTTTTTTTTTATCTTGGAATTTCCTGGAATTATTCTGTTTTGCAGTTCGGGGGTACGTGTGTCAGGAGAGCTTACAATGTCCTTTCCAGGAGGCATTCTTCGTGTGTTTGGTGGATCCACTCAACCTCCTGTATTAAGCTTTCGGCTGATCCACACATCTGATGTTGAGCAATTCATTCCAAATCCTGATCTTCTGTATAGGTAAGGGGATGGTTACGTGTAATTTTATTTGATTTAGGCTGCTTTCATATTCTCAATCACAGCCTATGAAACTGCTAAGGATTTGGCAATCCAGTTAGGGCAAATTTGAGCAATATACAAGTCATTATCTCAGTAAATTAGAATAATTTACAAAAAACACCTGCAAAGGCTTCCTAAGCGTTTAAAAAGGTCCCTTAGTCTGTTTCAGTAGGCTCCACAATCATGGGGAAGACTGCTGACTTAACAGATGTCCAGAAGACAGTCATTGACACACTCCACAAGGAGGGTAAGCCACAAAAGGTCATTGCTAAAGAAGCTGGCTTTTCACAGAGTGCTGTATCCAAGCATATTAATGGAAAGTTGAGTGGAAGGAAAAAGTGTGGTAGAAAAAGGTGCACAAGCAACCGGGATAACCGCAGCCTTGAAAGGATTGTTAAGAAAAGGCCATTCAAAAATTTGTGGGAGATTCACAAGGAGTGGACTGCTGCTGGAGTCATTGCTTCAAGAACCACCACACACAGATGTATCCAGGACATGGGCTTCAAGTGTCGCATTTCTTGTGTCAAGCCACTCATGACCAACAGACAATGCCAGAAGCATCTTACCTGGGCCAAGGAGAAAAAGACCTGGACTGTTGCTCAGTGGTCCAAGGTGGTGTTTTCAGATGAAAGTATATTTTGCATTTCATTTGGAAATCAAGGTCCCAGAGTCTGGAGGAAGAGTGGAGAGGCCACAATCCAAGCTGCTTGAGGTCTAGTGTGAAGTTTCCACAATCACTGATGGTTTGGGGAGCCATGTCATCTGCTGGTGTAGGTCCACTGTGTTTTATCAAGACCAAAGTCAGCGCAGCCGTCTACCAGGAAATTTTAGAGCACTTCATGCTTCCCTCTGCCGACAAGCTTTTTGCAGATGGAAATTTCATTCTCCAGCATGACTTGGCACCTGTCCACACTGCCAAAAGTACCAATACCTGGTTTACAAACAACAGTATCACTGTGCTTGATTGGCCAGAAAACTCGCCTGACCTTAATCCCATAGAGAATCTATTATAGAGCATCTATGGGGTATTGTCAAGAGGAAGATGAGAGACACCAGACCCAACAATGCAGACGAGCTGAAGGCTGCTATCAAAGCAACCTGGGCTTCCATAACACCTCAGCAGTGCCACAGGCTGATCGCCTCCATGCCACGCCGCATTGATGCAGTAATTGATGCAAAAGGAGCCCCGACCAAGTATTGAGGGCATTTACTGAACATACATTTCAGTAGGCCAACATTTTGAATTTTAAAAACTTTTTTCAAGCTGGTGTTATAAAGTATTCTAATTTACTGAGATAATGACTTTTGTGTTTTTCTTTGGCTGTAAGCCATAATCATCAACATTAACAGAAATAAACACTTGAAATCACTCTGTAATGACTCTCTATATACGAGTTTCACTTTTTGTATTGAAGAATCGAAATACATTTTATGATATACAAGTGCTTCTCACTAAATTAAAATATCACTAGCTATTGAACCTGCTCTAGGCCTCGGTGGCGAGCATTTTTATTGGTTATATGCCCCCCCATATATATGCGATATCCGGCACTTTTTTATTGAAGACAAATGTGCAGTGTGTCTTCAACAAAATGGCGCCGGAGTACACACATGCGCATACCGCCATGTCCAGTCCATTTTGTTGAAGAAACACTGCAAATGTGTCTTCACTAAAATAGCGGTGGATATTGCACTATGCGCAGGTGTTGATTGCGACGCCACACTCCTCCCCTGGCCTCCAGCCCGAACACAGGGTCCACACTCCACTCCGGCAGGTATGTGCCTATGGCACCGGAGATCGCGGTATGTGTTCGGTGCCTACGCATACCGCGATCTCCTGCGCCACGCTCCTTTATCCCTGTCTGGGATGTGGTCTTCTGTCTGGGGCCAGACTGTGCAGGCACGTTGCGCTTGTGCAGTCTATAGAGGCTTCGGACAGAAGGACACATCCCTGATTATATTATATTATAGATTCCTTTTAACGATCAAGTAGAATTTTCCCTTTTACATTTTGCAAAGAGCAATGAAAGTCATTGAAGGCTATCTCAATGAAAAGGGTGTTTTGCCTTATGTGTTACATCATTTCTGCGTTAAAATTGCAACTTGGTGTCTATGGAGGGACAAAACTTTATTCTATCGGTTTTTATGAAAAAACAGAAGTAACTCCAAAACCTAGAACAATTGAGATTTTTTTTTCCCATTATATTTCTCTCTGCAAGTTGAATTCCTGATTTTGGTTTACAAATACTGATCATAATACTGTCAGATGAATAAGGCCAGGCCTATGGCTGATTGGTATTCACAATGTACACGTTAAAATATAAACCTTTAATGAAAATCCCAGTGTATCACTGTGAAGACAAGTTATCAGCCCACATTGTAGAGCAGGCTGATGGGAAAAGGAGCCAGTTTATATGTGGATGATGGGGAGTGTGCTCAATGGTGAACAACCGTAAAAGTATCCCACCATTCTTCTGTAGCCAAAATTGTGAAAAATCTTTTAGGCACCCTGAAGAACTGCCTATGCTCCTACTAATATATGCATCTACAAAGCTTAAAAACTTTCCTTTCTATACATTTAATTGATTTCACCTTTGCTTTGACTAAATCACCTAAACTTTTTCCATGCTGAATTTACCAGTGACTTGTCTCAGAGTGACCCTAACTGCAAAGACTTCTGGCTAAACATGCAGCGGCTGACTTGTCACCTGCAGAATATGGCAGAACAGCACACCGCTCCTTATTATAATGTTGTCCTACTCAAGTATCAGGTATTTTTTCTAATTCAGTCCTTTAATTTTTTTCTGTATTTTAAGTTGTTAATTGTTCTGTCAGTATCTTTTTTACATCTGGTTTAATAAGCTCTTACAAACAATTCTGATGGCAGTTTTCCTTCGATTTAAGGTTTTTAAGTCTGGCATTTCTGCTGCTCCTTTGCATCTTTCATCTGCCTGGAATTGCTGCCCCACATCCACAGAATTCAGCCTGGAGTATAAACATAACCTGCCGTCTTTATGTGACATGCACATCCTTCTTCCCCTTGATGAACCTTTATCCAACTTGCAATTTGATCCTCCAGCTCGCTGGTAAGAAAGTACCTTCATGCGTGGAACCTTTTTAACACAACTGATAGCGTATTGCACACTTGCATTATGTATCACTATGCAGTTTGAGTATTTGCACACAAGGTGATATGCGCAGCAGTGGGAGGAATGGGCAATTGCCCAGGGCCCGCATCCATAAAGGGGGTCCCCTGCTCCACATGCTCTCCATGAAGTGCACAGCGGATGTACAACATTACATACTGCTTATGGGGGACATTATTAAATGTTAAGGGGGAACTTATTGTTATAGGGGCACTTGAGGTAATGTGCCTTTCAAGGGAACACATTGGGGGCATTATTACTTTCTAGGGGGCAAAAAGTGGGCCCTGTTTTCTAGGGCACTTGCACAGGGCATTAAACATCTAGGGTTCAGTTGTACCATCTAGAGGGCACAAAGAAGGCCTTTTACTTTGTAATGGGCACTGTGGTGGGCATTATTTTGTGGGGCACCAAGAGGAGAATTGTTTTTGTGCCACACAGCAGGTACAGTAACAGGTACATCAGCAGGATGAGGAGTTTGTTTCTAAACAGATTCATGAAAGGACTTTTTTAAAAAGTTGCAAACCTTGGCACAACTCTACTCCAGTCCCCCTTTTGAGTGATACTTCAGGTCCTCCTTTGAGTACAGCAGTAATTTTTGGCGACATTTTGCAAGATAATGTGACTTTTCCCACTAAAAGTAACAAAATCCGGTAAAGACAGAAAAGACTATTTTGAGCATTAAGCAAAATTCATGAATCACATGTGCCATTTTGATGAATTTGGCTAAAAAACATCAACAAAAACCACAAGTCAAAAAAGAAAAGGGACAAAAAAATATGCAAATGATGAATTTAGAACTGTTTTTCCTTAAGATGATAGGCGAGGTGACATCGTGGAATGTGGCAGCTTTGTGTTTTTGAGGCCGAGTGTTAAGACCTTTTCTGGAGACCGCACCAGGCATGGTCACGCATTGATTATCTTTTGGTCCGCAAATGCCTATTGACCAGAGTTCTGGAATTGAGATACTAAATTTAGTAACCTCCGATTACTCACCATTGGGTTACAGCTACATGATTCTTACCTGAAGAGATCTGACTTTTTGTTATGGTGCTTTATCAATCACCCATGGCAACACGAGAGAGGGCATCCGCCCACCAAGGACCGGAAGCCTACAGGCATAAAAGGGCGGCACCTCTCTTACGCATTAGTTGGTTTCCTGTCCTTGACAGGTGAACTTCTGAAGACAGGCATACCTGAAGATAGTTCAGGCAGCGATGTTCCCTGCTTCAGCCTGTGCGGGGTCCCTGGAAGTGCCACAGTGGATCCAGGGGGACTTTCACATTTGTGTGCGGACGCAGGTGAGCGGTGTCCCAGGCGGGGATAGCTAGCTCTGGGTGGCTTGAAAGAAGAAGTCTACTGACACGTGAGTATACTGGCTGATTACTGTGCATGGACGCACCCGGATGATGCCGGCGGGTAGCTGGGGTGGACTGGGCATGACCCATTGACGCCGAGGTGGGCCCAGGTAACACAGGGGGTACCCTGGGGTCGCGGGGTGGGCCCTGGCGACATGGCTGCTGTGCTCCAGGGGCGCGCTTGGCAGATGCGACAGGATCCGATACGAACACTGGGAGAATAAAGCCACGACCTGCTGACCAAGAACTTCCGGGGGTACTGGTGCCTGGAGGGGCGGACACAACCCCAGCATTTAAAGGAGAGCTGGGGCAGGAGTCAGTGCTTCCTTGTACGGATCCCCTTCAGGAGAATGGATACCGAGCAGCAGCAACAGCTGGTTGGGAACCCCAGCAACCAGCAGAACGGCGTCTACCTCATGGCAGTACTGACAGCGGCCATGTCTGTAATAGACTGAGTTCTGCTGGCAATAGCTAGATTGAGGGAGGCCATTTCTTTGGCTTATTCAGCAAATGGCAAAGTGATTCCCGAAGGTCTGAAAGCTCACTCTACAAGGGCTTTGTCAAGCTCCTGTGCGGAGGGATCAGGCGTGTTGTTCCAAGAAATCTGTAAGGTGGCAACCGGTCTGCCCCCTTCCACTTTCTATAGACATTATAGATTGGATATTGGTTCCTCTTCCGACCTCATTTTTGGAAGAGGGGTGCTCCAGGATGTGGTCCCTCCCTGAAATCCTTACCTTCTCTGTAATTCTCTCATGGTGCCGTTATGGGTGATCAATAAAGTCTTAGTTACTTACCGGTAACGGGATTTTTCGAAACCCAGGGTTGCACCCTTATATTCCTGGGTGGGTGTGGGTGAGCACTTCTTCTGCTAATGAATAGTTCACGTTGTGTTTAAATTGTGGTGCATGCAATTTGTGTTTTACAATAACCTTTGTAGGTCCTCTCATGCTCTGTAATCCAACTGATGTGGGGAAAAGGGGCTGCCCTTTTATGCCTGTAGGTTTCTTTTCCTTAGTGGGCGGATCCCCTCTCTCGTGGTGCTGTCATGGCTTCCGAAAAATCCCATTACCGGAAAGCAACTAAGACTTTCCTGCCTTCATAACCAGGGTGAGAGATTTTTCTTAAAATATTTAATCACTGATGGTTAGAGTTTAGAGTAGTATGAGAGTCATGCCCCTTTTGTGGAAGACTGCTAAAGTGATTCTAAGGCTACGGTCAGATGACTGTAAATTTTCTCATCTGAGAGAATCTGGCCATTTATGCAAATGACCCTCTGATCAGAGTTTCATCTGAGTGTCAGCAACGTGTGATCCGATTCCCTCGGATGAGAGAATTGTAGCACTTTGAGGAGAAGATGGAAAACAAAATTTCTCCATTGTGTGAGTTTGCAGAAATCTGACTGCTCTGCTTTCAGATGTCATCCCGATGTTTTACACACACCCATAGACTTGAATGGGTGGGTGGCATCCGATTTCAAAGTGAAATTGTAGCATGCTACGATTTTTTTTACTGATAGATTCTGTCAGTGAGAAAAATCATGCATCGGCACTGCTGCATTGAATGGTATTGGTCCAAGTGCTATCCGATAAAAACTCGGATAGCACTCGTCCGATGTATACGGCGGTGTTGGCAAGCCCAAAGGGGGAATATGACTTCCATGTTAAATCTGCATAAAAAAACTGAACAAAAGATGTGTAAAGCAAGCAAAAAAACTAAGCTCCACTTACGGTACATTCTCTTCCTAATTTCTCAGATAGCTTTTGCTAGTTTCGGAGCATAGCCTGATTTCGATCTAGGCATTGCTAAAAAGTATCTTCTTTTTCATGCAGAACTACTTAGATTTAGAAAGAAAATAAGGGTACTGGTTGGCAAGACTGGCTAAACGTGCTTTCAAACCAATATATATTCTGACCCTTCGTGACACATGAGAAGGGATCCAGTCTGATCCTATCCTGATTAATTGTAATTTCTGTGATTTTTATGCTAACATTATACCCGCATTCGACAGTTGACTAACAGGAAGTATAGCAACTATTTTATCCTGTATGCAGCAGCCAGAGTAGAAAGTAATTGCACTGGTTGCTCATCCACTGCAGAGTACAATATAAACTTATAACACTTGCCCACAAAGCTAGAAAGAGTTTTGCACCACCCTACATCCCCTCCCTCATCTGTCTACCACCCTATCCGTGCTCTCCAATCTGCTAATGATCTGGCCCCAAAGACCAGCACAGGTACAAGCGCTAACCATGCAAACAACCGATAGCACATGTATGTGAAAACTGGATGAGTGAATAAGCCCTTAGTTTGTATATTGGCATGTTTCCTGGAGTACACACATTGTTGTTACTTTTACGTATGCATGTTTTATATAGTATGTAAATACAGTACAGACCAAGTTTGGACACCCCTTCTCATTTAAAGATTTTTCTGTATTTTCATGACTATGAAAATTGTATATTCACACTGAAGGCATCAAAACTATGAATTAACACATGTGGAATTATATACTTAACAAAAAAGTGTGAAACAACTGAAAATATGTCTTAATTATAGGTTCTTCAAAGTAGCCACCTTTTCCTTTGATGACTGCTTTGCACACTCTTGGCATTCTCTTGATGAGCTTCAAGAGGTAGTCATCGGAAATGGTTTTCACTTCACTGGTGTGCCCTGTCAGGTTTAATAAGTGGGATTTCTTGCCTTATAAATGGGGTTGGGACCATCAGTTGTGCTGTGCAGAAGTCTGGTGGATACACAGCTGATAGTCCTACTGAATAGAATGTTAGCTGCTTTTTTCGTGCCATAATAGAAATTCTAAGTAAAGAAAAACGAGTGGCCATCATTACTTTAAGGAATGAAGGTCAGTCAGTGCGAAAAATTGGGCAAACTTTCAAAGTGTCCCCAAGTGCAGTTGCAAAAACCATCAAGCGCTACAAAGAAACTGGCTCACATGAGGACCGCCCCAAAAAAAGGAAGACCAAGACTCACCTCTGCTTCTGAGGATAAGTTTATCCGAGTCACCAGCTTCAGAAATCGCAGGTTAACAGCAGCTCAGATTAGAGACCAGGTCAATGCCACACAGAGTTCTAGCAGCAGACACATCTCTACAACAACTGTTAAGAGGAGACTTTGTGCAGCAGGCCTTCATGGTAAAATAGCGGCTAGGAAACCACTGCTAAGGACAGGCAACAAGCAGAAGAGACTTGTTTGGGCTAAAGAACACAAGGAATGGACATTAGACCAGTGGAAATCTGTGCTTTGGTCTGATGAGTCCAAATTTGAGATCTTTGGTTCCAACCACCGTGTCTTTGTGCGACCGAGAAAAGGTGAACGGATGGACTCTACATGCCTGGTTCCCACCGTGAAGCATGGAGGAGGAGGTGTGATGGTGTGGGGGTGCTTTGCTGGTGACACTGTTGGGGATTTATTCAAAATTGAAGGCATACTGAACCAGCATGGCTACCACAGCATCTTGCAGCGGCATGCTATTCCATCCGGTTTGCGTTTAGTTGGACCATCATTTATTTTTCAACAGGACAATGACCCCAAACACACCTCCAGGCTGTGTAAGGACTATTTGACCAAGAAGGAGAGTGATGGGGTGCTACGCCAGATGACCTGGCCTCCACAGTCACCAGACTTGAACCCAATCGAAAGGGTTTGGGGTGAGCTGGACCGCAGAGTAAAGGCAAAAGGGCCAACAAGTGCTAAGCATCTCTGGGAACTCCTTCAAGATTGTTGGAAGACCATTTCCGATGACTACCTCTTGAAGCTCATCAAGAGAATGCCAAGAGTGTGCAAAGCAGTCATCAAAGCAAAAGGTGGCTACTTTGAAGAACCTAGAATATAAGACATATTTTCAGTTGTTTCACACTTTTTTGTTCAGTATATAATTCCACATGTGTTAATTCATAGTTTTGATGCCTTCAGTGTGAATGTACAATTTTCATAGTCATGAAAATACAGAAAAATCTTTAAATGAGAAGGTGTGTCCTAACTTTTGGTCTGTACTGTATGTGTAATAATGTAATTTATTTCTATAAGTTATAGTGCATATTATATACATTGTACAATTCCACGGCCCATCAAAGGGAACATGACAGCAGGATTTACCACCAGAAGGTACTCTGAGCTCTTTATTAGCCGGTATGATAACTAAATGCTGCTGTAGTATGTTTTTAAATCGTTTAAAGAGAACCAGTCAGTGTAAAAGAAAAAAAAAGTTGTTAATCTGCAGGTAATAGCGTTCTGGCACCATGCAGCAATGGCACTGAGAGCCCAGCTGCCATGAGTAAATGAACTTTATTCCTCCCGTCAGCCTTAGACTTTCAGTCACAGGGGTGGCGCCGACACGGTTTCAGTCCCCACTCTGTGTATAGTGAGCGGCAGCTGTAACTGCCATGGCAGTGGAGTCTGTAAGCCAAACCTCCAACTCAGAGGATTCCATTTCCATGACACCGACTCCGACTCCACAGCCTCACTACTGAGCATGTACATAAAGTGCAGCACAGATTCATCTCAACTAAAAGCCGAGACCCTTGGATCAGGAACAGAACAGACATTTAGAGGACATTTCATAACTTTCCCAAATTCATGAAAAAATTTACAGCACATCCTGCATTGTACTACTGTACCCAATATATTATATATTTTTAGAGTCGGTCCATTTTATACCGACTCAGACCCCACCAAAATGGACACAAACTCCACAGCCCTTGTAATCGTCCCGCACTTGCTGACAGTCGACCCGAATGATGAGTTAATAGTGTTTGTCTACATGACAGGTTTTCTTTAAGTTTAATGTTTGCATGCTTGTACCTGGACTAGTCCGGGACCGATTATTCCAACAGCATACTGGTATCTCACCCACAGCAGTGAGAAGAAGGACCTCTCCTCATTGCACATGTTGGGATGACAATTGCGCTGCTGTATGCAAGACATCAGCGCGGCATTGAACTTCTCTAATAAACATACCACCGCAGCGCTTAGTGATCATACTAGCTGATAAAGCGCTCCTGACACCTCTGGGGAAAAATTGTGCTGTTGGGTTTCTTTTAAGTATACATGCACACAAGTCAGATACACAGCAGGTTTTCTGTTCTAAAAATCCACAATGTATTACTGTAGCAGCATTCTGGATGATATTTTTACAAAGTCTCGTTACCCTGGACAATATTGCTAGCGGAAATGGACAAGCGCTGCAGATTTGACATTTGCAGCTTGTCAATTTATGCTGTGGAGGTTTTCGCACTGTTTTGATCCTTTTGCGCTGCAAAGGGTGAAATACACCTTAAATCAGCAGTAATTAACCTATAGAATCCTCTCAAATTAGTGCATATTTTACTACTTTGCAGATAAGTCCCATGAGGGCAAACCCTAAAGGAATATTCACATGTTGCATTTTTGCAGCAGTATTTTTGTGGAAAAAAATGCTGTGTTCTACGGTACCACATTTTCCCTCCCCGGTGTCATGTGACTCATTAGTGTTACAAGGTCTCAGGTGTGAATGGGGAGCAGCTGTGGTAAATTTGGTGTTATTGCTCTCATACTGATCACTGGAAGCTCAACATGGCATCTCATGGCAAAGAACTCTCTGAGGATCTGAAAAAAATAAATAATTGTTGCTCCACATAAAGATGGCGTAAGATATAGGAAGATTGCAAACACCCTGAAACTGAGCTGCAGCACGGTGGCCAAGATCATACAGCGGTTTAACAAGACAGGTTCCACTCAGAACAGGCCTCGCCATGGTCAACCAAAGCAGTTGAGTGCACGTGCTCAGCGCCATATCCAGAGGTTGTCTTTTCAAAATAGGCATATGAGTGCTGCCAGCGTTGCTGCAGAGGTTACATGGGTGTGTCAGCCTGTCAGTGCTCAGACCACACACCGCACACTGCATTAAATTGGTCTGCATGGCTGTTGTCCCAGAAAGAAGCCTCTTCTGAAGATGGTGCACAAGAAAGCCCACAAACAATTTGCTGAAGACAAGTAGACTAAGAAAATGGATTACTGGAACCATGTCTTGTGGTCTTATGAGACCAAGATAAACTTATATGGTTCAGATGGTGTCAAGTGTGTGTGTGGCATGAGTGGCAGCAACCAGGTGAGGAGTACAAAGATACGGGTCTTGCCTACAGTCAAGCATGGTGGTGGTAGCATCATGGTTTGGAGCTGCATGAGTGCTGCTGGCTGTGGGGAGCTACAGTTCATTGAAGGAACCATGAATGCCAACATGTACTGTGATATACTGAAGCAGAGCATGATCCCTCTCCCTTCAGAAACTGGGCCACAGGGCAGTATTCCAACATAACGACCCCAAACAGACCTCCAAGACGACCACTGTCTTGCTAAAGAAACGGAGTGTAAAGGTGCTGGACTGGCCAAGCAAGTCTCCAGACCTAAACCCTATTGAGCATCTGTGGGGCATCCTCAAATGGAAGGTGGAGGAGCACAAGGTCTCTAACATCCACTAGCTCCATGAGTTTGTCATGGAGGAAGAGGATTCCAGTGGCAACCTGTGAAGCTCCGGTGAACTCCATTCCCAAGAGTTAAGGCAGTGCTAGAAAATAATGGTGGTCACACAAAATATTGACAATTTGGGCACAATTTGGCCATTTTCACTTAAGGGTGTACTCACTCTTTACCAGCGATTTAGACATTAATGCTGTGTGTGAGTTATTTAGAGAGCACACCAAATGTACACTGTTATACAAGCTGTACACTGACTACTTTACATTGTATCAAAGTGTCATATCTTCAGTGTTGTCCCATGAAAAGATATAATAAAATATTTACAAAAAATGTGAGGGGTGTACTCACTTTTGTGATATACTGAATGTTGCATTGTTTATGCCAATATATGCGTCTTTGTATGGCATATCTGAAATTTGAACAAATGGTGAACAACCAACGCCTTTAAAGGGAATAGCATGAAAATATATAGATGTATTAATTATGAGCTCTTATGAATTGTTTTTTAGATTTTGTAGTTTTTCATATTTTCACAAATTCAAAAAGAAAAAAAATTCATATTTCTCATGAAAATCCTTTGCATTTTCAAGCAAAGCAATGGTAGTGTAACCTGCATAATGATAGCTGCTTCTATGGGAAGGATTTGCTCCCTCTTGTTTTCAGTCATGACTTCCTTACCTGGCTGAATACAATGTGAAGGGGGAAAGTTTAGTTTGACATCACAGTGCAACCACTGGCCCCCAACAGTGCAGCAGCTTTGTCCTTGTTCTAACACTGCCGTGGCCCTCTTCCTAGTG
The DNA here is from genome assembly GCF_046119375.1 of Phyllobates terribilis. Taxonomy (NCBI): domain Eukaryota; kingdom Metazoa; phylum Chordata; class Amphibia; order Anura; family Dendrobatidae; genus Phyllobates; species Phyllobates terribilis. The sequence continues at coordinate 25,414,421 of NW_027362761.1, read as the reverse complement.
ATGGCAAGTCTTCATTGCCCTGGATCTGTGCTATGAAAAGCTTCCTGCAACGCAGGTCCAGGCCGGAGCTGTGGGCCCATTGCAGTTTGTTGGGCTCCACAAATATGACCTCTTGCTCCTACCATTTTATGTAAAGGTTGTGATCTGCGCATGCATTGGAGATCAGGACACTGTCCTAACTCTTATGCCCTTTCAGTGCCGTGCAGTAATACAGGACACAGATTAAAATAGGCATGTCGGCCTGGGAGGAGGAAAAACTTGTAAAAAAAAAAAATACTTAATTTATGTGTTGCTCATAATAATAATAAACACATTGGGACCGATTCATTTAAGTGTTTATGCCAGAAAACTGGACTGAAACACTTTAAAAAGTCACAAGATTCTTGTGCACTTCGGAGTTGCCCAAAAACTTCGAGACATTTTTGACATTTTCACACTACAGGTAGCTCAGGCTAAATGAGCGGAGCTTGGGAAGAACCCAGAAATGTTACTTCAGTGCCCGACTGGCAAAGGGCATGCCACTGATCAAATACGGAGTATTTATTAAGTAGTGTGTGTTTGTTAATGAATTTAGCACCTCTTATTCCTGCACATTCATAATTAAGATATACACACAACCCATATCATACTAATGGACCTATAGCACCACAGTTGGGCACTGAGGTCCATTTAGAAAATCACTCCACTATATATTGTAGACCGGAGAAAAAAGGAGTATGTGATATAGAAAAAGCATACATTTTTATTGAAAAACTGACATGACATACAAATGTAGACAGGACAGTAATGGGGAAATTGTATACCCTGCACATTAAGGCTGTGTGCCCACGTTGCGGATTACAAGCGTTTTTGATGTGGATTTTCCGCAGCGTATACGCTTGTAAAACGCTTGTTTTTCCGCACCCCATGGTCCCCAATGAGAATACGCAAGTTCTATGCCCATGCTGCGGATTTTTCCGCAGCGTTTATGCTGCGTTCAAAAATCCGCAGCATGTTCATTAATTTTGCGTTTCCGCATGCGGAATTGCCTTATTCAATGCATGAAAAAACGGAAGGCAATTCCGCATGTCGAAAACGCGCGATAAACGCGTGCGGAATTCCGCATGCGTTTTTCCGGGAGAGGACATGCGGAAATGAAGCAGAAATTTTCTGCTTCATTTCCGCAACGTGGGCACACAGCCTCAGGGATTTATGTGTTAGCCTTAATAAAATGCCCAAAGGTGCATAAATGTAAGAGATAACACATAAATCCCTGAGGGTATGTGCACACGATGCAGAAATGAAGCAGAAAATTTCTGCATCTCCCTGGCAGAAAAAACGCATGCAGATTGTGCATGCGTTTTTCCTGCGGAATACATGCGGATTCACATGCGTTTCCGCATGTGAATTGACAAGCGCTTTCCAGGCGATTTTAGAATCACCTGGAAAGTGCTTGACAACTAGGTCACACTATATAAATCCATGCAAACAGCATGGATTTATATAGTGTGACCCGAGAGAGTGTATATACTTACCTCCGATGGCCCGCGCTGTCCTGCTCAATCCATTCTCCCTCGCCGGCAACTTTGAATTGAAAGACCTGCCGACGTCAGCGTCGCGTGACCCGTCACATGACTCTGACGTCAGCGCAGGTCCTTCAACTCACTGCAAAGTGCCGGGAACCAAGCAGGAGCGCAGCACGGGCCGACAGAAGGTAAGTATACATTTATTTTTTATTTTATTCTTGTTTTTACAGCTTTTTTAATGGTACCTGGGTGTGGATGAGACTCTCCTCTCCTCCACACCCGGGTACCATCCACACATTAGAACGCGCCAATAGCGCAAGTACAAATGCAGTCTTGCGGAATTGGCACGTTCTAATGCAAGTCAATGGTGGCGAAAACGCCGCGTTTGCGCAAAATTAATTGACATGCTGCGGATTTTTGAGCGCAGCGTTTACGCTGCGGAAAAATCCGCATCATGGGCACAGCACATGCGGATTTCAATTGGGGAACATTGCTGCCCTTCTACCATGCGTTTTTAATGCGTTTCCGCGGCGTTTACGCAACTGCATGATGAAATACGCATCGTGTGAACTCAGCCTTAGGAATATGAGGGAAAATAGCACTTAGGCAGATATAATGTTGGAAATAACCCTGGGTAAAGGGGAGCTCAAAACGCCAAAAGCAATATACCTATCTATAACTTAACACCAAATGGCCAGTCATGGTATTAGCGTCCCGAACAAATCTTACCTGGGTGTGTGCAGGGGAGAGAGAAACCAGGTGGGGAGCGGTCCCTACAGGACCCCCTAATTAAGGCTGCATGACGCTATGCGTTTTTTCAAGCGTTTTTGATGCGGAATTTGCGCAGCGTAAACGCTTGCAAAACGCTTGGTAATCCGTGCCCATGATCCCCAATGAAAATCCACATGTTCTGTGCACATGCTGTGGAAAAATCCGCAGCATGTCCATTATTTGTGCATTTCCGCATGTGGATTTGAGGTCACAATGCATTTGAAAAAACACAAGTCAAATCCGCATGCGTTTTTACTGCCAAGAACATGCAGAAATGCTGCGGAAATTTTCTGCTTCAATTCTGCATCGTGGGCACATAGCCTCACAATGGCGTACGAAACACCAGTCTTAATGAATCGGGGCCATTGACTTAAATGCTGTTTTGAAATTTCCAGAGGTCTGAATCTTCATCACTGTCCTGTTGAAGTCATTTAGCATGCATCTGACAACAAACACATTCATTTTCTTTATATTTTTCGCTTTTTTTTTTTTTTTTTCCAGCTCAGAGAGAAGACTGCTATGGCAAATACCCAATGCATCACCTGGAAAGGAAAAAGATGGTAAAGGGATATTAGACAATATGTAAAATAATGGGGCATTTGGGTAAAACCTTTCTAAAGTTACCAGCTCTGCCAGTTTGCAGTGAACATGTGAATTTTTAGAAAAATACTATGAAAAAAATGTATATGGTACATGTGTGTTTTGCACAATAGTTTTTAACATTGCTCAATCTTACAGGCTACGGCAAGCTGTATGCACGTTGGCTGCCTCTTCGTAGCTGCAGCACTCCCTCTCCAGCTGCTGCACAGTTTACATGTGAGGGTCGCACATTGTCTGGAGTGGACATAGAGCTTGTTGGATCAGGGTATAGGATGTCACTGGTCAAGAAAAGGTTTGCAGCAGGTAATAATTTTTTTCAGCATTTTACACTTCAAATAGTGTCCTGAAATCTCTTCTTGTGGACCTCAATCTTCAAGATTCGCCCACTGAATAGTTAACATTGAATACCGATATGATTGCTGTGTGCAAGAGAGTGAATAAACTGGTAAATTCTACCCTACGTATAAAAAGGTATACACAGAATATCATATTATCCATTATCAATATAAATGACAAAAAGCTACAGGCCAGCATGTGGCTGCCTCCCAAACTATTGGTGTGGCTATTAGCTGATCCAGTAAAAACATTTGGATGAAGTTCATGGCTACAGGAAAAATGATCCAGTTTATATACTTTGTATGAGCTATTCCTCCATTTTTCCTTACATCTTTAGTTTTATACTTCTTTTTTTTTTTTTTAAACATTTTGACTTGCCTCACATTGTTTATTCAAAATGAACTGGATTGTTAGATGGTGTACATTGTTTGTATACAGAATACAAGGCACAGAGGTGAATGCCAATAATAAACTTGTAAATGGATAACCGTTGCTAATAATATTATCCACTTATGACCATCCGAGTCTCTTTTAAAAGCCACAGCCAGCTTCATGGACAACTGTTTTTTTTTTTAATTAAAATTCTAAACCAATTGGCTTCTATAATCTGTTTCACGGTACATAGTTGGCTGTAGATTGAGTTAACTGTGAATCAAGTTTGTAACTCTAGTCTTTCATCTACTGAGCTCCTCTATCTTAATATATCAATACATGAAAAGTGAGTCTCCCCTTGGGCCTCACTGTGGGCTTATAATAAATGGACGGAAATCGAGAAGCTTAGGTTAGCACCTATTCATTCAAACTCCTTTTTATGGTCTGGCCGACCTTAGGAGGTCTACTCAGCTACTGGGACCAATGCAGTTTACTAGAGATATCGGACTCGCCTGCAGGAGATGTTTTAATCTTTTATCTATGAATTTCCCTATGGCATCCTTCATCTACTAACCCATATTTACTAAATAGTTTAGAATCCTCAATGGTTTTCAGATTTGGTCGGTGGGAACTCATTGAAGATTGACTCATTTGAACATATGAAATCTAATTTTCCTGTACCAACCGTGAATTTTTCCCATACATGCAGATCAAGCATTTAGCAATATCTACAGTTATGAAAAAGTTTGGGCACCCCTATTAATCTTAAGCTTAATGTTTTATAAAAATTGGTGTTTTTGAACAGCTATTTCAGTTTGATATATGTAATAACTGTTGGACACAGTAATGTTTCTGCCTTGAAATGAGGTTTATTGTACTAACACAAAATGTGCAATCTGCATTCAAACAAAATTTGACCGGTGCATAAGTATGGGCACCTCACCAGAAAAGTGACATTAATATTTAGTAGATCCTCCTTTTGCAAAAATAACAGCCTCTAGTCGCTTCCTGTAGCTTTTAATGATTTCCTGGATCCTGGATGAAGGTATTTTTGACCATTCCTCTTTACAAAACAATTCCAGTTCAGTTAAGTTTGATGGTCGCCAAGCATGGACAGCCCTCTTCAAATGATCCCACAGATGTTCAATGATATTCAGGTCTGGGGACTGGGATGGCCATTCCAGAACATTGTAATTGTTCCTCTGCATGAATGCCTGAGTAGATTTGGAGCGGTATTTTGGATCATTGTCTTGCTGAAAGATCCATCCCCTGTGTAACTTCAACTTTATCACTGATTCTTGAACATTGTCAAGAATCTGCTGATACTGAGTGGAATCCATGCGTCCCTCAACTTTAACAAGATTTCCGGTGCCGGCATTGGCCACACAGCCCCAAAGCATGATTGAACCTCCACCAAATGTTACTGTGGGTAGCAAGTGTTTTTCTTGGAATGCTATTTTTTTTGCCACCATGCATAACGCCTTTTTGTATGACCAAACAACTCAATCTTGGTTTCATCAGTCCACAGGACCTTCTTCCAAAAAGAAATTGGCTTCTCCAAATGTGCTTTTGCATACCTCAGCCGACTGTTTGTGGCGTGCTTGCAGAAACGGCTTCTTTCGCATCACTCTCCCATACACCTTCTCCTTGTGCAAAGTGCGTTGTATAGTTGACCGATGCACAGTGACACCATCTGCAGCAAGTTGATGCTGCAGCTCTCTGGAGGAAGTCTGAGGATTGTCCTTGACTGATCTCACCATTCTTCTTCTCTGCCTTTCTGATGTTTTTCTTGGCCTGCCACTTCTGGCCTTAACAAGAACTGTCCCTGTATTCTTCCATTTCCTTACTATGTTCCTCACAGTGGAAACTGACAGGTTAAATCTCTGAGACAGCTTTTTGTATCCTTCCCCTGAACAACTATGTTGAATAATCTTTGTTTTCAGATCATTTGACAGTTGTTTTGAGGAGCCCATGATGCCACTCTTCAGAGGAGATTTAAACAGGAGAACAACTTGCAAGTGGCCACTTTAAGTAGCTTTTCTCATGATTGCATACACCTGGCTATGAAGTTCAAAGCTCAGTGAGGTTACAAAACCAAAAAAAGTGCTTTAGTAAGTCAGTAAAAAGTAGGTAGGAGTATTTAAAACAAGAAAATGATAAGGGGGCCCATACTTATGCACCTGTCAAAATTTGTTTGAATGCAGATTGCACATTTTCTGTTAGTACAATAAACCTCATTTCAAGGCAGAAACATTACTGTGTCCAACAGTTATTACATATATCAAACTGAAATAGCTGTTGCAAAAACAACAATTTTTTATAAAACATTAAGCTTAAGATTAATAGGGGTGCCCAAACTTTTTCATATAACTGTATCTTTGGCTCCTGTAACATTTCATCCCTAACTGAATTTGAAAGGATATACACGAGAGGCCCATCCACTAAGGGGTTGATATCTGATATTTATAGGATAATTAACTGATCTCAAGGGGACTCATTTGTCAAACTGTCCTGTATGACTAAATGGGAGTCCTTGCTGGGTAGAGAATGGACACCATGGCTTTTGCAGACTGTTTGGACTAAAGCAGCTAAAACTTCAATATGTACCCTGTATAAAGAAAACCAATACAAGATTCTCATGTCTTGATACCATACCCCAGAACTTCAAGAGGAATCCCCAAATTCCAGATATCTGCTAGCACTGTGGGTCTTCAGTGGGGTCTCTAACACACATCTTCTGATCATGTACTAAATTGTCTTCATTTTGGGTGATAGTCGAGTCTGATTCAAGCAGTGTTCTTTACAGTGGTTCCCTTAGACCCATCTGTCTATCTCCTTAACATCCCTCCTAAAGGCGTGGGTAGAACCTCGTCCAAGCTGCTCTTGTATTTATTAATGGCTACCAGGTGTTTGATGGCTTGTTGCTGGAAGCGGGTATTTCCTCTGTCTTGCCAAGAATATCTCAGAAGAATTTGCGATATTTGTTGCATGGAAAACATGACTGCCATATTGAATGCAAGGGTTGACTCATTTGAGACCATTTGAGCACCTTGGGACTATTTCTGAGCACAACAAAATTTTATCTTTTTTTTTTTTGTTGTTTTCCTCCTTCCCAGTTGTTCTCTTGTCCTTAGTCCTTTGTATTCTGTACTGTTAGCAGAGTATGTCAACACCCAAAAACTGAAGTGGAGTAGCTCCTCTTATAGTACAGTGGGTACAGAAAGTATTCACACCCCTTTACATTTTTCACTCTTTGTTTCATTGCAGCCATTTGGTAAGTTCTAAAAAGTTCATGTTTTTCTCATTAAAGTACACTCTGCACCCCATCTTGACTGAAAAAAAACAAACAAATGTAGAACTTTTTGCAAATTTCTTAAAAAACAAAAACTGAAATCTCACATGGTCGTTAGTATTCACTTTTATTCTCGGTAAGGTTGGGAGTAGAGCGACAGTAAATTCGGATGGGAAATCAAACCCTTCCAAAGTGCCCGCCATGTAATGCCAAACAATTTTGTCAAACATATTTTTCTGCATCAGTTGTAAGAAGGGTCAAGGAGATTCTCACCCTCAGGGCATAGGAGATCGAATGAACAATCCTGGCAGAATTATCTTTTCCTTCTCTACTGTTAACAAAGCCAGCCTGATCAGGGTAACATCCCAATGTATAGCAGACAAGACAGTTCAGGTGGTGAGTTGGCCTGTAATGTAGGGAGATGAGTTAACAACAGCATTTGAATTAGAAAAAGGAACACCTGTAGAAAAGACAGGGAATTCTGCTTACAAAAATGAATTGGCAAAAGTGGGTTAGTGGAACTTTAGCAACTTGTGGAGTGCAACTGTAAAGGTGGGGGTAGCACAGAATGCAATGTGTCTTTTGTTTCCAGGACTTAAGTTGAAATGGATATCAACTTTGATCTTCATGTAAGAGGGTGTCATGATGCCTGTTTTCTGGCATTAGGAGAGGTTGAGTTCTTAAGCATTGTCCATACTTCAGGTTTCTGCAGTTGAAAGAAGTTGAAGCTATCTTCCAGGGGCTTCCAAGAAGGTCCTCTGGTGTGCAGATGGAGATGGTTTACCATCTTTCAAGTCCGAAGGAAAATAAACATCTGTAGGTTAATTTTTCACTCCTAAGACGTCAAGAAGAGGTATGCTCTTTCTTTTCTTTGCTAAGGTGGACTGTGCTGTCTTTGAAAATCTGTATTTGGGTGCTTTGGTAGGATAGAGATGGCATTTCAGTTGAACTGTCAACAAAGCTCAAGAGGCCACAGATTGGGAGGGGTCTGATGGTCTAGGTTTTTTTCATAAGGCGTTATGTAGTCTTTAAATTACAATGATTTCACTTTGTCCAGGCCAACTATAGAAGCGAAAATTTCTTTAGTGAACCTCTTGTGCGAAGAATTCTAGGACACCTTCAATTCTCAGGTTTTTACGTATACGTACTTCTTTCTCCTTCCCCCATGACGGCACCACGGAGAGAGGGGATCCGCCCTTCAAGGACAGGAAACCTACAGATAAAAGGGCGGTGCCTCTCTCCCGCATCAGTTGGTTTCCTGTCCTTGATGGGATCCTACAGTCCGGCATACCTGCGGGTTGCCAGAAGACAGAAGTGGACGTCGTGGGATGCCAGACCCGGCCAGTCCGATCCAGGCAGCGGGGGTCCCCCTGCCTCGGTTGGTGCGGTGTCCTGAGGCGCCACCGCTAAGGTCAGTGGGCCTTTAGGGTGTGCGAAGGGAGGTCCAGAGGAGGAGGAGTGGATCACGACCTCACCTTAGAGCTATGAACTCTCCTGATGGCCAGTTCTCTGGTGGGAGAGGCTGCCGTGGAACTGCGCCCCTGTCTGGAGTCGGCAGATCCAGCTCTGCACGTCCGTGAGAGAGCAGCTGTGGACCTGCACCCCTGTCTGAGGTCGGCAGCTCCAGTTCCGTGGATCAGTGGAGAAGCTGCTGTGGTAACTGCACCCCTGTCTGGGATCAGCATCTCCAGCTCTGCACGTCAGTGAGAGAGCAGCTGTGGACCTGCGCCCCTGTCTGGGATCGGCAGCTCCAGCTCCGTGCATCAGTGGAGAAGCTTCTGTGGAACTGCGCCGTCTGGGATCGGCAGCTGCAGCTCTGCACATCAATGGGAGCACCTGTTGAGCTGCGCCCCTGCCCGGGGGTAGCAGCTCCAGCTTTGATCGGCACACTATTAAAGGCGCCCCTGCCTGGGACCACCCCAGTATTACTCAGGCATGGACGGAGGGTGAGGAACAGGCCTGTGACTCGTTCCAGCCTCCGATTCCGTACAGCTGGTGGTGAGTGATCTTCGTGAATGTTTACCTTGTTATGGGGCCCTTTCCTTGTTATGGTTACTAGGAAAGGCTGAAGGATGTTAGCGCAAAACTCAAAAGTGAGTGTGGGTGCGTTCTGTAAGAACCCATCTGGACTAAGGGCATCGTGCTTTAAAAATTTGCTGGACCTTAGACCTCTAGGCTAAAGTTAGACACATGTCTGGGCTGCACAGAGCCTCATGATTAGCCTTCAGAATTTACCACAAAAATGAGCCTCAATCTGCTCAGTAAATGTTAAACTAACACTGAGGTTTTTACTGTTGTCCCCCAGTCTGTTTACTCCATCCATAGGACGGCACATGGTGTTAATACAGCACATGGTCCGTGAATGTCTGCTGTCCAGCTGCATCTCATCAGTTGGCTCCTTCGGGTGGGGCTAGTCTGACAATTGAGATTTACCACCCAAAGGAAAGGTTTATCCTTCATTCACAGGGATTGCTCTTTTAAATAAAAATCTGAGCGCAGTGCCTCACAGTGCCTTATAAAGCCTCTTTGCGCTTCACAAAGAGCATATCATAGCAATTTATATTACATCATAGTGCCTCACAGATGCAAATCTTAATGCCTCATAGATAGCGCGTCATAGCATAGCTCGTCATAGCGTGGTGCCTCATGGCACATCATAGCGTGGTGCCTCATGGCACATCATAGCGTGGTGCCTCATGGCACATCATAGCGTGGTGCCTCATGGCACATCATGGCGTGGTGCCTCATGGCACATCATGGCGTGGTGCCTCATGGCACATCATGGCGCGGTGCCTCATGGCACATCATGGCGCGGTGCCTCATGGCACATCATGGCGCGGTGCCTCATGGCACATCATGGCGCGGTGCCTCACGGCACATCATGGCGCGGCGCCTCACGGTACATCATGGCGCGGCGCCTCACGGCACATCATGGCGCGGTGCCTCTTGGCACAGCGCTTCATGTCACCTAATAGTGCCTCGTGGCACATGTCATAATGCCTCATAGCACATCACAGTGCCTCATGGCACATTATAGTGGCTCTAGGCACATTATAGTGCCTCATAGCGCTTCACAGTGCCTCATGGCACATTGTAGTGTCTCAAAGCACATTGTAGTGCCGTATAGCGTCTTGTAGTGCCTCATAGCACTTCATAGCGCCTTATGGCTCTTCATAGCATAACATACCATAGTGACTCATAGCATATCATAGTGCCTTATGATGTATTCATAGTGCCGTATAGCGCCTGTTAGTACCTCATAGCACTTCACAGTGCCTTTTAGTACCTAATGGGACCTCATAGTGTTTCTCAGTGCTCCAGGGTGCCCCTGTGCCTTGTAGTGCTTTTATAGGGTGTCTGTGCCTCATAGTCCCTCTTCGTAAGGGTACTGGTTCCACAACTAAGTTTGTCTGACAAAACCAGGTTAAGCGACTGTAAACTGTGCATGGCAAGCTTACCGAATTCAGGGGGAAAAATATCCTAGCCTCTATTTTGAGACTGAGGGTAGCAGTATTCCTGGCTGGTGCTCAGTTGGCTCGGTGAAATGCCGATTGGAGGCGGGTAACAATGAGAGCGCTTCCTTAGTTTTGCAAGCTAATAATATAAACCTTGTACGTTTTCACCCTTAAAGGTGGGAGGCATCATGTAGTGCTCATACAGCCATTGTGGGTTTGGTCCAATTGAGCATAGTTTTCTTGCTTTTTACATGTTGCACAGAAGTCGTAAACATTAATATTTTTGGTCTTGTCCAAGTACTGACTAAATAGGACAGACCCTGACTACTCATATACAGCTCAGCTAACCCAGCTTGATCAAACAAAACAATATTTATCCAGGGTAACCACTAATACTGGTGGAGCCTGGCCTGTGTCTCTGATTAGCTCCAAGACACATACCATCTGCTCTGCTCTCCAGCAGTCTGACTAAGGTGAATGCCTAGCCTGCTCTAGTGCTTAGCTCTCCAGGGGCCCTAATCAAGACTTGTAAAGCTATTATTTAACCCAGTCCTACCTGGGTTTGCTACAACCCGAAGGGGCTGCTGAGAGTCAGATCATTGGAAATGGACTCTAGAAGAACTGCTAGTAAATCTGCAGTTCCAGATTGGAATATAGTAGTATAGGCGTTTATGGAGGTATACAATCAGGTTCCAATTCACATGAAACATCAAATTCCTGAGAATAGTTCTTGGCATAAAATGAGGATTTAGGCTTTCAGTTTGTGTCCTTCCATTCAGATGTTAATGAGCCTTAAGGCTTTATGGAGGATTATAGTAGTTAAAACAACTCTCATATCAAAGGAAGAGGCATTGACCATAGTTTACCTCAACTATTTCAGGATTATCTGCAGACCCATCGAGTGCTGCAAAACTCACTGGGCAGTGAGTAAGAGCCGTAGTCTCCCAAGGTAGAATAAGGAGTCCTGCTATATGTCAAAATTAAAGGCAGTCTGGCCACAACTCTGAACAAGGCAATATTGCTGTTAATAAGTAATCTCCTACATTCCAGTAGTAGCATGGTCACAGGTACACACCCATGGGCTGCCTCTAAAGACCCGGTTCCTCTAACCTGAAGAAGCTTTAGGCAGTATATAAGAAAGCTCCATTCATCTATACATGGTCTCCATGTAAAGGTTTTGTCATACGATAGAGTAGCTTTATCTTACATAAACCATTATGGAGGAACTCTGCCAAGATCCCTAATGACACTTATGTCTAATCAGTTCAGATGGCGAAGTCTCACCTTTTATCTTTAACAGCACCTCATATAAAGAGGAAGAGAATTGCAAGTGGACCTTTTTAGCCGTGGACTACTGGAACAGTGTCCAACCTTCATTGAATAAGCAAGGAATGTGAAAGTGAGTTTGGATCTAGGCCCATTTTCAGTCCAAAGATGGCACCCTGGGATGTGAATCCAGTGCTTACGGCTGTAACAAGCCTTTGCTTGAACCCATGGATTCAGGGTCTTCACAATAAAGACTATTATCCCGGTGGCCCTGACTTCAGCATGGTAAGTTTATGACATCCAAGCTTTTTCGGTTAATCCTTTGTCTATACAGATCCTAGAAGATGGGTCGGTTCCGGAGCTACTTTATCTTCTGAAGATAGCTTCCAATTTCCATAGAAGTCAGGAAATGGTGCACCCTACTTTCTGTGCTAATCCGGGGAATCCATGGCAGAACAATAAGAAGCCTCCTGGGCGGAGTAGGCCGGTGCTAAGATAGAGCAGATATGTAGAGCGGCAACCTGGTCTTCCCCCCCCCCCCCTCTACCTTCTTTAATCACTACCGGCTAGACTTAACCTCTTTTTCGGACCTTACTTTCTGGAGTAGGGTTCTGGAAGCTGTGGTCCCCCCCTAATGAGTCACTTCTCTGTAATTCTCTCCGTGGTGCCGTCATGGGGGAAGGAGAAAGACGAGTTACTTACCGGTAACGGGATTTCTCAGAGCCCATGACGGCACCCGTACATTCCCTCCCTTCACATGTGGGTGCGCACACTTGCTAGTTAATTATTGTAGCCACGTGGTGTGTCTGACGAGGTCTTAAATTGTAAAATTTTTTGTTACTAACCTGGTGGTCCTCTCATGCTCTGTAAACAACTGATGCGGGAGAGAGGCACTGCCCTTTTATCTGTAGGTTTCCTGTCCTTGAAGGGCGGATCCCCTCTCTCCGTGGTGCCGTCATGGGCTCTGAGAAATCCCGTTACCGGTAAGTAACTCGTCTTTTCTCTTGGTCTTCCAGAGTGAGAATTGTAGAGTTGCGCTGATGTTGATAGTAGGCTACTTGCGCCTTTAGGGTATCTGAGAATTCAAGGACTCCAGGGAGTCCACTCTATGTCCTATTTGCTTCAGGTCAGACCTGGGCCCTGACAGTTCTTGCATAAAGGGTTTTATTTCTTGTGCCAGGGTCTTTTTAAGGAATGAACTGGATATGGGTGTCGAGTCAGCAGTTTGAGATTCATCATTGCTAAATTCTGGGTGTTCAATTGAGCACGGGGCAAGAGGTCAGGAAGCCGATATTTATTTTTAAAGTTGCTTGTGGAGTAGTTTCTTAAAGAATTTGTCTAGTCCGCCTTGTCTACGAGGTGTTGAAGTGTCTTCAGTCTTTTGCGTGCTCGTTGTTGTATTTCACATGTTGAGATGTGCGCACATAGATGAATCCTCACCTGTTCATATGTGGAAATTTATACAATCATATTGGGTGAATTGGAGAACTATTGTAATTTAAAATGGTCTGTAGAAGACAGCAAAATTGTTCAGAATTTGTAACATGCAATGTTCTACTATGTTGGAGAAACAGCTGTTGTAATCCTGTTTGGACAGAAGATGGCAGTAGAGTACTTAAAAAGCTTGTCTGATATGGCGTCCTGTGTCTTCCAAAAGGAGAAAAAATTGGGCCAGTGACCCTGGCTTTTTATGACAGGGTTTCTCTTACTGTGTGATTTAAAAGATGCTGATATTGCCGCCAATGATCTGATGAGGATGACAGTCTTTCTGTAAAAAAAAAAAAATAGGTTTTCTTGCCAAGTGTGAGGAGGAGGAGGAGACAAGTGGGCAGCATTGTTCAGCTTGCTCTGTTTTCCCTCAAGATGGTGGAATTGGCACCAAAAAAGTTGTAATGGCGATGCTGGTAAAGGGGCTCCAGAGAGAGGTAGAGGAGACCACACCTGCCCCCCAGACGCCGCAGGCCAGTGTGAGCACGTCACCAATCCATGACCACAAAGGGTAATTGGTCTCAGGAGCTCTGGTGTTCTCTTCTGCGCACGCCAGGAACAGCTTGCCTGAGACGCAGAAGGGACAGTCCCATCTGCTTACCTTAGACTGCGACGTTTCGGGCTGGGCCGCATCTCTCCGTAAGGGTACCGGCTTTGGCACCATCTGTGTAGAGGGCCTCCGTCTCCCAGTTAGGTCACTCGGCAGAAGAAGCGCCTCCTGGCGTCAGGCCGCAAAAGGGATCTGTGTCCTGTGGTCCGACCACTGGTCTCCTCAGTGGGATTCTTCAGTCGGGTCGAGTTGCTATGAAGACCGAGTAGATAGGGGATTCTGTGTGGATTTTGAAGCGCGTTTGCCTGTAAAAATGGTATATAAAAGGGCGTTGGAGCAGAGTTCTCACACATCTTTCCCTGGCAGGGTCTATGCCAAGTCCCTATAGTTCATCTTAAATCAGAAGTCTTTATTAGTGTTGAGTGAGTATGTTCTATTAACCCTTTCGGCGAGTATGCTCCGGCCGAGTATTTACAGCTGTTCGGTGATAAGGTTAAATCGCTCCCGTGTGCATCCGTGTATCCACCTGACTTCTGCACAACACAACTGATGGTCCCAACCCCATTTATAAGGCAATAAATCCCACTTATTAAACCTGACAGGGCACACCTGTGAAGTGAAAACCATTTCCGGTGACTACCTCTTGAAGCTCATCAAGAGAATGCCAAGAGTGTGCAAAGCAGTCATCAAAGCAAAAGGTGGCTACTTTGAAGAACCTAGAATATAAGACATTTTCAGTTGTTTCACAGTTTTTTGTTAAGTATATAATTCCACATGTGTTAATTCATAGTTTTGATGCCTTCAGTGTGAATGTACAATTTTCATAGTCATGAAAATACAGAAAAATCTTTAAATGAGAAGGTGTGTCCAAACTTTTGGTCTGTACTGTATCTCTGGCACTGTATGGTAGATTTAAAAAGAAAAAAGCCAAATTATTCAGAGGAGCAGCAAGAATAAAATGAGAGCAAAAACAGGTCACTTTTGGCATGGTGACCGGTCCATTTTCAGAGGTTATATCTGGAAGGCTAGCCAATTATGTTTTAATATCAATTAGTTAATTTGGTGACCAGAAGGATTGGTGAAGTGAGCTGGTCATTATTGGTGGAGTCATGTATTGTGTGTGCATTTTTAGAGGTGACTAATTATTTTTCCTTTTTACTGAGTTGCATGTCTTGTTTTATTTTAGGTAAATATCTTGTTTGCTGAGACCAGATCGAGTTTACTTGGGAAACTGCAGTTTCCAGTCTTTACTGGAGAGTGGCTGTGCTCAGAAGAGGGTGGAAGATTCACATAAATGGATGCTGCCTGTAAGCGTAGTATGGATTGTACAAGCACTTTAGAGTTTTTAACGAGATTGTTGGATATTTTTATGGCATTTGGCACTGGTGTGGGCCGCAGGGTGAGCAGTTATACTACAAGAGATCGTTCCCGGGCACTTCTGAAATCATCATTTATTTGTATTTGCAGTTTGATAATCATTTTCATCAGAGGTTTAGTAGTCCCCTAGTTCTGTTACAGGGGTACACAGTATTTTCATGACTCTTTTCTGTTGAAGCTAATGCATTGTGTATGTGAGACTGATGCCTGTACATTTATAAGAATACATTGCACATGCGCACTGTATATACATATTTGTACTGTTTCCACCATTTAGTTTTGTCTTTATGAAAGGTTGAGTATTAGAAAAAATATATTATAAAGGTATATATATTGTGTGTACATATCAAATAAAAATGATGGCCGTCAAAAAGAAGTTGTGCTGGTTTGTTTGATATCTAACTTAAAGTGCACACTAAAATGGTGTTTCTTAGTGTATGTGCACACTGCATCTTTTAGACATGTTTGTACCCGCTGAGTTTTTCAGAAATCAATGTTTTTATTCCTGAAGAACCGGGCTATGTTTGGGTGTCTCTTCTGTCATTTTTTGAGTGTTTTCTTCCAAACTCCTTACCATCAGTGTTTGTTTGTTTTTTTTGTTTGTTTTTTTACTTGTATTAACTAGTGAGCAGCTTCCAACTGGAAGAATGATCAAGTTACTTTTTTTTAACCTTTTCTTTTATTTAGCACTTTTTCCGGTTGGTAACGGAGTGTACTCTGTTGAAAGACAGCGTGTGTACATACCCTAGACTGTTTGCCTACAGAATTTTGTAAGTCACAGGGCCTGAATGTTTTAACCAGGCCAGTGATAAAGAAAGCCCACTTACTCAGGGAGATAATCTGCAAACAATGGTTCGCCCCTGACCCTGTACATACGCTGTCAATCCCAACAAACAAGCAAAATCTATTTTGCATTGTTATGTCACTGTGTTCAAGCCATACTTGTGAAAACGGGAAAACCAACTTTTGATAAGTTGAGATCATGGGACAACTCCTTTATCACCTAGCCTGTGGTTAGGTAGGGGGGGACTGTCTACTGGGACAGCTACTAATTACAGCCAGGGCTCTAGTCAATGTTTATGGGACTGACCTGCAAAAAGGACCACTAGTGATTAAATCACCAATAATTAGTGAGTAGCTAATAGGTTCGATAATACAACAACTACTTTAAAGGGGTTTCCCACTATTGGACAATCCCTTTAAATCGCTGCAGTCTGGTGCAGGAAAAAAGGGGCATGCTGACTTCCAAGATCCTGCGATCTCCAGGTTGTCTCTCCATTATGTCACAGCCGCTGTCAACTGCAGTCTTCTCTAGTTCATCAGATCCATAGTTTCATGAAACAAAATATTGCATGACTGCTGGGAGAGACGACCGGGAGATCCCAGGAGCGGCGCTGATCCAGGACGTAAGTATGCACTTTTTTTTTTCTGCCATAGACTGCAGCTATTAAAAAGAGGTTGTCCAGTAGTGGACAACCCCTTTAATTTTTAGTGTACTCTATATTTTGAGGTGTACATTATTTATAAATCACTTGGGCTTCTAAGGTAATTTTATTTAAATAATGTTCTAAATATAGCACTAAAACCAGATATAGTATTTTACTTTTACATTTTTCTCCCTCCCCTAGTGTTAGACCCTGCCTCTACACTGTGTTTTTTTTTTTTGTTGTTGTTGTTTTTTTTCATTAAAATAATTCAAACTAAACCTAATAAAATAAACCCTATCATTCTGTCTACATTATTTCAAATGACCTTCAAAACAAATCTTGATTCATTTTTGTTTTGTTCCCCATAAGTTCATAAACACCTCCTTGGCTGCTCTACCATGTTAGTGGGCACATGGTGATCACAGGGTCCAAAAGAGGCAGCCCATTGCTGTTGTCTCTGTTCACTATCTAGCACTCCCTAAGCTCTTTTGTAGGCAGAATAAACCATTTCTGCTTTCTCTGACCCATGAAGAGCAACATTCAGGTTGCTATTAGTTTAGTAATTATTGGGTATCAAGTGAAGTGCCCCTGTACTGTGTCCTGTGTCTCCTCCCGCTCCTTCTAATAGCCAGTGCCTATTTGCATTTCTGGCAGCTGGACAAGGGAGGTGGCAGCACATAGGTCATAATCATGACTATGATCTAGAAATGTTATATGGACTACTAAATGCACAATTATGTGAAGTGCACCAAGCCAGCTTACAGCATATTGATGAACCCTATTTTATTGGTCAAGTGGGCTGATTAGCACCCAAGTCTCGCACTTAACTAGGACTCCAGTGCTGCAAAGCAACAGTGCTACCCAGCACTGTAAGTCGTTACTGTATGATTTGCACCCAGTAAAAGTCTCATCTATTTGCAATGGAGCAGCCAGCCCCTAAGGGTTTGTACACAAGTTTTCTGGCAAGGATTTTGGATCAGATGCTAAGAGAAAAAAATTGTGAATTCTAAGGCATTTCTATAGTGAAAATCAACTAGAAGCAGAAAATAGTGCTATGCACAAACTGTAAATCAGAACAGGCAATCTTCACACATTTCAGTGAAAAAGAAAGCGGCACTCAATGTCCATAAAAAGTTTTTCTTACCCACTGAAGTGTATGCCAGTGGGAAACTGTTGTTGTCTGCTCTGTTGCACCTGCTGCCACCCCCCCCTCTCCCTCTGCCACAGAGATGATTTTAAGGGAAATTTGAAATAAAGAAAAACTTTTTATGGACATTGAGCGCCACTAACTTTCTTTCTCACTGGATACACCATACTGCCTTCTCCCCATTTGGGACTGGTTAGCTGAGCACCTCGATATACTTTGGGCTTTGGATGTCAGACCGAGTTTACACAGGAGTTTCCCATTTTACTTAAATGATAGTGCCAAGTCAATTCCCCTCTTTGTGTCACAAATGTTCAAACGTTTCATTCTTGATGTGCTTGTTTTTGCCATTTTCTGAAAACACAGAAAAAAATCAGCTATTTGGAAAATCGCAGCAAAAAAAAAAGCACTTCAGATTTCAGTGGCAGATTTTTTTTTTCTGGAAGAAAACTTCTTGTCCAAAAGTGTGAAACTACCCTTAAAGCGCACCTGTCAGCAGGATTATGCTCAGTAAACCACATACACTGTCAGGAGGGTGACATATTACACTGATTAAAATGATACCTTTGTTGATGAAATCTGTTCTGTGGTTCTTGTGTAATCTTTACTTTCAGTTTGTAGATAATGAGATGCTCGTGCTTTGGGGTGGCCTGTGGGGGGGGGTGCTCTATCTGGTGCTCTGTTTATGTATTCTACTGTGTGCCTTCAGTGACTGCCTACTATTTTAAATACTGCATGTATAATTGTGGTACACATCAGGAAATTTACCTGCAGTAGTATGGCGTCGCCGGTCGCGCTTACGCAGTAGCATCTCTCGGTTGCCGAGAGATGATACTGCGCATGCGTGGCCAGCAGCACTATACTGCTGCAGCCAAATTCTTTTTCCTCTAGCAAAATGGCGCCCGCGCAGTAGCTCCTATCGCTTGCCGATAGATGCTACTGCACAAGCGCCGCTAGCGGCGTCATTTTGCTGGAGGAAAAATAAATTTGCCTGCAGCAACATGGCGCCACCAGCCACGCCTGCGCAGTGCTATTGCGCATGCGCGGGCGGCGAGGCTGTTTTGCTGCATGCAAATTTCTTGATGTGTGCCACAATTACACAGGCAGTATTTAAAATAGTAGGCAGTCACTGAAAGTACTGTGACCTGTCAGAAGGCATATAGTGGAATACCTAAGCAGAGCACCAGATGAAGCACGAGCATATCATTTTCTCAGAAATGAAAATAAAGATAATAAAAGAACCACTGGACAGATTTCATCAGCAAATGCATCATTTTAATCAGTGTAATGGCACCCACCTGACAGTGTATGAGATTTGCGGAGCACAATCCTGCTGACAGGTGCGCTTTAATGAATGTTAGGCCAGTTTCATACATATGTTTGTACAGATCGCGATGCACAGACTAGCCACAGGGCTACAGACCTAATCTGGTTAGCCTCAAAAGCACTCTGAAACACTGATGTAGGAGTGTCTGTTCATCAGCATATTGCAGTATAACCGCCATTCGGTTTATTGGCTTCATTGTATTAGTATGGCTAAATGCACCCTATATCTGTGTACTCAGCTGAACATGTGCACTGTGAAAAGCTCCCATCTATGTAAGTGTTACCATTGGACGCCATTCACTAGACTGTTGGCAAGTGTGTCCTTTTAACCTATGGCAGGTATGCATCTGTAAATTGTTTAGTCTCTGCACTTTCATATACAGAAGGTCACCTCAAAAAAATAAAGAAAAAATTATTCCATCCACCTATGCAGACTGTGGCCACTGTTGGGCGTATACCTCAGTCTAAAACGGCTCCGGCTTTATTAATTAATTGGTAACGGCAATACATAATGGTTGCTAATTACTTGCAAAGTTGTACAACCAATATCCTTTAATGGAACCTGTCAGCTGCTGCCCGTGGTGTGGGCAGCATGAATCTGCAAAAAGGTTTCCTTCAAATCATGACTGTTTCCAGAAACTTTGCATAAATCTATTGTAGTAGTGAATCTAAAAAAATTACAATATGCCTTCCAAGAAATATGCTTCTTTCTCCACTCATGAGACACTTCTAAAAAGCCCCTGCCCCCCCAGCCCCCTGAACTCCTCACTTACTTTGAAAAAATGCTAAATTCTATCTTCGACAAGACAGTCTACAAGCTCAGAGGTGTCAGTTTACAGCTGTCTATTGAAGTCTTTGGAGAGGTGAGAAGCAGCTTTCTAGTGAGTGGTTATCTCATCCCCAGTGCTGAATTCACAGCTACACTGCTCAGTAATGCTATATAGTAATCTCCATGCTCCTGCCATTTCTGAACATGTGTTACATAGAAAAAGATGGGCAGGAATACCACATGTTTGTGTATGTACATGAAAAAGATGCTTCATAGTAGCTAGTCTCCACCCACGATCAGAGGTTGAGCCTGCAGAAAGAAAAATGGTGAAGAAAAAGCCAGATAGATGGAAAATAGACAGATGTTGTTATTCCTCACGTACACACATGCCACTTTATTCTGAACAGTCAGAAGTTTAACTCGTTAGATGATGTGCAGTTATTACTACTCAATTTGAAAACCAAGCCAAACCTCATGCTGGCACTGATTTTAACCATACTTCAGCTGCTTATTGGCCACCCCCAGAAACACTAAAGATTTACAGCAGAAAAAGGTCATGTGGTCCATTTTAATGTTGTGCTTTTTTTTTTTTTTTTTTTTTTTTTTTTTTATTATTATTATTTCTGTCTTAGGATAGATCTGTTAATCGCAATAATGTTTAACCCATTAGTGACATTTGAGATACTAATAAGATGCATAAAGTGCTTAAACAGGATATCTAATTAGCCCCAAATGTCACCGCTACTCTAACTAACAGACGAAATCCTGCTGTAATGGCTGGGATCAGAGATAACTAATAGAAGTTTTACCACTGAAATACTGAAGTTTTTTCTGTCATTCCATTGTCACAATCATGTGAATCAATGGGTTTTCATGGTTGACAAGGGCCTAAAGAAGGCTTTTAGGTCTGAATTCTTTCCAAGAACAGCATTATGGTGAAGAACAAAGCGACAGCAATGATGAATATTTTGAAATGAAAGATGTCTCAGTTCGGATTTGACTGTAGGATGATACTAGGATGCAGCTTAATGTACCAAAGGTACATAGTACAAGACACAAAGAGATACAATAGTGATGCGCACACCTGAAATATATTGCTATAAAAAAAGTATTTTATTCACAACTGCTCATTAAAACCAAACACAATACAGGAAAACCGCATTGGCCCATGCAGTATATGTGAGTATGGGTAACAGCTAGATCAATATATAAACCTAGTATGAAATCATATAATACCTTAGCCAAAGTATATATACAGCAAGATATAAATACACTGCTCAAAAAAATAAAGGGAACACTCAAATAACACATCCTAGATCTGAATGAATTAAATATTCTCATTGAATACTTTGTTCTGTACAAAGTTGAATGTGCTGACAACAAAATCACACAAAAATCATCAATGGAAATCAAATTTATTAACCAATGGAGGCCTGGATTTGGAGTCACCCCCAAAATTAAAGTGGAAAAACACACTACAGGCTGATCCAACTTTGATGTAATGTCCTTAAAACAAGTCAAAATGAGGCTCAGTATTGTGTGTGGCCTCCACGTGCCTGTATGACCTCCCTACAATGCCTGGGCATGCTCCTGATGAGGTTGCGGATGGTCTCCTGTGGGATCTCCTCCCAGACCTGGACTAAAGCATCCGCCAACTCCTGGACAGTCTGTGGTGCAATGTGACGTTGGTGGATGGAGCGAGATGTGCTCAATCGGATGCAGGTCTGGGGAACGGGCGGGCCAGTCCATAGCTTCAATGCCTTCATCTTGCAGGAACTGCTGACACACTCCAGCCACATGAGGTCTGGCATTGCCCTGCATTAGGAGTAACCTAGGGCCAACTGCACCAGCATATGGTCTCATAAGGGGTCTGAGGATCTCATCTCGGTACCTAATGGCAGTTAGGCTACCTCTGGCGAGCACATGGAGGGCTGTGCGGCCCTCCAAAGAAATGCCACCCCACACCATTACTGACCCACTGCCAAACCGGTCATGCTGAAGGATGTTGCAGGCAGCAGATCGCTCTCCACGGCGTCTCCAGACTCTGTCACTTCTGTCACATGTGCTCAGTGTGAACCTGCTTTCATCTGTGAAGAGCACAAGGCGCCAGTGGCGACTTTGCCAATCCTGGTGTTCTGTGGCAAATGCCAAGCATCCTGCACGGTGTTGGTCTGTGAGCTCAACCCCCATTTGTGGACGACGGGCCCTCATACCACCCTCATGAAGTCGGTTTCTAACCGTTTGTGCAGACACATGCACATTTGTGCCCTGCTGGAGGTCATTTTGCAGGGCTCTGGCAGTGCTCCTCCTCTTCCTCCTTGCACAAAGGCGGAGGTAGCGGTCCTGCTGCTGGGTTACTGCCCTCCTACGGCCCCCTCCACGTCTCCTGGTGTACTGGCCTGTCTCCTGGTAGCGCCTCCAGCCTCTGGACACAGCACTGACAGACATGAGCTGCACTACCTGAGCAACTTCTGTGGGTTGTATAGTCCGTCTCATGCTACCACGAGTGTGAAAGCACAACCAACATTCAAAAGTGACCAAAACATCAGCCAGAAAGCATTGGTACTGAGATGTGGTCTGTGGTCCCCACCTGCAGAAACACTCCTTTATTGAGGGTGTCTTGATAATTGCCAATAATTTCCATCTATTGTCTATTCCATTTGCACAACAGCATGTGAAATTGATTGTCAATCAGTGTCGCTTCCTAAGTGGACAGTTTGATTTCACAGAAGTTTGATTCACTTGGAGTTATATTCTGTTGTTTAAGTGTTCCCTTTATTTTTTTGAGCAGTGTATATAACACAAATAGAACATTATATAGGCACTAAAAACTCTATAGAGCTCTATTATCAAGCTATGCATGAAATGAACATGATAAAGCTCATACATATGCCTCAATTTAAGTGATATACAGGTGCATCTCATTAAATTAGAATATCATCAAAAAGTTAATTTATTTCAGTTCTTCAATGCAAAAAGTGAACTCATATGTTATATAGAGTCATTACAAACAGAGTGATCTATTTCAAGGGTTTATTTCTGTTAATGCTGATGATTATGGCTTACAGCCAATGAAAACACAAAAGTCATTATCTCGGTAAATTACAATAATTAACAAAAAACACCTGCAAAAGCTTCCTAAGCGTTTAAAAAGATCCCTTAATCTGTTTTAGTAGGCTCTACAATCATGGGGAAGACTGCTGACTTGGCAGATGTCCAGAAGGCAGTCATTAATAGTGTTGAGCCACCCCCGTAGTGTTCGAGTTCGGTTCGGTTCGTCGAACACCCGTGTGTTCGCCGAACTGTTCGTCGAACACCTTCGAACACCGTTAAAACCAATGGCAGGCAAACAAAAACACATAGAAACACATAGAAAACACCTTCAAAGGTGTCCAAAAGCTGACAAACTGCTCAGAAGACACAACTAACACATGGAAAAGTGACAAGTACATATAGTCATGCGAAAAGAAAAGAGGTGGAGGAGTAAAAGGAGGGGGAGACACAGATATAGGCATGTCATGCCCTTCTAAAATCCAAAAAGTGAGAAGCCGACACGTTCAGTCCGCTCCTGCCTGTGCCACCTCCGTGTCGCCGGGTTCGTGCCAGAGCCGCGGTGAACCCTGACAGCCAGCCCCCCTCTCCCAATACTGGTGCCTGTCTGCTGGTGGGTCGAGCGAGCCCCCCTGTGGTGGAGGCAGCTCTAAGCTTTTTAATTTAAATTGTCTCTCTAATTTGAATGAATACACTTTAAATCCATTTACAAGGATCTATTGGAGGGCAAGTCTCATGCCAGCAGCCGCGTAATTCCAGCTCCAGTAGCGTCCACTAAAGCTGCTGCAGTTAAAAAGCTTTTATAAGGATCGAGCTCGGCTGTCCACCGCAAGGCATCCTACTGCCAGTCCCAGCCCCTATGCCTTGGGGTGCCTCCTGATGCTCTTCACTGAGTATCCCGTGGTCCCGAAGCATTTCCTTTGAAAAAATTAAGTGTCCAAACTACAGGTGGTGTAGCTTGCTTAACAGCCGGGATAATCCGCTGACTAGCAGACACTGCTACTAGGCACAAAGTATTTCCTGGGCTAGATGCAGTTAAAAATTTGTAATTAGATACTCTCGTTGGATGC
Organism: Phyllobates terribilis; assembly: GCF_046119375.1. NCBI lineage: Eukaryota > Metazoa > Chordata > Amphibia > Anura > Dendrobatidae > Phyllobates > Phyllobates terribilis. The sequence continues at coordinate 25,390,622 of NW_027362761.1, read as the reverse complement.
TGAGAAAGCATTCCATAGAGTCTCCTGGCACGCCATATATGATTCTCTTAAAAAGCTTGGGGTAGGGGTCTAGGGGACCCTTTTATAGCCAAAATCATGGCCCTGTATCACAATACGTCACCTAGGCTGAAGATAAATGGAACTGTAGCACCCTAAGGGCTCGGTTGCTACAGAGGTATTGCACCTCACCCAGAGGTGTGATATCTCACTCTCCGGTAAGGATGGAGTGTGGATCAGGACCCGACACCTGCATGCATTACACCACATTGCCGTGGGGCAGGGCGACCAATATGCCTCTGAGATGGGCACGACAGTCCCTGTCCCTGGCTGGAGTGGGGGGAGGGAACACTGAGGAAGGGGAACCCTGTAGTGCAGGAGCAGGGAGGAAGCAGTTCCTGGGTGCATTGAGAAGGGAGTATAAAAGGTGGGCACCATCTTAGTTCAGTGCAGAGAAGTCTGAGCAGAAATGGCAGGGAGCAGGGGCTCTGCATGAGCTCTGCTCCGGAGGCGGGCCTAGTAACAGAGGCCCAGGCCTGGAAGAGGGAGAAGGAAGGAAGAGGAGCGGAGAAGGCTCCAGGAACGAGGAATGAAGGGATCCCAGGGGTGCGGACGGGCAAGTCGCCACCGCACGCCCGAATCCACCTGCGTGGAGGGGTCAGGCCAAAGGGGGAGACCGGTCCCCGAAACTAGTGGAGGCAGGAAACGACCCTCAGCTAGAAACCGGAGGCTGTGACATTGTATGTGGCGCAGCCCCTCGCTACACCCGCTAGGAAGGCACCACATAGGGTCAGGGAAACTGGCGCCAAGTTTACCAAGAGGAGACCCGAGGCAGCCGGACAGAAGAGTTGGTAAGAAAGGCCAGACAAAGGACACACAAAGGGGGTCCTGTGAAGCGCTCCAAAGTTATCTGGGAGTTGTCTGAGCCCCTCACCTGGTGAGCACAGTACGACGTGGGCAGCCGTTACCTGCAGACGTGGTCTGGATAATAAGAACTGTGAGTAAAGGCCCTGGACTGCATCACTGACTCCGTGTCGTTACTGCTGCTGCCCTGCACCATCACCCCCATCCTCCGCATACACTGCCCTGAGGCTATACTCCTCCCGTGGGGAGTTATGCTACGCTCTGCTGCACCCACAACACCAGCCTCAGCGGTCTGCCCTGCAGCGGCGGTTCACTCTGACCGCAATCCACAGGTGGCGTAGTCGGACATTTAAACATCAAAACCACATAAAGGGTATGTGCACACGATGCAGAAATGAAGCAGAAAATTTCTGCATCATTTCTGCATCTCCCTGGCAGAAAAAACGCATGCAGATTGTGCATGCGTTTTTCCTGCAGAATACATGCGGATCCACATGCAGATTCACATGCGTTTCCGCATGCAGATTGACAAGCGCTTTCCAGGCGATTTTAGCATCACTTGGAAAGTGCTTGACAACTAGGTCACACTATATAAATCCATGCAAACAGCATGGATTTATATAGTGTGACCCGAGAGAGTGTATATACTTACCTCCGATGGCCCGCGCTGTCCTGCTCAATCTGTTCTCCCGGCTGCCGGCAACTTTGAATTGAAAGACCTGCCGACGTCAGCGTCACGTGATCCGTCACATGACTCTGACGTCACCGCAGGTCCTACAACTCACTGTAAGTGCCGGGAACCAAGCGGGAGCGCTGCGCGGGCCGACAGATGGTAAGAATACATTTATTTTTTATTTTATTCTTCTTTTACAGCTTTTTTAATGGTACCTGGGTGTGGATGAGACTCTCCTCTCCTCCACACCCGGGTACCATCCGCACATTAGAACGCACCAATTACGCAAGTACAAATGCTGTCTTGCGGAATTGGCGCGTTCTAATGCAAGTCAATGGCGGCGAAATCGCCGCGTTTCCGCAAAATTAATTGACATGCTGTGGATTTTTGACCGCAGCGTTAACGCTGCGGAAAAATCCGCATCATGGGCACAGCACATGCGGATTTCCATTGGGGAACATTGCTTCCCTTCTACCATGCGTTTTTCATGCGTTTCCGCGGCGTTTACGCAACTGCAAAAACGCCGCGGAAACGCATGAAATACGCATCGTGTGAACACAGCCAAATAGTTCCGCCACTGGTTTGACCACCCTGAGCCACGGAACCGGGTCGCCGCCACGAAGACTACAACCACCAGCATCCACCAAAAAGGGTCCGGCTCCGGGTGTCCCAAGGCCCAGGGGGTGCATCAGAACATTTTCATCACCTTTCACAATCACCAATGGGACAAGGCAGGGATGTCCTCTGTCCCCTCTCTTATACATCCTAGTGACGGAGCACCTGCTCTCATCAATTCGCCATAACCCCAATATTAGGTGGATTGAGGTGGGAGGCACCGAGTACAAGTGCTCTCTATTTGCTGATGATGTCCTAGTATATATCACTCAATCACATATATCCATCCATGCTGTTATGGCTGAAATAGATCACTTTGTTACATGGTCAAATTTTAAAATCAATGCAGCGAAGTCTGAGGCCCTCAATGTCTCCCTCCCCAAATCCATATAGGATTCCATCCAGTCCAACTTTCCCTTTGCCTGGCCCTCACAGGGTATCAAATACTTAGGAATTCCTATTCATAGAGACCTCTCCCATCTATGTTATCTTAATTTTGGGCCCTTTATTGAACAACTCCATACAGACCACGGTTGGCAAGTTAGAACTGTAAGATTCACTACGTGAACCACTGGTGTTTTGTGGAAAAGCACATGTACACTGTGTTCCAAATTATTATGCAAAAAGTGTTTAGGAGTGATAAGGGAAGAATTTGTTTGTTTGTCAGTTAAACTCATTGATGGTGATGTGTGTCAGGGCTCTTTATATCACTGTAAGCAATTGCAGACACCTGTGCTAATTAGTTTGGCAGGTGTGTCCAATGAAAGGCAAGACTACTTAAGAAGACTGTCTCACATTATTAAGCAGCCTACATTTTCTGCCAAAATGGGAAAGAAAAAGGATGTGTCGGCTGCTGAGAAGCAACAAATTGTGGAGTGTTTAGGTCAAGGCATGACTACAATCAACATTGTGCGATGATCAGGATGAAGTGTCTTGGCAATCAAGAAGTATGTAGCTGATTCACAGTACACACGTGTGCGTGCTGATAAGGGCAAATTGAGGACTCTTTCCTACAGGCAATTACGTCAGGTTAAAAGAGCAGCGGCAAAAAAGCCTTGTCATAGCAGCAGACAAGTTTTTGAAGCTGCTGGTGCCTCCAACGTCCCCCGAACAACAAGATGCAGGGTCCTTCAGAGGTTTGCAGCTGTGCATACGCCATCCTGTCGACCTCCTCTATCCACTTCACACAAGCAGAAACGGCTCCAGTGGGCTAAACATTACATGAAGACTGATTTCAAAACTGTTTTGTTCACGGATGAGTGCCGTGCAGCGCTCGATGGTCCAGATGGATGGAGTGGAGGATGGCTGGTTGATGGACACCCCACGCAAACAAGGCTACAGCGCCAACAAGGAGGAGGTGGAGTAATGTTTTGGGCTGGAATCATGGGGAGAGAGATTGTCGGCCCCTTTAGGATCCCCGAAGGCGCTAAAGATGAACTCCATAATGTATGTGGATTTTCTCAAACAGCACTTCCTGCCATGGTTCAAGAAGAAGAACCGTGTATTTCACAGCAAGATCATTTTTTTGCATGATAATGCACCATCTCATGCTGCACATAAAACATCTGCATCTCTGGCTGATATGGGCATAAAAGGGGACAAACTTATGGTGTGACCCCTATGCTCCCCTGACCTCTACCCCATTCAGAACCTCTGGAGCATCATCAAAAGGAGTGTCTATGATGGCGGGAGGTAGTTCACATCTAAGCAACAGCTCTGGGAGGGTATTCTGTCCTCATGCAAAACAATTGAAGCAGAAACCATCCAAAACCTGACAAATTCAATGGACGAGAGAGTTCAGAAGCTCCTTTCGAACAAGGGGTCCTATGTGAAAATGTAACATCACCTAGAATAAAGTTTTGAGTTGAAAACTGTTTGATTTCAGTTTCTAATAACCTGCTAATGCTTATAATTTCAAAAATGACAATTTTTTTGGTCTTTATTAAAATTAAAAGGTTGATCGAAAAGTTTGGGGGATCTAAGAGTGTGGCAACCCAGTAGTCATGATTACTTCGAATTCTGACAATATGAGGGTCATGTTGCAGGTAGTGCAGCAAGAAGGCACTTATGTGTCTTGCGCATCTCGGAGCCCCAAAATTATTTTCCGGGCTAGATGCAGCTAAAAATTATTATTAATTTTAAATCTGGTGGAGCTTAGTATAGATGGCCTAATAGGATCAGTGCTGCACACTGCTACAAAGCCCAAATTATTTTCCAGCCAAGATACAGATAAACATGATTAGTAATTTTAAATCTGGTGGAGCTTATTATAGATGGCCTAATAGAATCAGTGCTGCACACTGCTTCAAAGCCCAAATTATTTTCCAGCCAAGATACAGATAAACATGATTAGTAATTTGAAAGCTTAAAACGGTTGGTAGGGTGATTTTAACCAATCATCAAGCTTTTACTCTCCCCAGGATGACACAGGGGTAGAAAAGTCGTTTTGGATCTATGATTTGTTCATCTTTATGAACGTGAGTCTGTCTACATTATCAGTGGAGAGCCGCGTGCGCTTATCTGTCAGCACACCACCAGCAGCGCTGAACACAAGTTCAGACAGAACGCTGGCTGCGGGGCATGACAAGATCTCCAAGGCGTAAGTGGCTAGCTCCGGCCATTTATCCAGATTGGAAGCCCAAAAAGAGCAAGGGTCCAGTGACACAGTCATGGGTTCAATGTTTACTTGGAGATACTCCTGTACCATCGTCTCTAGGCGTTGACTATGTGTCAGACTTCTTGTCTCCTGTGGCCTTGCAAAGGATGGGCTAAAAAAGTGGTGAAATGATTCCGCAAAATTGATGTTACCAGCAGATACTGTGGTTCTGTTACGGTTTGAGTGCTGAACACTTGACGGTCCCACGGTTGGCAAGTTGGAACTGTGAGATTCACTACGTGCACCACTGGTGTTTTGTGGAAAAGCACATGTAAGATTCTGCAACAGTCTCTGCTGATACTCCTGCATGCGTGCATCCCTTTCTATGGCAGGAATAATTTCGGCAAATTTACTTTTGTACCGGGGATCTAACAGTGTGGCAACCCAGTAGTCAGGATTATTTCTAATTCTCACAATTCGAGGGTCATGTTGCAGGTAGTGCAGCAAGAAGGCACTCATGTGTGTTGCGCATCCAGGAGCACCAAGTCCCTGTTGTGTTGGTGGCGAGGTAACAATCATGCTTCCTTCCTCTGTCCTCTCCCCCCAACCTCGCACAACAGAAATGTGATCAAGGTCTCCCTCATCTGATGAGTCTTCCATCAGTTCGTCCTCCACTTCTTCCTGGGCTCCTGCACCTTCCTCACTAGTTTGGCTGCTACCATGCGCCCTGGTAAAACCATCTCCCCCACCCTCACATGCCTGCCGCCTTGGTGCTGCCGACCGTCTGGACCTTGCAGATGTTAGCCCTTCCGCATACAACTCCTCCTCCTCTACTTCCTCCACCTCCTCTTGTGCCACCACCTGACTCCGAATTCTGTTTAACATGTGCTCCAGCATGTAAATCACCGGAATAGTCATGCTGATAATGGCATCGTCAGCACTAAACATCTTCGTCGCCATTTCAAAACTGTGCAGAAGGGTGCATAGGTCCCTGATCTGAGACCACTCCTCCAGCGTGATTTGCCCCACCTCTGGATCTCGTTGGCCCAGGCTATACGTCAGAACGTATTGCACCAGGGCTTGTCGGTGCTGCCACAGTCGCTGCAACATGTGCAGAGTTGAATTCCACCGGGTAGGCACATCGCATTTTAGCCGGTGAAGTGGCAGGCCCAACGACTTCTGTAGAGATGTAAGTCGCTGAGCTGCGGGATGCGAACGGCGGAAGTGAGCACACAGCGACCGTGCCCTCTGCAGAATGCCATCTAGTCTGGGATAGTGGGCTAAAAATTGCTGGACAACCAGGTTCAACACGTGAGCCATACAAGGCACGTGTGTGACATTGCCCCGGCGAAGGGCCGCACCCAGGTTTGCAGCATTGTCGCACACGGCCTTCCCTGGTTTCAGGTCCAGTGGAGACAACCATTCATGAAATTGGTTCTCCAGAGCTGACCACAACTCCTCAGCTGTGTGACTCACATTTCCCAGACATTTCAATGTAAAAACCGCCTGATGACGTTGAGCCCTACTGCCAGCATAGTAAGGAGGTGTGCAGGATCCCTTCTGCGCAGTTAGAAAGCTTGTGGCATGACCAGACAGGCTTTGGGTGCAGGTGGAAGACCGAGAGGAGGTTGAGGAGGCAGAAGCAGTGGAGGAACTTTGACATAAAGAGGATTGACGCACAACTCGTGGGGACGGCAAGACTTGGACAGCAGCCCCTTGTCCTGCTGTCACCATAGTTACCCAGTGCCCAGTCAGCGACATGTAACGCCCCTGTCCATGCCTACTCGTCCAAGTGTCTGTGGTGAAATGCACCCTGTCACACACAGAGTTTCTCAAAGAAGCGGTGATGTTGTGTGCGACATGCTGGTAGAGCGCAGGCACACCTTTCTTTGAGAAGTAGTGCCGACTGGGCATCTGGTACTGGGGCACTGCGACGGACATAAGGTCTCGAAAATCCTCTGTGTCCACCAGGCGGAAAGGCAGCATTTCCAAGAGCTTGCAGATGGTGAAATTCAACCTCTTAGCTTTCTCATGGCTAGGAGGAAATGGTCTTTTACTTGTCCACATCTGAGGGACCGAGGGCTGGCTATTGTGCTTAGACGAGGTTGATAAGGGTGTCCCCGGCAAACTGCCGGTCTGTGAGGAAGATGCAGGCGGACATGTTAGGTTGCCTTGATCCAAAGGTGGTGCTATCGATGTCGGACAGCGCTCAACACCAGCTGGTGTTACCACCTCCAAAGAAAATGATGACCTGCCAATCACGCTGGCTGTTGCGGGTAAAGAGGTGGCAGGTCTGCGCCCCAAAACAGGTGTGACTGCTGTCCCCCCAGTCACAGAGGATGAAGAGGCCGCGGATGCACAAGATATGGCAGACGGTGGTTGGCCCGGCCGGCTAGGCCGCATTGTAGCACACTGAGCTTCCCACTGCAACTTATGCTTCATGTCCATGTGCCGGTTCATGCATGAAGTACTCAAACTATGTATTTTTTGGCCTCTACTTAGCTTTTGCTGACAAATGTTACAGATAACACGAGTTGGGTCATCTTTATCGATCTGAAAAAATGCCCAGGCTATGCAAGGCTTAGCACCCATGCGACCTGAAGAGCCACCACGACTTGTGGTGAGAGGCAGAGTTGTGTTTGAGGATGCAGTTGTTGACGTGCTTCCAGTACTACGTCTCTGTCCAGGAAGGCGCAACCTGACCTCGTCGTCACTAGCATCTTCCTCCACCTCCTCTGCTGACCTCATCTCTTGGCTGACTGTGGGTTGACAGTAAGTGGGATCTCCAACCTCATCATCATCACCCTGTGAGTTATCACACCCGTCGTCCTCAGAGCCAACCTGTTCCTGCCCTGACAAAAAACTAAAGTTGTCGCTCCAATCAGGTATTTGAGTCTCATCATCGTCTTCCTCATTGTCTCCACCAACAGGAGTTACAGTTTGGGAATGAGGGTCTACATTATGGTCAGAACCTTCTGCGTCTGGTCCTGGATCCGACTCATAAAGAATCTGGGCATCAGTGCAGATCATTTCCTCGTCTGGATTCACAGAAGCGCTGGAGTCGACCTCTGATTCCCAGGCTATAGTATGAGTAAACAGCTCTGCAGACTCAACCATCTGTTCTACCTCATACTCAGACGGGCAGCTGGAGATTTGGGAGCTGTGAGGAAGCAAGTGCGATTGGGGTGACACCTTTGAGGACTGGAGTATTTGTGATGTTGAAGTTGATGTGGAGGAGAGCCCACTTAAAGGAGCACTTGATATCCATTGAAGCACCTGCTGTTTTTGTGCCTCATCTGGAATTTGTAGCGATTGGCGTGGCCGTAAGAAAGGGATCTTATCACATTGTCCGCTAAAAGAAGTAGACATTTTAGTTTGGCTGGAAGATGGTCTTTCTTCTGCAGATGTTACTGTTGCTTTAACACCTACCCCACGGACACAACCTTTTTTCCCCTTCCCAACACGCCTATTCTCCTTTCCACCAGCAGCAGGCCTTTTTCCACTCATTTTGTTGGTTAACTATTCACAACTCTGGAGTTGTTTGCACAAAAAAACAATGGATGGGAACCGAGCAGAGCTGAGTGGCCAAACAGTGGTATTAGGCCAAAACTATTGGCTGGGTTAGATGCAGAAAAAAAATATATTCGATTTGCAACCTGATGGAGGTCAGTATAGATGGACTAATAGAACAAGTCCCACACACAGCTAGAAGCCCAAATATTTTTTCAGAGGTAGATGCAGAAAAAAAATATATTCAGTTTGCAACCTGATGGAGGTCAGTATAGATGGACTAATAGAGAAAGTCCCAAAACCAGCTAGAAGCCCAAATATTTTTTCAGAGGTAGATGCAGAAAAAAAATATATTCAGTTTGCAACCTGATGGAGGTCAGTATAGATGGACTAATAGAGAAAGTCCCACACACTGCTAGAAGGCCAAATATTTTTTCAGAGCTAGATGCAGACAAAAAAATATTTTGAATTTGCAACCTGATGGAGGTCAGTATAGGTGGACTAATAGAACAAGTCCCACACACTGCTAGAAGGCCAAATATTTTTTCAGAGCTAGATGCAGAAAAAAATTATATTCAGTTTGCAACCTGATGGAGGTCTGTATAGATGGATTAATAGAACAAGTCCCACACACAGCTAGAAGCCCAATATTTTTTCAGAGGTAGATGCAGAAAAAAAATATATTCAGTTTGCAACCTGATGGAGGTCTGTATAGATGGATTAATAGAACAAGTCCCACACACAGCTAGAAGCCCAATATTTTTTCAGAGGTAGATGCAGAAAAAAAATATATTCAGTTTGCAACCTGATGGAGGTCAGTATAGATGGACTAATAGAGAAAGTCCCACACACTGCTAGAAGGCCAAATATTTTTTCAGAGCTAGATGCAGAAAAAAATTATATTCAGTTTGCAACCTGATGGAGGTCAGTATAGATGGACTAATAGAACAAGTCGCACACACAGCTAGAAGCCCAAATATTTTTTCAGAGCTAGATGCAGATAAAAATTATTTTTAATTTGCAACCTGATGGAGGTCAGTATAGATGGACTAATAGAGAAAGTCCCACACACTGCTAGAATGCCAAATATTTTTTCAGAGCTAGATGCAGATAAAAATTATTTTTAATTTGCAACCTGATGGAGGTCAGTATAGATGGACTAATAGAGAAAGTCCCACACACTGCTAGAAGGCCAAATATTTTTTCAGAGCTAGATGCAGAAAAAAATTATATTCAGTTTGCAACCTGATGGAGGTCTGTATAGATGGATTAATAGAACAAGTCCCACACACAGCTAGAAGCCCAATATTTTTTCAGAGGTAGATGCAGAAAAAAAATTATTTTTAATTTGCAACCTGATGGAGGTCAGTATAGATGGACTAATAGAGAAAGTCCCACACACTGCTAGAAGGCCAAATATTTTTTCAGAGCTAGATGCAGAAAAAAATTATATTCAGTTTGCAACCTGATGGAGGTCAGTATAGATGGACTAATAGAACAAGTCCCACACACAGCTAGAAGCCCAAATATTTTTTCAGAGGTAGATGCAGATAAAAATTATTTTTAATTTGCAACCTGATAGAGGTCAGTATAGATGGACTAATAGAGAAAGTCCCACACACTGCTAGAAGGACAAATATTTTTTCAGAGCTAGATGCAGAAAAAAATTATATTCAGTTTGCAACCTGATGGAGGTCAGTATAGATGGACTAATAGAACAAGTCCCACACACAGCTAGAAGCCCAAATATTTTTTCAGAGGTAGATGCAGATAAAAATTATTTTTAATTTGCAACCTGATGGAGGTCAGTATAGATGGACTAATAGAGAAAGTCCCACACACTGCTAGAAGGCCAAATATTTTTTCAGAGCTAGATGCAGATAAAAATTATTTTTAATTTGCAACCTGATGGAGGTCAGTATAGATGGACTAATAGAGAAAGTCCCACACACTGCTAGAAGGCCAAATATTTTTTCAGAGCTAGATGCAGAAAAAAATTATATTCAGTTTGCAACCTGATGGAGGTCAGTATAGATGGACTAATAGAACAAGTCCCACACACAGCTAGAAGCCCAAATATTTTTTCAGAGGTAGATGCAGATAAAAATTATTTTTAATTTGCAACCTGATGGAGGTCAGTATAGGTGGACTAATAGAGAAAGTCCCACACACTGCTAGAAGGCCAAATATTTTTTCAGAGCTAGATGCAGAAAAAAATTATATTCAGTTTGCAACCTGATGGAGGTCTGTATAGATGGATTAATAGAACAAGTCCCACACACAGCTAGAAGCCCAATATTTTTTCAGAGGTAGATGCGGAAAAAAAATATATTCAGTTTGCAACCTGATGGAGGTCTGTATAGATGGATTAATAGAACAAGTCCCACACACAGCTAGAAGCCCAATATTTTTTCAGAGGTAGATGCAGAAAAAAAATATATTCAGTTTGCAACCTGATGGAGGTCAGTATAGATGGACTAATAGAGAAAGTCCCACACACTGCTAGAAGGCCAAATATTTTTTCAGAGCTAGATGCAGAAAAAAATTATATTCAGTTTGCAACCTGATGGAGGTCAGTATAGATGGACTAATAGAACAAGTCGCACACACAGCTAGAAGCCCAAATATTTTTTCAGAGCTAGGTGCAGATAAAAATTATTTTTAATTTGCAACCTGATGGAGGTCAGTATAGATGGACTAATAGAGAAAGTCCCACACACTGCTAGAAGGCCAAATATTTTTTCAGAGCTAGATGCAGATAAAAATTATTTTTAATTTGCAACCTGATGGAGGTCAGTATAGATGGACTAATAGAGAAAGTCCCACACACTGCTAGAAGGCCAAATATTTTTTCAGAGCTAGATGCAGAAAAAAATTATATTCAGTTTGCAACCTGATGGAGGTCTGTATAGATGGATTAATAGAACAAGTCCCACACACAGCTAGAAGCCCAATATTTTTTCAGAGGTAGATGCAGAAAAAAAATTATTTTTAATTTGCAACCTGATGGAGGTCAGTATAGATGGACTAATAGAGAAAGTCCCACACACTGCTAGAATGCCAAATATTTTTTCAGAGCTAGATGCAGATAAAAATTATTTTTAATTTGCAACCTGATGGAGGTCAGTATAGATGGACTAATAGAGAAAGTCCCACACACTGCTAGAAGGCCAAATATTTTTTCAGAGCTAGATGCAGAAAAAAATTATATTCAGTTTGCAACCTGATGGAGGTCTGTATAGATGGATTAATAGAACAAGTCCCACACACAGCTAGAAGCCCAATATTTTTTCAGAGGTAGATGCAGAAAAAAAATTATTTTTAATTTGCAACCTGATGGAGGTCAGTATAGATGGACTAATAGAGAAAGTCCCACACACTGCTAGAAGGCCAAATATTTTTTCAGAGCTAGATGCAGAAAAAAACTATATTCAGTTTGCAACCTGATGGAGGTCAGTATAGATGGACTAATAGAACAAGTCCCACACACAGCTAGAAGCCCAAATATTTTTTCAGAGGTAGATGCAGATAAAAATTATTTTTAATTTGCAACCTGATAGAGGTCAGTATAGATGGACTAATAGAGAAAGTCCCACACACTGCTAGAAGGACAAATATTTTTTCAGAGCTAGATGCAGAAAAAAATTATATTCAGTTTGCAACCTGATGGAGGTCAGTATAGATGGACTAATAGAGAAAGTCCCACACACTGCTAGAAGGCCAAATATTTTTTCAGAGCTAGATGCAGAAAAAAATTATATTCAGTTTGCAACCTGATGGAGGTCAGTATAGATGGACTAATAGAACAAGTCCCACACACAGCTAGAAGCCCAAATATTTTTTCAGAGGTAGATGCAGATAAAAATTATTTTTAATTTGCAACCTGATGGAGGTCAGTATAGGTGGACTAATAGAGAAAGTCCCACACACTGCTAGAAGGCCAAATATTTTTTCAGAGCTAGATGCAGAAAAAAATTATATTCAGTTTGCAACCTGATGGAGGTCTGTATAGATGGATTAATAGAACAAGTCCCACACACAGCTAGAAGCCCAATATTTTTTAAGAGGTAGATGCGGAAAAAAAATATATTCAGTTTGCAACCTGATGGAGGTCTGTATAGATGGATTAATAGAACAAGTCCCACACACAGCTAGAAGCCCAATATTTTTTCAGAGGTAGATGCGGAAAAAAAATATATATTCAGTTTGCAACCTGATGGAGGTCAGTATAGATGGACTAATAGAGAAAGTCCCACACACTGCTAGAAGGCCAAATATTTTTTCAGAGCTAGATGCAGAAAAAAATTATATTCAGTTTGCAACCTGATGGAGGTCAGTATAGATGGACTAATAGAACAAGTCGCACACACAGCTAGAAGCCCAAATATTTTTTCAGAGCTAGGTGCAGATAAAAATTATTTTTAATTTGCAACCTGATGGAGGTCAGTATAGATGGACTAATAGAGAAAGTCCCACACACTGCTAGAAGGCCAAATATTTTTTCAGAGCTAGATGCAGATAAAAATTATTTTTAATTTGCAACCTGATGGAGGTCAGTATAGATGGACTAATAGAGAAAGTCCCACACACTGCTAGAAGGCCAAATATTTTTTCAGAGCTAGATGCAGAAAAAAATTATATTCAGTTTGCAACCTGATGGAGGTCTGTATAGATGGATTAATAGAACAAGTCCCACACACAGCTAGAAGCCCAATATTTTTTCAGAGGTAGATGCAGATAAAAATTATTTTTAATTTGCAACCTGATAGAGGTCAGTATAGATGGACTAATAGAGAAAGTCCCACACACTGCTAGAAGGACAAATATTTTTTCAGAGCTAGATGCAGAAAAAAATTATATTCAGTTTGCAACCTGATGGAGGTCAGTATAGATGGACTAATAGAACAAGTCCCACACACAGCTAGAAGCCCAAATATTTTTTCAGAGGTAGATGCAGATAAAAATTATTTTTAATTTGCAACCTGATGGAGGTCAGTATAGATGGACTAATAGAGAAAGTCCCACACACTGCTAGAAGGCCAAATATTTTTTCAGAGGTAGATGCAGATAAAAATTATTTTTAATTTGCAACCTGATGGAGGTCAGTATAGATGGACTAATAGAGAAAGTCCCACACACTGCTAGAAGGCCAAATATTTTTTCAGAGCTAGATGCAGAAAAAAATTATATTCAGTTTGCAACCTGATGGAGGTCAGTATAGATGGACTAATAGAACAAGTCCCACACACAGCTAGAAGCCCAAATATTTTTTCAGAGGTAGATGCAGATAAAAATTATTTTTAATTTGCAACCTGATGGAGGTCAGTATAGGTGGACTAATAGAGAAAGTCCCACACACTGCTAGAAGGCCAAATATTTTTTCAGAGCTAGATGCAGAAAAAAATTATATTCAGTTTGCAACCTGATGGAGGTCTGTATAGATGGATTAATAGAACAAGTCCCACACACAGCTAGAAGCCCAATATTTTTTCAGAGGTAGATGCAGAAAAAAAATATATTCAGTTTGCAACCTGATGGAGGTCTGTATAGATGGATTAATAGAACAAGTCCCACACACAGCTAGAAGCCCAATATTTTTTCAGAGGTAGTTGCAGAAAAAAAATATATTCAGTTTGCAACCTGATGGAGGTCAGTATAGATGGACTAATAGAGAAAGTCCCACACACTGCTAGAAGGCCAAATATTTTTTCAGAGCTAGATGCAGAAAAAAATTATATTCAGTTTGCAACCTGATGGAGGTCAGTATAGATGGACTAATAGAACAAGTCGCACACACAGCTAGAAGCCCAAATATTTTTTCAGAGCTAGATGCAGATAAAAATTATTTTTAATTTGCAACCTGATGGAGGTCAGTATAGATGGACTAATAGAGAAAGTCCCACACACTGCTAGAAGGCCAAATATTTTTTCAGAGCTAGATGCAGATAAAAATTATTTTTAATTTGCAACCTGATGGAGGTCAGTATAGATGGACTAATAGAGAAAGTCCCACACACTGCTAGAAGGCCAAATATTTTTTCAGAGCTAGATGCAGAAAAAAATTATATTCAGTTTGCAACCTGATGGAGGTCTGTATAGATGGATTAATAGAACAAGTCCCACACACAGCTAGAAGCCCAAATATTTTTTCAGAGGTAGATGCAGATAAAAATTATTTTTAATTTGCAACCTGATGGAGGTCAGTATAGATGGACTAATAGAGAAAGTCCCACACACTGCTAGAAGGCCAAATATTTTTTCAGAGCTAGATGCAGAAAAAAATTATATTCAGTTTGCAACCTGATGGAGGTCAGTATAGATGGACTAATAGAACAAGTCCCACACACAGCTAGAAGCCCAAATATTTTTTCAGAGGTAGATGCAGATAAAAATTATTTTTAATTTGCAACCTGATGGAGGTCAGTATAGATGGACTAATAGAGAAAGTCCCACACACTGCTAGAAGCCCAAATATTTTTTCAGAGGTAGATGCAGATAAAAATTATTTTTAATTTGCAACCTGATGGAGGTCAGTATAGATGGACTAATAGAGAAAGTCCCACACACTGCTAGAAGCCCAAATATTTTTTCAGAGGTAGATGCAGATAAAAATTATTTTTAATTTGCAACCTGATGGAGGTCAGTATAGATGGACTAATAGAGAAAGTCCCACACACTGCTAGAAGCCCAAATATTTTTTCAGAGGTAGATGCAGATAAAAATTATTTTTAATTTGCAACCTGATGGAGGTCAGTATAGATGGACTAATAGAGAAAGTCCCACACACTGCTAGAAGCCCAAATATTTTTTCAGAGGTAGATGCAGATAAAAATTATTTTTAATTTGCAACCTGATGGAGGTCAGTATAGATGGACTAATAGAGAAAGTCCTACACACTGCTAGAAGGCCAAATATTTTTTCAGAGCTAGATGCAGAGAAAAATTATATTCAGTTTGCAACCTGATGGAGGTCAGTATAGATGGACTAATAGAACAAGTCCCACACACTGCTAGAAGCCCAAATATTTTTTCAGAGCTAGATGCAGAAAAAAATTATATTCAATTTGCAACCTGATGGAGGTCAGTATACAGTCATGGCCAAAAGTATTGAGAATGAGACAAATAGTAATTTTTCCAAAGTTTACTGCTTCATTTTTTGTAATGGCAATTTGCATATACTCCTGAATGTCAAAGAGTGATCAGCTTAACAGCAGTTACTGTACTTGCAAAGTCAATATTTGCCCAGAAAATGAACTTTAACCCCCAAAACACATTTCAACATCATTGCAGTCCTGCCTTAAAAGGAGCAGCTAACATCGTTTTAGTGATTGATCCATTAACACAGGTGTGGGTGTTGATGAGGACAGGGCTGGCGAGCAATCAGTCATGATTAAGTAAGAATGACATCACTGGACACTTTAAAAGGAGGCTGGTTCTTGGTATCATTTTTTCTCTTCAGTTAACCATGGTTATCTCTAAAGAAACACGTGCAGCCATCATTGCACTGCACAAAAATGGCCTAACAGGGAAGAGTATCGCAGCTACAAAGATTGCACCTCAGTCAACAATCTATCGCATCATCAAGAACTTCAAGGAGAGAGCTTCCATTGTTGTCAAAAAGGCTCCAGGGCGCCCAAGAAAGACCAGCAAGCGCCAGGACCGTATCTTAAAACTGTTTCAGCTGCGGGATTGGACTACCAGCAGTGCCGAGCTTGCTCAGGAATGGCAGCAGGCTGGTGTGAGTGCTTCTGCACGCACTGTGAGGCGGAGACTCTTTGAGCAAGGGCTGGTTTCAAGGAGGGCAGCAAAGAAGCCACTTCTCTCCAGAAAAAACATCAGGGACCGACTGATATTCTGCAAAAGGTACAGGGAGTGGACTGCTGAGGACTGGGGCAAAGTCATTTTCTCTGATGAATCCCCTTTTCGATTGTTTGGGACATCTGGAAAACAGCTTATTTGGAGAAGAAGAGGTGTGCGCTACCACCAGTCTTGTCTCATGCCAACTGTAAAGCATCCTGAAACCATTCATGTGTGGGGTTGCTTCTCAGCCAAGGGAATCGGCTCACTCACAGTCTTGCCTAAAAACACAGCCATGAATAAAGAATGGTACCAGAATGTCCTCCAAGAGCAACTTCTCCCAACCGTCCAAGAGCAGTTTGGCGCCCAACAATGCCTTTTCCAGCATGATGGAGCACCTTGCCATAAAGCAAAGGTGATAACTAAATGGCTCATGGAACAAAACATAGAGATTTTGGGTCCATGGCCTGGAAACTCCCCAGATCTTAATCCCATTGAGAACTTGTGGTCAATCATCAAGAGACGGGTGGACAAACAAAAACCAACAAATTCTGGCAAAATGCAAGCATTGATTATGCAAGAATGGACTGCTATCAGTCAGGATTTGGTCCAAAAGTTGATTGAGAGCATGCCAGGGAGAATTACAGAGGTCTTGAAGAAGAAGGGGCAACACTGCAAATATTGTCTTGCTGCATTAACTCATTCTAACTGTCAATATAACCTATTGGTACTCATAATATGATTACAATTATATTTCTGTATGTGATATAAACATCAGACAAACACTAATAAAAACCAGAGGCCAGCAGATCATGTGAAAATATAATTTTGGTGTCATTATCAAAACTTTTGGCCATGACTGTAGATGGACTAATAGAATGATGCTATGCCCAAAATATTTTACTTCACTAGGTGCAGTAAAAAAATTGGTATTCTATACACAGGTGGTATATCTTGCAACACAGATAGGCTACTCCACTGACTAACACACTCTGCAATAGGCCAAAAAGGATTAGCTTTGCTAGATTCAGCCAAATGCTGTGAAAAAAACTTGCACAGCACTGGCACAGACCTGCCTGGCAAAAACTGATAGGAACTGATGTAACCTAGTCCTGAAAAGGACTGCAATTACAATTAGTCTTTACTCCCACAATCTATCTATTTAAGAGCACAGACCTGCCTGATAAAAGTCGTAGGAAATGCTGTAACCTAGTCCTTAAAAGGACTGCAATCACAACTATTCCCTACTCCCAAGCTATCTGTAGATTTGTGCGAAAATTGGCTTGAAATTAACAAGGTATAGCGCACACAGCAACAGCGGTGCCGTCTAACACGCAGCTGCAGCAGTGAGAAAATGGTGGCGACGGGGAAAATGGCTTGGTCTTATAGGGCAAGGACATGTGACATACACTGCCAATGACACATGCCCTTGCTTGTGTGAAAAACAGCAGTTCGCTCCATGTGTGCGCTGCTGATAGGCTGACAGACTGCACCTCCCCACTGCAAATGCGGGAAAGAGAAAAAAAAATGGAGATTTTCATTATTCCTGCAGAGATCCATCCCCTGCCCCTCCCCCCACCCCGCTGTACACTCAAACTGCGTATTAACATTAATTTTCATCATTACTGAGAAAAAATCCAGTTATGATTTTGGTGCACGAACAGTTATCGAACATAACCTCGAACAGCCGAATTTTTCTCAAATCGTTCGTGTTCGCCGAACGGCTCGAACACCGCCCAAAACAGTTCGAATTTGAGATTGGCGAACAGTTCGAGTAGAACAACGCTCATCTCTAGTCATTGACACACTCCACAAGGTCCCAGAGTTCCAATTTTCATTTGGAAATCAAGGTCCCAGAGTCTGGAGGGAGATTGGAGAGGCACACAATCCAAGTGGCAAGAGGTCTCGTGTGAAGTTTCCACAATCAGTGATGGTTTGGGGAGCCATGATACCTGATGGTGTAGGTCCACTGTGTTTTATCAAGACCAAAGTCAGCGCAGCCGTCTACCAGGACATTTTAGAGCACTTCATGGTTCCCTCTGCCGACAAGCTTTTTGGAGATGGAAATTTCATACTCCAGCAGGACTTGGCACCTGTCCACACTGCCAAAAGTACCAATACCTGGTTTAAAAACAACAGTATCACTGTGCTTGATTGGCCAGAAAACTCGCCTGACCTTACCCCCGGTATTGTCAAGAGGAAGTTGAGACACCAGACCCAACAATGCAGACGAGCTGAAGGCTGCTATCAAAGCAACCTGGGATTCCATAACACCTCAGCAGTGCCACAGGCTAATCGCCTCCATGCCATGCCGCATTGATGCAGTAATTGATGCAAAAGGAGCCCCGACCAAGTATTGAGTGCATTTACTGAACATACATTTCAGTAGGCCAACATTTCGGATTTAAAAACATTTTTCAAGAGGTTGTTATGAAGTATTCTAATTTACTGAGATAATGACATTTGTGTTTTCATTGGCTGTAAGCCATAATCATCAACATTAACAGAAATAAACACTTAAAATAGATAACTGTTTGTATATACAGTACAGACCAAAAGTTTGGACACACCTCATTTAAAGATTTTTCTGTATTTTCATGACTATGAAAATTGTACATTCACACTGAAGGCATCAAAACGAATTAACACATGTGGAATTATATACTTAACAAAAAAGTGTGCTTTGCACACTCTTGGCATTCTCTTGATGAGCTTCAAGAGGTAGTCACCGGAAATGGTCTTCCAACAATCTTGAAAGAGTTCCCATAGATGCTTAGCACTTGTTGGCCCTTTTGCCTTCACTCTGCGGTCCAGCTCACCACAAACCATCTCGATTGGGTTCAGGTCTGGTGATTGTGGAGGCCAGGTCATCTGGCGTAGCACCCCATCACTCTCCGTCTTGGTCAAAAAGCCCTTACACAGCCTGGAGGTGTGTTTGGGGTCATTGTCCTGTTGAAAAATAAATGATGGTCCAACTAAACGCAAACCGGATGGAATAGCATGCCGCTGCAAGATGCTGTGGTAGCCATGCTGGTTCAGTATGCCTTCAATTTTGAATAAATTCCCAACAATGTCACCAGCAAAGCACCCCCACACCATCACACCTCCTCCTCCATGCTTCACGGTGGGAACCAGGCATGTAGAGTCCATCCGTTCACCTTTTCTTCGTCGCACAAAGATAGGGTGGTTGGAACCAAAGATCTTAAATTTGGACTCATCAGACCAAAGCACAGATTTCCACTTGTCTAATGTCCATTCCTTGTGTTCTTTAGCCCAAACAAGTCTCTTCTGCTTGTTGCCTGTCCTTAGCTTTGGTTTCCTAGCAGCTATTTTACCATGAAGGTTAGCTGCACAAAGTCTCCTCTTAACAGTTGTTGTAGAGATGTGTCTGCTGCTAGAATTCTGTGTGGCATTGACCTGGTCTCTAATCTGAGCTGCTGTTAACCTGCGATTTCTGAGGCTGGTGACTCGGATAAACTTATCCTCAGAAGCAGAGGTGACTCTTGGTCTTCCTTTCCTGGGGCGGTCCTCATGTGAGCCAGTTTCTTTGTAGCGCTTGATGGTTTTTGCAACTGCACTTGGGAACACTTTCAAAGTTTGCCCAATTTTTCGGACTGACTGACCTTCATTTCTTAAAGTAATGATGGCCACTAGTGTTAATCGAGCACTAAAATGCTTGGGTGCTCGAAGCTCGGGCCGAGCTCACCGTGATACTCGGGTGCTCGATCCAAGCAACGAGCCCAATGTTAGTCTATGGGAGACCCGAGCATTTTTGCGGCGGCACCCCCGGCAGTCTATAGAAAGCCTAAAAAGTGCCCAAAACGATGGTGACAGTGCTCAAATGACATGCGGACAGCATGGGGATCGCCCCAGGAAGCATTTCTGCCCCCCAGGTCACTGCTGTCAACAACATGGTCAGAGCTATTAAGCCACTTTTATGGGCTCACAATAAAACGTTCAAAAACGAAACAAACTGCTTTCCTGTGAAATATGTTAAGGAACATCCTTTCCAGGGTAAAGACTTGTGTATAAGGTAAAATAAATAACCAAAAACAAAAATACTCCTCCACACCTTGGGCTATGTTCACAAGTAGCATTTTTTATGCGTTTTTGCACTTTTGTATTGCTTTCAACCGTGACAAATGCATTCACCGGGAAATGTCATTTTAACATTTTACAACCTTATCTGGCCATGTGGTGTGTGACACATGCATACAGTGCTGAAAAGACATGGGAACAGCATGGGGAAGACCCCTGGAAGCATCTCTGACACCCAGGTCACTGCCTAAAAGTGTGTCCATCAGAAGTGATCCTTGCCGCATCAGAAGTTGCAGACTTGCAACTATCCCCATGCAAGTCCTTGTCCCAGGGCAGTGTTCAATTGTACTTCCCCCATTCCTTGCAATGCAAGCGCAAGTATGCAGGCTGCCACCCACCCACCCCCAGGTTGAAATACCATACTGCTTGCTTGCACTTGAAATTGGGCCTTTTAGGCATGTGGAGGCGGAATCTGGCCACCACGTCATGGCTGCGTCGGCGGCCTGGTATCCATACTCAGTCCCCAGCCGCCCGGCGGCCGGGTGTCCACGCTTGGTCCCCGGCTGCCAGGGGGCGGCCGGGTGTCCATAAACGGTCCCCAGCCGCCCCTATTTGTCCCGGTGCGCCTTATACACAAGCGCACATACCAAAACATTACCTGTGCCCTCCCCAGTGCATTAAGTGGGAAGGACAGCCTAACCACAAACACGTGGACAAGTGAATGTGGCCAGGGATGGTCCATCTCACTGACGCCTTCACACTGGGTTAATATTGTGGAAGTCGGGACACAGTTGGACACTGGGATGCAACACGTCCTCCAGATATAGAGGATTGCGGGTCCTGGGTCAATCAGGCTTCAACACAAAGTTCAGAAGGTAGACAGCAGCAGTGGTCGGCCTCCTACACAACGAGAAAATTATTCACGATCATGAGGCCATCCATCTCCTTAGCTTTCTGTTCCTTGGAATGCAAGCGCATGTATGTAGTAGCGGCTAGGCCTGAGGTGGTCATCGTTTTGGCGCATATCCTACCTCCTCCGAGGATTCCTGGATGTTTTCCTGCTACTATCCCAGTTCTATGACTCCCGTTAAAACAAAGCTTCAGGTGATGAATGATGGATGAGGTGGTGGCAAAGGAGAAAGAGCAGGAGGAACAGGGACCATTCACATCAATATCAGGCCAGTCAACCACACATGTCTTGTAGGATATGTTTCTGTAACAAAAGGAGCGGTTCTGCTACACAGTTATAGGGCATACAGTGAGTGCAATGCCTACCAAACATTTCGAGGCACTCCAATGCCCTTGGAAGTGACATGGAGGTCAGAGGGCCTTAACTAAACAATTTTTTCCATTTATAGCAACTGGGTCTCCTGTACACTGTTAGCCTAAGCAGTAAATGGAAGGCTTTCCAAAAATTATGAGGAACTGCAATGCCCCTTGAAACAGACGTGGATTACAGTGTACTAAAAACCTTCTACCCATTATTGGGGAGTGGGTCTCCCTTAGTGTTCGCCTATGCATTGAAAAGCAAAAGCTGACTAAAATTAGGAGGAAATGCAATGCCCGTTGGAAGAGTCGTGGAGGTTAGAGGTAATTAAAAACAACATTTCAATGCCCCTTAGAAGAGCTGTGGAGTTCAGAGTGGTTTAACAAGACGGTTTTAATGCCCCTTGGAAGAGACGTGGAGTTCAGAGTGGTTTAACAAGATGGTTTTAATGCCCCTTGGAAGAGAATTGGAGGTCCCAGTGGAATAAAAAGACAATATCAATGCCCCTTGGAAGAGTGGTGGAGGTCGCAGTGGAATAAAAAGACAATATCAATGCCCCTTGGAAGAGACGTGGAGGTCACAGTAGCTTAACAAGACGATTTTAATGCCCCTTGGAAGAGACGTGGAGTTCAGAGTGGTTTAACAAGACGGTTTTAATGCCCCCTGGAAGAGACATGGAGGTCACAGTAGCTTAACAAGACGGTTTTAATGCCCCTTGGAAGAGACATGGAGGTCCCAGTGGAAGAAAAAGACAATATCAATGCCCCTTGGAAGAGTGGTAGAGGTCGCAGTGGAATAAAAAGACAATATCAATGCCCCTTGGAAGAGACGTGGCGGTCGCAGTGGAATAAAAAGACAATATCAATGCCCCTTGGAAGAGTGGTGGAGGTCGCAGTGGAATAAAAAGACAATATCAATGCCCCTTGGAAGAGTGGTGGAGGTACCAGTGGAATAAAAAGACAATATCAATGACTCTTGGAAGAGACATGGAGGTCACAGTAGCTTAACAAGACAATTTTATTGCCCCTTGGAAGAGACGTGGAGTTCAGAGTGGTTTAACAAGACGGTTTTAATGCCCGTTGGAGGAGACGTGGAGGTCACAGTAGCTTAACAAGACGGTTTTAATGCCCCTTGGAAGAGACGTGGAGGTCACAGTGGAATAAAAAGTTAATATCAATGCCCCTTGGAAGAGACGTGGAGGTCCCAGTGGAATAAAAAGACAATATCAATGACCCTTGAAAGAGACGTGGAGGTCACAGTAGCTTAACAAGACGATTTTAATGCCCCTTACAAGAGCCATGCAGTACAGCACATTAAAAACATTATTCCCATTATTGGGGAGTGGGTTTCCCATAGTCTTTGCCTATGCCTTCCAAGCAAAAGCTGCCAAAAATTAGGACGGAAGAACTTGCAATGCCCCTTACAAGAGCCATGCAGTACAGCATATTAAAAACATTATTCCCATTATTGGGGAGCGGGTCTCCCATAGTCTTCGCCTATGCCTTCCAAGCAAAAGCTGCCAAAAATTAGGACGGAGGAACTTGCAATGCCCCTTACAAGAGCCAAGCAGTACAGCATATTTAAAACATTATTCCCATTATTGGGGAGTGGGTCTCCCATAGTCTTTTCCTATGCCTTCCAAGCAAAAGCTTCTAAAAATTAGGACGGAGGAACTTGCAATGCTGGCAACACGGACCACGGTCACCCTGGTGGTATAGTGGTGGTGGAGGCTGAGGATAAGGAGAAGAGCAAAAAAACAGCCGAAATGAGGAAGCGTATACCCATGTGTGGGTGTGAAGCGGTGCATGGGAATACACCTCCCAAAATAACACAGTAGATTTGACTTTATGTTACTCTGCTGTCATTTGGTGGTGATGAGAAGTCTGGCCCAATCCAGCCCTTGTTCATTTTGATAAGGGTCAGCTTGTCAGCATTGTCAGTTGACAGGTGAGTGCACTTATCAGTTATAATACCCCCAGCGGCACTAAAAACATGCTCCGATAACACGCTAGCAGCAGGGCAGGCCAGGACCTCCAAAGCGTATAGAGCGAGTTCATTCCAAGTGTCCAGCTTGGATACCCAATAATTAAAAGGCACAGAGGATGCTGGTACGGTTGGCAAGGTACTCCCTCACCATCTTTTGAAACTTTCCATTCCTTGTGAGAGTACCCCGCGCCTCAGGGCCTGTAAGCTGGGCGGGTCTCAGAAAACTGTCCCAGAACGTTGACAGTGATCCCCTGCCTCTGCAGGATTGGAGTTACGTCTCTCTCGCCTGTATGCCTTGGTTGGGCAACGAACTGTGACCTCTGCCGCTAGCGTGTTCAGATGGGAATTTTTTTAACAGTTCTGCAGCAAGGGCCTTCTGGTACTGCCACATTTTTGTAGACCTCTCCACCTCAGGAATAAGAGAGTGAAAGTTCTCCTTGTAGCGGGGGTCTAAAAGTGTCACCAACCAGTAATGACTGTCACCCAACATTTTGACAACGCGAGGGTCACGGTTAAGGCAGTGTAACATAAAGTCAGCCATGCGTGCCAGACTTGTAACGGGCAAGACTTCCGTGTCCTCACCAAGATGACGACTGACCATGCTCTCCTCCTCCTCCTCCTCCTCCTCCCCCCTGTCCTCAGGCCACCCACGCTGAACCGACGGTATGACAGTTGTACAGGAACTACTGTCTACAGCGCATGATACCAGCTCCTGTTCTTCCTCCTCCTCCTCCTCTCCCTCATTGTTCCCCAATGCACATTGGGATGAGATGAGGCTGGGCTGTGTGTGTTCGCCCGCTATGGCTTCTTGATCCATCTCATCATACTCTGGCTGCAATGCCTCCTCTTTAATTCTCTGCAGAGAGCGTTGCAAAAGACAGACAAGTGGGATGCTGACGCTAATGATGGCGTCATCGCCACTCACCATCTTGGTGGACTCCTCAAAGTTTGTCAGGATGGTACATATGTCAGACATCCAGGTCCACTCCTGAGGTCTTATGTGTGGAGTCTGACCTGAATATCGACGGCCTTGTTGCAGCTGGTACTCCACAACTGCTCCCTTCTGCTCACAAATCCTTTGCAACATGTGGAGGGTAGAGTTCCAACGTGTGGGGACATCACACACCAGTCGGTGTGCCGGAAGCTGCAAACGCTGCTGCAACACAGCAAGGGCGGCGGAAGCTGTAGCCGACTTCCGAAAATGAGCTGACAGGCGGCGTTCTTTGACGAGCAGATCCGGCAACTCGGGGTACGATTTAAGAAACCGCTGAACCACGAGGTTAAGCACATGAACCAGGCATGGTACGTGTGTGATCTCGCCTCGCCTCAGAGCCGCCACCAGGTTACGGCCATTGTCACACGACCATGCCTGGATGTAGGTTCAGCGGTCTCAGCCACAGATCTGCCTGCTCTTTCACAGCTGTCCACAACTCACAAGCAGTGTGAGGTTTATCACCTAGCTTATGAGTTTCAGCACAGCCTGTTGCCCCTTGGCTGAGGTAGTACTGCAGTGCTTCCAGCTTGTAACTGATGTGGTGATATCTGAGATGGAGGCTGAACATGAGGAGGAGGATGATGCACAGGAGCTGTACACTGTGGGGGCAACTCTGACTGACATAGGGCCCGCAATCCTCGGTGTGGGGAGGATGTGTTCCGTCCCAAGGTCCGACTGGGTCCCTGCTTCCACTATGTTTACCCAGTGTGCCATCAGGGAGATGTACCGTCCCTGGCCACAAGCCCTTGTCCATGTGTCCGTTGTCAGGTGGACTCTCCCAGTAACTGCATTGTTGAGGGCACGGAAGATGTTTTGGGACACGTGCTTGTGTAGTGCGTAGATGGCACACCGGGCAAAATAGTGTCGGCTGGGGACCGAGTACGGAGGGATGGCCACCACCATAAGGTTGCAGAAGGATTCAGTCTCCACCAGCCTAAAAGGCAGCATTTCCAACGCAAGCAGTTGTGAAATGTGCGAATTTAGGACTGTGGCCTGTGGAGCGTTGACTGCGAATTTGCGCTTTCGTTCAAAGGTCTGGGATATGGACAATTGAACGCTGCGGTGGGACGTGGACGTGGATGTTGATGCTGTTTTCTTGAGAAACTGCCATAACAAGTGAAGACTGAGAGGAGGGGGCATCTTTGCATGCAGTATGGACAGGGGATTGCCTTGCACGCACAACAGGGGTTCTCTTACATGCACAACAGCGGAAGAAGCAGTGGTGACACCCGCTGACACTGGTCGTGAACCCTGGGGTTCGCCTCACAAAGTCGGGTGCTTTGCTGACATGTGCCTGATCATGCTGGTGGTGGTCAGGCTGGTAGTTTTGTCACCCCTGCTGATGCTGGCCTGGCAGGTGGTACAAATGGCCTTTTTGTGGTTATCAGAAGAGTCTTTAAAAAAATTCCAGACTCTGGAAGACCTACCGGTTGTACTGGCAACGTCCCTCGTGTTGGTGTTATGGGGAACGGTTGCCCGCCTTCTGTCTGCGGCCACCACACTGCTTCTTCCTGCCTGTTGGGGTACTCTGCCTCCCTCCCTGTGTGCTGCTGGCCTCGCTCTGCGTGTCCTCCTGCCACGTTGGGTCAGTTACTAGATAATCCACCACCTCCTCCTCTTCCACTTCCGCACCACGGTCCTCCTCCTCACTTCGTGGCAATTGTGTCTCGTCATCGTCCACCTCTTGTGACAAATTGCCAGCGTCGCCTTCCTGTGGCCGTTCAAATACTTGGCCATCGCTACATGGGATCTCCTCTTCCACCACTTCAATCAGAGCAGGCGAGGGGCCCAAATATGGAAATGGACCAGTGAACAGCTCTTCGGAGTGTCCAACTGTGGGATCAGTTGCTGTCTGACGACACTCTGCATGGTGGGAGGAAGGAGCATCAGGGTGAGGAGGAGTATGCGGTCGAGACTCACGGCTACTAAGACTTGACCGTGTGGAAGACAGACCGGAGGTGGTGGTGCCCAGGTGACTGGAAGTATTATCTGCTATCCAATTAATAACCTGTTCACACTGATCAGTTCGCAATAGTGGTGCTGTTGTGTGCTTCCCTAGTATTTCGGTCAAGAACTGGGAGCGAGAAGATGTGGCTGTTGGTTGTGGCACATTTTCACCTTGGCCACGGCCCCGTCCTCTGCACGCACCATCACCAGAACGTCCAGTTCCACGTCCCTTGCCACGCGCCTTGCCCATTGTAAATGAAGTAAAATAGCTTACACTCGCACTATCAATGCCAAAAGGGTAATAAAAAGGAGATTAGAACCGTGGAAGAGGAAAACCACAGTTCTATTTCTCTGGCCTACACCAGAATCTTTTAAACAGATATATTTGTGTCTGAACAGTCAGCGAGACACTCAAACTGTTTTTTTTTATGTAAAAAAGGCAAAAAGGTGGATTACACCCAGATTTGAACCGTGGAAGAGGAAAACCCACAGTTCTAGTTCTCTGGCCTACACCAGAATCTTTTAAACAGATATATTTGTGTCTGAACAGTCAGCGAGACACTCAAACTGTTTTTTTTATGGAAAAAATGCAAAAAAGTGAATAATACAGAGATTTGAACCGTGGAACTGCAAAACCACAGTTCTAGTTATCTGGCCGAAACCAGACTCTTTTAAACAGATATATTTGTGTCTGAACACTCACAGACACATTCAATTTTTTGAGGGGAAAAAATACCACAATGTTAATAAGACGGGTATTTGTACAGTCTGACTGAGGGAAAAAAAAAAGAGGATTTAGATGAAAAAAAAAAGGATTTTTCCTGGCCCCTGAGACCTGGGGCTAAGTCTAGCAATTTGAGCAGCAGCACACAGGATTGTAATGCAGTGTTTGCTGGTATAACCACTGCGTCTCCTATACAGCCTGCCTGCCTGATATCTGGGATGGATATTAGTCCTGAGGAGGACTGTTTGTTTGATTTTGCAGGCTTTAGAGACCCTATACTACCTATTTCGCAGTATAAATCTCTCCCTAGCTGAGCAGCACTCTTCCTACACTGTCTGATCCGGAGCGACTGTGTCCAAGATGACGGTTTTAAATACTCGAGGTGACGCTGTGCGGCCAGCCAATCACTGTAATGCCCACAACCAACATGGCTGCGGCATTACAGTGACTGGTTGGCAATCCCTGCATGTTCATTGGCTCTGTAAAGAGCACCAAACATGCAGGGCGGAGACCCGAGCTTCCGCCTGAGTAACCCGAAAATGCTCGGTGCTCGCCGAAGATCCTGAGTAGTGAGATGCTCGGGCGGGTACCGAGCAGTGTCGAGCATGCTCGCTCAACACTAATGGCCACTCGTTTTTCTTTGCTTAGCTGCTTTTTTCTTGCCATAATATAAATTCTAACAGTCTATTCAGTAGGACTATCAGCTGTGTATCCACCTGACTTCTGCACAACACAACTGATGGTCCCAACCCCATTTATAAGGCAAGAAATCCCACTTATTAAACCTGACAGGGCACATCTGTGAAGTGAAAACCATTTCCGGTGACTACCTCTTGAAGCTCATCAAGAGATTGCCAAGAGTGTGCAAAGCAGTCATCAAAGCAAAAGGTGGCTACTTTGAAGAACCTAGAATATAAGACATATTTTCAGTTGTTTCACACTTTTTTGTTAAGTATATAATTCCACATGTGTTAATTCATAGTTTTGATGTCTTCAGTGTGAATGTACAATTTTCATAGTCATGAAAATACAGAAAAATCTTTAAATGAGGTATGTCCAAACTTTTGGTCTGTACTGTACATACTGTATACTCTATATAATATATGAGTTTCACTATCTGTATTGAAGAACTGAAATAAATTAACTTTTTGATGATATTCTAATTTTGTGAGAAGCACCTGTATAAATCAGACACTGCTACAAAAACTGCCCCCATGACTAAGTTTGGAGAAATACTATCAGTGTCTCAAATATCCTAACACTAGACAATTTTTTTGCTATTCTAAGACACACAAAACATTATGATAATAATGAGTTTCACTTTCAGTATTGAAAAACTGAAATAAATGAACTTTTTGATGATATTTTAATTTAGTGAGATGCACCTGTACATAATACTTATCATGATAGATCTACAGAGTGAACAAGGCTAAGAGTATCACCCATACAGGACCAGAGTTGGGGTATAACTTAGACACCCCACGCGTATCGCCATGGTTCACAGCTTCTTCAGGGATTTGACCAGCATTAGTTGAACGAATTGGAACGAGATTCGGGACTATCAAAGAAAAGTCTTCAGAACTCCTAGCATCAAGATTGCATGAGAAGAACTTGCTTGAAAAAGGAGCAAAGGTATCCTACTTCCTATCCAGAGAGAGTGCATTTCTGCAATATTTTAGAAGTGACAGTGGCTTTGTGTATTGCCATAACATACATGTTTTTTTATTTATCTTTATCAAATTTATTTTTTAAATAAAACAATCACAAGGCACAAAATATGCAGAATTAGAAAAAAAAGTACAACAGAAAGAAAATTTGTATCAATAAAGAGTAAGTAGTATTGTCGTAACGTTGGGATCATGAAGGCAATCCAAGGCACTAGCAAAAGTTGTACATTAATGAACAGGATATAAAATTCCATAACATAAACTGAGTGAAATATCACAGCCAAGAGAAAAAAAAAACAGGGTAAAGAAAAGCAGAAGAAGCACAAGGGAAAGACGGAAGGGGGTCAAGGTATTTAGGCATGGGATCCTAAAATTACGGATTCAGTTTTCCCTAATACGGGCCAGATATTCAGCAGAGGATCTAAATTGCATCCAATAAACCAGGTTTTATAAAATATTCATATTATTGACAGAGATGAGTACCTCCCTTAATATCACTTCATTCATTTTAGAAAATCAGAGGGCAGCTGTCGGAGCAGATTCTTTTTTTTCCTAAGCAGGGGGATGCAATCTTGAGCCGTCACAATTAAGGGCCTTTATATAGAATGCCTATATATTTTTAGGGGAATGTCACAGTGATGGAGAAGGACAAGAGCTGGGTTTAGGTCAAATGTAAGATCTGTAATCTGACGCATCACTAGTTGCACTTTTTCCAAACAAGGAGTGATTACCTTGCAAGACCAAAAAATATGTAAGGCTGTGTGCCCACTATATGCGTTTTTTAAGCAATTCCGCTGCAAAAACGCTTAAAAAACGCTTGGTAGAAGGTCTGCCATGTTCCCCAATGATAATACGCATGTGCTGTGCACATGCCTGCGGAAATTTCCGCTGCGAATTATCATTGCGGAAAAATCTGCAGCACTAACAATTATTTTGCGGAATCGCGGCGTTTTCGCCGCCATTGACTTGCATTGGACCGCATGACATCCGCATCACTACATGTGCACATGCGGATATCATGCGGTTCAATGTGCGGATGGTACCCGGGTCTGGAGAGGAGGAGACTCTCATCCAGACCTGGGTACCATAGAAACTGTAAAAAAAAAAAAAAAAAAAAAAAAAGAATAAAAGAAAAAATATACATTATACTTACCTTCTGATGGCCCCCGGTCTCCTTAGTGATGCGTCCTGGCTCGCCGGCAGCTCGCGATGGTCTAAAAGGACCTGCCATGACGTAATTTAGTCATGTGACGGGTCACGCGACCGCCGACGTCAGCTTGTCCCTGGCAGAGATATTCTGTGTGCAGCACGTAGTAGATGAAGATGGCACTCTGCAAGTGCGATGAAACAAGAACTTTATTCCAGAAGCACACAATTAAAACATGGAGCTGGGGAAGCGGAGATCCTCATGGACGACGGCCGTTTCGTGTCTCTGTGACACTTCAAGGGGTCCAGCTGAACCTGGACCCAGCCTATAAGACAATCAGGAGTGGTCCCCCACCCCCTCCACGGGCCGGACACTCACGATACCCCAACACTTACCCAGACAGTGAACCAGAAAGAGAATATAAAGGGAATCCTCCATTTGCAGGCCACCCCTCCCCCTGAGAAGAGGGTGAGAATCACCAGAGTAAAGACATTTCCACTCTGGCACAGTCTCCTCTGAAACTCCAGATCAAATATAAATATACCTTGATTATATGGAAGCTTAATACTGTGGACTGTAATACACAGATCACCCTTACAGACAACAAAAAAGAGAGATAAGATTATACATACAACTCCCTGGCTCAAACTTCATTAATAGGACAGGGGAGACATCTAGTGGTCTTCCAAAGATCTACACTCAAAAGTCCTTCACAAAATAAAAAAGGAACTTACCATACTTCATCTCCTCTAAAGATGTAACAATTCCCTCTCTTTTCCTTTGACCCCATGCATTAGGGAACGTGCCTGGTGTCGGGACAACTATTCTCCAAGGCTAACTTGAACATTTCATAATGGTCAAAATTGGCAACAAAGCTTCAGGGGCAACTTCTAGAACTAATACCTCCCTCACCTAAATAGACATTGTAACGGGTCTGGGAGGCGGAACCTCTGAGCTACTATACAAGGGGGCGGTCCTTGTAAGGGAGCGGGTGGCGACCAGGGAAGACGGGCAGGAAGTCACAGCAGGTGACCGGGACAGTCTCTGAGTGAACGGGCTGGAGGTCACGGCAAGTGACCGGGGCAGTCTCTGGATGAACGGGCAGATGGTCACGGCAAGTGACCGGGGCAGTCTCTGAATGAACGGGCAGATGGTCACGGCAAGTGACCGGGGCAGTCTCTGAATGAACGGGCAGATGGTCACGGCAAGTGACCGGGGCAGTCTCTGAATGAACGGGCAGATGGTCACGGCAAGTGACCGGGGCAGTCTCTGGGTAAAGGGTTGGTACGACCTGTGGCGGCTGATGATAGACGTGAGCTCCCAGGTGAGCAGGCGAGAGTCTCTGGATGAACGGGTGGTCACAGCATGTGACGGCGGAGCCTCCAGGAAGACCAACAGACAGGCGGCAGATGAGCGCTCCCAGGTGAGCGGGCAGAAGTCTCTGGACAGGCGGGTGGTCACAGCACGTGACGGCAGAGCCTCCAGGTAGGCTAGCAGACAGGCAGCAGATGAGCGCTCCCAGGTGAGCGGGCAGGAGTCACTGGACAGGCAGGTGGTCACAGCACGTGACGGCGGAGCCTCCAGGTAGGCTAGCAGGCAGGTAGCAGATGTGTGCTCCCAGGTGAGCAGGCAAGCTGGTCCAAAGACAGACTGACAGGAGTTGGAAGGCAGACCGTCGGACCTCAGGCAAGCAGGCAGGTGGCTGAAGTGCGCTCCCAGGTGAGCGGACAGGCTGGTCCTTAGACAGACTGACAGGAGTAGTAAGGCAGACCGTCGGACCTCAGACTAGCAGGCAGGTAGCAGATAATCAGGCAGGAATAAGACAGCAAGCTGGCAGGAATCTGGCAGGTATCTGGCAGGTAACTGGCAACGGGACCTGAGGGCTGAAGCAGAGTAGTGAACAGTGCAACAACATTGCTCGGGCACCTCCATTTTGGAGGAGGTGCCTTATATATGGTGAAGTCCTCCGGCCATTGGCCGGGGACTCCTTAGGACGGCGCGCGCGGCCCCTTTAAGAGGGAGGGAGCGCGCGCGCCCTAAGCACAGTGGCCGGGAAGGAGCGCGCGCTGCCAGCAGAGCGGGAGGGGGACGCCGGGTTCGGAGCAGAGAGGTGAGGGGAACAGCGTCCCTGCCTAGCAGAGGGCAGGGACGCCGACGCTACAGACATGAACAAATTTCTCAATAAAAAACAAGCAAAATCTTCCACATTTAAATCTGCGTCCCCGCCGCCTCCTGACTTACACTCAATATGTGACTCTGACTCTGAAATGGAAAGCGATGCGGAAGACTGCAGATCTGCAAGTGAGCACCCACTATCCTGGTCTTTTATAAAAAGGATACTCGCCAAATCTCTAGAACCAGTTGTAAAAGATCTGTCTGACATAAAGCAAGAAATCATACAAATAGGCCACAGAGTGGACACACTAGAAGCTACAAACTCCACTTTAATCCAACAAACCAATGCTAACATAACTTGCATCCAAAACCAAGAAGACCAAATCAATCAAATACACTCCATTTTGGAAGACCATGAAAATAGAGAGAGACTAAATAACCTTCGCATAAAGAGCATCCCCAAATCGGTAGCAACGGAAGCATTAAACCCGACTTTAGTTGAGATCTTCTCCAAAATCCTGTCCCTAGAGGAATCCACTCACATTGAAATAGTGAGAGCCCACAGGTCATTAAGACCCAGACCTAAACTAGGAAACCCACCATGCGATGTCATCTGCCGTTTCTTAGGCTTCTATACCAAAGACCTAATATTAAAAAGGTCAAGGGAAACAGAAGATATCACTTTTTAAGACTCACCGATCTTGATTTGCCAAGATCTAGCTGCCTCAACACTCAATAAGAGACGCCTACTGAAACCCCTTACGAAAGCCCTATGCCCCAATCAATATCAGTACCGATGGCTCTACCCCTTTGGCATGGCAATAACAACCAAAGACAAGCGCATCCAAGCAGGACCTCGGCTGAGATCCAAGAGGCATGCAAAGAACTAGGGATCTCTGGAAAAATACCAAGATCTAGACATCTCACTTAACATCCTCCCTAAAACACATGCCTCAGCCACCACCTTAGAGCGCGGTTTCGCCTTCTAAAGCCCAGCACTCCAGACGCAAACCAACAAAGCATTCTTCTGCTCCTGAGGACAACGAAAATGGATGAGCCAAGGAACTGTGAGCCAGGTTTAACCTGACCTCAAATATTTCAACATTAGACCCAGTGGTCCTGTAATATTTTGATTGTTCAAGTTTTATAATCATCATTTATTCTATCTCTACCCTTAGGGTAGAGAGATGCATACAGAGATGGCTCATTGCCACTTGATATCATAAGTAAAAAATTGCCTTACTTGTACTTGAGGCTCCTTGCTCTGATCATAGATCGATATCTCCTTCCCCGTGGGACCCCTCTTACTCCGCCTTTGCTGCCTTTAACTCTGGATAGGAGGACGGAACTAGTCCCATGGGATCGGAGATGATCAGTTATGCACGAAGCCTACTGCAGTGACATCACCACGTTCCCTTCACTGCTTATTGTTCCACTTTAATATGTTAAATGATACTGTTACATGTATTTACATATATATGTATACTGCTCTTGTTATCGTTCTAATGACCTTGCACCCCCCCCCTGTTTTTCACCTCCCTTCTCACCCCTCCCCCCTGGGTCCACTCTAGTTGCTACAAAGGATAAAGGTTCACACCCCTACTCCTTCTCACATGAATACTAAACAAGGTACTTTTAAATTAGCAAACTTCAATGCACGTGGTCTAAATTCTCCCATACCGAGATCCCAGACATTAAACAGGTTTAGAAAAGAAAACTGTGACATGCAGAAGTAGTGCTTTTGCAGAGTGTGACATGCAGAAGTAGTGCTGGTGCTTTAAAAGCATCAAGCAACTAGAGGGGTTAACACAGTCACATGAGAAGGGGAGTATTTTAGCAGAGCCCCAGGGGGATTGTGGGGAAGTTGTTTACTGTCTGGCTGGAGCCGAAGAGAAAGGTTGTGTGTGTTCTGTATCTCACAGAAGCGCCCCTGCAAGTGAAAAGGATTCAAGTCAGGAGTGAAGCTAAGCACAGGTCAGGTAGAGTTCCTGAACTAGCAGTGCAAAGTATTGTGAGGCATAAAGATAAGGACTGGAAGAAATGGTGTCACAGGGATCATCTCCCTCAGCAAACCCTCCCCCCTCCTGCATCTCACTGTGCTGTAAAGAATGCTGTGTTCATTAATGTGCCTTTGCATTAGAACTGTGCTGTCCTGTACTACTGGGAAGACTGGGAACTGCTGTGCTGCTAAGGAAACTGTACTGTTTGTCACTGGAGCCTGTTGCTCATAAGACTTAACTTGCACTGGCTGTGCGGCTTCTTATTAAATGCTATTGTTCTACCATTTATGAGGACTCTTGTCAAGTGTGTCTGGTCAGCAAGTGAAACAACATACTTGTCTCTGCCTGAGGGTCAATACCCCTGTGTGCCTGAGAGAAGCTGCAGCACATGGTCTATGGTCGCCCTGAGTTCCCCCAGGATTCCAAAGAATTCATGTAACCTGTCTCGCCCCTATCTGAACCTAGGTGCGTGTGTGTAACAAAACTTTAATATACTCCTTTTACAAGAAACCCATTTTCAAACTGAGAAGCCTCCTTCTTTTGAAAAGGCTTATTACAATCAATGGTACCATGCCACTTCCCCCCAGAAGGGCTCTAGAGGAGTGTCGATTGCATTCGCCAAGAATACCCCCTTCCTTATAACTGACTCATTGATTGATTCAGAGGGGCGATATATTTTTGTGAAAGGCCTTTTGGCGGGAACCCTGGTAACTATTGGTAACCTTTATGCCCCTAATAAAAAACAAAAAAACAAATCAAATGGATCATATCCAAACTAAATAAATTTTGTTCTTTCATAGAAGGCACACCAATTCTTGGAGGAGACCTAAACATTCCCCTGGACCTGTCACGCCAGGTGTGGGAAAGACTTAGTGCAACACAATGGGAAAAGTAAAAAGGAGCCCAGACACTAGTGAAAGGGGGAAGTGGAGACCTTCTAGTCTGATATGGCGTCACCCTGCCTCAACTAGCGTCCCTATATTGCCTCTTCAGCAATCGCCGCACACGTGCCTTGCCCTATTCTCCCTGGCACATGGCTACGGCTAGGGATGGGAGGAGATGAGCACTAGTCATCCTCGCTAAACTCTATAGACAACAAGGGTGGACAAAACAGGGGAAATGGCTTACCTTTAGATGAACTCCAAATAAGCACACGGCCTCAAGCTCCAGAGAGGACGAAGTACTGCTCCTGCTAAGCTTCACAATTAGAAATTAGTATAACCGGCGACTCCCGCTCAGACTCACCAGGTATATATATACCCAGGCCAGAGAGCTAATTAGCAAGAGAGAGGTAGCCGCTTGGTCCTAAAGACAGCCTTTTATCTAGGGAGCCGTCTGCAATGCCAAACGTAGAGATCTCCTGCAACCTATTGCAGGGCAACTGTCACAAAATTGAATCTAGTAAAAAAGGGACCATCTGGCTTGCCTAGGGTTGAGACGATTAGCTGACTGGAGATAAGACTGGTTCTTATGGTCAGTAATAACAGTAATAGGATGGACAGCCCCCTCCAACCAATGTCGCCATTCCTCGAACGCCAATTTGATCGTCAAAAGTTCCCTATTACCCACGTCATAATTTCTCTCAGCCGAAGACAATTTTTTAGAAAAGGCGCATGGACGCCATTTACCAGGGGACGAACCCTGAGACAACACAGCCCCAACCCCGACATCCGAAGCATCGACCTCCACAATAATGGAAGCATCCGACCATTTGGAAAAATCAGACCCCTTCTTAGTCATGTCAGTAAGGGGTTTCACTATAACCAGAGTAATTTTGGATGAATTTCCTGTAAAAATTAGTAAAGCTGAGAAAACGTTGCAGAGCCTTCAGGTTCTCGGGACGTTCCCAGTCAAGAACTGCACGGATCTTCTCCGGATCCATCCGAAAACCTGAAGATGACAATAAGTACCCCAAAAACTGCACCTCCTGAACAGCGAAAACACTTTTTTCTAGTTTGGCATAAAGTTTGTTATCCATTAATATCTGGAGCACCTGATTAACATGCCCCCGATGAGTCTCAAAATCAGGTGAATAAACCAAAATATCGTCCAGATAGACCACCACAAACCTCCCCACCAAATGATGGAAAATTTCATTTATGAAATGCTGGAATACCGCAGGTGCATTGGTCAAACCAAAAGGCATAACCAGACTCTTGAAACGTCCTTCCAGGGTATTGAACGCTATCTTCCATTCGTCCCCTTCTCTGATTCTAACCAGATTGTAGGCTCCCCTTAAATCCAACTTGGAGAATACCTTAGCCCCCACAACCTGGCTGAACAAATCAGGAATCAGAGGAAGAGGGTATGGATCACTGATGGTAATTTGATTTAATTCCCGGAAATCTAAACAGGGACGTAGACCGCCATCTTTTTTCTTCACAACGAAGAACTCTGCCGCCACAAGCGAAGATGAGGGTCTGATATGTCCCTTCTCCAGACTTTCTGCAATGAAATCTTTCATGGCTTGTCTCTCAGGGCCAGAAGGATTATAAGCCAAGGTATACCCAAGACAATCAGAGTGGGAAGATTGTCCAGAACATAGCAAGGGATGATTTCACAATGAACTGACCCCACCCTCAGTTTTACATTATGTACAATCTGAGTAAATGCTTTCTGTGCAAGTGGCGCCAAGTCAGTGGCAAAGATAGGAATAGGTTCAGCTAAAGCACAGCAAGAAAGACCATGAGTTTTCACAAACTCAGCATCAACCATGCAGACTCTGGCTCCACTGTCAACAAACACAGAATTTTTTTCGGTTTTGCTCTCTAGCACCACCTCTGCTGTCAGGACAAAGTGGGAACTGCAGTTTGGCCACAAATGCACCCCTTGTTTATCCAACTCTAGACTACCGAGAGTTAATCGAGTCTCCTTTTGTTTAGGAATTGAGGGACAGGTCCCAACAAAGTGTTCCTTTTTCCCACAAAAAAAACATACACCTTTTTTCTTGCAAATCTCCGGGGAGATGTATGATGTAGAGACAACCCCTAACTGCATGGGTTCCTCCCCCAGTACTGGTTCACAACCAGACTGCTCCCCTGGCAGAGGTACACAACCCCGGCAAGAAGGCCCTGGAGAATGTGGTCGCATTCGTCTATCCCGAAGGCGCCTATTCAACTATTCAAACGTATGGCCAAAGACATGGCAGCTTCCAAGGACTGAGGGGTATACAGCCACGGCATCTTTCAACCTTTCCATTAGCCCCTCATAAAATTGACTTTTAACCCCTTTAAAGCCCAAGACGTATTAATACGCGTCTGTGCCCTGGGCTTTAAGATCCTGACCCGCATTAATACGTCATTGCGATCGCACACACAGGCTGTGCGGGCGCGATTGCCGCCGGGTGTCAGCTGATTGTGACAGCTGACACCCGGTGCTATGTGCAGGGAGCGGTCCCGCACCGCTCCTGGCACATTAACCCCTGCAATGCTGTGATCGAAGTCGATCGCAGCATTGCGGTGGCTAAGGGGAGGTGATCGCAATACTCACCTCCTCTTCCGGCCTCCAGCGCTGTCTGCCGCGGCTTCCCGGATGTTGCCATGACGACCCGATGTTGTCATGACAACATCCGGGTCACCAGACAGCAGGAAGATTTTTTGGTCATGCGCAGTGCATGACCAAACTATCTTCTCCCTGTGCAGCGCTGACAGCCTGCATAGCACAGGTATGGTGCTCCATTCCTGTGCTATGCAGGCGATCAGAGTAAAAAAAGTGAAAGTCCCATAGTGGGACAAAGTATAAAAGTAAAAAACTGTCAGAAAGTGGAAAAAAAATATATATATAAAAAAAAATAATAATAATCCACCAAAAATAAAAATATAATGTACCCATTAATAAATATTATTATGAAAAAAAACAAACAATAAATGTACACATATTTGGTATCGCCACGTCCAGAACGACCTGACCTATAAAACTGTCCCACTAGTTAACCCCTTCAGTGAAAACAGTAAAAAAAAAAACTAAGCAAAAAACAATGCTTTATCATCATACTGCCTAACAAAAAATGGAATAACACGCGATCAAAAAGACGAATATAAATAAAAATGGTACCGCTAAAAACGTCATCTCGTCCCGCAAAAAACAAGCCGCCATACAGCTCCATCAGCCGAAAAATAAAAAAGTTATAGTTTTCAGAATAAAGCGATGCAAAAAAATATTTTTTTCTATAAAATTGCTTTTATGTAAAAGCGCCAAAACATAGAAAAACTATATAAATGTGGTACCGCTGTAAACGTACTGACCCGAAGAATTAAGCTACCTTATCAATTTTACCACACACGGAGCAGAATAAAAAAATGTAAAAAAAAACAATTCCTGAATTGTTGGTTTTTGTTTATTCTGCCTCCCAAAAATCGGAATAGAAAGCGATCAAAAAATGTCACGTGCCTGAAAATGACACCAATAAAAACGTCAACTCATCCTGCAAAAAACAAGTCATCACATGACTCTGTCGGCCAAAATATGGAAAAATTATAGCTCTCAAAAAATGGCGATGCAAAACCTAGATTTTACAAAAAAATGCGTCTTTTAGTGTGTGACAGCTGTCAATCATAAAAACCCGATATGATTCTGGTATTGCTGTAATCGCACCGACCCGAAGAATAAAGTTGTCTAATCACTTATACCACATGAGGAACGGCGTAAAAAATAAACTCTCGGGTTAGGGTTGTGCTAGGGTTAGGGTTAGGTTTGGGGTTAGGGTTGTGCTAGGGTTGGGCTAGGGTTAGGGTTGGGGCTGGGGTTAGATTTGGGGTTAGGGCTAGGGTTGGGGTTAGATTTGGGGTTAGGGTTAGGGTTGGGGTTAGGGTTGGGCTAGGGTTAGGGTTGGGGC
The DNA here is from genome assembly GCF_046119375.1 of Phyllobates terribilis. Classification (NCBI taxonomy): domain Eukaryota; kingdom Metazoa; phylum Chordata; class Amphibia; order Anura; family Dendrobatidae; genus Phyllobates; species Phyllobates terribilis. The sequence continues at coordinate 25,351,852 of NW_027362761.1, read as the reverse complement.
TGGGGATAGGGTTGGGGTTGGGCTAGGGTTAGGGTTGGGGTTGTGGTTAGGGTTGGGCTAGGGTTAGGGTTGGGATTTTTTTCAAAAGTAAAAAAAAAAAGATGACGATATGGCAACCAGTGTTGAGCGCAAGTGCTCGCTACTTGAGTTTGCATGGGGTGCTTGAGTATGCACTGAGTATCGCGGGTGCTCAAGTGACATGCTCGAATCTCCGCCCCATATGCTTCGCGGCCAAAAAAACCTTGCGGGGATTGCCTGCCATGCACGAGCGATCCCCGCATGTTTTTTTGGGTGTTTAATAACCGTGAAACATGCGGGCGGGGACTCGAGCATGTCACTCGAGCACCCTTGATACATGGTGAATACCTGAGTACCCGATGCAAACTCAAGTAGCGAGCACTTGCGCTCAAGACTAATGACAACTTATTCAATATGATGACCTAATGTTATCAAATTCTGTGTCGTACCTCTGGGTTCAAAATGTTCACTATACACCTTGATAAAATCATTGAGGGGTGTAGTTTCCAAAATGAGGTCACTTGTAGGGGGTTTCCACTATTTAGGTACATCAGGGGTTCTCCAAACGCGACATGGCGTCCGCTCTCGATTCCAGACTATTTTGCGTTCAAAAAGTCACACAGTGCTCCTTCCCTTCTGAACTCTGCCGTGCGCCCAAACACTGTATTTTCCCCACATATGGGGTATTGGCGTACTCAGGAGAAATTGAACAACAGTTTTTAGGGTCCATTTTCTCCTCTTACCCTTGTGAAAATAAAAAATTGGCGCTAAAACATAATTTTTGTGGAAAAAGTTTGATTTTTTTATTTTCACGGCTCCATGTTATAAACTTCTGTAAAGGACTTGGGGGTTCAGGGTGCTCACCACACATCTAGATAAGTTCCTTGAGGGGTCTAGTTTCCAAAATGGTGTTACTTGTCGGGGGTTTCCACTGTTTAGGCACATCAGGGGCACATCCGCTAATTATTCATGCAAATTTTACATTCAAAAAGTCAAATGGTGCTCCTTCCCTTCCGAACCCTGCCGTATGCCCAAGCAGTGGTTTTCCCCCATATATGGGGTATCTGCTTACTCAGGAGAAATTGCACAAAAATTGCATGGTGCAATTTCTCCAGTTACCCTTATGAAAATGCAAAAGTGGGGGCTGAAAAACATTTTTGTGGGAAAAATGTGAAAATGTTATTTTTACGGCTCAACGTTATAAACTTCTGTGAAGCACCTGGGGGTTCAAGGTGCTCAACACACATTTAGATAAGTTCCCTGAGGGGTCTAGTTTCCAAAATGGTGTCACTTGTGGGGGGTTTCCACTGTTTAGGCACATCAGGGGCTCCCCAAATGCAACATGGAGTCCGCTAATTATTCAAGCAAATTTTGCATTCAAAAAGTCAAATGGCGCTCCTTCCCTTCCGAACCCTGCCGTGCGCCCAAACAGTGTTTTTCCCCACATATGGGGTATCTGCGTGCCCAGGGGAAATTGCACAACAAATTTTGGGGTCCATTTTTTCCTGTTACCCCTGCGAAAATAAAAAAAATTGGGTCTAAAGTAACATTTTTGTGAAAAAAGTTAAATGTTAATTTTTTTCTTCCACATTCCAAAAATTCCTGTGAAGCACCTGAAGGGTTAATAAAGTTCTTGAATGTGGTTTTGAGCAGTTTTTAGAATAGTGTCACTTTTGGGTATTTTCTGTCATAAAGACCCCTCAAAGTGACTTCAAATATGATGTGGTCCCTAAAAAAATGTTTTTGTAAATGTTGTTGGAAAAATGAGAAATCGCTGGTCAACTTTTAACCCTTATAGCTCCCTAATTAAAAAAAAATTTGGTTCCAAAATTGTGCTGATGTAAAGTAGACATGTGGGAAATGTTATTTATTAACTATTTTGTGTGACATATCTCTCTGATTTAAGGGCATAAAAATTCAAATTTTGAAAATTGCTAAATGGAAACACAACATAAAAGAACTTTGTTACATCAAAATCTAGAAGCCCTAACAGCCAAACGCCTACAATTAAAAGATTTGCTCAACAAGCAATCTGCAAAACAGTACCTTAATTGGAAAAATCGCATGCTTGTCCACGGTGATAAGGCTTCTAAACTTATGATGTCACTAATTAAAATAAGACAAGCTAAAACTTACACCCACTCCCTAAAAAACACTAGTGGCCAAAGCACAATGGACTACAACTGGATCTCTTCAGAATTCTTAAAGTACTACTCAAGCCTTTATAATCTCCACCCAGATGACTCCGGCCCAGATAAAGAAAGGAAGAACTCAGAAATACAATCCTTTCTAACTAGACTTAAATTACCTAAATTATCAACTGAACAACAAACAACTCTCTCCAAACCATTTGTCTTGAGTGAGGTCCGATCCACTCTGACAAGTAGCCTGTGATGCAGCAGGCATTCCTTTAATGGTTCAGTGTGTGTTCTGACTGACCATGTACCTCCCCCTCAGCTGACTGGTCACATGACTGTGACATCACACAGGTCCTTCTGCACACCAAAGGTCTGAACACTTGACTGTGACATCAGCTCAGGTCCTGTGTGTATGTGCGTGTGTATTGGAGGATATAAAAACCCTGGTAATTTGAGACAGAGGTGAAAGGCACGAGACCTGTTTCCTGTGTGGGACACCGAGAGAGTGAAGCCTGGCATCCTGAAAGGTCGTGCCTGGATCCTGTGTGTGGATGCTAGTGGCCTTGCAGGGAAAGCTGGCTTGGTGAAAAGTCCTGAAAGGCACAGGCTGGATGTTGGCTGTGTAAGCATACCAGTAGCCTTAGAGGGAGCGACGGCTAGAGACCCCCATCTGGGAAGCCGCAAAGCCACAGTGGTGGCAAACCAAATGGACTGCAGTAGCTAAACCCGGCAAAGGTAAAACACTTCGTTATATGGACATTTATATGGACATGGCTATAGTATTACCTTGCTGAAGGCTGTACCTGGAGCCAAGTGGGCCTGTCTGCCACTTGAGAAGCTCCCGGATGTTATGTGTGTAAACCTGCCAGTGATATACTAAGGTGGACATTATATGTGTGAACTGCGGTTTATGATCATATAATAAACTGCTGAATTGAGAAAATACCGGAAAGACATTGCATGTATGCTTTAATTGACCCGGTGCAGCGAGTATCCCCCAGTATGATGACTAGCGCTGCCTTACAAGCCCCAAGGGAAAAGCCCCCGGCCTTGATGGCCTCCCTATCATCTAATATATATAATTGTCTTATCCCGTCTGTCTGTCTGTCTGTCTGTCCAGGAAATCCCGCGTCACTGATTGGTCCGGCCGCGGCCAATCAGCGACACGGGATTTCAGAAAAAAGATGGCGGCCGTTAGCGGCTCATTTGCCGCACGGAGGTCATCTCACGGCTGATCGCAGCAGAACTACCCTGACCGGCGGCGCCGCTGACCTCCATGCGGCTACCGTCGGGAGATCAGCGGCTAGGACCACTGATCTCCCGACGGTAAGTGTGAAGGGAGGACCGGGGAGCGGCGCCGCCGGTCAGGATGCTTCTGCTGCAAGCAGCCGGTCATCTCCCAACTGCTCGCAGCGGAAGTACCCGCACAAGCAGCGCCGCTCCCGGGCCCACACTAATACGACGCTGATTGGCGTCAAGTTTAAACACTGCTGTGCACAGAGGTCAGCGGCGATGCAGCCAAAGTACCCCGACCGGCGGCGCCGCTGACCTCCATGCAGCTACCGTCGAGAGATCAGAGGCTAGGGCCGCTGATCTCCCGACGGCAAGTGTGAAGGGAGGACCGGGAAGCGGCGCCGCCAGTCGGGATACTTCTGCTGCGAGCAGCCGGTCATCTCCTGCAGCGCCGCTCCCCGGTCCTCACTAATACAATTCGCTGATTGGTCGCGGCCGGCAGCCAATCAGCGATATTGGCGTCAAATTTAAAAACCGCTGTGCTGAGTGGTCGCGGCCGCCGGCCACGACCAATCAGCGATATTGGCGTCAAATTTAAAAACCGCTGTGCTGATTGCGCCCGGTGTACCGCATACATATTCTAGAATAGCCAATGCGTTTGAATCGGGCCACCATCTAGTATATTATAAGACCTTTTCCAAGACCCTAGAACCCCACTTTCTCAAAATGTGTAATGAGATACTCCTAGGTGAACCTTTCTCTCCTCAAACTTTGGACGCCCATATATCTCTTATACATAAGGAAGGCAAGGATCCTGAACACTGTAGCAACTACGGACCGATCTCCTTACTAAACGTAGATCTCAAAATTTATGCTAGTATGCTTGCAAAACGTATTGCAGATTTCTTACCAAGCTTGATCTCACCAGATCAAACTGGCTTCAACAGAGGAACAGAGGGGAAAGAAAACGCCTGGCGTGTCCTCCACTTGATACAATAATCTATTCACCACAAACTCCCATTGGTGCTTTTAGGCACAGATGCGGAGAAAGCTTTTGACAGAGTGGATTGGATCTTCCTACAAGAGACTCTTAAAGGGAATGTGTCACCCCCGTGCAGGGGAGGGGGGAATATGGTAATTTAGCACAGAGGCAGCGATTTAGGGGAATAGTAAGCAGATAGGAAGGGTTTGCTTGGCGTCCCCTGGACGCCAAGCCTCTGGAAAACAGACTTTATAAAACCAGATTTCTCTGCAATCAGACCTCTGCTATGGGCCATACAGGTAAGTATAGATTTACTTTTCTATACCCTGTATGCCCATAGTAGAGGTCTGATATCACCCTCATTCCCTTTAATTGCTTCAATTTTCCCCCTCTAGTGACAGCAGCTATTCTACAGATGTACTCCCATCCCTCGGCCAAAATTAAACTTAATAACTCACTCACTCAGCCATTTACTATACATAACGGAACAAGGCAAGGCTGCCCTCTCTCGCCATTGCTATTCATAATGGTGATGGAACCCTTGATTAAATCCATTAATGCATGCAAAGACATAATGGGCGTAAACATACAAGGAATACAACACAAAACTATGGCCTTCTAGTCACAATGGCGCACCCTCACAAGGGCATTCCGGATCTTATGCAAATTTTAGAGAGATATGGCTCCCTGTCTAACTTTAAAATAAATCTATCCAAATCTGAAGCCCTAGGAATAAACATATCTGCAAGCACTTTAGAGCGCCTTAAATCCCAATTCCTTTTCCGTTGGCCAGGTAAATATATAAAATATCTAGGCATTAAGATCAGTACATCCTATAAAGAACTATTTAACCTAAACTACAAACCACTCCTTACTTTAATCATAGATCACACCAAAAAATGGAAGACCCCATATCTTTCTTGGATAGGCAGGAAAAACTTAATTACAAGTATTCTCCTACCCAAACTCATTTATCTATTTCAAATGTTACCCATTACACTACCAAAAACATTCTTAACCAAAATTAACTCTGCTTTCTTTAACTACATCTGGAACAAACACCATCCAAGGCTTAATTCACACACACTTTCATTACCTAAGAGGCATGGCGGTATGGGAGCCCCCAATATTCATAACTACTACCTAGCCGCTATATTGTCTAGAACTATTGAGTGGGTCAGGAAACCAAAGGAGAAGCCCTGGCTCTCCATAGAGGAACATATGTCTCCTATACAATTGCGATCAATTATCCTTTCCTCCTCCGCTCTAACACATAAAACTACATTCCACAACCTTCTCACCCACACAACGATCAAATGCTGGAAATCAGTAGCATCCTACCTATCCCTGCCCCCTTCCCCATTATCTCGAGTATCGGACATCATAGCCCCAAACCTAGAGAAAACTGTGACCACTGATACATCACCCCTAATAGATCATCTATACAACGAAGGCACTTTCATATCCTTCCAAGAATTGAAGGCACTACCTACAATGTAGAATTACACTTTCATCCATTGAGTCTTTAAAGAAGACAATACATCAAATCAGGTCCAATGGAGATCCCACAAGACCACTCACTGCTTGTGAAACCATATGCGCACAGATAAAAACCCTGAAAAAAGTGCTCTCATTCCTCTATAATATTCTGCTTACAAGAGACGCCTCTCTAAAAAGAGCATTCTTGCTGAAATGGGAAAAAGATTTAGGCCACTCTTTCACTGAACCTCAAATCAAACACATCTACAAATTCTCACATGGCCTTTCACAGTGTGTTAGAGCCCAAGAAAATAGCTACAAAATAATTACCCAATGGTACACCACACCTCTCCAAACACATAAATGGTTCCCTACCACCTCAGATCTTTGCTGGAGATGTGAAAGAGATTGTTAGAACCCTCCTGTTTGTTTTTTCCATCTTGTGTTTTGCAGTCACGTGACCATCTGCCTTTATATTCCAGCTCCGCCCTTTGGCTGTGCTGGACTGTTTGACTGTTTCTCTAGCCAGGTGCTTCTGTGCCTTTCTCTGTCAGTTAGTTTGGTCTTTCTGGGAGAACCGATGGAGGTTGGGGCGAAGTCGCTCCCCTCTCAGGAAAGAGACAGGAGGTTTGCCGAGGGATTGTGTCTTTATTGTGGTAAAGCTGACCATTTGATTAAGTATTGTGAGCTTCGTTTAAGTAAAGAAAAAAAAAAGGTCAGTTACGCCCGTATAGCTTGTTTACGCTCTGCAGGAGTATTTCTTTCTGGAAGTACTACTTTGCAGGAAAATTTGATTGAATTTCAGGTATTTGTGGATTGTGGTTCAAAACTTAATGTGATTGATAAAAGGTTTTTGGAAAACCTTAAATTGAAATCCAAACCTTTGTCATCACCTATTTCTGTGATTGCAATTGATAACACTCCCTTGAAATGTATTACTCACAAGGTTGCTGCATTTCCCCTCACTATCAATGGAGTTCACCAAGAAATTTTGGACTTGGTTGTATTAGATAATTTACCCTCTCCGGTCGGTCTAGGATTGCCTTGGTTAAAACTGCACAATCCTTTGCTGGACTGGTCTACTAATGTGATTAAGTTTTGGAGTCCAAAGTGCTATGATAAATGTTGTAATGGTCACATTGCGGCTGTGGAAAAAGGGGAATTACCTGTACCTATTCAAGATTTTTGGAGGGTTTTTTCAGAGGAGGAGTCGCAAGTTTTACCTCCTCATAGGGACTATGATTGCGCCATTGAGTTTGTTCCTGGAGCTACTCTTCCCAAGAGTCGCTTGTTTAATCTGACTATCCCTGAAAGAAAGGCCTTGGAGGAGTACATAGAGACTAGCCTGGCTGCTGGTCACATTAGACCTTCTAAGTCGCCTGTGGCAGTTGGATTTTTCTTTGTTACAAAAAAGGACGGGGGTTTATGTCCATGTCTGGATTTTCGTGAAATTAATAAGATTACCGTACACAATTCCTACCCATTGCCGTTAATTCTTGACTTGTTTAACCAGTTGGTGGGGGCCAAGTGGTTCTCCGGGGGGCATACAATTTGTTACGAGTGAAGGAGGTGATGAATGGAAAACTGCTTTTAACACTCCGGTAGGTCATTTTGAGAATCTGGTGATGCATTTTGGTCTTACCAATGCACCTGCATTTTTTCAGAACGAATGACATCCTGAGACCTTTGATTGGTAAGAATGTGGTTGTGTATTTAGATGACATTTTGATTTATTCACCAGATCTAGAGTCCCATTGGCAGAGTGTACGTGAAGTCTTGCAGTTATTGAGTGATAATTCACTCTTTGCTAAGCTGGAGAAATGTGAGTTCGCTGTGCAGAAAATTCGTTTTTTGGGCTACATTGTCTCCAGCGAGGGCTTTGAGATGGACCCGGTGAAGGTTCAGGCTGTGCAGGAATGGCCTAGGCCTATTGGTTTGAAATCTATACAGAGATTTTTGGGTTTTGCCAATTATTACAGGAAATTCATTAAGAATTTTTCTGTAATTGTTAAGCCTCTGACCGATCTGACCGATCTCACCAGGAAAGGTGCGAATATGGTTCAGTGGACTACTGAGGCCACTGAAGCGTTTGAGTATCTCAAAGAGCGGTTCAGTTCTGCCCCTATCCTTATGCAGCCTGATGAGACCAAGCCTTTTTTGGTCGAGGTCGATGCTTCATCGGTGGGGGTAGGAGCAGTTTTGTCTCAGGAGAACAAGGATGGAGTACATCCTTGTGCCTTCTTTTCGAAAAAAATTTCGGAAACCGAACTGAATTAAGATGTTGGAAATCGGGAGTTGATGGCTATTAAACTCGCGTTTGAACATTGGCGTCATTTTTTGGCACTAGATTTCCTATTCAGGTTTTCACAGATCATAAGAATTTGATCTATCTGGATGCTGCCAAGCGTTTGAAAGCCCGTCAAGCTAGGTGAGCACTTTTTTTTTCTCGCTTTCATTTTTCTGTTACCTATATACCTGTTACTAAGAATGTTAAAGCCGATGTTTTATCTCGCAGCTTCTCTTCATTTTACAGAAAGGAGTTGTGGTGGCGGCATTGGACTCCGTTTTGGAGAATGGGATTCTGAAAGCTCAAGATGATGCTCCATCTAACACTCCCCATGGGAGGTTGTTCGTGCCTAGAGCCTTTAGGAGAGATTTGTTTGTGGAGTGTCATGAGTCTCGGTTGGCAGGTCATCCAGGAATTTCGGAGACTAAGAGACTTATCAGTCGCAGTTTTTGGTGGCCTGGATGGCAGAAGGAAGTCATCAAGTGGCTGCGTCAATGTACTGTGTGTGCTAGGTCAAAGGCTTCACATACTCCTGCTGCGGGGTTGCTTTGCCCTCTGGAGGTTCCTAGTGCGCCTTGGACGCATCTCACAATGGATTTTATTACTGATCTTCCTGTGTCCGAGGGTTTTACTGTCATCTGGGTAGTCGTGGACCGTTTTAGTAAGATGTGTCATTTAGTTCCATTCATTAAGTTGCCCTGCGCCAAGACACTCGCTAAGGCGTTTGTTAAGGAGATTGTCAAGCTCCATGGCGTTCCCACAGATATTGTTTCTGATAGAGGACCTCAGTTTGTGGCTCGCTTTTGGCATGCTTTTTGTGTCAGGTTGGGAGTCCATTTGTCATTTTCGTCTGGGTATCATCCTGAGTCTAATGGACAGACTGAAAGAAAGAACCAGGATGTTGAACAGTTTTTGCGTTGTTTTGTGGCGGACAATCAAGAGGTGTGGTCTGAGTTTCTGCCTCTCGCAGAATTTGCTCTTAACAATCATACATCCTCCTCTGCTGGGTGTTCTCCTTTTTTTTGTTGTACTGGGAGACATCCGTTTTTTGGTTCGTTCTCCAAATTGGGGTCAGCGGTGCCGGAGGAGGAGTATTTTTCCGGTGATTTGGAGAGAGTTTGGACTAATGTACGTTGCAACCTTCAAGAGGCTAACAAGAAGTATTTTGACAGGAAACGTAAGGAGGTTTTGTTTACTGTGGGTGACATGGTTTGGTTGTCCTCAAAGAACCTGCGGTTGAGGATTCCCTCTAAAAAACTGGGTCCTAAGTTTGTGGGTCCATTTAAGGTGCTTCAGGTTGTTAACCCGTCTGCTGTTAGGTTGGATGTCCCTACTTCCTGGAAGATTAATCCTGTGTTTCATGTTTCCTTGTTGAAAAAGGCTGATGTATCGGATAGGGATGCCACTGTCCCAGTTCCTCCTGTGGTGGAGGACGGCAAATATGAAATTTCTCGTATCTTGAATTCTAGATGGCATAGAGGGAGATTACAGTATCTTGTCTCCTGGAAGGGTTTTCGGTCCCGAAGACAACTCCTGGGTAAGGACGGATGATGTCTCTGCTCCTAGGCTTGTTAAAGCTTTCCACAGGAGGTTTCTGGATAGGCCTGGATCTGGAGGATCCGGAGGATCCTCATAAAAGAGGGGGTACTGTTAGAACCCTCCTGTTTGTTTTTTCCATCTTGTGTTTTGCGGTCACGTGATCATCTGCCATTATATTCCAGCTCCGCCCTTTGGCTGTGCTGGACTTCAGTGTTTGACTGTTTCTCTAGCCAGGTGCTTCAGTGCCTTTCTCTGTCAGTTCGTTTGGTCCTTCTGGGACCTCTAGTACCTTTCTGTCTGTTTGTCTTTTTGTGTTCTGCAACAACTTCTCTGTTTAGGAGGTGTCCCATTTTTTTGTTCCAGTCCTTAGTTCTTTTAAGGACCCCTCCCCTAATGCTATAGGTCTTCGTTCAGACTAGACAAGGACTAAGGCAGGTCTGTTCGCTAGGAACAGGCAGCCCGCTACATCGTAGGGATTCAACTTAGTTTTACTGTAGGGACTGTTTTCCCTTATCTTTCCTTAGTTCATGTTGCAGATCATAACAGAGATAGGGGATCATATCTCCATGTTTGGTGGTCCTGCCAGACCATACAAGTATTTTGGGAAGTCGTGTCCCAAACTCTGACTGAAGTACTACACACACGTGTATTTCTAACACCTGAGCATATTTTTTTAAATTTCCCAATAGATCCAGATTAAAAATCCAAATCAAGACTAGCCTCCTTCATTTTAACAGCAGGCAAACTTCTTATACCCCCGTTTTGGTGCACATTCAACATCCCAAGCAAGAAACAACTGATCCTCAAAATTGACCATTGTACCATATTAAAGAACTGGCTGCATTTTCACTACAAAAACTTTCCTTCTTCCTACGGGTCTGGAATCCATGGGAAGCCTACAAGAACTCCGCCAAATTTATTTCCTCAACCACTTAAGACCTTACTCATAGATATGAGATATCTCTGAATTACTAATGGACCTACACACCCCCCCCCTCCTGGGTTACTCTATCATCTCCCCCCCCCTTTTCCCCCTCCCTTTGCTGAATCCTAATACCCCAGTTTTATACATTCCCTTTCCCTCTCTATTGACCCTAGTTATTTTGGAAACGTTAAAATTGAATTTATTGCTAATCCTTTAAATTTTGGAAAACCTTGAATTATTCATCTAAGCTCTATTGTTGCAAATGTCAGAACTAGTGATGAGCAAGTATGTTCGGTTAACCGTTTCGGAGAGTACCGAGTATCTTCAGCGTACTCGGTGATATGTTTGAATCACTCCCGTGTGCATGATTTGCGACTGTTTGACAGCTTTTATACATGTGAGGAATGCTTGTTTCTTAAGCATTCCTCATATGTATTAAAGCTGTCAAACAGTCGCAAATCATGCACACAGGAGTGATTCAAACACATCACCGAGTACGCTGAAGATACTGGGTACTCGCCCGAGCATACTCGCCGAAAGGGTTAACCGAACATACTCGCTCATCACTAGTCAGAACTCATTCCGCATTATACTGTGATATAACTGTTACCTTCTTTGGCTCACTCACACTGGAATTTCGACTATAATTGTCATAATCAACAAAAGGTTCCTGGCGTAAGGTAGATATACAAAGAGAAAAACCAAGGTATTGGCTCTTCCACTCTATGCTTTCAAGATTCCAAGGTGGTGAAGTAATGTTGTTTTTTAAAAATCTAATATATATAATTTTCTTATCCCGCCTGTCTGTCTGTCCAGGAAATCCCGCGTCGCTGATTGGTCCGGCCGCGGCCAATCAGCAACTCGGGATTTCAGAAAAAAGATGGCGGCCATTAGTGGCTCATTTGCCGCATGGAGGTCAGCGGCGATGCAGCCGGGAGATGACCGGCCGTCGGCAGCGACCAATCAGCGTCGTATTAGTGTGGGCCCGGGAGCAGCGCTGCTGGTGCGGGTACTTCCGCTGCGAGCAGCTGGGAGATGACCGGCTGCTTGCAGCAGAACTACCCCGACCGGCGGCGCCGCTGACCTCCGTGCGGCTAGGACCGCTGATCTCCCGACAGTAAGTGTGAAGGGAGGACCGGGGAGCGGCGCCGCCGGTCGAGATGCTTCTGCTGCAAGCAGCCGGTCATCTCCCAGCTGCTCGCAGCGGAAGTACCCGCACAAGCAGCGCCGCTCCCGGGCCCACACTAATACGACGCTGATTGGTCGCGACCAATCAGCGATATTGGCGCCAAATTGAAAAACCGCTGTGCTGATTGGTCGCGGCCGGCAGCCTCGACCAATCAGCGATATTGGCGCAAAATTTAAACACGCTCTCCGGCCCTCACTAACACGGTTCGCTGATTGGTCGCGGCCGCTGGCCGTGACCAATCAGCGATATTGGCGCCAAATTTAAACACTGCTCTGCTGATTGCGCCCGGTGTACCGCATACATATTCTAGAATACCCGATGCGTTTGAATCGGGCCACCATCTAGTAAATAAAAATATTTATAGTTTGGTAATGGAGTAATGAGCTCCAATGTTTGATAAGATTAATTATAAAAATGTTTTTTCCCAATTGACTCTTTAAATAATTTCATTTACATGTGATTGCAGATCTTTTGACACCTTTTATATATATTTTTCACACCAATTGTATCGATACCTATTTGTGACAATTTGATTACTGTTCATATGTCTAAGTGCAAAAGAAATAGTGAGAGATAGATGAAAGGAGAGAAGACAAACCGAGTAAAAGAGTTTGATATGCAAGTAAGTCCACACACCTTTAACACCGGAAAAGGTGTAAATGGATTATATGGGTCATTTGAACTATGCACCTGAGGAAGGCTGGACAACCGAAACGCGTTGTTTTAATATTATTTTTATAATTAATCTTATCAAACGTTGGAGCTCATTACTCCATTAATAAATTATAAATATATATATATTTTAGATATTTTTTAAAACATTATTTCACCACCTTGGAATCTTGGAATTATAGAGTGAAAGCGCCCATACCTTGGTTTTTCTCTTTGTATATGTACAAATACTGAAAATCTGAATGTAGCCTAAGGTCACGGCCCCACTATCAGTATTTTTTCTCAGGAGTGGGAGTCAAAACCTGGTGGGGAACAATCAGAGAAAAGGTATAATAGAAACAAGTCACCAATTCTGCATTTATCACCCACTCCTGGTTTTGGCTCCCACTCCTGAGAAAAAGTACTGTCTGAACACTGACCAAATACTGATAGTGGAGTCGTAGCCTAATTGAGATATCTGCATCCCTCTTTGTGCCAGCCACACCCTACACACCAATTGGAGAATATGTGCTAGATCCCATTATAGCCCTTAGGGCTGCTGCAGATAAGCGTATGAAAAATCATCCAGAAAACTGGGACATATTTTTTTTCTAATTTTACATCCGATTTTCATCTGTGTATTCATTTTTTACATCTGTGTGACATCCCTGAGATGTCTGTTTTCATAGAATTATATTAAAAAATGTACAAGATAAACAGTTCCCTAGGTTTATAATAGAAATGTATCCATAAAAATCGGATGTCAATTCGATGTTTCGTGTGGGATTCGATTTTTTCCATGCACCCATAGACTTGAATGGGTGAGTCTCATCTGGGACTTGAATTAAAGTAGTGCATGCTGCGATTTTTTTTCTCCTGTTGGGCTGTCCTGTCATTTATCTGAACAGCCCTATTGAATAAGATGGGTGCTGTTTGTGTGCGGTCAGATCAAAAGTCGAAAAGCAAACATCCTATTTATATGCTCGTCTGCATAAGCCCGTAGGACAAGAAGCGCTATGAGAATTCAACCACGTTTTGATGACATGCCGTAAAAGATTTTAGTTGACAAAATGTATCCACGCCGTCAGGTGCACATTCATCAGAACGGGATGTCGAAATTCTCCTGAAGAATAAGGCCCTCTTGTGCCAAACCGGAATTCTCACCAGTACACTTAGCCATGTCTTGTCTGATCTTTCCTGGACATTTCAATATTAATGAGAATCTGTCACGACATTTGAGCTATCCAAACTATTAATATTGGTGTACAGATTATAGACTGCTGAGAAGAGTAATACATGTATGCCTCGTATCAGATGTCTTGTTGTTGAGAAAGGGCGGAAGACTGCGGAGGAAAGAAGAGAACAGTAAGTCGCACATGCAAGATTTCCTCTCAAGCGAAGGGCGTGGCCTGGCCGGACATGTGAGTGGAAGTGTGCTAGAAGAGCTCCGGGGATAACTAGCCTGCCGGAGGATCCACTGGGCCCCTAACTTCATAAAAAGCGGTATTACCCCTTCCATACACGTCTTAGCACTTACCGGTGTGCATCGGAGGAGCGATCATGGCCGGAGGAGCAGCAACAAGATGACGGGGAGCAGCAGCAGAAGGGAATGGAGGCATCCAAGATGGCGCAGGTTCCTCTGTAGCAGGTACCAGAACAGGGAAGTCAGTGTCTGCAGGCACAACACTGAGGCTGGCTGGCTTTGCTAGAAATCCAGATACAGGAGCCTGCACTGGCAATGAGGCACAGACACAAATCATTGAGGTGTCTAATCCTTTCTCTGTGCTCTCAGAGGAATTCAATAACACTGCTGATAATGACTCTGCAAATTTCTGTGCCCTGCAGCCTCAGCCAGAAATCACTGCTTCCCACCATAATACAGCTCATCAAATTAATGAGCCCACGATAAAAAATGTGTTTATGGCTGAAGCACAGTATGGATCTGCTTTGTCCTCACTTAGAAGTTAGATGGGAGAGATTAAAGAGGAACTTTCTTTTATGAGGCAAGGGCTACAAAAGGTAAACGACCGCACTACAGCAGCAGAGGGCAGAATCAGTGATCTGGAGGATAAACATCTACAGATAATACAGGACAGCCACAGACATTGACAACAGATCATGGCCCTATTAGCTAAAACAGATGATTTGGAGAACAGACTCAGGCGAAATAAAATAAGTGATGGGTGTCTCTGAAAAAACGGAGAGCAATAATCCGAATGAGTACTTTGAGACATGGTTACGTTCTTTGTTTGGAACTGATTGCCTGTCTGCCCTCTTTGCTGTGGAAAGTGTTATGCTCGCGCCCGGACTGACTGGCGTGAGCGTGATTAGTGATCCCACTGTAACATGAACCGAGGAGTGCCTGGAGGGGCGTAACTAAGTATCAACCCGATCCGACCAAGGTTGCACGGCGGCTTAGTCGACTCCGTGGACCAAGGAGGAACCGAGCAGAGGGACCAGGTACGACTCCAGGTCAGACCCCGGTCACAGTTGTTGACCCACACCGGGGAATGCAGGAACAGGCAGGTTAGACTGGCATACAGGCAGGTGGGTATTGGCAAGTACGGCGGGTATGCAGACAGGTGGGTACTGGCAAGTGCGGCTGGTATGCAGACAGGTGGGCACTGGCAAGCACGGCTGGTATGCAGACAGGTGGGTACTGGCAAGCACGGCTGGTATGCAGACAGGGAGATACTGGCAAGCACGGCTGGAGTGCAGACAGGGAGGAACTAGCAGGTTGGAGCGCAAGCTGGATAGGGTCCAGTACAGACTGGGAGACAGGTACAGAGCCGCAGATGCAGTAGACAAGCAGAGTAAAGCGAAACCGCCGGAGCGGAGGACAAGGCAGAGCAGAGAGGAAGTGCTGGTGCGGTAAGCAAGCAGAGCGGAGCGAAAACCGCAGGTGTGGTGGACAAGGCAGAGCAGAGCGGAACCGCCGGAGCGGTGGGCAAGGCGGAGCAGAGAGAAGCCGCTAGAGCGGTGGGTAAGGCAGAGCAGAAGGAAGCCGCCGGAGCGGTGGGCAAGTCAGAGCAGAGAGAAACAGCCGGAGCGGTGGGTAAGTCAGAGCAGAGAGAAGTCGCCGGAGCGGTGGGTAAGCCAGAGCAGAGGGAAGCCGCCGGAGCGGTGGGTAAGACAGAGCAGAGAGAAACCGCTGGCACAGTGAGCAAGCAGAGGCAAACAGGGCTGAAGGTGCAGGCAGAGAGGACAGGGCTCTGTTCACATGGAACAGACTGGAAAATACAGGAAGATGGCTAGAACACAGGAGGAAGATACGGAGGAAGGGAAAAGGGACAAGCAGAACCAGATACACACAAGGTACTTACTATGAAGTAGCGAGTGGACACAAAATTCACAAACAGAAGTACAGAGACAACGAGTTGGAGTTAGGTGCAGGTTCAGATACTGCAGGAAAAGGGAAGGTACGGACATTAAGACAAACAGGTAACAGGCTAGGATACAGTTCAGACAGGAACTGCTACTGCAATGAGATACAAGAACGAGCCTGGGTATACAGCCCCCAGAGAGGCGGAAACAGACTAGAAGTCACAGGTAACAGGCATGGGTATACAGCCCCGAGAGTGGCGGAAACATACTAGAAGTCAGAGATAACAGGTCTGGGTATGCAGCCCCCAGAGTGGCGGAAACAGACTAGAAACAGGACAGGACCTGGAAATTCAGTAGCAAAGACTAACTGAGTGTAGGTGTTGCTCAGGCCCCTCCTTCTGGGTGGAGGGGGTTTACATATCCAGTGACTCACAGCAATAGGCTGGAGACGCATTAGGGGTGCGCCCACAGCAGCTATAAGAATCAGGAAGTAACCGGGCCGCCGCCCTAAGCAGTCAGTCAAGAGACATGCACACAGCATGAACTGGAGCAAGGTTTGTAGGCTGGACTGACAGGTAAGATTGCGGTCTTGCATAGTGGGAGGTGGTGCACTATGCAAGCACGCCGCCAGGGATGTTACAGAAAGGGCACACAGGGTGCCAACCCGGCCATTGCCACCAGGGGATCCTCCACATCCAGTATTAATAAAGCTGCTGCACTACAAAGACAGAGATGCCATCCTTAAGTCTGCCCGTGATAAAGGGGACATCTCTATTAACGGCCAAAGAATTTCCTTTTTTCCGGATTACTCCATTGAAGTTTCAAAACGTAGGGCGCAGTTTCTTGATGTAAAACGAAGGCTGGGCAGTCTGCAAACCTCATACTCCATGATTTACCCTGCGAAACTTAGAGTGGCGGCTCTGGGAGAGACTTTCTTTTTTGAACATCTGAAAGACGCACTCCATTGGATTGATCTGAATGAGCAGAGGATCCATCAAAACCAGTAACTTTGAACCTGGATAATTAAAGATATACTGTATACCATCTGAGTTTCCCGATTGAATATTGGGGTCATATTCTTTACTGCCAGCCCACGGCCCAGTGGACACAACTATCCTGAGCTATATCTGAATATTGCAGGCCCCTAGGAAGTGTTTAACCCTTTTCGTTTTAGGTTGATTGTTCGCTTGGTGTGTATACAGCTACAGGATGGACTGGTGCCTTTCTTCATCCAGATTGAATGGATGGATTAATGTTTACTTGTTTAAATGTGTTTGTGGGGTTTTTGTTTCAATAACTTGTTATCTGGCTCTGCATACACTAGCGATCAAGCCGACTAATTGGAAATACTGTAAAAAGGGTTATAAAAGGGAGGAGAAAGGCGAGATGCCTTACAAGTCACCTGTATTTTTCAATCCCTATATACACACGTGGTCAGAGTTGTTGGTACCCCTCGTTTAATGAAAGAAAAACCCACAATGGTCACAGAAATAACTTTAATCTGACAAAAGTAAAAATAAATTTAAAATCTATGAAAATGAACAAATGAAAGTCAGACATTGCTTTTCTGCTTCCACAGAATTAAAAAAAAAAATTATTTTCAGGGGTACCATCATTTCTGTCCAGGCCTATTTCATGAGTTTATTTTTTTTTTTAAATTCAGTGGAAGCAGGGTTGAAAAGCAATGACTGACTTTCATTTGTTCATTTTCATAGATTTTTAATTTATTATTACTTTTGTCAGATTCAAGATATTTCTGTGACCATTGTGTTTTTTTCTTAAACAAGGGGTACCAACAATTTTGACCACGTGTGTAACTAGATATAATGGCTGATAAAGTTAAATTCCTCTCATGGAATGTCAGAGGTCTGGAGGACTCCTTAAAGAGAGCGGCGGTCATAGAGCATATCCGGGATCACCTGCCTGCAGTGGTATGTCTGCAGGAAACGCACTTTGGGAAAAATAGTGTTGTGGGCATGAAATATTCATGGATAGGCCACAGCTTCCACTCTACCTTCTCCAAATATTCTAGGGGGGTTAGCATCCTAGTACATAGGACTATCCCTTTTGAATTAATTGATTCCAATATAGATGGAGAAGGCAGATTTGTGGGCATCCACTGTAAAATGTTCACAAAAGAAATTCTACTTGTGGCAGTGTATGTTCCTCCTCCATATAACAACATTACTTTTAAAAATATTGCTTCACTAATGAATAAGATACCAGCAGTTCCAGTCCTTTGCATGGGAGATTTCAATAATGTTGTTCATCCATATTGGGATAGATACAGATGCTTCTCACTAAATTAGAATATCATCAAAAAGTTAATTTATTTCAGTTCTTCAATACAAAAAGTGATATTATATGTAGAGTCAGTACAAACAGAGTGATCTATTTCTAGTGTTTATTTCTGTTAATGTTGAAGATTATGGCTTACAGCTAATGAAAACACAAAAGTCATTATATCAGTAAATCAAAATAATTAACAAAACAAACACCTACAAAGGCTTCCTACGCGTTTAAAAAGGTCCCTTAGTCTGTCTCTGTAGGCTCCATAATCATGGGGAAGACTGCTGACTTGACAGATGTCCAGAAGACCGTCATTGACACACTCCACAAGGAGGATAAGCCACAAAAGGTCATTGCTAAAGACGCTGGCTGTTCACAGAGTTCTGTATTTAAGCATATTAATGGAAACATAGGCAGATTATAATGAGGGCAATCTGGGCTACCACCCGGGGCCCGAGGCCCTAGGGGGGCCCACGGCCAGATTGCCCTCACTATAATGTTGTGTGCGCCATCATTGTTGGTGCAAGTGGTGTCGCGCCTCAGCCCCGGATCTCCTGCGCTGGTCCCCGATCAGCTGTTGAGGGGTCTGCAGTCTTAGCAGCCGCCGGCCGGCACTGTGCTCTTGCGTGCTGCTGTGCCCCGCCGGCGGCATCACTGCATAGCAGTCGCGGCTACGTCATGCACCACGCTATGCGCAGCCATCAGCCTTCATGACACAGAGCGCGGAAGATCCAAAGAAGGGTCCTGTCTGCGGCGCTGTGGCAGGCGTCGGTGGGACCTGTCTGCGGCGCTGTGTTCCAGGCAGCGGAGGGCCCTGTCTGCGGCACTGTGTCCCGGCGGTGGCGGAGGGCCCTGTCTGTGGCGCTGTGGCGGAGGGCCCTGTCTACGGCGCTGTGTCACGGGCGGCGGAGGGCCCTGTCTGCAGCGCTGTGTCCCGGGCTGCGGAGGGCCCTGTCTGCAGCGCTGTGTCCCGGGCTGCGGAGGGCCCTGTCTGCAGCGCTGTGTCCCGGGCGGCGGAGGGCCCTGTCTGCAGCGCTGTGTCCCGGGCGGCGGAGGGCCCTGTCTGCAGCGCTGTGTCCCGGGTGGCGGAGGGCCCTGTCTGCAGCGCTGTGTCCCGGGCGACGGAGGGCCTTGTCTGCAGCGCTGTGTCCTGAGCGGCGGAGGAGGGCCCTGTCTGCAGCGCTGTGTCCTGAGCGGCGGAGGAGGGCCCTGTCTGCAGCGCTGTGTCCTGAGCGGCGGAGGAGGGCCCTGTCTGCAGCGCTGTGTCCTGAGCGGCGGAGGAGGGCCCTGTCTGCAGCGCTGTGTCCCGGGTGGCGGAGGGCCTTGTCTGCAGCGCTGTGTCCTGAGCGGCGGAGGAGGGCCCTGTCTGCAGCGCTGTGTCCCGGGTGGCAGAGGGCCCTGTCTGCAGCGCTGTGGCGGGCCTTGCATTAAACTCTACTCACCTGAGTCCTGACCAATCCCAGGGATCCACTAATGCACACCTGGAGCTCTTCATCCTCCTCCATCTCAGAGATCTGGTGAGTGAGTGCCAACATGGAAACTTTTTTAATGTGTATATACAGCAGTTGTTGTATATTCAATATATAGATGATACTGCTTAATATATATTATGTATGTGATATTACAATGGCTGTATATAATCACAGTATCACCTGTATATTGTATGTACAGCAGTCTATATACATTATATTGGTGATACTGTGATTGCTGTATATATATTACGTAGTTGATACTGTATATATGTTACATAGGTGATACTGTGATTCCTGTGAATAATTGCAATATCACCTATATAATGTATTCACAGCAGTAGCACTATCGCATACATAATGTATATACAGCAGTCTGTATACAATATATAGGTGATAATGTGACTGCTGTGTATACATTATATACGTGATACTGCTGAATATGTGTTTCAAAGGTGATGGTGCAATTATACACAGCAAACACAGTATCACTTATATATTATATAGGTGATAGTGAGACTGCGGTATATACAGTGTATACACAGCAGTCACAGTGTCACCTATATAATGTATATACAACAGTATATACATTATATTGGTGATACTTCGACTGCTATATATACACACAATATATAAGTGATACTGCAACTGTGTATAGCTGCAGTATCACCTATATAACATATATGCAGCAGTCTCTGTGATATATATTTAGCAGCAGTCTCTCTGATATATATTTAGCAGTCGTGGTGTCTCCTACGTGATGTATAGTATATAGTATAATGCGGTCTTAATTATAACGTAGAGTTGTATACATATATATATATATAGTGTAGAGAAGTTTATATAGTATGATGCTGTGTATATACTATAGTATATAGTGTGGAATCCCCACTATGTATACTGGCACATCTCTACACTATATACGATGTAGAAGAAGCGAGAGCGAGTAGAAATGGCATGAAAAAGCAATATTTTTATTATTCAAATATAAATATATTATAGTGACACAAGGAAAATAAACACAATGACAATGGGTGATCATTGGATCAGGAAAAGCCCCGCTACATCTTGAGACCCCTCATAAGTATATATTCCTGTACATAATGGATTCAAGCAAAATCCACAAGAGGGTAAGAGGAGAGAAAGAGAGGGGGGAGAAGACAAAATACGCGGGGGAGGTAGAAACATAGGGAGAGTACAGGGTGTCAATCAACAAGGGTGAGATACCCGGGGGCACAGGGAGGCAGATAGCCACGATCTGCCTCCCTGTGCCCCCCATATCTTAGAGAGTGTACTAACTATCTGGGTGAGTACCTTGATTCATTAATTATTATAGTTTCCCACTTGGGTATTTGAGATAACGGGTATCTCACCCTTGTTGATTGACACCCTGTACTCTCCCTATGTTTCTACTTCCCCCGCGTATTTTGTCTTCTCCCCCCTCTCTTTCTCTCCTCTTACCCTCTTGTGGATTTTGCTTGAATCCATTATGTACAGTAATATATACTTTCTGAGTGGTCTCAAGATGTAGCGGGGCTTTTCCTGATCCAATGTTCACCCATTGTCATTGTGTTTATTTTCCTTGTGTCACTATTATATATTTATATTTGAATAATAAAAATATTGTTTTTTCATGCCATTTCTACTCTCTCTCGCTTCTTCTACTTTGCTTTCCGAGTAGGCATTTTTTACTTTCGGTTATGGGTGGTGAGCAGGTTCCTCTTGTCACCACCTATCCGTGAGTTGGTAATATGCTGGCCATAGTGTTTCTCACTATATACGATGTAGTATACACACAGCTCCACTCTATATTCTTTTGTACAGTATATATTTATATGTACCGTATATTCCGGCGTATAAGACGACTTTTGAAGACTGAAAAATCTTCTGTCTAGTCTGGGGTCGTCTTATACGCCGGTAATGCTTTTGAACTTTCAGAAATTGACATGCGGGGATACTCTGGGGGTGTTAATAAGCTGCCGTGGCCGTATCCCTGCCATGTCGGAGTTAATATAAGGTGGAGGGAGTTAAAATACGGCGGCGGTAGGTCCAGACAGTCAGCGCTTCTGTGCTGAAACTGACACATCGCAGTGTCTTCCCAGCTCTGGACACAGCGCAGGGCTTCTGTGCCGACAGCTTTCACTTGTCACAGAAGCGCTGCGCTGTGTCCGGAGCAGGGAAGTTCGCATCGCTTCTGTGACAATATATGAAAAGCCGGCAATTCAGCAGCGGCATAAGCCGGCACCCGACAATTTAGAATAGAAAGAATAGAGCTTCACACATAGATTAGATAGATAGAAACATGTCAGTCACATATATATGAAGTACAGTGACAGTATTGCTTACTGTACTTGTCATTTAGTGTAAAGGATTTATTAAAACAAATAATAGTGTTTTCATGCACCGTCTCTTTAAAAAAGCCGGCCGGCAATTCAGCAGCGGTACCCGACAATTTATAACAGACAGAATAGAGCTTCACACATAGATTAGATAGATAGAAACATGTCAGTCACATATATATGAAGTACAGTGATAGTGTTGGTTACTGTACTTGTCATCTAGTGTTAAAATAACGGATTTATTTAAAAAAAAATTGGCGTGGGGTTCCCCTTAATTTTAGTCTCTAGCGGAGGTTAAGCAGACGGCTGGGGCAGATGTTTGAAGCCTGGGAAGGGGGTAATACCCACAGAGCTTCCCAGGCTACTAATATCAGCCCCCAGCTGAATACCTAGCCTTTACTAGCTATTAAAATGGGGGATCCCAAAAAAATGACGTGGGGTCCCCCCTATTTTAATAGCTAGCAAAGGCTAGGCAGACAGCTGGAGGCTGATATTAGTAGCCCAGGAAGGGTGCCATGAATATTGGCCCCCTCCCAGGCTAGAAACACCAGCCGTCAGCCGCCCCAGAAATGGCGCATTCATAGGATGCGCCAATTCTGGCACTTAGCCTCGCTCTTCCCACTGCCCTGTAGCGGTGGCAGTGGGGTAATAGGGCTGGGGTTGATGTCAGCTTATAATGCCAGCTGACATCAAGCCCAGGTTAGTAATGGAGAGGCGTCTATAAGACACCCCCATTACTAACCCCATAGTCAAAGTTAAAAAAAACACAAACACCCAGAATAAAGTCCTTTAATTGAAATAAAGACACAAATCTTTATTGTTCTAAATTAAACCATACTTACCATCACGCCCATTCCAGCTGAAGCCAACGATCTCCTGTAATAAAAATAAAATAATAAAGCAACCTCATCCTTACCTTTCCATGGTTCCCAGGACAGCTCCAGCTCTGCTACATCGAGATGACAGGCTGGACCGCAGCAGAACGCTGCCATCCAGCCTGTCATCCCGCAGACACTGAGAAGCGCAGGCTTGCTTCCGCTCCTCAGCGTCTCTCTGTGACGGCATCCAGATGAGCCGACAATGAACTCAGCTCACCTCCTGGACGTCCGTCACTGACAGCGTGGGAAACTTCTACTGCGCATGCGGGGAGCAGGAGAATTTTCCCACGCTGTCAGTGACGTGCATGAGGTGAGCCGAGTTCATTGGACATGATCTCGGCTCATCTGGATGCCGTCACAGTCAGACACTGAGGAGCACAAGCATGCCTGCGCTTCTCAGTGTCTGCCGCATGGCAAGCTGAACGGCAGCGTTCTGCTGCGGTGCAGCCTGTCATCTCGATGTAGCAGAGCTGGACCGGTCCTGGGAACCATGGAGAGGTAAGGATGAGGTTGCTTTATTATTTTACTTTTATTGCAGGAGATCGTTGGCTTCAGCTGGAATGGGCGTGATGGTAAGTATGGTTTAATTTAGAACATTAAAAAATTGTGTCTTTATTTCAATTAAAGGACTTTATTCTGGGTGTTGTGTTTTTTTTAATTACTTTACTAGAAATTCATAGTGGTCATGTCTAATATTGGCGTGACCCCATGAATTTCGGTCTTAGAGCCAGCTGATAATGCCAAGCTGGCCCTAACCCCTTTATTACCCAGTGAGCCACCGCACCAGGGCCCTGGATGAGTTGGGTACAGCGCCAGAAGATGGCGCTTCTATGAACGCGCCATTTTCCGGGGTGGCTGCGGACTGCAATTTGCAGCGGGGGGGGCCCAGAAAGCTTGGGCCTCCCTGCGCTGCGGATTCCAGCCCCCAGCTGCCTAGTTGTACCTGGCTGGACACAAAAATAGGGCGAAGCCCCACGTATTTTTTTTTTTAATTATTTCATGAAATAATTTAAAAAAAAAGGGCTTCCCTATATTGTTGTGTCCGGCCAGGTACAAATAGGCAGCTGGTGGTTGGGGGCAGCCCGTTCCTGCCTGCTGTACCTGGCTGGACACAAAAATATGGCGAAGCCCCACGTCAACATTTTTGGGAAAAATTAATTACAAAATTAATAATTTAGGGACTGCATCTTTATTAACCCCTCAATTGTCATTTAGTGTTAAAATAAAGGATTTTTTAAAAAGAAAATTGGCGTGGGATCCACCATCATTATAGTCTCTAGCGGAGGTTAAGCAGACGGCTGGGGCAGATGTTTGAAGTCTGGGAAGAGGGTAATACCCACGGAGCTTCCCAGGCTACTATCAGCCCCCAGCTGAATACCTAGCCTTTACTAGCTATTAGAATGGGGGACCCCCCCAAAAAATGACGTGGGGTCCCCCCTATTTTAATATGTTTATGAGTGACAGTTTTCCTGCTATATACCTGCATGTCATAAGAATTTAAATTAAAAAAAGGACAATGTTAAATTCAAATCTGTTTTTTTTTTATTTTTACCGGTGTTTGGTATGCGTTGGAAAAGGGGTAGTCTTATACGGTGAATATATCCTAAACTCGATATTTTAACAGGAAAGTAGGGGGGTCGTCTTATACACCAGGTCGTCTTATACGCCGGAATATACGGTATATAACTGATTGTAGTATATACTGTGGAGCTGTGTATACTTCTCCTGTCCTGCATACTTGGGGTAATTCTCAGTATCTGCTCTTATATATGTAGATATATAAGCACTCCGATTAATTGTCAAAAAAGTGGAGGACTCCTTCTTAGCCCATGTGATAATGTTTTGGATCTACAACAGAACATTTCTCTGTTATGGAACTGAAATGTCGTCACGTGGGCTAACTAATAGAGTTCACTGCTGAAGATTTGGTTCTGCTCCGAGTACCACTTCTCCTGTCCTATATATATACACTGCACAGTACCACTCCTCCTGTCCTGTATATATACACTGCACAGTACCACTTCTCCTGTCCTGTATATATACACTGCACAGTACCACTTCTCCTGTCCTATATATATACACTGCACAGTACCACTTCTCCTGTCCTGTATATATACACTGCACAGTACCACTCCTCCTGTCCTGTTTATATACACTGCACAGTACCACTCCTCCTGTCCTATATATATACACTGCACAGTACCACTTCTCCTGTCCTATATATATATACTGCACAGTACCACTCCTCCTGTCCTGTATATATACACTGCACAGTGCCACTCCTCCTGTCCTGTATATATACACTGCACAGTACCACTTCTCCTGTCCTATATATATATACACTGCACAGTACCACTTCTCCTGTCCTGTATATATACACTGCACAGTACCACTCCTCCTGTCCTGTATATATACACTGCACAGTACCACTCCTCCTGTCCTATATATATACACTGCACAGTACCACTTCTCCTGTCCTGTATATATACACTGCACAGTACCACTTCTCCTGTCCTATATATATACACTGCACAGTATCACTCCTCCTGTCCTGTATATATACCCTGCACAGTACCACTCCTCCTGTCCTATATATATACACTGCACAGTACCACTTCTCCTGTCCTGTATATATACACTGCACAGTAACACTCCTCCTGTCCTATATATATACACTGCACAGTACCACTTCTCCTGTACATGTTTTGTTCAAACCAAGTCTAAGAGTGCAGGTAGCGCTCAAACATGTCTGGTGATGAGACCCCCAAGTTCCCCCCTCACATCTTAGATTGTTGGTATGCATTTCTTCATCTTTTTGTAAAATATTTCTAACTTTTTGCCAATATACTTGGATCGGAAGCCAGATCCTTCCAACCTCTCATGCTATTCCCCACTCTATTATGTATAGTGCTGTACACAAGGTGCACAAGATCACCTGTGTATTACTCACATGACCTACAGTGCATTGTGAAAGTATTTGGCCCCCTTGAACTTTTCTACCTTTTGCCACATTTCTGGCTTCAAACATAAAGATATAAAATTCAAATTTTTTTTGGGAAGAATCAACAACAAGTGGGACACAATCGTGAAGTGGAACGAAATTTATTGGATATTTTAAACTTGGGGCGTGCAATATTATTCGGCCCCCTTGAGTTAATACTTTGTAGCGCCACCTTTTGTTGCGATTACAGCTGCAAGTCGCTTGGGGTATGTCTCTATCAGTTTTGCACATCGAGAGGCTGAAATTCTTGCCCATTCTTCCTTGCAAAACAGCTCGAGCTCATTGAGGTTGGATGGAGGGCGTTTGTGAACAGCAGTTTTCAGCTCTTTCCACAGATTCTCGATTGGATTCAGGTCTGGACTTTGACTTGGCCATTCTGACACCTGGATATGTTTATTTTTGAACCATTCCATTGTAGATTTTGCTTTATGTTTGGGATCATTGTCTTGTTGGAAGATAAATCTCCGTCCCAGTCTCAGGTCTTTTGCAGACTCCAACAGGTTTTCTTCCAGAATTGTCCTGTATTTGGCTCCATCCATCTTCTTATCAATTTTAACCATCTTCCCTGTCCCTGCTGAAGAAAAGCAGGCCCAAACCATGATGCTACCACCACGTTTGACAGTGGGGATGGTGTTTTGAGGGTGATGAGGTCAAGTGTGAAGTTTCCACAATCACTGATGGTTTGGGGAGCCATGTCATCTGCTGGTGTAGGTCCACTGTGTTTTATCAAGACCAAAGTCAGCGCAGCCGTCTACCAGGAAATTTTAGAGCACTTCATGCTTCCCTCTGCCGACAAGCTTTATGGAGATGGAAATTTCATTCTCCAGCAGGACTTGGCACCTGTTCACACTGCCAAAAGTACCAATACCTGGTTTAAAAACAACAGTATCACTGTGCTTGATTGGCCAGAAAACTCGCCTGACCTTAACCCCTTAGAGAATCTATGGGGTATTGTCAAGAGGAAGATGAGAGACACCAGACCCAACAATACAGAAGAGCTGAAGGCTGATATCAAAGCAACCTGGGCTTCCATAACACCTCAGCAGTGCCACAGGCTGATCGCCTCCATGCCACGCCACATTGATGCAGTAATTGATGCAAAAGGAGCCCCGACCAAGTACTGAGTGCATTTACTGAACATACATTTCAGTAGGCCAACATTTCGGATTTTAAAAATATTTTTCAAGCTGTTGTTATAAAGTATTCTAATTTACTGAGATAATGACTTGTGTTTTCATTGGCTGTAAGCCATAATCATCAACATTAACAGAAATAAACACTTGAAATAGATCACTCTGTTTGTAATGACTCTATATAATATAGGAGTTACACTTTCTGTATTGAAGAACTGAAATAAATTAACTTTTTGATGATATTCTAATTTTGTGACATGCACCTGTATAAATTAGACACTGCTACAAAAACGGCCCCATAACTAAGTTTGGAGAAATACTATCAGAACTATCATTAGTGGACATATGGCGTCTCAAATATCCTAACACTAGACAACATTCTTGCTATTCTAAGACACATAAAACATTATCGCGTATTGATATGGTATTGGGCACAGAACATATTTCCCCCTTGGTAAGAACAGTGGACTATTTGCCCAGAGAGCTATCAGATCATTCACCCTTGCTGACTACTCTTTGTTTTTTACCCAGGCCGCTGGATTCTCTGACTTTGTGGGCCATGAATCCCTTCTGGCTTTAAATTATAGATATTACACTGATCACATCTACCTTGGAATACTATTTTAAGGAAAACGACAAACGAGTGTCGCAAAACACATTATGGGATGCCATGAAAGTGAGCTTACGAGGAGTCTTAATACAGGCCATTAACAGATCCAAAACTAAGACAAAACAGTTTGGGGAGTTTTTACGGAATAGAGTTAGATCTACAGGAGAGAAATTTGTACTAACTGGTATAAAACAGGACCAGACACACTTCTTTGAGGAGGGGGAGAAGCTAAGACACTTATTGGCCGTGATAGCCAGAGCCCAGATGGGGAGTTTTTATTGGTGCTTTGAAGGACAGGGAAGGAGTGGTAATAAACCAGACTGACCAGATCTCAAACACTCTGCTAGAATTTTATAAAGATCTATATACATCCAAACTGCAATTTAATATAGAACAGAACTTATCCTACTTGAGGGAAATCAAACTACCGACATTCAGCGGGACAGATCAACAATTATTAAATAGACCACTACAGCTGGAGGAGTTACAAATGGCAGTAGCCTCTATGGCTAATAACAAATCGCCAGGACTAGACGGGCTTCCCACAGAAATATATAAGAAATCTGGAAATATTCTACTTCCCCCCCTTACTGGCTACCTTCACGGAGGCGGTGAGGGGGGAACCCTACTCCATTCAATGCAAGAGGCGGTGATAGTAGTCATACCTAAGCCAGGTAAAGACCCTATAATCCCTGACTCATGTAGGCCCATATCTTTATTGTCAACTGATGTTAAAATTATTGCGAAGGTTCTGGCGTCTAGATTGAATACAGTAATTTCTACAGTTATCCATACTGACCAGTCAGGCTTCATGCCTGCTAGATCCACAGCTGTTAATATCCGGAGATTGTTTCTTAATCTTCAATTGCCGGTGGATGGTGATAGGGACAGGGCTGTATGTTCTCTGGACGCCGCTAAGGCATTTGACTCTGTTGAGTGGGAATATTTATAGGCGGTGTTGGAAAAGTTTGGTATAGGACCTAGTTTTATTTCATGGGTTAAATTGCTGTATGGTAGGCCTATGGCTAGAATATGGGTAAATGGACACCTCTCCCCGTATTTTGGACTGAGTAGAGGTACGCAGCAGGGGAGCCCGTTGTCCCCCCTGCTCTTTGCACTGGCCATTGAGCCTCTGGCATCAGTTATCAGGGAGCATCCAGGAATAGTTGGGTTTCGTAGGGGGAATAGTGAAGAGAAGGTCGCGTTAAATGCTGATGACACTTTGTCCTATAGCAATGGAAAAGATAGAAACATTTGGAAAATACTCTGGTCTGAAGATAAATTGGAGCAAATCAGTTATACTTCCACTGGATAATACAGATGAGAATGCTTCCCACTACATTAACTTGGGTTTACTAGAGGTATCGGAGTTTAAATATTTAGGCATCAATATATCGGCAAAAATAAATGATTATGTGAAGATGAATCTTAATCCAGTCTTAATTAAATTTAGAGGTAAACTAGGCGCCTGGTCTAAGTTACCGTTGTCAGTTGTGGGCCGTGCTAACCTGGTTAAAATGATTTGGATGCCTCATTTACTGTATGTTCTACACAATCCCCAATATGGATAAATAGGAGGTTTTTCTTTAAAGTCAGTCACGAGTTTAGAAATGTAATATGGGGCAAACAGACTCTGAGAATTAAACTGGAAACATTGCAAAGAAACAAAACAATGGGAGGGCTTGCGGTTCCTAACCAATGGGTGCAATGCACACGCCCGGGCTGAGCGGCGTGTGCATGTATATGTAGTGATTCCACTGGACCGTGCCGGAGAGTGAATGCCTGGAGGGGCGTAACTAGGAATTCACCCGATCCGACCAGGGTCGCACGACGGCATACGACGCCAGTGCAACAAGGAGGAACCGAGCAGAGGGACCAGGTGCTACTCCAGGACAGACCCCGGACACGGCTGTTGACCCACACAGGGGAATACAGGAACAGACAGGTTAGGCTGGCACACAGACTGGTGGGTATAGGCAGGCACGACTGGTATGCAGGCAGGGGGGTACAGGCAAGCATGGCTAGAGTGCAGACAGGGAGGCACTAGCAGGTTGGAACACAGGCTGGATAGGACCCAGTACACACTGGGACTCAGGAACAGAACCACAGATGTGGCGGACAAACACAGCAGAGTGAGGCCGCCCAGAGTGGTGAGCGAGAGCAGGGCAAGACGAGGTCGCCTAGAGCGGTGAGCGAGAGTAGAGCAGGACGAGGCCGCCTGGAGCGGTGAGCGAGAGTAGAGCAGGACGAGGCCGCCTGGAGCGGTGAGCGAGAGTAGAGCAGGACGAGGCCGCCTGGAGCGGTGAGCGAGAGTAGAGCAGGACGAGGCCGCCTGGAGCGGTGAGCAAGAGTAGAGCAGAACGAGGCCACCTGGGGCAGTGAGCAAGAGTAGAGCAGGACGAGGCCGCCTGGAGCGGTGAGCAAGAGTAGAGCAGAGCGATACTGCCGGAGCAGCGAGCAAAGGGTCAGAGCAGAGCGAGACTGCCGGAGCAGAGAGCAAAGGGTCAGAGCAGAGCGAGACTGCCGGAGCAGCGAGCAAAGGGTCAGAGCAGAGCGAGACTGCCGGAGCAGCGAGCAAAGGGTCAGAGCAGAGCGAGACTGCCGGAGAAGAGAGCAAAGGGTCAGAGCAGAGTGAGACTGCCGGAGCAGCGAGCAAAGGGTCAGAGCAGAGCGAGACTGCCGGAGCAGCGAGCAAAGGGTCAGAGCAGAGCGAGACCCATCGGGGCTGCTCCGGGATTTTGGGAAGTGAAGCTTCAGCAGGGGTCTCCGGGTTAGGGTCATCGAAGACCATTAGAAAGGCCACCAGGAAGGCCTGAAGGTCCAGGAGGATAGGATCCTGTGTTTCCCATAGGGGGTTGATCCATTCCAAGGCATCACCCGCTAGGTTAGACATAATGAATCCCACCTTAACCCGATCGGTGGGAAAACAAAGAGGGTAGAACTTGAAGTGTAGCAAGCATTGCTCCACAAATGCACGGCTTTGTTTTGGATCCCCATATTACCGTGGCGGATCCGCAGGAACGAGTGCTGATAGATCCATCTGGATGGTTGCGTAATTCGCCTGGAACTCAGCTGGTAGCAAAAAAAATAAATAAATTTCCTCTAGATGCACGTATTCGCTGGAAAAAGTCTCAGAGAGCGAAGGCCGTGGGGCTCAACAGGAACCATGGCCTGAGCATGCTGTAATGCACACGCCCGGGCTGAGCGGCGTGTGCGTGTATATGTAGTGATTCCACTGGACCGTGCCGGAGAGTGAATGCCTGGAGGGGCATAACTAAGTATTCACCCGATCCGACCAGGGTCGCACGACGGCATACGACGCCAGTGCACCAAGGAGGAACCAAGCAGAGGGATCAGGTGCTACTCCAGGACAGACCCCGGACACGGCTGTTGACCCACACAGGGGAATATAGGAACAGACAGGTTAGGCTGGCACACAGACTGGTGGGTATAGGCAGGCACGACTGGTATACAGGCAGGCGGGTATGCAGGCAGGGGGGTACAGGCAAGCACGGCTAGAGTGCAGACAGGGAGGCACTAGCAGGTTGGAACACAGGCGGGATAGGACCCAGTACACACTGGGACTCAGGAACAGAACCACAGATGTGGCGGACAAACACAGCAGAGTGAGGTCGCCCAGAGTGGTGAGCGAGAGCAGGGCAAGACGAGGTCGCCTAGAGCGGTGAGCGAGAGCAGGGCAAGACGAGGTCGCCTAGAGCGGTGAGCGAGAGCAGGGCTAGACGAGGCCGACTAGAGCGGTGAGCGAGAGTAGAGCAGGACGAGGCCGCCTGGAGCGGTGAGCGAGAGTAGAGCAGGACGATGCCGCCGGGAGCGGTGAGCGAGAGTAGAGCAGGACGAGGCCGCCTGGAGCGGTGAGCGAGAGTAGAGCAGGACGAGGCCGCCTGGAGCGGTGAGCGAGAGTAGAGCAGGACGAGGCCGCCTGGAGCGGTGAGCGAGAGTAGAGCAGGACGAGGCCGCCTGGAGCGGTGAGCGAGTGTAGAGCAGGACGAGGCCGCCTGGGGCGGTGAGCGAGAGTAGAGCAGGACGAGGCCGCCTGGAGCGGTGAGCAAGAGTAGAACAGGACGAGACTGCCGGAGCGGCGAGCAAAGGGTCAGAGCAGAGCGAGACTGCCGGAGCGGCGAGCAAAGGGTCAGAGCAGAGCGAGACTGCCGGAGCGGCGAGCAAAGGGTCAGAGCAGAGCGAGACTGCCGGAGCGGCGAGCAAAGGGTCAGAGCAGAGCGAGACTGCCGGAGCAGCGAGCAAAAGGTCAGAGCAGAGCGAGACTGCCGGAGCAGCGAGCAAAGGGTCGGAGCAGAGCGAGAACCTCAGGAGCGGAGAGCGAGGCAGGGCAGAGGGGACAGGGCTCTGTTCACACGGAACAGACAGGAAGGGAAAGGCAGAACCAGATACCCACAGGGTACTTGCAGTGAAGTAGCAAGTGGACCACAAACTCACAAACGGAAGTACAGTGACAACGAGCAGGAGTTAAGTACGAGTTCAGACTCTGCAGAAAAAGGAAAGGTACGGACATAGAGAAAAACAGGAAACAGGCTAGAAGAGTATTCAGACAAGAACAGACACGGTAGCAAGATACAGGAGCGGGTCTAGGTATGCAGTCCCTAGAAGGCGGAAGGAACAGGCTAGGAGCGTGTTCAGACAGGACAGACAAGATACAGGAGCGGGTCTAGGTATGCAGCCCCTAGAAGGCGGAAGGAACAGGCTAGGAGCGTGTTCAATCAGGACAGACAAGATACAGGAGCGGGTCTAGGTATGCAGCCCCTAGAAGGCGGAAGGAACAGGCTAGGAGCGTGTTCAGACAGGCCTGGAAATACAGCCTCCAGGAAAGGCAGGCAAGCAAACACAGAAAGGGACCTGGCACATTCAGAGTGAAAGAGCACACTGAATGAAACACAATGCTCAGGCAGGGTTTCCTGGGAGGAGCTGGGTTAAATACCAGGTGACAGACAGCAATAGGCTGAGGACGCACAAGGGGTGTGCCCGCAGCAGGTACAAGAAACAGGAAGTGATCGGGCGCGGTCCTTAAGCAGCAGAAACAGAAGCAAGCAAACAGCATGGAGGGAAGCCAGGCTAGCAGACTGGACTGGAGATCAAGTGCGCGCTCTTGCACAGTGGGAGATGGACCACTATGCAAGGACGCCGCCAGGTATGTTACAATGGGTATATTATGTGGCATCTCAGCTTCAACATATTCAGGGATGGGACGACCCTGGGGGACGGGGAGCTCAGCGTATGTTTCTACAGCATTATTTCCAATCAGATAAACTCTATGAGGTATTGGAGGTGCATAAGTTTGGGACAATTGGAGGCAAAATACCGACTATGCTGCTATGTCACAAACTTTGGGGGACGGTGAAAAAATTACAAGGAATAGAAGGTGTTTCGCAATTTACTTCATTATGGAACACTCCATGGCTTCCAAATCTATACCAACTGGTGGGATTTGGCTCCTGGAGCGCCAAGGGTTTAAACAGACTTAATCAAGAGCTGATAGGTGATGTGATTAAGGACTTCTCACAGCTGCAAAATAAATATGGGTTACCTCACTCTGAATTCTACAAATACTTACAATTTAGGCACGCATATCGCACGGAAGGCATTGTTCTGGAAGGAGGGGTACCTCGAATCTCAATAATACAGAGAATAGCTTATCTACACAGTTCTCGTGGACAGACCTCATTACTTTATAACATTCTCTTAGACATTATATTGACAAACCAGCCGATGTGATCAAAAGAGAAATGGGAGTGTGTAATGGGACCTATAGAGGAAAATCACTGGTCAGATATACTGGAAAGAGTTCCACAGCTGTCTTTAAGTGAATCCCATAGACTGTCCCATATACAGTCATATGAAAAAGTTTGGGCACCCCTATTAATCTTAAGCTTAATGTTTTATAAAAATTGGTGTTTTTGCAACAGCTATTTCAGTTTGATATATGTAATAACTGTTGGACACAGTAATGTTTCTGCCTTGAAATGAGGTTTATTGTGCTAACAGAAAATGTGCAATCTGCATTCAAACAAAATTTGACCTGTGCATAAGTATGGGCACCCTTATCATTTTCTTGTTTTAAATACTCCTGCCTACTTTTTACTGACTTACTAAAGCACTTTTTTTGGTTTTGTAACCTCATTGAGCTTTGAACTTTATAGCCAGGTGTATGCAATCATGAGAAAAGCTACTTAAAGTGGCCACTTGCAAGTTGTTCTCCTGTTTGAATCTCCTCTGAAGAGTGGCATCATG
Source organism: Phyllobates terribilis (assembly GCF_046119375.1). NCBI lineage: Eukaryota > Metazoa > Chordata > Amphibia > Anura > Dendrobatidae > Phyllobates > Phyllobates terribilis. The sequence goes on along the minus strand of NW_027362761.1, from coordinate 25,318,104 downwards.
GGCTCCTCAAAACAACTGTCAAATGATCTGAAAACAAAGATTATTCAACATAGTTGTTCAGGGGAAGGATACAAAAAGCTGTCTCAGAGATTTAACCTGTCAGTTTCCACTGTGAGGAACATAGTAAGGAAATGGAAGAACATAGGGACAGTTCTTGTTAAGGCCAGAAGTGTCAGGACAAGAAAAACATCAGAAAGGCAGAGAAGAAGAATGGTGAGATCAGTCAAGGACAATCCTCAGACCACCTCCAGAGAGCTGCAGCATCAACTTGCTGCAGATGGTGTCACTGTGCATCGGTCAACTATACAACGCACTTTGCACAAGGAGAAGCTGTATGGGAGAGTGATGCGAAAGAAGCCGTTTCTGCAAGTACGCACAAACAGAGTCGGCTGAGGTATGCAAAAGCACATTTGAAGAAGCCTATTTCTTTTTGGAAGAAGGTCCTGTGGACTGATGAAACCAAGATTGAGTTGTTTGGTCATACAAAAAGGCGTTATGCATGGTGGCAAAAAAACACAGCATTCCAAGAAAAACACTTGCTACCCACAGTAAAATTTGGTGGAGGTTCCATCATGCTTTGGGGCTGTGTGGTCAATGCCGGCACTGGGAATCTTGTTAAAGTTGAGGGACGCATGGATTCCACTCAGTATCAGCAGATTCTTGGCAATAGTGTTCAAGAATCAGTGATAAAGTTGAAGTTACGCAGTGGATGGATCTTTCAGCAAGACAATGATCCAAAACACCGCTCCAAATCTACTCAGGCATTCATGCAGAGGAACAATTACAATGTTCTGGAATGGCCATCCCAGTCCCCAGACCTGAATATCATTGAACATCTGTGGGATCATTTGAAGAGGCTGTCCATGCTCGGCGACCATCAAACTTAACTGAACTGGAATTGTTTTGTAAAGAGGAATGGTCAAAAATACCTTCATCCAGGATCCAGGAACTCATTAAAAGCTACAGGAAGCGACTAGAGGCTGTTATTTTTGCAAAAGGAGGATCTACTAAATATTAATGTCACTTTTCTGGTGAGGTGCCCATACTTATGCACCTGTCAAATTTTGTTTGAATGCAGATTGCACATTTTCTGTTAGTACAATAAACCTCATTTCAAGGCAGAAACATTACTGTGTCCAACAGTTATTACATATATCAAACTGAAATAGCTGTTGCAAAAACACCAATTTTTATAAAACATTAAGCTTAAGATTAATAGGGGTGCCCAAACTTTTTCATATGACTGTATATGTGATACACCAGGTATACAGGACACCTCAATTCTTATTTAACATAGGATTTCGTTCAAGTCCCCACTGTCCTAGATGCAAAACTAACATAGCAGATATGCTTCATGTGATGTGGAACTGTCCTAACTTGGTGTCCTTTTGGAACAGTGTTGTAGCAATGATTAACAGGGTTTATTCAATTGACGTAGAGCTTTCACCATTAGTATGTATACTGAGATATGTTGAAGATCTGACTATTGATGAGTACAGCAAAATTGTGGGGGCACGTATGTTATATATGGCAAGAAAATTGATAGCCCAAAAATGGATAGCAGATCAGGAGCCTATGATATCAGAATTTATTGATAAAGTTAACTGGCTGGTAAATTTGGAAAAAGGCATATACCTAAAAAGAGATGCTATCTCTAAATTTGACAAGATATGGGGTCTATGGATTGATGGCTCTGGTGTGACATCTAGGGAACTGAGGAGATTTCGCCTCGGCTTGCTTTGAGTTACGTTTACATGATGCCTCAAATTAAACTTCTTTGAAAATTAATAAAAATGTTATCAGTACTTCCACAATTTATATGTAATTGGATTGACTATTGTTACTATGTTCAAATATTTGTTCATCTAATTATGCTGGTTTTGCAGAGCCAAGATGTATAAATAACTTATCTTTAATGCTTCTTAAGGTTGGGTGGTGGAGAACTGTGTTTCTCCAATGTCTGTCTGGTTGTTGTTGCTTTTTTTTTTTTACCTTTGTGAAAATTTTTATAAAAACTAATAAAAAAAATTTGATTTAAAAAATAAAAAAAATTTCCTCTCAAGCAGCCGACGTCACAGGGACAGAGTGACGCTAATGGGAGGTGAGATATATGAAGATGAAGCGCGGAGGCAAAGTTATTTTCCTGGCAATGTCTGCCCCATAGCCTGGAAGAGCTCATTTATATAAAATGATAAAAGATGATTTATCAACAAGACATCTGATACGTGACATACAGGCAGGACTCTCCTCAGCACTCCATAACCTGTATGCCCATATTAATAGTTTCAGAGCTGGGCAAAGTGTGGCCCAATGACCGGGACAGCCAAAAGGCTGAAAACCGTGGCCCACGAGCCGCACCATGCCACACTCACCACTGCCTCTTCCTGTCACCGCTGTCCGCATCTTATGTGATGGCTCATACTGTATATAGGGGATTATGTGGGGGATCATACTGTATGTAGGGTCCTGTGTGTGGGCTCATACGTTATATAGGGGGATGTCTGCATACTTAACAACCTTGGAAGTATAGGTAAGTCCAAGGTTGCCTCCCCCTCTTTGGTGCGGGCTCTGGATTCCATCCGCAGATCAGCTGTCATGTGGCGGGAAAGAAGTGGGCTCAACGCCAGAGCCAGCACCAAAGGGATAGACACACCATGCGCTGTACATATACGGGGTTAAAAGGAACTAAGCTTTTAATTTTCTTTCCAGCAATTTTGACAGGCATGGAAAGTTATGAAACCTTGCAAATCACTTTATTGTGGGATTTGTCTTCATTCTTTCAAAATGCATGCAATTGCTTCAATCCCCCTACTTTTCACTTATTTGCATGGAGTTTGTATGTTCTCCCGTGTTTGTGTGGGTTTCCTCCAGGTTCTCTGGTTTCCTCCCACACTCCAAAGACCTACTGATAGGAAATGTAGATTGTGAGCCCAATGGGGACAGTGATGATAATGTTTGTAAAGTGTTGTGGAATTAATGGCGCTGTATAAGTGAGTAAAATAAATATATATTTGCTTGTCTTCTGCATAGATATCATGGATATGTACCTTGGAGTACAGATGATGGCAGTGAAAGGGTCAGCACCTGTCTCCTCCTCTGAGTGTTGTGCTTAGGGTGGGCTCACACTAGCGTTGATTCTCTCTTGAGAGAGAATCAGGCCTATTATGCGAAAGAAACTCAGCTCAAACTCTATCCATAGCTCACAACCATCCCATTTTCGGCGGGACTGTCCCACTTTGAGGGCTCAGCTGTTCTCCCGTCTTCTATACTTACCTCTCTCCGACATTCTCATCGCTCCGTAGCGCCTCCTCCTTGGGGGCAGGGCCGATCATCTCTTCTTAGTCCATAAATTAAATAATATATTCACCTCCTCTCGCTCCTGTTATCAATCACAGTGTCACAACATGCTTCCCAATGCTCACAGGCTGCATGCTCTAACCGCTGAGCTACAGCCCATAATGATGAACATTGGAGATTTTGGTTATCTTGACTCTACATTGCAATAAATCCAGAAGCAGAGTATACATCTCCATAGAAATACATTGTATATATAACAATGTATTTTTATGGTGGCTGTATATTGAGATGAAGAAAAATATTTATCTTGTTCCTATATGGCTATATATCACCACGCTCCATAATGGCAGCATTTTGGACACAGCTCACCTGCGCTGAGTAAACTCACCAGTGGCGTGGATTTACAAACCACAGCATATTCATTTCTGTTGCGGTTATGCTGGTCTCCACTATGAAATTTCCACAATAAAATGTCATTAGATGCGGTAAGTCCACATAGTTCAGTGAACACATCCGGATTTACCTGCATGATTATAACGCAGCGAGAATATTTTACGACCAAAGCGCTGCTGTTCCTGATCGTGGTAATGTAGCCTAAAAGTATTAAAAATAATAAGCAATTAATTTTTTTTTTTTTTAAGTGTCTACTCAAGTCATGAACTCACAAACCTTCACACATTACAGATAGATGGGAGCGTTAGTGTGCTGAGACACAAGCTCTTGTGGGGTAATAAGCAGAATTCCATGTACTTGATCTGTATTCTTATTCTACAGGGAGAATCAGGGTATGTGCCCACGATGCGTACCAGCCTGTGGGTCCGACTCTCCGGAATAGCCGCCGCCGGCTTCCGCTCAATATGCTAATGAGCGGCGCCATAGACGAGCCACATGTCAGTTTCCGCGGGTGATCCGCAGCTGTACAGTGACGCATAGTGGACATGGGATTTCTAGAAATCCATCCACTATGCTGTAACATCTGGCCAATGCGGTTTGACGCAGCATAAACCCGCAGCGGCTCCGGATCGTGTGCACATACACTAAGAGATTTTTTCATCTTATAATATTACTAAAAAAATAATAGTGAAAAACACTTGATAATGAATTTTTTTTATTTTTAATGCGTTTATTTTTAAATAATAAGCATCACAAATCACCAAATAACATGGACATATTTGGTGTTCCTGTAATCGTAACGACCCGCACAACACAGCGATCAGATTATTTACCGGGATCGGTAAATGACGTCGAAAAAATATGGCGTAATTTATATTTTTCTCTGTTAAACCCGTATGAATGTAATAAAACGGTAAGGCTGAGACCGTGTTCACACTTAGAGTAAATGCTGCGTTCTTTCTGCTGCTTTTTTTCGGCAGGTGTCCACACTACATGACACAGCAACAATCTTCTCTGATTATTGGTGTTTGTTGCGTTTGTTTTACGCGTTTTCCTCTTTATTTGATGCGATTTTGGGGAAGATATGAAGCAGAGTTTTTAACACTTTTTAACAGTACAGAAAAGCTTTGATTCTTATTGTGAAGTTTGGTGCGGATCCTGCAGAAAACAAAAAACACAATATTTCAACAACGTGTGAACACGGCCTTACAGACACAAAAATTCAAGATGTCGTATAGCGAAGCTACATAAAGATAAGAAAGTTCTGGCGGCTCCAACTGTGAATGAAGGAACAAAAAATAATCCACAGGTCCCAACAGGAGATGAGCAGAACACACAGAAGACGTTGCGCTGCCCTGGGTGATCAAAAGCCGCCGGGGACACTGGATGGTTAGAGATTCGCGGCCTCCTGTCCAGCCGCCAGGTACCACTGACCTGGACGCTGGACCAGAGACCCGGAAGTCCATCCGCTCATCTCTAGTCCCAACTGTCCTGGATACAGCAGACTGTCCTGGATTTGGGTCCACGCCCTAACAGTCTCCGCCGTCTGCTAAATGCCCCTCATTACCAGCGCCCCTCCGACAACTCCTCCTGGTGGGAGAGGAAGAAATAGCAAATGGGCGTGGATCGGGGTGTGGCCAAAATTGGCTGAGACATGCTACATGCACCACATGATGTGTCCCTCTTTCTGTCCTTCAAAAGTTGTGAGGTATATCTATCTTAGAGTGATCTGAGTGTCAGGTCTGTGTGATCCTATTCTATCACGAGACTCTCAGGACAGGTGCGGAGAAACAGAGAACTTAATTTCTCCATGGTCTCTGTGAGCGTTCATCGGACTGCACTCAGATGACATCCAAGTGCAGTCCGATGTTCACACGCACCCATAGGCTTGTATGGGTGCGCGTGATCCGATCATCCGATGTGCTCGCAGTATACTGCCATTGTTTTCTCTTGCCGATAATGGCAGATCTGAAATGCTCCATAGTATAACACAGGGCCGAGCGCTATACGACAGAACATGGAATACCACTCGGCCGTGTTATCCAGCAGCGAGCCCTTCTCAGAACAGTACATCCCCAGACTTAGTGAGGCACCTGACCGCTTCACTGCCATCATCTGTACTCCAAGCGAGTAGATTCTTCCGATGTAGTCTCCCTCAGATCAGCCTTACTGTAGTGTCACGTAACACAAAGCCCATTCGCCGACGTTGTAACTGATAACTGGCTTCACTCAGTACACCACGTGACGTGGCGACATCTGTATAGATGATTGCAAGCTTACAGTTACTGCGAAGAGTCACGTGAGCGTCCTGAGCAGCTCTGCGAAACACCGCCTCCTCCAAGATGACCGCCTCCTTAGGCTATGACGTGCCGTTCTACTTCCGGTACAGCTCATAGCCAATGCCATGGCGAAGTCCAGGCTGGAGCTGAATTTTGTGCGGCTTCTGTCTCGCTGCGAGAGTATGGCGTCTGAGCGGAGGGAGCAGGGGGAGTGGAGGCTGGAGAAGGTGAGAGGCCGGTGCGGGGATATGCTGCAGTGTGCCACCTCGTCCCTGTCCAGTAATGGCGGTCAGCCAGCAGTGGTACTACGTCCTGCCAGCGCTGCGGGATGGGTCACACTGCTGCACAGAAAGCCTCTCAGTGTTACCATGAAAGGTTTATCAACTTTCCAATAAGCCGTTGGGATTCTTCACCTTTGTGGAAGAGCTCTGCTTGCTGTCAGTGCACCTTACACGATGTGACCCCAGGGTGTAAATACAACTGTCCATTCACTGACCTCAGACAGACATCTTGGTAAGAATGTCATTAAAGCAGAAGCCTGGACGCTGGCCTGTGTGGCCATCCTGCTAAGGTCCAGCCAAAAGACCTGCAGGGTCCTGCAAGCATCCAATCCACCTACTCTGATTAGTTGCCCAATGTGTCTCGCCATATTGATAGTGTGCCAGGCCTACTCAGAAGACGCCAGCAGGTAGGAGGCTCGAAGGAATCTGGTCCAGCGGCCACGGACTATCGACATAATGACATGTCCGCTGCACCAGATTCCTGCAAGTCTATCTACTAGACATGTTAGACCACGGCCCCACTATCAGTATTCGGTCAGTATTTTTCTCAGGAGTGGGAGCCAAAACCAGGTGAGGAACAATCAGAGAAAAGGTATAATAGAAACAAGCCACCAATTCTGCATTTATCACCCTCTCCTGAGAAAAATACTGACTGAATACTGATAGTGGGGTCGCGGCCTTAGGCAGTTCTCCTTATACCACACCTTGGTTGGCTTACTGTACACATGTATTTTGTGCCAAAATAATAACACACCATTAAAGGGATTTCTGAAGGGGTGGCCCAAAGCCAAAGGTGATTTTCATACTAATTGTCTATTTAATGTAATAATCTATTCACTTTTCCAATAAACTTCTTCAATTAAAAATTCCCTTCTATTCCTGCTCTACCCCAGTGCAGATTGGAATACTTTTGTCAGGATGTAATAAGGGGGCTGGCTTTGTGGTCACTGCAACAGCTGCTGTCACCACCTGGAAATGAAGCGCCATCAGTGACATTAGTTTCAGGGCCTGGGCTAGTCCCTGTTCTACGGAGCATGTGCCGGTTCTCAGTCCCTGCTCTATATCCCTTTGAATCCTCGCTGACATTGCGCACCCTCGCTAGCTCTAGAGAGAGGACAGGCCAGCAAGAGGGCTCCCGTTCCATTGCAGAATTTCAGGGTAGTGTCGTCTGTTTTGGGGGCTGGTGTCTGCTCTCCCTTCTTGCCACATTCTCTTTTATTTACTGCGCGTTGACAGTGTGCATTCTTGATGGCTTGTTACTAGACCCAGCAAGGGAGCGCAATATCTGCACATTCAAAGCAATATAGCCCAGGGAGCACATACTGACGCTACTGCTTTTTAAAGGCGTGTCGGCGGTCATTAAGGGGTTAAGAATCCCCAGTACATGCTACATTACTGAAACAGAATGTCATCTGTGGGGGCCGAAGCTATGGTCACTGGCACAGTTGCTGTTCCCACCCTGAAAACGAAGCATCATCTGTTTCAAGGGCTGGGCTAGTCCCTGCTCTACTGAACATGTCCTTGTTGTCAATCCCAACGCATGCTCAGTATGGTCTCTCTGGGCTATATTACCTTGAATGTGCAGATATTGTGCTCCCTGTCTGGGTCTAGTGACAAGCCGTCAAGAATGCACACTGTCAACGCGCAGTGAAAAAAAAGAGAATGTGGCAAGAAGGGAGAGCAGACACCAGCCCCCAAAACACACTACCCTGAAATTCTGAAATGGAACAGGAGCTCTCTTGCTGGCTCGTCCTCTCTCTAGAGCCAGCAAGGGTGCGCAATGGCAGCGAGGATTCAAAGGGATATAGAGCAGGCACTGAGAACCGGCACATGCTCAGTAGAGCAGGGACTAGCCCAGCCCTTGAAATATATGTCACTGATGATGCTTTGTTTTCAGGGTGGGAACAGCAACTGCGGCAGTGACCATAGCCCCAGCCCACAGATGACGTTCCGTTTGAGTAATGTAGCATGTACTGGGGATTCTTAACCCCTTAATGACCGCCGATACGCTTTTAAACAGCAGTAGCTAAGGGGACTTATTCCTCAGTGCCGCTTTTTAACAGCGCTGAGAAATAAGGGTATGGCGCCCCCCAGCGTCAGAAAATTTCCAGGGTTCGGTTAGCTGAGACCCTGGAGAACATGATCAGGGCCGTTTTTTCTGGTCCCCGATCACGTGATTTATTCACCGAATAACGATGATCACATAAATAAAAAAAAAAAAGTGTGCCACTGTTAGTCATTTCTCTCTATTCTGAGATGATATACATGTCACAGGAGAGAGAAATGATGCTCCCTGAGTCCCCACCTGTTACCTCCGCCTTCCCCGGACCCTTCTGCTCCATCCCCCGGTCGGTACCTGGCAACAGCAGATCATTTTTTTCTGTTGGTTCCTTTTGATCATTGTGATATCACGGTGATCAAAAGCCAATAATTAGTTAATCAAACCCCCCTTAGTCATATAAAAATTATAAAATAAAATAAAAAAATTGTTTCATTCTTTGCAGTTAGGGTTGTGTTAGGAGTAGGCTATGCCTCTCTCTGTGTGGGCTCTCTCTGTGTGGGCTCTCTCTGTGTGGGCTCTCTCTGTGTGGGCTCTCTCTGTGTGGGCTCTCTCTGTGTGGGCTCTCTCTGTGTGGGCTCTCTCTGTGTGGGCTCTCTCTGTGTGGGCTCTCTCTGTGTGGGCTCTCTCTGTGTGGGCTCTCTCTGTGTGGGCTCTCTCTGTGTGGGCTCTCTCTACAGGTAGGGATAGGCTTGGGGTTGGAGTTAGAGTTGTGGTTAGATTTTTTTTTTTTCTTCAAAAGTTTAAAAAAAAAATGATGACGATATGGCAACTAGTGTTGAGTGCAAGTCCTTGGGTATGCAACGAGTATTGTGGGTGCTCGAGTGAGATCCTCTGGACACCCGCCCCGCTCGCTGCTGTTAGACACCCAAAAAAAGACATTCGGGGGTTGCCTGCCATACACGGGCAATACCCCCATGTTTATTTTGGTTGTCTAACAGCCGCGAAACATGTGGGGCGGAGACGTGAGCATGTCGCTTGAGCACCCGCAATACTTGGAGCAGCGAGCACTTGTGCTCATGACTAATGACGACATATTCAATTTGACGACCTAATGTTATCAAATGTGTCATACCTTTTGGGTTCAAAATCCTCATTATACTCCTGGATAAAATCCTTGAGGGGTGTCGTTTCCAAAATGGGGTCAGTTGTGGGGGGGGTTTCAGCAGTTTAGGCACCTAAGGGACCCTGCAAATGGGACATGGTGCCCACCGTCTCTTTCAGCCTAATTTGTGTTCCAAAATTCAAATATTACTCCTTCCGCTCCGAGCCCTGCCGTGTGTCCAAACAGAACTTTTTGACTACATGTGGGGTATCAAACTGTGGGGTACACTTTTGGTGTTATCACTTGCAAAAGTGAGAAATTTGGGCTAAAGCAACATTTTTGTGAAAAAAAAAAAGAACTTTTTCAATATGACAACCTAATGTTATCAAATTCTGTGTTGTATCTGTGGGTTCAAAATGCTCACTATACCCCTGGATAAAATCCTTGAGGGGTCTAGTTTCCAAAATGATGTCACTTGTAGGGGGTTTCCACTGTTTAGGCACATCAGGGGCTCTCCAAACACGACATGGTGTCCGCTCTTCATTACAGCCAATTTTGCGTTTCGGCATGCTCAGGACCAATTGCACAGCAAATTTTGGTGTCCATTTTCTTTCATCATTACCTTTGTAAAAATAAAAAAAAAATTGGGGTCTTAAGTTCAATTTTTGTGAAAAAAGTTTAAATGGTTTTTTTTTTCCTTCCTGATTTAAAGACATAAAAATTAAAAGTTTAAAAATTGCTAAATTTTCCAAATTTTCACCAACTTTCCGATTATTTCACAAATAAACACAAGTCATATCAAATACATTCTACCACTATCATGGAGTACAATATGTCACGAAAAGACAGTCTCCGAATCACTGGGAACCGTTGAAGCGTTCCAGAGGTATTACCTCATAAAGTGACACTGAGATCTTGGGAGACTCATAGCGCAGGGCTATGTACGGGATAGAGAATCTCGGCTCACCGCCGACTTCTGAGGACGGGGTCGCAAAAGGGGATGCATCTTATAATGAGAACTTACGGTATTTTACCTGGGGGGGTGGCGTCGTATCGGGGTCACAGATACAGGAGGTTGGTGGCGGCTGCTGCAGTAGCGGGGCGATGCTGCGGCCCCCGTCCTCAGAAGAAGTGTTGCTAATTCAAGGTGGTGGTGGTGACGACGGTGGTAGCGGGCGATGCTGTGGCCCCGTCCTCAGAAGTCGGCGGTGAGCGGAGGTTCCCTATCCCGTACATAGTCCTGCGCTATGTGTCTCCCGAGATCTCAATCTGCTCATGCTCCGGCGGCCATTTTGCCGAAACACAGCGCAGGGCTATGTACGGGATAGGGAACCTCTGCTCAACGCCGACTTCTGAGGACGGGGCCGCCGCATCGCCCCGCTACCATCGTCGCCACCACCACTGCCTTGAATCATCGACACTTCTGAGGATGGGGCTCGCAGCATCGGCCGCCTCCGTCACCAGTCTCTGGTATGTGTGACCCCTTACTCCACCACCGCTGCCCCTCAGGTAAAAAGGATTATAAGGCGCACCATTTTAATTTAAAATTTTTTTTTTTTTCCTATTTTGCACTTTTTGGGGTGCATCTTATAATCTGCAAAATAGGGTATATTAGAAAAGTGATTTGATTATTACATTAAATAGACATTTAGTATGAAAATCACCTTTGGTTTCGGACCACTCTTTTAACCCCTTTCTGCTTCATGATGTAATAGTAGATATAGGGAACTGGTGAATGGTATGGGCTCGGAGGCTGAGCCCACTCCAAACAGTTCACGTACAGCAGTGATTGGAACTGGATCTGATTTCTGCTTTTTAAAGGGGTTGTGCAGTGAAAAACAAGTTATCACTTATTGATCAGTATGGGTCCAACTGCTTTAACCTGCACCGATCGGCAGAATGAGTAATGTTTATCCCCATTATAAAATGGAACAGCTGGTTGGATGCGCAACCACCGCTCCTTTCATTCTCTATGAGGCTGCAAGAATAAAATGAGCGCAGCCCCATAGGGAATGATTGGAGGGTCGAGCATGCCATTCTATTCTTATGGGGATAGACTTAAAAGAAAAAGAAGAGACAGAATTATCATTTATCGGTCACAGGACTGTGGAGTTACTAAACCAAACCTCTGGCTCAAACTCCTCAATTTCCCTGACTCCACAGCCCGGCCTCACTACTGAGCGTGTACATAAACTGCAGCACAGATTCATCTCACTGCCTCACTACTGAGCGTGTACATAAAGTGCAGCACAGATTCATCTCACTGCCTCACTACTGAGCGTGTACATAAACTGCAGCACAGATTCATCTCACTGCCTCACTACTGAGCATGTACATAAAGTGCAGCACAGATTCATCTCACTGCCTCACTACTGAGCGTGTACATAAACTGCAGCACAGATTCATCTCAATGCCTCACTACTGAGCGTGTACATAAAGTGCAGCACAGATTCATCTCACTGCCTCACTACTGAGCGTGTACATAAACTGCAGCACAGATTCATCTCACTGCCTCACTACTGAGCGTGTACATAAAGTGCAGCACAGATTCATCTCACTGCCTCACTACTGAGCGTGTACATAAAGTGCAGCACAGATTCATCTCACTGCCTCACTACTGAGCGTGTACATAAAGTGCAGCACAGATTCATCTCACTGCCTCACTACTGAGCGTGTACATAAACTGCAGCGCAGATTCATCTCACTGCCTCACTACCTCACTACTGAGCGTGTACATAAAGTGCAGCACAGATTCATCTCACTGCCTCACTACTGAGCGTGTACATAAAGTGCAGCACAGATTCATCTCACTACTGAGCATGTACATAAAGTGCAGCACAGATTCATCTCACTGCCTCACTACTGAGCGTGTACATAAAGTACAGCACAGATTCATCTCACTGCCTCACTACTGAGCGTGTACATAAAGTGCAGCACAGATTCATCTCACTGCCTCACTACTGAGCGTGTACATAAAGTACAGCACAGATTCATCTCACTACTGAGCGTGTACATAAAGTGCAGCACAGATTCATCTCACTGCCTCACTACTGAGCGTGTACATAAACTGCAGCACAGATTCACCTCACTGCCTCACTACTGAGCATGTACATAAAGTGCAGCACAGATTCATCTCACTGCCTCACTACTGAGCGTGTACATAAACTGCAGCACAGATTCATCTCACTGCCTCACTACTGAGCGTGTACATAAAGTGCAGCACAGATTCATCTCACTGCCTCACTACTGAGCGTGTACATAAAGTACAGCACAGATTCATCTCACTACTGAGCGTGTACATAAAGTGCAGCACAGATTCATCTCACTGCCTCACTACTGAGCATGTACATAAAGTGCAGCACAGATTCATCTCGCTGCCTCACTACTGAGCATGTACATAAAGTGCAGCACAGATTCATCTCACTGCCTCACTACTGAGCGTGTACATAAACTGCAGCACAGATTCATCTCACTGCCTCACTACTGAGCGTGTACATAAAGTGCAGCACAGATTCATCTCACTACTGAGCGTGTACATAAAGTGCAGCACAGATTCATCTCACTGCCTCACTACTGAGCGTGTACATAAAGTGCAGCACAGATTCATCTCACTGCCTCACTACTGAGCTTGTACATAAAGTGCAGCACAGATTCATCTCACTGCCTCACTACTGAGCGTGTACATAAAGTGCAGCACAGATTCATCTCACTGCCTCACTACTGAGCGTGTACATAAAGTGCAGCACAGATTCATCTCACTACTGAGCGTGTACATAAAGTGCAGCACAGATTCATCTCACTGCCTCACTACTGAGCATGTACATAAAGTGCAGCACAGATTCATCTCACTGCCTCACTACTGAGCGTGTACATAAAGTGCAGCACAGATTCATCTCACTGCCTCACTACTGAGCTTGTACATAAAGTGCAGCACAGATTCATCACACTGCCTCACTACTGAGCGTGTACATAAAGTGCAGCACAGATTCATCTCACTGCCTCACTACTGAGCGTGTACATAAAGTGCAGCACAGATTCATCTCACTGCCTCACTACTGAGCGTGTACATAAACTGCAGCGCAGATTCATCTCAACTAAAAGCCTAGACCCTTAGATCAGGAATAGGACAGACATTTATAGGACATTTCATAACTTTCCCAAATTCTTATGATAACATTTACAGCACATCCTGCATTGTACTACTGTACTCAATTTATTATATATTTTAGGAGTTGGTCTATTTTATACCGACTTCACTAAAATGGACACAGACTCCACAGCCCTGAATTCAATCATCATACCAACCGCGGAAAAATGCATCACAGATTTTGTCTCTAGTACCCCTAAAAAATAAAAAATGGCACCAATAAAAACTACAAATCAGCATGCAAAAACAAAGTCCTCATAAGACTCCATTGATGGGGAAAAATAAAAATAAGTTATGTTTTTGTTTTTTATTACAATGAAGAACTTTTTTTGTCGAATAATTTTCGTTGTTTTTCTAAAAGGGCAGGGAATACAATACTCATAGGGTTTTATATATCAAACATGGGGAGGGAGAAGGAGAAGGGAAGGTGATCAGAACTTTTTTTTAAGGGTACTAAAATAACTCTAAACTGACTTGGAGAATGTAAGATACCGTTACTGACTTGAATCATATTGCCAGGTCATTTTTTATTGAACAATGAATGCTTACAATTGTAAGACCCCAAAAATGTGCTTTTCATACTGCGTTAACTTTGTTTCCCGTATGTGCTGAGAAAGCTCAAGCTTGTGAGGGATGTGCTACATCACGCTATGACTTCTGTCGTTAAAAGCACATATACTGCATAGTATCCATTTTTACTGGATTGCTCTAAATAGAATAGCGCTAATTGTTGGGGATGTGACTGCTGGGATCCCTACCGATCTTGAGACCGGGACCCTGAAGTGTTCCATGAGACTTGATCACTGGCCACCCAGGAATGCGCTGTTGTCTATGGCAATCCTGGGAGCACCATACTTGGCTTTCTCCTGCAGTTCCATGAAGGATGAATGGAGAAATGCTGCCACTCCATTTTATGGGCGTTTCAGAGGTGTGGATATGTGGTGATTTGCATTGTTGGAAATAGTTATTTAACCCCCTCTTGACACGGCCAATTTCCACTTTCATTTTTTCTACCTCTTGTTCCAAGACCCAGAACTTTTATTTTTCAGTCCACATAGCCATATGAAGACTTGTTTTTTGTGGGACAAATTGTACTTTTGTAGGACACCATTTATTTTACCTACATACTGGAAAACGTGAAAAAAATTCCAAGTGTGTTTCAAATTCCGTATTTTTAGGGGAATTGTTTTCACAATGTGCGTTGTGTGGTAAAAATGATCTGGCAATAAAATGCTACTCACCAGTAGGATTACGCGATACCCAACATGTCCAGTTGTTTTTTTATTATTTCAGTGGTGAATAAAAAAAAAAAAAAAAAAAAAAAATTTGTGAAATTAAAATTATTAAATGATTACTTCTTAAAGCAATTTTTGGTATTGCAGCGACCAAAAAAACCACACTTTTGGTGTTTTGAATCTTTTTCTGTTTATGGTGTTTACCGATCAGGTTATTTATTTTTTATTTTGATAGATCTGACTTTTATGTATGCAGTGATACCACCTGTATTTTTTTATTAGCTTTATTTTTAACACCTTGACAACATTTTACCTACCTATATGTCATGGTTGGATAGGGGTTCCTGACTGATGACGTATAGGTACGTATCACTATTGTGCGTGGCACGAGCTGTGCCCGCGCAATCGCCACTGGGAACTCTGCTTACATGATGGCAGAGACGCTGCTCTCACATCCAAGAATGGTGCCCGCGGCTGTTTAACCCCCTGAATTGATATAGATCGCAACATTTAGGAGGCTGGGAGGGGACTCCTGTGACGTCATTGCAAGGGTCCCATTGTAGTCATCACAACCCCCTGATCTGCCAGCTACGGCATGCCTGTTAGACCATGCATAGAGCATGGTCTAAGAGGCTTGCGCTTTGCAATGCATTATACCAGCGATCAGAGTGATAAAAGTTAAATTACCATAGAGGGACGAAGTAAAAATTATTGTAAAAATATTTATTTTAAAAAATCACAAAATAGTAAAATAAATATTATACCTGTAAATACAAATTTTTATGTAAAAACAAAAATAAACCAAAAAAAAAGTACACATTTGATATCGCTATGTCCGGAACAACCTGATCTATAAACTCTCTCACTGGTTAAACCCCTTCAGTGAACACCTTAAAAATTAGAAAACGAGGCAAAAAAATATGCTTTTTCATTATACTGCCGAACAAAAAGTGGAGTAAAACGCAATCAGAAAGACAAAAGTAAATAAAAATGGTATCTTTGAAAATGCCATCTTGTCCCGCAAAAAAGCAAGCCTCCAAAAAGATCAGTCAGCGGAAAAATAAGTTATAGCTCTCAGAATATAGCGATTCAAAAACAATTATTTTATTTTTTTTATAACGTAGTCTTTATTGTATAAATGTGGCATCGATGTAATTATATTGGCCCGAAGAATAAAGCTGCCTTATCAATTTTACCACACATGGATCGGCATAAAAAATCCCCCCCCAAGAAACAATTCCTGGTTTTTGTTCATTCTGCTTCCCAAAAACTGGAATAAAAATAAAATATCAAAAAATATGTGCCAGAAAATGGTACCAATAAAAATGTGAACTCGTCCCGCAAAAAATAAGCTCTCACATGACTCTGTCAGAAATATAGAAAAATTATAGCTCTCAAATATATGCAGATGCAAAAACTAGCTTTTACAAAAAACCCGTCTTTTAATGTGTGACAACAGCCAAACGTAAAACCGATTATAAATGTGTTATCGCTGTAATCGCACCGACCTGAGGAATAAAGTCCTCTAATCTCTTATACCGCACGAGGAATGGCGTAAAAAAATAAAACCAATTCTTCACCTGCTGTTGATTTGTTCATTTTGCCTCCCAAAGATTGCAGTAAGGCTCTGTGCATATTTATCCTGTGCTGTACACTGAGCGCTCACACCGGGGTTTCCGTAAAAATCTCTGAAATATGTGATTCAGACAGAACCTTCGATGGAAGATTCCCTATAATGAGACAGATGGTTACACAGTGGACACCGGCTGGCATGTGATCCAGCCGTGTCCGTCTTTTTAGGCATGCATAAAAGAGCAGTCGATCACAGTTTTGTGCACCTCTGAAAAGGACACCGCTGAACAGAGGCCAGACGGAGTACAGAGTAACTTTGCTGCCTCATTATAGTTAATGGATCCCTCAGGCGTTTCATCTGAATCACATCATTCGGAGATTTCAATGGAAACCCCGATATAATTACTCAGCGTACAGCGCCGGATAAATGTGATCCAAAATGTTATGTAAAATGTTCCCAATAAAAGCTTCAATTCAGTCAACAAAGAAAAGAAGTCCCCATTCTGGGCCGTTATCTGTTAATGGTAATATAGGGGCTTCCACATTACTGGTAACACAAAGGCTCTAGAAAAGTGAAATGGCTCCTCGCCCCCCAAAAGCAATGCAGCGAATTCGGCACTCCCAAATCTAAATGCCCCCTTCCTTCTGAGCCCCAGTGTGCCAAAACCACATTTAATGTCCACATATTTGGCATTTGTGTAGAGATGAGCCCGCTTAATTTACGGGGTCCATGTCTCCAGGATCACAAGCTGGGCATAATGTACATGCATTACAATAGTAGATTGGCAATTTTCTTCACAACATCCACTGCTGCTTGTTTCTGAAAATCACCCAAGGAGTCAAATCATCACTACAGCTGTGAATAAATTCCCCATGGCGTATAATTTCCAAAATGAGGTCACTTGAGAGTATTCTGCTTTTCTAGCACTTAGGGGCTGTGTATATGGAGTGTGTAAACTATTCTAGAAAAATTGTTCCAGGAGTCAAATAGCGCTCCGTCCCTCCCGAGTCTCACCATGTGGCTAAGCAGTACTGTACAGCCACATATGGGGTATTTCTACATTCAGCAGAAATTGTGTGAAAAATTTTGGTGCCATTTTTACCCATTTCCATTGTGAAAATGTGAAATCTGGGGCAAAAACAACATTTTTGTGGTTTAAAATGTACCATATTTTTGGGATTATAAGGCACACTTTCTTTCCCCACAAAATTTGGGGGAGAAATGGTGAGTGCATCTTATCCAAATGTAGCTTACCGGCTGCGGTGGAGCCGGGGTCCCAGGGTCGCTGTTGCAGGAAGCTTCTGGCAGCGGCAGCAGGATTAGGGCGATGCTGTGGGTCCCAGGCTTGTAGGAGGGGGTGTCCGGCAGTAAGGGAGCTCCGTCAACATTTTGTGAAAGCCCAAATGGCGCATTTTCCATGCTTTTTAGTGTGATAGACTTTGGAAAAATCAGGGCTGTGGAGTTGGTAAGCCAAACCTCCGACTCCTCAATTTCCATGACACCGACTCCAACTCCGACTCCCTCATACATGGCTCATGTTTAAGTAATAAATTTACTGTAGCACAGATTCATCTTAGCTAAAAGTCTAGACCCTTAGATCAGGAATAGGACATTTCATAACTTTCCCAAATTCTTATGAAAAAATATTCCCCACAAACTGCATTGTACTACTGTACCCAATTTATTATATATTTTAGGAGTCGGTCCATTTTATACCGATACAGAGTCCGCCAAAATGGGCTCCGACTCCACAGCCCTGGCGAAAATGGCTGCGAAATGCAGCGCATGTGCAGATTGAGATCACCACAATATCGTCTCCCGAGATCTCAATTGCGCATGCGCCGCCGGAGACAGCCATCTTCCTGAACGCCACCGCATTGAAAAGCATGGAAAGTGCGGAGACTCTGGGCTTTCACAAAATGTCGGCGGAGCCCCCGCACCGCTGAACACCACCTTCTACCAGTCTGGGACCCGCAGCATCGCCCCACCCCTACCCTCTGCCAAACACTACCTCGTACCAGCCTGGGGCCCACAGCATCGCCCCACTCCTGCCGCCACCAGCTTCCTGCAGCAGCAAACCTGCCACCTTGGACCTCGCTCCATCGCCACCCCCCCTCCCCCAGGTGAACTACTGAAAAAGCGGAGAACTACAGCGGATTATAAGACGCACCACCATTTTATTAAAAACATTTTTTCCTATTTTCCTCCCCCAAAATACTGTAATTATTTTTTCGTTGCCCAGTGGTATTAAATTCTGTGATCATTGTACCCTTAGATGAATCCATTGAGAGGTGTAGTTTGTAAAATGAGGTCACTTATGGGGGTTCTGCTGTTCTGGCACCTCAGGGGGCTCTGCCAATGTGACATGGAACCCTCAAACCATTCCATCAAAATCTGAACTCCAATATGGCACTTCTTCCCTTCTGAGGTAGTAGTTTTTAACCACATATGGGTAACAAATTGTATGGTCCGTTTTCTCCTATATTATCATTTTTGAAAATTAAATACTTGGCTCAAAGCAACATTTTAGTGGAAAAAATGGTAATTTCCCATTTAGTCAGCCTAATGTTATACAATTCTGTGAATTGCCTGAAGGTTAAAAATGCTCAATACACCCCTAGATAAATTCCTCGAGAGGTGTAGATTCCAAAATAGGGTCACTTGTAGGGGTTTCTGCTGCTTTGGCATGTCAGAGGCTTTTCAAATGTGACATGGCATCCACAATTTGTTCCAGCCAAAATTGCGCTCCAGAAGTCAGTTGGCGCTCCTTCCCTTTCAAGCCCTGCTGTGCACCCAAATAGTAGTTTTCCACCACATATGGAGTATCTGCGTACTCTGGAGAAATTGCACAACAAATTGTGTGGTCCATTTTCTCCTGTTACCTTGTGGAGTAGGAGTCAGGGAAATTGAGGAGTCTGAGGTTTGGCTTACCAAAGCCAACATTTTTGCAGGAAAAATGTGTTTTTTCATTTTCACGGCCCAACGTTATAAAATTCTGTGAAGCACCTGTGGGTTCAAGGTGCTCACCACATGTCTAGATAAGTTCTTTGAGGGGTCTAGTTTCCAAAATGGGGTCACTTGTGGGGGATTTCCACTATTTAGATATCAGTGGCTCTGCAAACGAGACATGGCATCTGCTATCGATTCCAGGGTTAATAATTATCTGGTCATATTTTTCCAAACTTTTTTTTTTTTTCTTTTAGTTATTAGTCCCTTTAGGGGACTTGAACCTGCAATCCTCTGATTGCTTGTGCTATATACAGCAATACCACAGTAATTGTTTCAGTGTTTTTGCTGCAGATTTCACCCATACTAATGAGTGGGGAAAATCTGCACCAAAACTGTATGTAAAAAACGCTAATTTTTGCCGCTACGTTTTTCCTGCCAAGAGATGCCGAAATGGTGTAGAAATTTCTGCAGCAAATACTTAGAGACAGGTCCTGGCTATAACACACAGCCATTACCTGCTGGGTATCTGGCGAGCTCACCCCGTGAGCCTGCTCCATACACTCGCTACCGATTTGTGCCGTACATGTATGGCAGATGCCGTAAGGGGTTAAAAACTTCTTGAATTTTCCGATTTTATTCCACTTCTTCAGAGACCCATATTTTTTTTGTTTTTTTTTTACATTACCATAGTCATATGAGCGCTTGTTTTTAGTTTGACTGGTGTCATTCAAAAGTTCAACTCATCCCACAAAAAAACAAACCTATGTAAGCAGAAAAATAAAAAAGCTTTGGTCTTCAATGAAGGGGAAGCCAAAATGAAAATGCAAAGACAGAAATTGTCTGTGGATGGAAAGGGTTAAGGGTGGTATAGCTCGTTCATGTACCTGGCTTCCGACTCATTCACACTTCATCATTTGATGAGTCTTTTTACATCAAAGCCAGGATATTTTTAAATAGTTTAGATCCCTTTTCTTTTTTGAATCCACTCCGCTCATGAGAAATACTGATGTTTATAAAAAAAAAGTAGGATGTACCTTTTATCGCACATTTTTAAGTAAACAAGTGGAAACCTTTTTCTTTGCGTGTCATACTCCCTAGGATTCTGAAGCCTTTTCCTACTTTACCCTGCTAGTATTTTTGAGAAAGTGAAATATTTTTCAATGTATTTACACTGGAATAGAAGCATAAACATACTCTTCACCCCTAACTCCTGCCTGTCTTTACTGCGGCCACCACTAGGAGGGGCCCAGTGCATATGAATTAGTTTAGTTACTATTGCACATAATGGAAGATTTAAAGCATCACTCCAGCATTTCTTTTTATGTCAGCATTGTGGTGGTGCTACAAATGTAAGTTTTCTGCATTTAGTCTTATTCTCACCAGCCACTGTCTTTAGCTCTTCCCGTCACCACTCTGGTCCCACACAGCCAACTTGTGACCGTAATTTCTGACTGATTGGAAGTCAGAGGTAACAATCACAAGCTCTCAGTGTAAGTCTATGAGAACCACATTCTGTCCTTGTTCTGGCTCTCATAGATTTACATTGAGTAGTGACTAGTGATGATCGAGTATGCCTCATTAACTTTTTCGGCAAGCACTAGAGTATTTTGGTGTGCTCGGCGTTTCATTCATTGTCGCCGTGCCTGCAAGTGTCACAGCCTGTTTGCCAGGCAACCTCTGCATGTGTCTAACAGCTGTGACACTTGCAGGCGAGGCGACAATGAATGAAACACCGAGCACTCCAAAATACTCGGCTTGCCGAAAGGGTTAATGAGGCATACTCGATCATCACTAGAAGTGACCTCTGGCTCGCCTAGCAAGCACTGGAGCGATCTGACAGGTCACAAACTGCTGGAGACCAACTGGAGCGGCACCAACAACAGTTGAAGACTGTGGATGATAAGTATATTACTAGGGGCAGGGAACTTATATTAGTGACACCACTCCAGTGCTGCAATAAATAAAAATGCTGGAGTGGTGCTTCTAACCCCTTCATGACATGCGCTGTATATGTACTGCGCATGTCGTGTCTCCCCCTTTGATGCGGGTTCCGTCGCTGAGCCATGCTATGTGTAACACAGGCAATCAGATGATCACAGCTTCTAGTCTCCCATGGAGACTATTGAAGCAAGTAAAAAGTAAAAGAAAAAAAAAAAAAGTTTTTAAAAAAACATAAGTTGAAATCACCCCATTCAAAATAAAATAAAAAAAATCAAAAATATACATATTTGGTATCGCCGCATTCAGAATCACCTATCAATATAAAAAAATTATTGATCGGTAAACGGCGTAACAGGAAAAAAAGAATCAAAACGCCAGAATATCTTTTTTTAGTCGCAGCAACATTGCAATAACAGGCGATCAAAACATCAAATCTACCCCAAACTAGTATCAATAAAAACATCAACTTGCAGCCCAAGAAATAAGCCCTCATCCAGATCTCGAAAAATGGGTCTCAGAAAATGGCGCCTTTTTTTTTTTTTTATATTAACTAGTGATGAGCGAGTATGTTCGGTTAACCCTTTCGCCGAGTATGCTCGGCTGAGCACAGAGTATTTATAGCGTGCTCGGGCTTTACGTTTTCGTCGCTCCGTGAACATGATTTGCGACTGTTTGACAGATTTAATACATGTGAGGAATGCCTGTTTTTCCAGCATTCCTCACATGTATTAAATCTGTCAAACAATTGCAAATCATGTTCATGGAACCACGAAAACGTAAAGCCCGAGCACGCTATAAATACTCTGTGCTCAGCCGAGCATACTCGGCGAAAGGGTTAACCAAATATACTCGCTCATCACCAATATTAACCCCTTACTGGCCCAGGGTGTATTAGTACGCCCCAGGCCAGCACCCCCCGGTTCAGTGAGGACTCTGGCGCTGAGCCCCCACTGAACCGGGCACATGTCAGCTGATTATTACAGCTGACATGTGCCCGCAACAGCCGCAGGTGGAATTGCGATCCACCCGCGGCTGTTAACATGTTAAATGCCGCTGTCAATCTCTGACAGCGGTATTTAACATCGCCGCGCCGGAAGCGCAAACTTAGCCCCGCCCATCGGTGACCCCGTCACGTGATCGCGGGCCACCGATGGGTGGGCATGACAACCCTGGGTCTGCAGCAGACACCAGTGGTTGTCATGTAAAGATTATTATGAGCGCCACCTAGTGGTCAGCGCTCATAGTACAGGAGCATTTCTGCTACATACAGGTGATCTGCTGATCACCTATATGTAGCAGAGGCGATCGGACAGTTGCTGCTTCTAGTCTCCTATGGAGGCTATAGAAGCAAGCAAAAAGTTAAAAAAAAATTTTTTTTTTTAAATATAAAGTTTAAATCACCCCCCTTTTGCCCCATTCAAAATAAAATAATAAAAAATAAACCCCACATACACATATTTGGTATCGCCTCGTTCAGAATCGCCCGATCTATCAATATTAAAAAAGAATTAATCTGATCGGTAAACGGCGTAATGAGAAAAAAAATCTAAACTCCAGAATTACGTTTTTTTGGTCGCTGCAACATTGCAATTTAATGTAATAACGGGCGATCAAAACATCGGATCTACCCCAAAATGGTATTCATAAAAACGTCAGCTCGGCGCGCAAAAAATAAGCCCTCACCTGGCCCCAGATCCCGAAAAATGGAGACGCTACAGGTCTCGGAAATGGCGCCATTTTTTTTTTTTTTTTTATAGCAAACTTTGCATTTTTTTTTCACCACTTAAATAAAAAAGAACCTTTACATGTTTGGTGTCTACAAACTCGTAATGACCTGGAGAATCATAATGGCAGGTCAGTTTTAGCATTCAGTGAACGTGGTAAAAAAAAATAAAAAAAAAAACATCTGTGGTATTGCACTTTTTTTGCAATTTCACTGCTCTTGGAACTTTTTTCCCGTTTTCCAGTACATGATATGGTAAAACTAGTAATGGCGTTTAAAAGTACAACTCACCCCGCAAAAAATAAGCCCTCACACGGCCATATTGACCAAAAAATAAAAATGCTATTGCTCTGGGAACAAGGGGAGCAAAAAATGAAAATGCAAAAACGGAAAATCCCAGGGTTGCGAAGGGGTTAAACTTTTGATTTTTTTTTTCACCACTTAAATAAAAAAGAGCCTATGCATGTTTGGTGTCTGCAAACTTGTAATGACCTGAAGAATAATAATGACAGGTCAGCTTTAGCATTCAGTGAATGTGGTAAAAAAAAAAAAAAATTGTGGAATTGCAATTTTTTTTTGCAATTTCACCGCACTTTGAATTTTTTCCCATTTTCCAGTACACAATATAGTAAAACCAATGGTGTCGTTCAAAAGCACAACTTGTCCCACAAAAAACATGCCCTTACTCAGCCATTTTGTTCAAAAAATAAAAAAACTTATGGCTTTGGGAAGAAGTGGAGCAAAAAACCAAAGCTCAAAAATGGAAAATTGCCACGACACGAAGGGGTTAAACATTTTTATACACTAAGCTGCTGTAAAATGCTGTAGCTTTCATAGGAGCAGGGCTGAAGAGTCGGTAAGCCAAACCTCCGTCTCCACAGCACGGCCTCACTACTGAGCATATACATAAAGTGGAAGTGAAGATGGATCCAGCTCAACACACCAGGCAATTAATTAAAATTCAACAATCTTTATTGGCAAATCCTTTTAAAAACTTGTAGAAAAGACAAAAAATGGACATCTCAGATGACAAGGCATATATTATGGGGTGGTGTGTATAAAATATTTTGCCATACGCGTTTCGAGTGTACATAAAGTGCAGCACAGATTGACCTCAACTAAAAGCCGAGATCCTTAGATCAAGAACAGAACAGACATTTATAGGACATTTCACAACTTTCCTAAATTGTCATGCTGTACCCAATTTATTATATATTTTAGGAGTTGGTCCCTTTTTTACCGACTCCAATTCCACGACTCCCGACTGTACAGCCTTGGTTAGGAGTGCACATTTTTTTGGTCCAAGGGCCACATTGTCAGGTTGAATCAACCCCTAGGACTGCAATAAAACTTGGTCATTAGGGGGGTTGTATCTTATGACATAGAAAGCACTATAGATGCCACAAATATCTAATAGATGCAGGCAGGTCTCTCGTATCAAGAGAATAGAGGTCACCTTCTTCCCCATGAGCAAACCAGAAAGAAAAAGACAATGCATTCAGCTCTCCATTGCAGTTTGTGAGACCTCTCCATAAACATCAATGTATATAGTAGCACTCATGCATGGCCACTTATCTTCATCTACTCTTTTCTGTGTTATATAGGAATTAGGACTCTATATTCTGCCAAAATATGGGGACTCAAAGATGATCAATGTTCACTGTTAATATGCTACCCCCACCCTTCTTCCTGACATGGAAAGTACATGTGAGCAGCCACCAGGCACCCTAAAGCACATCAGTCACCAGATCGTTGAGGGCTCTCCTAGCCGCTGCCTGTAAACCCCTGCTCTAAATTAAGAAACTTGAGAATTTTAAAGCCGGATCCACTTGTCAGTATGTGCCCCATAGCAGTTGCGTAGTCTGACTTTGTGTATCAAAGCTACTTTTATCTGTATGATTCATTTATGAGGTCCATTGTGTTGTCAACAGAGAATCGTAAAAATGAGACCAGCCAAATATAATAATCTATTTTAATGTATCTCACCCTTTCAGTTTGTTGGAGCTCTAGAAGAAATGCTTACTTCAATTAAAAAGGACTCCAGGTATGTTCCATCTCTAATCTACAGACTATTCTATTTCATGACCAAGTTTGTTTCCAAATGCTGTTCCTGATAGGACAGTCTGTATGCATATGCCCTAGCAGTGCAAGCAGCTGTCGAAGAGAAGGGCCTGTTGCTCTGTTAGAGAAAATGGCGAGGATCTACAACTAACGAGGTGCTTGGTGGGACTGTATATTACACTAGTGAATTGTGATGTTAAATTTCTGTGGCAGCGCCATCAGCTGTTCTTGCTGAATATTTTATAGTCATGAGCTGTTTTAGCAAAGGAGTTTATCCTTACTGGACAAGTCCTTTAAATGGCCCAGGTTCAGATACGAAAATATATAGCGTACTTGTTTTCAAAGCTGCAGTAATTAGGTTAGGTTACTTGCCTACACAAGTTAAGTTAGATATCAGGATATTGAAGTATTAAGTAGAATATACTGGCACATTTCTTACAAATAGGCTACACATGAATTACCTTTAATTGATTGCAAGCAAAATATTAACTTGCTTTTAAGAAAGGTTGTTTTGTGTGTGTGTTTTTTTTTTTTTTTTCTTATCCCTCTTCAATGGAACATATACCATGTCCACAATACCTCCAGTGCTACTGCTAAATACATTAATTTTGTTTTACTAGTATTAAATGGGTTATCTATAATATTGATTACTTATCATATAGGGGTCCAACACCTGGAATTCCCATAATCAGGTTTTATCAGCTCTGACAGCAGTGTTCTTGGTACACTTATATAGTACTATAATATTCCACAGCGCTTTGCAGTTATTATAATCACTGTCCCCATTGAGTCTCATAATACGAATTGCCTATCAAGTATATCTTTGGAGTTTGTGAAGAAACCGAAGTAACTGGATGAAATTCACGCAAACACAGGGAGAACATACCAACCCCTCGTAGATGTCCTTGGTGGAATTTGAACCGAGGACCACAGCGCTGCAAGGTGCTGACCACTGAGCCACCATATTATTCATATAAACCATGGTAAAGGTTAAACCTAAGTTTGCTAAAGCTGTCCCATTAAAGGGGATTTGCGAGACAGCCTCTGGTCTCTAGTCCCAAACTAGCAGCCTCATATACGTATCCCTATGAGGCCATTCGTTCTGGTCAGGACTGTGAAATGATGAAGAAACAGGAGAGCACAACTTGGTCGGGACTCCTTTTGCATCAATTATTGTATCAATGCGGCGTGGCATGGAGGCGATCAGCCTGTGGCACTGCTGGGGTGTTATGGAAGCCCAGGTTGCTTTGATAGCAGCTTTCAGCTCGTCTGCATTGTTGGGTCTGGTGTCTCTCCTCTTCCTCTTGACAATACTCCATAGATTCTCTACGGGGTTAAGGTCAGGTGAGTTTGTTGGCCAATCAAGCAGAGTGATACTGTTGTTTTTAAACTAGGTATTGGTACTTTTGGCAGTGTGGACAGGTGCCAAGTCCTGCTGGAGAATGAAATTTCCATCTCCAAAAAGCTTGTCGGCAGAGGGAAGCATGGAGTGCTCTAAAATTTCCTGGTAGACGGCTGCGCTGACTTTGGTCTTGATAAAACACAGTGGACCTACACCAGCAGATGACATGGCTCCCCAAACCATCACTGATTGTGGAAACTTCACACTAGTCCTCAAGCAGCTTGGATTGTGGCCTCTCCACTCTTCCTCCAGACTCTGGGACCTTGATTTCCAAATGAAATGCAAAATATACTTTCATCTGAAAACAACTCCTTGGACCACTGAGCAACAGTCCAGGTCTTTTTCTCCTTGGCCCAGGTAAGACTCTTCTGGCGGTGTCTATTGGTCATGAGTGGCTTGACACAAGGAATGCGAAACTTGTAGCCGATGTCCTGGATACGTCTGTGTGTGGTGGTTGCTGAAGCAATGACTCCAGCAGCAGTCCACTCCTTGTGAATTTCCCCCAAGTTTTAGAGTGGCCTTTTCTTAACAATCCTTTCATGGCTGCGGTTATCCTGCTTGCCTGTGCACCTTTTTCTACCACACTTTTTCCTTCTAGTCAACTTTTCATTAATATGTTTGGATACAGCACTCTGTGAAAAGCCAGCTTCTTTAGCACTGACCTTTTGTGGCTTACCCTCCTTGTGGAGTGTGTCAATGACTGCCTTCTGGACATCTGCCAAGTCAGCAGTCTTCCCCAGGATTGTGGCGCCTACTGAAACAGACTAAGGGACCTTTTTAAATGCTTTGGAAACCTTTGCAGGTGTTTTTTGTTAATTATTCTAATTTACTGAGAAAATGACTTTTGTGTTTTCATTGGCTGTAAGCCATAATCCTCAACATTAACAGAAATAAACTCTTGAAATAGATCACTCTGTTTGTAATGACTCTATATAATGAGTTTCAGTTTTTGAATTGAAGAACTGAAATAAATTAACTTTTTGATGATATTCTAATTTTGTGAGAAGCACCTGTATATCTATCTATATTTATCTATCTATCTCCATAGCATTCATTGCTATCCAAAAAACGTATGCAAAAACACAAGTTTTTCCTGCCAAGAGATGCAGAACATCCAAATACTCAACGTGCACATATTCTTAAAGTTTAGCTACACTGCAAGACTATAGTGAACAAGCGTTCTCACATAATCTTGCAGTGTAAACAGGCTGCCAATCACTCGACAAACGAGAAAAGCACGTGTTTGTCCAGTGAAGTTGTCTTTTGGACTGCACAAAAGTTCATTGTTCTTGGCAGCACATCGTCCTGCTTGAGAAGGACCTGCATTGCTGAAAACCTATGCACAGTGATCAATCTATTACATTTACTGTGCTTCTGGAGCTCTTTCTGCGTCTATAAGCATGCAATTTAACAACTGGCAAACTGGCGCAGTGTATATGGGCCAAGTCCCCATACACATGAGACTGTCAGCCTGCTGATATCGACTGGTTCAGTCGATACTTTGTGTATGGGGGCACCAGCCAACTGATTGTTCATCGAGGTGTTAATAGTGCATGTCCGTTTTTGCTTTGTTCTCCCGGAGATAAGCAGATAACAGAGACGAGTGTCGGCAGCTTTCTCATAAAGCACACAGGAACACTCAGCTGAAAGTGCTTTTGGGTGTGGGAGAGGTGGCCAAGATGGCTTTCGGCTGAGTTCACACGATGCGTTTTTCATGCGTTTCCGCGGCGTTTTTGCAGTTGCGGAAACGCATGAAAAACGCATGGTAGAAGGGCAGCAATGTTCCCCAATGGAAATCCGCATGTGCTGTGCCCATGATGCGGATTTTTCCGCAGCGTAAACGCGGTCAAAAATCCGCAGCATGTCAATTAATTTTGCGGAAACGCTGCTCTTTTGCCGCCATTGACTTGCATTAGACCGCATGGAATCCGCATCACTGTATATGTTGATGCGCTTTTCATGCGGTCTAATGTGCGGATGGTACCCGGGTGTGGATGAGAGGACTCTCATCCAGACCCAGGTACCATTAAAAAAAAAAAGAATAAAATAAAAAATATATATTCTCACCTTCTGACGGCCTGCGCTGCGTCCTGCCGGCTTCCCGCGCACTTCGCGGTTGAATGAAGGACCTTCGCTGACGTCAGAGTCATGTGACGGGTCACGTGACGCTGACGTCGGAAGGTCCTACAGTCTTCACTGCCGGCAGCCGGGACCGATGAAGCAGGACACCGGGGGCCATCAGAGGGTAAAGTATATATTTATTTTTTATTTTTTGACATTCACACACTATATAAATCCATGCTGTTTGCATGGATTTATATAGTGTGAAGTTGACAAGCACTTTCCAAGTGATGCTAAAATCGCCTGGAAAGCGCTTGTCAACCCGCATGCGGAAATGAAAGTGAAGACCGCTTCATTTCCGCATGTCCCTGGCAGGAAACCGCATGTACAATCCGCATGCGTTTTTTCCTGCCAGAGAGATGCAGAAACGCTCAGGAAAAAATCCTGAGCATTTCTGCATCGTGTGCACATAGCCTTCAGCCGAACGATTGGCCGAGGCATCTTTGGCTGACTGCTATCTAATGTGCATGGGGGCCTCTACACTAAACACAATTGTATCCATTTCTCAGCTAAAAGCAGAACTTCTTAGATATTATATGAGCTTCTTGCTTCTGAATGTAAACAGGTGTCTTTATTCACTGGCAGCAAACCAACATCTTACAAATAGTGAGAAGTTTTAATTTACAGTGGTTTGTGAAAGTACCGTATTCACCCCCTTTGGCTTTTTACCTATTATGTTACTTTACAACCTGTGTTCAAATATTTTGTAATCTGATTTGTTTGTGATGCATCAGCACTAAATAGTCTAAGTTGGTGAAGTGAGAAAAATCTAGGCATAAATTACATTTATGGGATCAAATAACTAAAATTTGGCATTTGCATATGTATTTGCCCCTTTTGCGACGAAGCCCCTAAAACATTCTGGTGCAAGCGATTACCTTCATAAGTCACATGCTTAGTGAAAGGAAGTCCACCTGTGTGCAATCTAAGTGTCACATGGTCTGTCAGTATATACTGTACACACCTTTTCTGAAAGGCCACAGAGGCTGCAACACCATTAAGAGGCACCGCTAACCAAACAACACCATGAAGACCAAGGAAATCTACAAACAAGTCCGGGACAAAGTGTTTGAGTAGTACAAGTCGGGGTTCGGTTATTAAAAAAAAA
The DNA here is from genome assembly GCF_046119375.1 of Phyllobates terribilis. Taxonomy (NCBI): domain Eukaryota; kingdom Metazoa; phylum Chordata; class Amphibia; order Anura; family Dendrobatidae; genus Phyllobates; species Phyllobates terribilis. The sequence continues at coordinate 25,288,490 of NW_027362761.1, read as the reverse complement.
AAAAAAAAAAAAACTCTGATGATCCCCGGAGCACCATCAAATCCATTATCATCAAATGGAAAGAACATGGTACCACAACAAACCTGAAAAGAGAGGGCTGCCCACCAAAACTCTCAGCTCAGGCAAGGAGGGCATTAATCCGAGAGACAGCACAGTTGACCATAGGTTGCCCTGAAGGAGCTGCCGAGTTCCCAAACAGACTGGAGTATCTGTCCATATGACCACTATAAGCCGTACACTCCATAGAGGTGGTCTTTATTGAATAGTGGGCAGAAAAAAGCCTTTACTTGCCCACAAAAATTGCAAGACTGTGTGCACACAGCTTTTTTGCTGCGTTTCCGTGGCGGTTTTTCTGCCGTGGAAACACTGTGAAAACGCTTGCAATCGGTCTATTGCAATGGCAATCCTGATGTGCTGTGCACATGATGCGGAAATTTCTGCTCAGGATTACCAATGTGGAAAAAAACGCAGCATGTCCATTTTTTGCGCGTTTCCGCCGTGAATTCACGCCCATTGGCTTGAATTGAACCACAGCAAATCCGCAGGTATAATATCTATACCTGCGGATTTGCTGCGTTTCAATTAAAGCCAATGGGTGCAAATTAGCAGCAGAAACGCGCTGCGGGTGGTACCCAGGTCGGCAGAGGAGGACTACTACTACTCCTTATCCGACAGCCACTCCCACTGATAACAGTGAGAGCGGCACGGCTGGGGGGAGCAGTAGTCTCCTTAGCCAAGCCAGCGTGCCCGCGGTAAAAAAAAGAAAAATAATAAAAAACAAACAAAAAAAAACAAAACACTATACTCTCCTGTCCGGCATCCCCCCGGTGTCCTCCTGGTCCTTGATCCCCCTAGTACTGGTGGTGAGCTCACTGGGGCTGATCAGCTAATGAACCCCAGTGACCTCACTCCAGCAGCAATGTATAATGACAGGAGTGATTTTACACTCCTGTCAGTATACATTGCGGTCTTCTACAGCAGTGACATCAGTGATTGCTGATGTCACTGCTGTAGAAGTGGCCCGGATTGCCGAGGGACAAGCGTTGGCGGTAATCGTGGACTGCGTCTTGATGGCGGACGGGTGAGGGATATGGTTGTTTTTTTTACTTTTTTTTTCAGAAGATCAAAGCCTTCGGGGACTGACAGTGCAATAAATTTTTTTCTAAAACCATGTGTTTTTTATTTCATTAACCGGTTCCCGACCGCCCACTGTACATAAACGTCGGCGCTTGCTGGGCTCTGTGCAGCGCCGACGTTTAAAAACGGTGGGTGGTCCCGCAGCGCTCAGGACCCCTGGGGTCCTGCTATCGGTGCGGTACCGGTTCAGAGCGATAGCTCTGACATGTGGCATCATGGGGACCTGATTGGATTAGGTCCCCATGATGTTAACCTGTTCCTATCTTCTAGATGCCGCGATCCATAGCGATCGCGGCATTTAAAAGATAGTGACAGCCGGTGGTCGGCGATCGGGACCCCCCACATACCTCAGGAGCAGCAGGGATCCCGGTGCTGTGACCTCTGACATCATCGAGACCTGATTGGCTCAGGTCTTGATGATGTCAGCGTCACACCAGCCAATCAGAGAGATCACCAGGGAAGTTTGTTTTAGCAACAAACTTTCCTGGGCGATCTGGCTGATAGAACACTGTTTCTCCTCCGATCTCAGTGAGAGAGCAGAGGAGAAACAGTGTGACAAGAGCTGTCAGCCTTGCCATTGTAAAATTGAAAAAAATAAAATAAAAAAGAAAGTAAGAGTTAGGGTTAGTCAGTCCTGTCAGACTTGTCAGTCCTGTCAGATCAGTCAGTCCTGTCAGATCAGTCAGTCCTGTCAGATCAGTCAGTCCTGTCAGATCAGTCAGTCCTGTCAGATCAGTCAGTCCTGTCAGATCAGTCAGTCCTGTCAGATCAGTCAGTCCTGTCAGATCAGTCAGTCCTGTCAGATCAGTCAGTCCTGTCAGTCCGGTCCGTTCAGTTCAGTCCAGTCAAAAAATATAAAAATAAAATGGCCCATCAGACTTATACTGCAGAAGAGGTGTATGCCCTGCTGTGTTCTGATAGTGATGACAGTGCAATCTCAGATGGAGATATGGATTTTGAGGGCTTTAGTAGCGGTGACACTGAGAGCTCAGAAATGAGCAGTGATTCTGGTCCATCCTCAAGCCCAAGGACCAGTACAGCAATAGAGGCAAATAGCGCTACTGGAAAAACGTCTCTAAATGAGGGAACACTGCCCAGTACAAGCGCTGTCCCTGCTACTAGTGAATTGGCGCACGCCAGTGTACAAGGGGCTTTGCCACATGATCTAGAATTTCCCAGATGGGAGGCTTCGGATTCGGCTGCTCCATTCAGCCCTGATTTCAACGCCACTCCTGGTATAAATGTGGAGGTGGAAGATTTTGGACCAATTCATTTTTTTAATTTGTTTTTTACAGACAGCTTGCTAGAGCATATTGTCATGCAAACAAATTTATATGCATCCCAATTCATAAGCCAGAATCCCGGATCTTACTATGCTAGGGCAAATTTATGGACACCAACTAATGTCCCGGAAATAAAAAATTTTTTAGGACTTACATTTGCCATGGAGCTTGTTAAAAAACCGAGCATTCGATCATACTGGTCCAACCACCCTGTTCAAGCCACCCCTATGTTTTCAGTCATTCTGCCTAGGACCCGTTATGAAATGCTCATGCGGTTTTGGCATTTTAACGACAATAGTCAATGCCTGCCCAGAAATGCCCCAGAACATGACAGGTTATATAAAATTAGACCCATCATTGAAAATTTGTCAGAAAAATTCTTAAGGCTCTACACCCCAACACAAAATATTTCTATAGATGAGTCCCTTGTAAAATTCAAAGGAAGACTGCACCTCAAGCAATTTATCCCATCTAAAAGGGCAAGGTTTGGAATAAAGATCTATAAAATGTGCGAAAGTTCAACCGGATACACATCCGCTTTTCGCATATACGAGGGGAAAGATAGCCAACTAAACCCACCAGGATGCCCTACTTATCTGGGGACATATGGAAAAATTGTTTGGGAGCTGGTAAGTCCATTTTTTCAAAAAGGCTACAGTCTATATGTGGACAATTATTACACCAGCATACCCCTATTTAAAAGTCTGGTTGAACACAACATCGGGGCTTGTGGGACCATTCGTAAAAACCGTCAGGGGTTTCCACAGCCATTGGTCAACCAAAAGTTCCAAAAGGGGCAGTCAGGGGCTGTACGCAACGGAGAGCTGCTTGCCCTGAAATATAGGGATAAGAGGGATATTTTTGTCCTCCGCTCGATCCACACAGATGCCACAAGGGCCATTGTAGAACTAGGATCCACCACTCCGAAGCAAAAACCTGTGTCAGTCATTGACTACAACAAACACATGGGGGGTGTGGCCTTGCAGACCAGGTTCTACAGCCATACCAGATATCAAGAAAGTCCTATACCTGGTATAAAAAGTTGGTTATTTATTTGTTTCAGGTGGCCACATACAATTCTTTTGTGTTGTACAAAAAAGCAGGAAATTCAGATCCTTTTCTTGATTATCAAGAAAAGGTATTTGAAAATCTTGTCTTTCAAAGTGTTAGCCCCGCTCATCCATTAGAATCTGAGGATGTGAAAAGACTCACTGAGCGACATTTTATTGCACTTATTCCAGCAACGGAAACAAGAAGGAACCCCCAGAAAAGATGTCGTGTATGTACTAAGAGAGGAATGAGGCGTGATACCCGCTACTATTGCCCACAATGCCCATCATTTCCAGCCTTATGCGTCACTGACTGCTTTAAAATCTTCCACACAGAACCACGTTTTTAAACTGTAAAAATGTATCCCAATTTGTCATTCAAACATTTGGTTCATTTAGTGAATGACACATTCGAGTAGAGCTCACTTCATTTCCAGGGGGGGTTCTCCAGAATCGAAACCTTCCATTGCGTGCTTGTTTCTGGAAATCATCCATTGAGTTAAAATGGTCACTAAACCCATAGATGAATTCCCAGAGGGGTGTCATTTCCAAAATGGGGTCACTTGTTGGGGGTTTCCTCTGTTTAGGCACCTCAGGGGCTCCCCAAATGCAACATGGCGTCCGCTATCGATTCCAGTCAAATTTCCATTCCAAAAGTCAAATGGCGCTCCTTACCTTCCAAGCCATGCCGTGCGCCCAAACAGTGGTTTTGCACCACATATGGGGTATCAGCGTGCTCAGGAGAAATTGCACAACACATTTTGGGGTCCATTTTTTCTGGCTGCCCTTGTGAAAATTAAAAATTTGAGGTTAAAGTAGCAGTTTTGTGAAAAAAGTTAAATGTTCATTGTTTTCTTTCACATTCCAAAAATTCCTGTGAAGCACCTGAAGGGTTAATAAACTTCTTGAATGTGGTTTTGAGCACCTTGAGGGGTGAAGTTTTTAGAATGGTGTCACTTTTGGGTATTTTCTGTCATAAAGGCCCCTGAAAGTCACTTCAAATAAGATGTGGTCCCTAAAAAAAGTTTTTGTAAATTTTGTTGTAAAAATGAGAAATATCTGGTCAACTTTTAACCCTTATAGCTTCCTAACAAAAAAAAATGTTGGTTCCAAAATTGTGCTGATGTAAAGTAAACATGTGGGAAATGTTATTTATTAACTATTTTGTGTGACATCTCTCTCTGATTTAAGGGCATGAAAATTCAAAGTTTGAAAATTTCAAAATTTTCGAAATTTTCGCCAAATTTCCGATTTTTTTCACAAATAAGCGCAAGTGATATCGAAGAAATGTTACCACTATCATGAAGTACAATATGTCACGAAAAAACAATCTCCGAATCAGGGGAATCCATTGAAGCGTTCCAGAGTAATTACCTCATAAAGTGACAGTGGTCAGAATTGAAAAAATTGGCCCGGTCACGAAGGCAAAAACAGGCTCTGGCGCGAAGTGGTTAAAATACTTTATTCTGGCTGTGTCTTTTATTGAAAAAGCAGTGATAACTTTACTACGTAGTTAGTAATGGAGGCGTTTTATAGATGCCCTCCATTACTAACCTGTGCTTCAGGTCAGCTGCTAATACAAGACTGACTTGAACCCCAACCCCATTACCCCACTCGCCATTGCTACAGGGCAGTGGGAAGAACGGAGGCTAAGCGCCAGATTTGGCGCATCTTATGGATGGGCCATTTCTGGGACTGCTGAAGGGTGATATTAATAGCCGCGGAGGGGGCTTGTATTCATGGCCCCTTCCCTGGCTATTATCAGCCCACAGCTGTATGTTTAGCATTTTTTGGTTATATTTCATAGAGGGTCCCCACTTAAATTTTTTTCTGGGGTCCCCCTGTAATCTATACAGTAAAGGCTAAACAAACAACTGTGTGCTAATGGCCCCTTCCCCAGCTACTAATATCAGCCCCCAGCGTTCGGCATTCCCTCTGCTGGTTATAAAGATGATGCCGGCGCCCACGCCATTTTTTTTATTTTAGGCTCTGTGCCTACGATCCGGACGTAGCAGCGCTTTGGACTCATATTTTTTGCTGCGTCCAAAATGTTGCATTCTATTGTAACACCGGTAAATCCACATGTATCGTAGACATGGGATTTCTACAAATACCATCCACTATGCTGTAACATCTGGACGCTGGGTTTGATGCTGTATAAACACGCAGCTTCAAACCTGCAGCAGCTCCTATTAGTGGGCACGTACCCAAACTGACCCGCAGCATGTCAATTTCTGTAGCGGAGACTAGCGACTCCGCAAGAGAATTTGACATGTGGCAATCCTGAAAGACGCTTTTCATGTCAGTGTCCGCGGGTGATCCGCAGCCTCTGATGCACACATAGTGGACATGGGATTTCTAGAGATCCCATCCCCTATGCTGTAACATCTGGACGCTGCGGGTTTGACGCTGCAAAAGCGCGCAGCGTCAAACCTGCAGCGTCTCCTGACCGTGGCCACGTACCCAAACTCACCCGCAGCATGGCAATTTCTGTAGCGGCCACGCTGGTCTCCGCTGCAGATTTTGACCGCATTATATGCGGTGGATTCACATGTACCGACAACAAAAGTGCGGCATTAGAACACCGCGTTTTGGACGCAGCAAAAATACTCTGTATCCAAACGCTGCTGAGTGCTGATCGGGGGGATGTAGCGGCTAACGAAACAACTGTGAGCTGTTAATAATGGCCAGGGACCATGTTTGCATAATGGCACCTTGTTAGGCTTAAAATAGCAGCTCACAGCTGCCCCAGAAATTACATGAATGGAAATGCTAATGAAGATTGGGTATATGGGGTTAGCTGACACCCAGCTCTTTTGTTTGGTGATGACAAGGTGTCAATCAGACCCTTTCATCATTAAACCTAATTAAAGTAAAGTAAAGAGTTAAATAAACAGACACAGAGTAAACCCTTTATTTGAAATACAATAGACACATTCCTTAATCATTTAAATTAACCAAGATACTCCAGTTCTGCCGGTAATCCAAGGGTTTAAGCAATGTCCCACCAAATAACTTTATTTAGCTCCAAAAAGCATTCATTGATGTACAAAAAACGCTTAAAAAAAGCGGCAAAACTGCGCGTTTTTTCCGCAGCGTTTTTCCTGCCAAGGAGATGCAGAAATACTCAGGAAATTTCTGCTTCAAATCCTGAACACGCACACATAGCCTCAGGCTCGTTTTGAGTTTGCCAAAAGACGTGGGAGACTCCCTAAATGTATGGAGGAAGGAGCTGTGGTCAGATGGCACCAAAATTTAACTTTTTGGCCACCAAGGTAAGCGCTATGTTTGGCACCAAACCAACCCAGCTCATCACCCCAAGAACACCATCCCCACAGTGAAACATGGTGGTGGCATTATCATGCTGTGGGTAAGTATTTTGGCTGCAGGGATAGGGAAAATTTTCAAAGTACTGACTTTAAGGGGTGAATAGTTATGCACATTGAAGTTTTCAATTATTTTGTCCTATTTGTTTGCTTCACAATAAAAAGAAAATTAAATGGTCACAGTAGTAGGCATGTTCTTTATGTGAACTGATTCAAACCCACAGTGAAATTCCTGGTTTATGCAAAACACAAAAAATGCCAAGGCTTGTGAATACTTTTGCAAGCCACTGTATACGGAGATTGAAGGGGTTTTATAGAACTTAAATGTTGATAATCTATCCTTAGGATAACTTTTCAATGTCAAATCTGTGAAGGTCCACTCCTGGTTTCCTAATTGATCTGCTGATTGAATGTGCTTCAGTTTATTGAAACTGCCACAGCTCTGCACATTGTGTAGTAGTTGTGTATGAAGCATCTGGTGAGCATGCGCACACAGTGTTCACCATTGGACGGTGAGGTACGTGCAATGATAGATTACATCCTGACACCAGTGCCAGGGTCCGGACGTACTTTGTGGGCAGAATTAGCATACAGTTTGTACGGCCCCTGATGGATGGTATAAATATCCAAATAGCCCTTGGCAGAAAAAAATTCCCCACCCCGCCCTAGAGCAACAAGGGCTTTAACAGGTTAGTAATGCTTAATTTACTTTAAAGCTTTACTTGCCTTTTCCCCAAATTTGTCACATCTTGGACCAACCTCTTTCAGTCTTTAAGCAATTGGTTTAAGAAAGCTGGTGTGGAAATTTTAGAATAAAGGCCGTGCTCTGAAAGCTGTATTGAAAATCGGGCCAGTGATGACTGCAAATTGCGGACGTGACTGGCTCCATGTACTAGTCTGCCTTGTGGGGGGATTCTGGAGCTGCATGTTACACATTATTCTCTGTAAAACGTACCAAAGACGTGCATGCTGTAATACCATCGGTTGGCTTAAAAAAAAAATAAAAAAAAATCAATGATGTGCATTGGCCCACTGGCTATAATGGGTCCATGTGCTCTGTGTATCATATGTGGTGCATGCGGACAGAACAATGGACCCATTATACTCTGGTCTGAATGACCCCCAAGTGTGATGCTAATCTCTGCTCATTGCTTCAATTTCCTCCTGAAAATACTGAACAGATGTCACTATTTAACCCCTTCCCCTGATAGCCAGTTTGGGCTTTCATGGCCAAGCCCCAATTTTCAAATATGACATCACTTTGTTAAGTAATAACTTTGAAATGCTTCTTTCTATCCCAGTGATTCTTGTATTGTTTTTTTTTCATTAGCAATTGTACTTCATGTTAACTGTAAATTTAGCTCAATATGTTTTACATGAAAATATCTGAAATTTGCCAAAAATGTAGAAAAATTTATAAATATCCAACATTACTTTTTATGCCCTTTTAAAACAAAGTTGTTTCACAGCAAAAAAAAAGTCAATAAATACTACATCGGCATCATTTGACATTTTTTTTTTAGGATATTAGACTACTTTTTGAGCAATTTTTCATATTATCAAGGAAATGACCAAAACTTTTTTTAGAGACCTTTTCACTGACTTTTAGGAATTTTCAATATATAGGCCCCTCAGTCACCCCGCATAAACAATGCACCCCTCAAAGTATTCAAAGTTGCATTGAAGAAGTTTAACTCTTCAGTTGCTTCACAGTAATTAACGCAAAAGGGAATGAAAAAAACATTAATTTAATTTAGTCAAATTCCATTTGATTAAAATGTTGATTTAGGCACACATTTTCATTTTTATCAAGCATATAAGGATTAAATGAACCCCACAATTTCTCCTGAAAGCAGCAATATGTGGTCGGAAACTACAGTTGTTTTTAGCCCCCAATTTTTTATTTTCCCTAAGAATAACATGAGAAAATGGACCAGACAATTGAGAATGCAATTTCTCCCCAGTGCAGCAATACCACTTTTTTTTTTTTCTTTTTCTTGAAATATTCTGAAAGCTGTAACTTTTATTCTGGTGACAGAGCTGTATAAGGCCTTACTTTTTGTAGGATTAGTTGACTTGTTTTTTTGCTACCACTGTAGGGGACATAATATTTTTTTTAATCACTCTTAAGTTTTGAGAGGCATATTGAACAAACAGCAGTTGAGGATTTTTATTTTTACGCGGTTTGTCACGCGGTATGAGTGATCAGAGAACTTTATTCTCTAAATCAGTACAATTACAGTAATTGAATGCAAGGGCAGGGCCTTGTCGCCTCTGTACCAGTCTGTCACTATTAGTTGGTTCATTGTAATTTCTTTTTGTGTTTTGTATGCAACCCCTTCTCATGTACAGCGCCATGGAATCAATGGTGCTCTAAAAATAAATAATAATAATTCTATATATATATATTTTTTACATGTTGTTTTACTACTTTTTCACACTGAAAACACTTGTAGAAAAATTTATTTTTGCATCACCATATTCTGAGAGTTCTAAATTTATTTTTCTGCCGACAGAGCTCAATGAGGGCTTGTATTTTCCAGAAGTAGTTGAGGTTTTTAATAATACATCTTTGAGCAGTTGTTCTCCTTTACTATGTGTTTAATATAACTGCACGGCTGCATGCCCCGGTGTGTAGGCAACTTTAGACCACCTCCTATGGTCATGTTAGACTATGTTAGTGGCACTTTATTGATGGTGCATGTGACCATCTGTTGACAGACATATAGTACCCAGGGAGTGGGTATAGATTATATTTCTTTGCATTCAGCACTTTATTTAGGTGAACCATTACCTGTAGATTTACTGTTTTCCCAGATGATCTGTTATGCTTAAATCTAGCTGTGCATCAATGGAGGTATATGAATTTTGTATTATTCACATTAGTAGTAAAAGTAATTTATCCCAGATACCACTTTTTGTTTTGGTTTTCTTAGTGCCTGTATTCCTATCTATTTTTAATAAATGTTGTACTAATTATTTATACATGGTTTTTGTGTGTCATTCTTTTCTGGGTTTTGTATGCTTGGACACACAACGCTCATATATATACACACCTTCTCATTTAAAGATTTTTCTGTATTTTCATGACTATGAAAATTGTACATTCACACTGAAGGCATCAAAACTATGAATTAACACATGTGGAATTATATGCTTAACAAAAAAGTGTGAAACAACTGAAAATATGTCTTATATTCTAGGTTCTTCAAAGTAGCCACCTTTTGCTTTGATGACTGCTTTGCACACTCTTGGCATTCTCTTGATGAGCTTCAAGAGGTAGTCACCAGAAATGGTCTTCCAACAATCTTGAAGGAGTTCCCAGAGATGCTTAGCACTTGTTGGCCCTTTTGCCTTCACTCTGCGATCCAGCTCACCCCAAACCATCTCGATTGGGTTCAGGTCTGGTGACTGTGGAGGCCAGGTCATCTGGCGTAGCACCCCATCACTCTCCTTCTTGGTCAAATAGCCCTTACACAGCCTGAAGGTGTGTTTGGGGTCATTGTCCTGTTGAAAAATAAATGATGGTCCAACTAAACGCAAACCGGATGGAATAGCATGCCGCTGCAAGATGCTGTGGTAGCCTGGCTGGTTCAGTATGCCTTCAATTTTGAATAAATCACCAACAGTGTCACCAGCAAAGCACCCCCACACCATCACACCTCCTCCTCCATGCTTCACGGTGGGAACCAGGCATGTAGAGTCCATCCGTTCACCTTTTCTTTTTCTACGTCGCACAAAGACACGGTGGTTGGAACCAAAGATCTCAAATTTGGACTCATCAGACCAAAGCACAGATTTCCACTGGTCTAATGTCCATTCCTTGTGTTCTTTAGCCCAAACAAGTCTCTTCTGCTTGTTGCCTGTCCTTAGCAGTGGTTTCCTAGCAGCTATTTTACCATGAAGGCCTGCTGCACAAAGTCTCCTCTTAACAGTTGTTGAAGAGATGTGTCTGCTGCCAGAACTCTGTGTGGCATTGACCTGGTCTCTAATCTGAGCTGCTGTTAACCTGCGATTTCTGAGGCTGGTGACTTTTGGTCTGTACTGTGTGTCTGTTTTGTGGTACTGCAAAACGCAGCAGAAAATTAGCTTAAAAAAACGCTGAAACAAACATGATGTGTGAACATAGCCTTAGTGTCCACATGTTTGGCATTTCTGTATCGATGAGATCTTGCCTAATTTACGGGTACGTGTCTCCTTAAGCACAAGCTGGGCACTACAATGGCAGTTTGTTGTTTTCACTCAACAACATCCACTGTTGCTTGTTTCTGGAAAACACCCATGGAGTCAAAATAGTCACTACACCTATAGATAAATTCCCAGAGGAGTGTAATGTCCAAAATGGGGTCACTTTACTTGAGTTCTACTCTTCTGGCACTTAGGGGTTTTGTATATGGAGTCTGCAAACTGTTCTACAATAATTTGTTCTCCAAGAGTCAAATAGCGCTCCCAAGTCTCGCCGTATAGCTAAGCCACATATGGGGTATTGCCATTTTCAGCAAAAATTGTGACACATTTTGACACCATTTTTACCTATTTTTCCTTGTAGAAATGTAAAATCTGGGGCTAAAACAATTTTTTTTTTGTGGTAAAAAAAATGTACAGTAATTTTTTCTGCACCGCCCAATGGTATAAAATTCTGTGACCCAGCTGTAGTGTCAATATGATCACTTCACCCTTGGATGAATTTTTTGAGAGGTGTAGTTTGTAAAATGGGGTCACTTCTGGGGGTTTCTGCTGTTCTGGGACCTCAGGAACTCTGCCAATGTGACAGGCACCCACAAACCATAACAGGAAAATCTGCACTGTAATATGGCATTCCTTCCCTTCTGAGCTTTGCACTGTGCCTCAAAAGTAGTTTTCGACCACTTATGGGCTATTGATGTACTCAGAAGGCATTGCATAACAAATTGTACTGTTTGTTTTCTCTTAATATCCCTTTTGAAAATTGCAAACTTGGGGTCAAAGCAACATTTCAGTGGGAAAAAATAGTAATATTTAATTTACTCATCCCAATGTTATACAAGTTTGTGAATTGCCTGAGGGTTAAAAATATTCACTACTGCTCTAGATGAGTTCTTTGAGAGGTGTAGTTTACAAAATGAGGCCACTTGTGGGGATTTCTGTTGTTTTTGGCATGTCAGGGGCTCTTCAAATGTGACATGGTGTCCTTAACCTATTCCAGCAAAATAGCGCTCCTTCCCTTCCGAGCTTTGCTGTGCGCCCAAACGGTAGCTTTCCACCACATATGGGGTATGGGCATACTCAGGAGAAATTGCATAACAAATTTTGGGGTCCATTTTTTTTCTTGCTACCCTTGTAAAAATAAAGAAATTGAGGCTAAAAGAACATTTTTGTGAAAAAAATGTGTTTTTTAATTTTCACAGCTCAACATTATAAAATTCTGTGAAGCCCCTGAGAGCGTTCAAGGTCGTCACCACACATCTAGATAAATTCCATGAGGGGTCTAGTTTCCAAAATGGAGGTCACTTGTGGGGGTTGGGCGGGGGGATTTCCACTGTTTAGGCTCATCAGGGGCCCTCGAAATGCGACCTGACATCCGCTATCAATTCCAGACAATTTTGCATTCCAAGACTCAAGTGGGGCTCTTCCCCTTCCAACTCTGCTGTGCACCCAAACAGTAGTTTTCCACCACATATGGGGTATCTGCGTACTCGGGAGAAATCGCACAACAAATTTAATGCCGCATTTTCTCCTGTTACCCTTTTGCTGTGAAGTACCTGAAGGGTTAATACACTTCTTGAATGTGGTTTTGAGCACCTTGAGGGGTGCAGTTTTTGGAATTGTCACTTTAAGGTATTTTCTGTCATATAGACCCTCAAAGTCACTTTAAATGTGATGTGGTCCCTAAAAAAAAATGGTTTTGTAAATTTTGTTGTAAAAATTAGAAAAAGCTGGTTAACTTTTAACCCTTATATCTTCCTACTTGTTCTGATGTAAAGTAGACATGTGGGAAATGTTATTTATTAACTATTTTGTGTGACATATCTTTCTGGTTTAAGGGCATAAGAATTATAAGTTTGAAAATGTAACATTTTTTGCCAAATTTCCGATTTTTTTTTCACAAATAAACGCAAGTCATATCGAAGAAATTTTACCACTATCATGAAGTACAATATGTCACAAAAAGACAGTCTCATAATCAGGGGAATCCGTTGAAGCGTTCCAGAGTAATTACCTCATAAAGTGACAGTGGTCAGAATTGTAAAAATTGTCCTGGTGACGAAAGCGAAAACAGGCTCTGGCTCGAAAGGGTTAATAGACTTAGAAATGTATTCCTCATTCGGTGGTGATCTGTGTGTTAGCTGCATTAATTAAACTTCTTGTTATTTTGTTGATAATCCAACTATATCTACTCCAATATTTAAATGGCACTGCCATCTTGACTGGGCCACCATGCACATTACATAAGTCCGCCAAACCGCTGGTGGGGTCGACCAACTGTCTGTGTGGACCTCCCGATTCTCCTCTCCCCCGACAGGTGATGTTTCAACAGTCATTTGGTTGACAGCCATTTAATCTATTTAGGGGGGAGGGGGGGGCGCTTTACTTTTGCTCATTTATATTACATGTTAGTTGCCTGTGCACTTTAAAAATGTCCACTACACACTCCCTCCCATCATAATTTTATTTGGTTGTTATCTCCTGGGCTGTGATAGTAACCTAAAATAAGGTCTCCAACCAAGGAGATTCTCTATGGTAGAGGCGCCTAGAGGGCATGTTAAGGGAAATTTGTCAGCAGGTTTTTGCTATGGGATCTGAGAGCAGCATGATGTAGGCACAGAAACCCTGATCATAGCGATGTCACTTACTTGACTTCTTGCTGCAGTATTGATAAAATTATTTTTCTCGCTCTGCTGCAGTCCTCTGAATGCTGAGCTCTGTACAAACCCACACCTTTGACATCGTTTTTGTGTACACTGTACATTGGCACAAAGTTGGTAACCCGCAGTGGGGGCTGGTTTACACAGAGCAGGAGCACTACATGGCACAAGACAACTACTGTATGTCTCTAGTGATATAATCTCCTTCTGATTAAAAAAGTGATTTTATTGAAACTCTAGCAAGCAGCTCAGTAAGTGACACATCGCTGGAGCCAGGATCTTTGCCCCTACATCATTATGCTCTCCTTAAATGGCAAACAACCGCTAATAGATTACCTTTAAGACCGTGTCATGTATCTGAGCTTTCTGTTTCTTATATATGCAGCTCAGTAGCAACAATGATCTAATGATATTTTTTTCTTATATTTTAACATTATTCCAAAATAAAGGCATTAGTTACTGTGTGGAAAGGTGAGAATGTGCTGTTTATTGCGGTTTTAATGGACAACATCTTTAATAAAGTTGCAGTTCACTATTTTTTTTTTTGTAAGACTAGCAAATAAAATACCTGCCCTGATAAATCTGCCCCGGTTTTTGCAATATTCTGTTCTTACATATTATCATGCAGGTTTCCAAAGAGATCCATGTTTTTAAAATAATCATTACACATCTATTAAACCATTTTTAGTTCTTTCCATGCCTCTAGAAAATACTCAGCCCCATTTTAACCCCTTAATAAGCCCTCTTGTTGAGGACCTGAGCATCTGTCGATAAGGTAACAGCATCCGAGTCATGCAGTCTTCATTGAATGAGATGATTTCACCTACGCTCACAAATAATACTTTATCTGTGTTTTCATCTGATTTCCGTCCTTTGTACTGAAGAAAGAACATGTTGCCGTAATTACAGGAACACATGTAGACTCCAATAACAATATGCAACGCCACCTCATGAGCCACTTCAAAAATTTTATTGTACAATTCTCTAAATAGCAATTTCATCATATTACTCATAGAATTGCTCAATTTAGTCATAAAAACAGTGAATTGAACATTTCCCAACATTTGCTCTTTAGTGAGTCAAAATCAAGCAAGGCAGCTAGCGTTGTCATTTTTGAATGAGCTTCTCAGTACCTGCAGTTTCTTGTCATAAATCATCTATTTCTGAGAAACTAATTATACTAGAACAACCAACATAGATGCACTTTTTTTTTGTCAAATTGTTGCCCAATTTAAATCATATATTTTGGAGTTGCCCTAAATTAAATCCGCTATGGCAGGAAATTCAAAATCTGATATATAACATTTCTCAGGTTAATATTACTCTTTTCCCGCAACTTGTCCTCTTTTTCATAGAAGCTGTCATCACCAACAAACGATTTTGTACGAAGTATTACATTTCAGTAAACGTGTTCAATACTTTTTTCCTGTGTCTTTCCTCATTATTACACATAATTTATGGACATCTATGCTTTGATATCTTTGCCTGTGTGGATTAGATGGGTTGTTACTGACATCTGGTGAGAATTTCATGTCAATAGCACCTTTAGAAATATATTTACTTAGAAAATTGGTGACGTGTTCCAATACTTCACCCACTGTGTATATGTATCCATGTGTGTATAATTATATATGTGTATATACAGTGAAGGAAATAATTATTTGATCTCTTGCTGTTTTTGTAAGTTTGCCCACTGACAAAGACATGAACAGTCTATAATTTTAAGAATAGGTTAATTTTAACATTGAGAGATAGAATATCCAAAAAAAATCAAGAAAATCACATTGTATAAATTAGAAAATTTTATTTGCAGTGAGAAATAAGTATTTGATTCCTCTGGCAAACAACACTTAATACTTGGTGGCAAAACCCTTGTTGGCAAGCACAGCAGTCAGACGTTTTTTGTAGTTGATGATGAGGGTTGTGCACATGTCAGGAGGAATTTTGGTCCACTCCTCTTTGCAGATCATGTCTAAATTATTCAGATTTTGAGGCTGTCGCTTGGCAACTTGGAGCTTCAACGCCCTCCATAAGTTTTCTATGGGATTAAGGTCTGGAGACTGGCTAGGCCACTCCATGACCTCAATGTTCTTCTTTTTGAGCCACTCCTTTGTTGCCTTGTCTGTATGTTTTGGGTCATTGTCTTGCTGGAAGACCCAGACACAACCCATTTTTAATGTCCTGGAGGAGGGAAGGAGGTTGTCACTCAGGATTTTACGGTACATGGCTCCATTAATTCTCCCATTGATGCGGTGAAGTAGTCCTGTGCCCTTCACAGAGAAACACCTCCAAATCATAATGTTTCCACCTCCATGCTTGACAGTGGGGACGGTGTTCTTTGGATCATAGGCAGCATTTCTCTTCCTCCAAACACGGCGAGTTGAGTTAATGCCAAAGAGATGAATTTTTGTCTCATCTGACCACAGCACCTTCTCCCAATAACTCACAGAATCATCCAGGTGTTCATTGGCAAACTTCAGACGGGCCTGCACATGTGCCTTCTTGAGCACGGGAACCTTGCGGGCACTGCAGGATTTTAAACCTTTAATGTGTTACCAATGGTTTTCTTGGTGACTGTGGTCCCAGCTGCCTTGAGATCATTAACAAGTTCCCCTTGTAGTTTTAGGCTGATTTCTCACCTTCCTCATGATCAAGGATACCACACGAAGTGAGATTTTTCATGGTGCCCCAGATCAATGTCGATTGACAGTCATTTTGTATTTCTTCCATTTTCTTACTATTGCACCAACAGTTGTCTCCTTCTCACCCGGCGTCTTACTTATGGTTTTGTAGCCCATTCCAGCTTTGTGCAGGTCTATGATCTTGTCCCTGACATCCTTAGAAAGCTCTTTGGTCTTGCCCATGTTGTAGAGGTTAGTGTCTGACTGATTAATGGAGTCTGTGGACAGGAGTCTTTTATACAGGTGACTATGTAAGACAGCTGTCTTTAATGCAGGTAACGAGATGTTTTTGGTTGTCATTAAGATTTAAAAAGAGAAAACACAGTAGTTTAACAATAAATGGCTTCACCCAACCAATAACAATGAGTGGAGAAAGTTTTTTTTTTGAGATATATGTGTATATATAGATATATGTGTATATATAGATATATATATATATATATATATAATATATATATAGATAGGTAGGTATATATATATATATGTATGTAGGTATATATAGATATATGTATATATAAATATATGCGTGTGTATATATATATGTGTATATATATATGTGTGTGTGTATGTATGTATGTGTATATATATATATATATATATATATATATATATATATATATATATATATATATATATATATATATATATATATATATTTACACACACACCGTCAGCACCCGGGCAAATGCCGGCGCCCTGAGCAGACCGGGGGGCCCCTCACTGCCGGACACCCCACGCGCTATTGGACCCGTAAGCGGAGGAGAGCGGTGTCAGCGCCCGCTCCCCCTCCCGCTTGCTCAGGGACCCGGCACAATACTTACCTCTCCCCGTGCCTCCGCAGCAGCTCCTGCATCCTCTGCGGCTGCTGCACTGTGACATCTCAGGTCAGAGGGCGCGGTGACATCTTTACACCGCGCTCTCTCCTGAGCAGTCACAGCGCTGATTGGGATGAGGCTGGTGACGCTGGAGTCCACAGCTGAGCAGCGGCAGGTGAAAAGTGAGGTGAGTATTTGATTTTTTTTTTATTGTATGGAGGCCTGTGGTAGTATAAGGGAGGGGGGTGAGGTGGGGGTGTGTGATATCCTGCATGGGGCATTATAAGGAAGGGGGGGTGACATCCTGCATGGGGCATTATAAGGGAGGGGGGGGTGACACCCTGCATGGGGCATTATAAGGGAGGGGGGGGTGACACCCTGCATGGGGCATTATAAGGGAGGGGGGGGTGACACCCTGCATGGGGCATTATAAGGAAGGGGGGGTGACATCCTGCATGGGGCATTATAAGGGGGGTGACATCCTGCATTGGGCATTATAAGGGGGGGTGACATCCTGCATGGGGCATTATAAGGGGGGTGACAGCCTGCATCGGGCATTATAAGGGGGGTGTGACATCCTGCATGGGGCATTATAAGGGAGGGGGGGTGTGACATCCTGCATGGGGCATTATAAGGGAGGGGGGGTGTGACATCCTGCATGGGGCATTATAAGGGAGGGGGGGTGACATCCTGCATGGGGCATTATAAGGGAGGGGGGGTGTGACATCCTGCATGGGGCATTATAAGGGAGGGGGTGTGACATCCTGCATGGGGCATTATAAGGGAGGGGGGGTGTGTGACATCCTGCATGGGGCATTATAAAGGAGGGGTGTGTGTGACATCCTGCATGGGGCATTATAAGGGAGGGGGGTGTGTGACATCCTGCATGGGGCATTATAAGGGAGGGGGGGTGTGACATCCTGCATGGGGCATTATAAGGGGGGGGGTGACATCCTGCATGGGGCATTATAAGGGGGGGGTGTGACATCCTGCATGGGGCATTATAAGGGGGGGGTGTGACATCCTGCATGGGGCATTATAAGGGAGGGGGGGTGTGACATCCTGCATGGGGCATTATAAGGGAGGGGGGGTGACATCCTGCATGGGGCATTATAAGGGAGGGGGGGTGACATCCTGCATGGGGCACTATAATGGAGGGGTGTGTGTGACATCCTGCATGGGGCATTATAAGGGGGGGGTGACATCCTGCATGGGGCATTATAAGGGGGGGGTGTGACATCCTGCATGGGGCATTATAAGGGGGGGGTGTGACATCCTGCATGGGGCATTATAAGGGAGGGGGGGTGTGACATCCTGCATGGGGCATTATAAGGGAGGGGGTGTGTGTGACATCCTGCATGGGGCATTATAAGGGAGGGGGGGTGTGACATCCTGCATGGGGTATTATAAGGGAGGGGGGGTGACATCCTGCATGGGGCATAAGGGAGGGGGGGGTGACATCCTGCATGGGGCATTATAAGGGAGGGGGTGTGTGTGACATCTTGCATGGGGCATTATAAGGGAGGGGGGTGTGTGTGACATCTTGCATGGGGCATTATAAGGGAGGGGAGTGTGTGTGACATCTTGCATGGGGCATTATAAGGGAGGGGGGTGTGTGTGACATCTTGCATGGGGCATTATAAGGGAGGGGTGTGTGTGACATCCTGCATGGGGCATTATAAGGGAGGGGTGTGTGTGACATCCTGCATGGGGCATTATAAGGGGGGTGTGTGTGACATCCTGCATGGGGCATTATAAGGGGGTGTGTGTGTGACATCCTGCATGGGGCATTATAAGGGGGGGTGTGTGTGACATCCTGCATGGGGCATTATAAGGGGGGAGGGTGACATCCTGCATGGGGCATTATAAGGGGGGAGGGTGACATCCTGCATGGGGCATTATAAGGGGGGGTGACATCCTATATGGGGGGGGAACAGCCTGCGTGGGGCATTATGTGGGGGGGAACAGCCTGCATGGAGCGTTATATGGGGGCCAGTATTCTGTATGGAGCGTTAAATGGGGGCCAGTATCCTGCATGGAGCGTTAAATGGGGGCAAGTATCCTGCATGGAGCATTAAATGGGGGCCAGTATTCCGTATGGAGCGTTATATGGGGGCCAGTATTCCGTATGGAGCGTTATATGGGGGCCAGTATCCTGTATGGAGCATTATATGGGGGCTTGTTTCCTGTATGGAGCATTTTATGTGGGCCAGTATTCTGTATGGAGCATTTTAGGGGGGCTTGTTTCCTGTATGGAGCATTTTATGTGGGCCAGTATTCTGTATGGAGCATTTTAGGGGGGCCAGTTTCCTGTATGGAGCATTTTATGGGGGCCAGTATACTGTGTGGAGCGATTCGCTAGTTTCTGAGCTATTGTGGAATTTACAATAGATATCACTCCTGTAACGTAAGAAGTGAAATCTTTGCATTGTACTATATATATATATATTTCTCTGCGGTATCTGTGCATCATGAATCGTGATATGTGTTAAAGGGGCCCACTGAGACTCTTTCGCCCAGGGCCCACAAAAACCTGGAGCCGGCCCTGTGTGTATACACTGCTCAAAAAAATTAAAGGGAGCACTCAACACATCCTAGATCTGAATGAATGAAATATTCTCATTGAATACTTTGTTCTGTACAAAGTTGAATGTGCTGACAACAAAATCACACAAAAGTCATCAATGGAAATCAAATTTATTAACCAATGGAGGCCTGGATTTGGAGTCACCCCCAAAATAAAAGTGGAAAAACACACTACAGGCTGATCCAACTTTGATGTAATATCCTTAAAACAAGTCAAAATGAGGCTCATTATTGTGTGTGGCCTCCACTTGCCTGTATGACCTCTCTACAACGCCTGGGCATACTCCTGATGAGGTTGCGGATGGTCTCCTGTGGGATCTCCTCCCAGACCTGGACTAAAGCATCCGCCAACTACTGGACACTCTGTGGTACAATGTGACGTTGGTGGATGGAGCGAGACATATGTCCCAGATGTGCTCAATCGGATTCAGGTCTGGGGAACGGGCGGGCCAGTCCATAGCTTCAATGCCTTCAACTTGCAGGAACTGCTGACACACTCCAGCCACATGAGGTCTGGCATTGTCCTGCATTAGGAGGAACCCAGGGCCAACCGCACCAGCATATGATCTCACAAGGGGTCTGAGGATCTCATCTCAGTACCTAATGGCAGTCAGGCTACCTCTGGCGAGCAAATGGAGGGCTGTGCGGCCCTCCAAAGAAATGCCACCCCACACCATTACTGACCCACTGCCAAACCGGTCATGCTGAAGGATGTTGCAGACAGCAGATCGCTCTCCACGGCATCTCCAGACTCTGTCACGTCTGTCACATGTGCTCAGTGTGAACCTGCTTTCATCTGTGAAGAGCACAGGTCGCCAGTGGCGACTTTGCCAATCCTGGTGTTCTGTGGCAAATGCCAAGCTTCCTGCACGGTGTTGGGCTGTGAGCACAACCCCCATCTGTGGACGTCGGGCCCTCATACCACCCTCATGGAGTTGGTTTCTAACCGTTTGTGCAGACACATGCACATTTGTGGCCTGCTGGAGGTCATTTTCCAGGGTTCTGGCAGTGCTCCTCCTGTTCCTCCTTGCACAAAGGAGGAGGTAGCGGACCTGCTGCTGGGTTGTTGCCCTCCTATGGCCCCCTCCACGTCTCCTGGTGTACTGGCTTGTCTCCTGGTAGCGCCTCCAGCCTCTGGACACTACGCTGAAAGACACAGCAAACCTTCTTGCCACAGCTCGCATTGATGTGCCATCCAGGATGAGCTGCACTACCTGAGCAACTTCTGTGGGTTGTAGAGTCCGTCTCATGCTACCACGAGTGTGAAAGCACAACCGACATTCAAAAGTGACCAAAACATCAGCCAGAAAGCATTGGTACTGAGATGTTGTCTGTGGTCCCCACCTGCAGAACCACTCCTTTATTGAGGGGGTCTAGATAATTGCTATGAATTTCCATCTATTGTCTATTCCATTTGCACAACAGCATGTGAAATTGATTGTCAATCAGTGTTGCTTCCTAAGTGGACAGTTTCATTTCACAGAAGTTTGATTTACTTGGTTATATTCTGTTTTTTTAAGTGTTCCCTTTATTTTTTTGAGCAGTGTATTTTATATATATATTTTTCCCATATAGCCCTTTCATTTTTGCTGAATTAGAAAGCTTTGCAATATATGTAATTCTGATTTTAAAAAATATCCCAGCCTGCATCCCTGTGGTACTCGCTGGCATTACCATTACAGCCTTACGCAAACCAATACTTCAGTAGTACCTCCCTTTTCAATGTCTGTTAGTGACAGTTCTTGCAAACTACCATCTATAATCTCAGTTGTGTAGAATTACGCCATAATTCTCTATTGGTGGGATAGGGAATACCTTACTGAGCGCCTGCCTGGTGGGGCCGACCATCACAATATGAATGGAGCAGAGGTGCCCATGCTCAACCTCTACTCCATTTATTATCTGTAGGACTGCAAGAGAAAACAGTACATCTCTCGGTAAATTTCAAGGTATGGAACGAAGGTTGAGCCTACTCACTGGCACTCGATTCAGATGGAGCACTGCAGATCCGCCTTGTGATCACTGGATTAGCTAATACGTATAGCAGATAACTTTTAGTTTGTCAGAATACCCCTTTAGTATCCATTCTTAATCACTGCTATTGAGAGATAAGCTGCTGTAGTTACATTGTAACTCGTAAAAACATACTGTCAGACCACACGGGAAACGGCATGCAGTTTTAATGGAAAACTGCTCTGATTTTGCATTGCCTTTTTTGCAGCACGGCTTGCAAAGGTGAAGCACAGCCAAGTGCCACGAGGCGACTGTTCAGGCTGTGGTATCCATGTACAGTAGTGGCCAAAAGTCTTGGCACCCCTGCAATTCTGTCAGATAATACTCAGTTTCTTCCTGAAAATGATTGCAATCACAAATTCTTTGGTATTATTATCTTCATTTAATTTGCTTGCAAGGAAAAAACACAAAAGAGAATGAAGCAAAAATCAAATCATTGATCATTTCACACACAACTCCAAAAATGGGCCAGACAAAAGTATTGGCACCCTCAGCCTAATACTTGGTTGCACAACCTTTAGTCAAAATAACTGCGAACAACCGCTTCCGGTAACCATCAATGAGTTTCTTACAATGCTCTGCTGGAATTGTAGACCATTCTTCTTTGGCAAACTGCTCCAGGTCCCTGATATTTGAAGGGTGCCTTTTCCAAACTGCCATTTTGAGATCTCTCCACAGGTGTTCTATGGGATTCAGGTTTGGACTCATTACTGGCCACCTTAGAAGTCTCCAGTGCTTTCTCTCAAACCATTTTATAGTGCTTTTGGAAGTGTGTTTTGGGTCATTGTCCTGCTGGAAGACCCATGACCTCTGAGGGAGACCCAGCTTTCTCACACTGGGCCCTACATTATGCTGCAAAATTTGTTGGTAGTCTTCAGACTTCATAATGCCATGCACACGGTCAAGCAGTCCAGTGCCAGAGGCTGCAAAGCAACCCAAAACATCAGGGAACCTCCGCCATGTTTGACTGTGGGGACCGTGTTCTTTTCTTTGAATGCCTTTTTTCTTTCCTGTACACTCTGTGTTGATGCTTTTTGCCAAAAAGCTCTACTTTTGTCTCATCTGACCAGAGAACATTCTTCCAAAACGTTTTAGGCTTTCTCAGGTAAGTTTTGGCAAACTCCAGCCTGGCTTTTTTATGTCTCGGGGTAAGAAGTGGGGTCTTCCTGGGTATCCTACCATACAGTCCCTTTTCATTCAGACACCGACGGATAGTACGGGTTGACACTGTTGTACCCTTGGACTGCAGGGCAGCTTGAACTTGTTTGGATGTTAGTCGAGGTTCTTTATCCACCATCCGCACAATCTTGCGTTGAAATCTCTCGTCAATTTTTCTTTTCCGTCCACATCTAGGGAGGTTAGCCACAGTGCCATGGGCTTTAACCCCTTAACAACATTAGACGTACTAATACGCGTCTGTGCCCTGGGACTTAAGAGCCAGACCCGTATTAGTACGTCATGGCGATCGCGCGCGCACACAGGCTGTGCAGGCGCGATCGCCGCCGGGTGTCAGCTGATTGTCACAGCTGACACCCGGTACTATGTGCAGGGAGCGGTCCTGCACCGCTCCCAGCACATTAACCCCCGCGATGCTGCGATCGAAGTCGATCGCAGCATTGCGGAGGCAAGGGGAGGTGATCGCAGATACTCACCTCCTCTTCCGGCCTCCAGCGCTGTCTGCCGTGGCTTCCAGGATGTTGCCATGATGACCCGATGTCGTCATGACAACATCCGGGTCACCAGACAGCAGGAAGATTTTTTGGACATGCGCAGTGCATCTCCAAACAATCTTCTCCCTGTCCAGCGCTGACAGCCTGCATGGCACAGGGATGGTGCTGCATTTCTGTGCCATGCAGGCGATCAGAGAAAAAAAAGTGAAAGTCCTATAGTGGGACAAAGTAATAAAGTATAAAAACTGTCAGAAAGTGAAAAAAAAAAAATTTAAAAAAAAATTGGAAAAATATAAAAAAAAAAATAAAAAAAATAATCCACCAAAAATAAAAATATAATGTACCCATCAATAAATATTATTATAAAAAAACAGTAAAAGTACACATATTTAGTATCGCCGCGTCCGGAACAACCTGACCTATAAAACTGTCCCACTAGTTAACCCCTTCAGTGAACATGGTAAAAAAAAAAAAAAAAAAAAAAGAAGCAAGAAACAATGCTTTATCACCATACCGCCAAACAAAAAATGGAATAACACGCGATCAAAAAGACGAATATAAATAAAAATGGTACCGCTGAAAACGTCATCTCGTCCCGCAAAAAACAAGCCGCCATACAGCTCAATCAGCCGAAAAATAAAAAAGTTATAGCTCTCAGAATAAAGCTATGCTAAAAAATAATTTTTTCTATAAAATTGCCTTTATTATGTAAAAGTGCAAAACATAGAAATACGATATAAATGTGGTACCGCTGGAAACGTACTGACCCGAAGAATAAAGCTACCTTATCAATTTTACCACACGCGGAACAGAATAAAAAAAAAAAAAAAAAAAAAAAAAAACAGTTCCTGAATTGTTGTTTTTTGTTTATTCTGCCTCCCAAAAATCGGAATAGAAAGCGATCAAAAAATGTCACGTGCCTGAAAATGGCACCAATAACAACGTCAACTCATCCCGCAAAAAAACAAGCCGTCAAATGACTGTCTGCCAAAATCTGGAAAAATTATAGCTCTCAAAATATGGCGATGCAAAAACTAGATTTTACAAAAAATGCGTCTTTTAGTGTGTGACAGCTGTCAGTCATGAAAACCCCATATGATTCTGGTATCGCTGTAGTCTCACCGACCCGAAGAATAAGGTCGTCTAATCACTTATGCCGCATGAGGAACGGCGTAAAAAATAAACTCTCAGGTTAGGCTTGTGCTACGGTTAGGGTTGTGCTACGGTTAGGGTTGTGCTGCGGTTAGGGTTGTGCTGCGGGTTAGGGTTGTGCTGCGGGTTAGGGTTGTGCTGCGGGTTAGGGTTGTGCTGCGGGTTAGGGTTGTGCTGCGGGTTAGGGTTGTGCTGCGGGTTAGGGTTGTGCTGCGGGTTAGGGTTGTGCTGCGGGTTAGGGTTGTGCTGCGGGTTAGGGTTGTGCTGCGGGTTAGGGCTGGGGTTAGGGCTGGGGTTAGGGCTGGGGTTAGGGCTGGGGTTAGGGCTGGGGTTAGGGCTGGGGTTAGGGGCTGTGATGGGGTTGGGATTTTTTTCAAAAGTAAGAAAAAAAGATGACTATATGGCGACTAGTGTTGAGCGCAAGTGCTCGCTACTTGAGTTTGCATCGGGTGTTCTGGTATGCATTGAGTATCGTGGGTATTTGAGTGACATGCTCGAGTCTCCGCCCCATATGCTTCATGGCCCAAAAAACTTTGCGGGGATTGCCTGCCATGCCCGAGCGATCCCCGCATGTTTTTTTTTGGGTGTCTAATAACTGTGAAACATCCGGGCGGGGACTCGAGCATGTCACTCGAACACACGCAGTACATGGTGCATACCTGAGTACCCGATGCAAACTCAAGTAGCGAGCACTTGCGCTCAAGACTAATGACAACTTATTCAATATGATGACCTAATGTCATCAAATTGTGTCGTACCTCTGGGTTCAAAATGTTCACTATACCCCTTAATAAAATCCTTGAGAGGTATAGTTTCCAAAATGGGGTCACTTGTGGGGGAGCGCCACTGTTTAGGCACATCAGGGGCTCTCCAAACGCGACATGGTGTCCGCTAACAAATTGAATGGAAAATCGTCTCAAATTGTTTGCGGACGCCATGTTGCGTTTGGAGAGCCCCTGCGTGCCTAAACTTTGGAGCTCCCCCACAAGTGACCCCATTTTGGAAACTAGACCACCCAAGGCACCTATCTAGATGCATAATGAGCACTTGGAACCCCCAGGTGCTTCACAAATTGATTCGTAAAAATGAAAAAGTGCTTTTTTTTTTCATTTTTACAAATCAATTTGTGAAGCACCTGGGGGTTCCAAGTGCTCACTATGCATCTAGATAGGTGCCTTGGGGGGTCTAGTTTCCAAAATGGGGTCACTTGTGCCTAAACATTGGAGCTCCCCCACATCAGGGGCTCTCCAAACGCAACATGGCGTCCGCTAATTATTCAAGCAAATTTTACAATCAAAAAGTCAAATGGCGCTCCTTCCCTTCCGAGCCCTGCCGTGCGCCCAAACAGTGTTTTTTCCCCACATATTGGGTATCTGCGTGCCCGGGGGAAATTGCACAACAAATTTTTGGGGTCCATTTTTTCTTGTTACCCCTGTGAAAATAAAAAAAATTGGGTCTAAAGTAACATTTTTGTGAAAAAAGTTAAATGTTCATTTTTTTTCTTCCACATTCCAAAAATTCCTGTGAAGCACCTGAAGGGTTAATAAAGTTATTGAATGTGGTTTTGAGCTCCTTGAGGGGTGCAGTTTTTAGAATGGTGTCACTTTTGGGTATTTTCGGTCATAAAGACCTCTCAAAGTGACTTCAAATGTGATGTGGTCCCTAAAAAAATGGTTTTGTAAATTTTGTTGGAAAAATGAGAAATCGCTGGTCAACTTTTAACCCTTATAGCTCCATAACAAAAAAAAATTTTGGTTCCAAAATTGTGCTGATGTAAAGTAAACATGTGGGAAATGTTATTTATTAACTATTTTGTGTGACATATCTCTCTGATTTAAGGGCATAAAAATTCAAATTTTGAAAATTGCAAAATTTTCAAAATTTTCGCCAAATTTCCGTTTTTTTCACTAATAAACGCAAGTGATATTGAAGAAATTTTACCAAAATCATGAAGTACAATATGTCACGAAAAAACAATCTCTTAGAATCAGGGGGATCCGTTGAAGCATTCCAGAGTAATTACCTCATAAAGTGACAGTGGTCAGAATTGTAAAAATTGGCCTTGTCATTAACGTGCAAACCACCCTCGGGGGTTAAGGGGTTAAACTTCTTGATGACACTGCGCACGGAAGACACAGGAACATTCAGGTCTTTGGAGATGGACTTGTAGCCTTGAGATTGCTCATGCTTCCTCACAATTTGGTTTCTCAAGTCCTCAGACAGTTCTTTGGTCTTCTTTCTTTTCTCCATGCTCAATGTGGTACACACAAGGACACAGGACAGAGGTTGAGTCAACTTTAATCCATGTTAACTGGCTGCAAGTGTGATTTAGTTATTGCCAACACCTGTTAGGTGCCAGAGGTAAGTTACAGGTGCTGTTAATTACACGAATTAGAGAAGCATCACATGATTTTTCAAAGGGTGCCAATACTTTTGTCCACCCCCTTTTTTTAGGTTTGGTGTGGAATTGTATCCAATTTGGCTTTAGGACAATTCTTTTTGTGTTTTTTCATTGAAGACAAATTAAATGAAGAGAATAATACCAAAGAATTTGTGATTGCAATCATTTTCAGGAAGAAACTGAGTATTATCTGACAGAATTGCAGGGGTGCCAATACTTTTGGCCACCACTGTATGCCCTTTTCTGAATACAGACCCCATGGTGGACACAGTTTGGAGCTGCAGTTATCAATAGTGGCAGCTGTGTGGCGGGGGAATATATTTTACCGCTGGCTGCTAGAAGGGGAAGGTGGCATTACATGGCAGCCATACCTGGCTAATTGCTGCACTCCTGATGTTTGCTCTCTAACCTGTTTTTTATTGAATTTGGGCCAGAGGTTCAGTTAATTTCTATGGCCAGAGTGTATTCCATGAAAGTGTCCTTGTTAAGGGTGTTGTTGTGTAGTCTTAGATACAGCACACATAGGGCCACTATTGTCCATCTTTATTTATGTGGAAATAAAATCCTTGTTTTGGTGTAATAATCCACGTTTCCAAGAGCTATAGGCCAAGTTTTTATATGGACAACAGGATGAATGGTAAAAATAGAACAAATAATGGTTTCCTGAGCAACAGGGGGGGGAATATACAGTGCTGATATTGACGTATTCAGATGCATTTATAACAGTTCCTGCTTCCTGCTGTTAACGCAAATCATTGCGAGAGTGGAGTATGAAGATTGGGGTCACTGATTAGCTGCCCATTAAGACAGTATTGGTGTACAGGCAGCGAAAATTATAAAGAAAAGGTTTTATTTTAGGTTTTCATCTTAAAATTAAGTGAACGGATGTACCAATTTATAGAGGTCTGTGTAATCAGGAAAACTTTCTGGAAAGAAGTGATGGCTCAAAGGTTATCACAAGTGGAACTGGATATGCGCAAGAGCGTTCTAGTAAATCCAATTACAGTAGCCTTCTCCGAAATGGTGTTTAAATAACTTGTGTCCTCACAGATTGTCTTAGAACAGGATTTCCCTTCATCTGTATGTTCCCATGATAGAAGGGTGTAAACGTTACTAGGATACAGCTAGGTCAAGCAGTGATCCCCAAGCTTTTTTACCTTGAGAGACACATTCAGTTCTGAGAGAGGGTCGCAAACCACATCTAGAGGCCCAAAAACCAGTATGACAGCCAAAGCTTCTGCAGAAATCCCATCCAGAGGTTCCCACCACACTTTCATATCAGGCTGCAAGCACCCTCTCTATCTGGCAGTATCATCTTATCTCCAGCTTACCATATTTATCTCTCCAACCCAAAGGCCGGTATATGAGCTGAGCATCCAGATTTGCTCTTCTGTGAAGAGCTACTCACAATTCTCACCATCTGGAGACGCACTCTTCATAACTTTTAGTTTGGTGCATGAGAGCACCAGGTCTGGCATATAGCCGTGAGGGATACATAATGGGCTCCTGAGTTACAGGTTACACAGTGTATCTCAGCTTGTTACTTATGGGCCTGCTTAACCCTATTGGTACACTCTTCATAGTGCCCATGCTGAACCCTGTTCACGGCCTGCCTACAATAGGCACGTGAACATCAGAACTGGACAATGTGCATTGTTTACCTTGGCAAGATGTGGCACCAGAATACACTATGGGAAGAAGCCAAGCTGGTAGAACCAGTTTATTGCTTTAAAGGGGTTTTCCCGCAAACAAAGTACATTTTATTTACTAGAACGTGGAATAAATATAATTTCCATAATTGGGTGTGTTAAAAAAATGTTCCTGTGCTGAAATAATCTCATAATTTGTCCCTATTATGTACTGTGTAATGGCTGAGTCTGACCATGCAGGAACACTGTCTGATCATACCACATCTCCTGGGCAGGGGAGGACGCAAAAGAATATACAGACATTACAGCTGATTCTTTCTGTGAGGTAAAACATTTCACTGCCTGTTTTTAAGCAATATTTTACCTCAAAGAAAGAATCAGCTGCGATCCCCTACTGTAATGTCTGTATACCCCCACCCCCCTGCCAGGAGATGTGGTATGATCAGACAGTGTCCCTGTATGGTCAGACACAGCCATTACACAGTACATAGTAAGGGCACATTTATAAGATTAGCTCAGCACAGGAACATTTTTATTAAACATATTTAATTGTGGAACTTATTCTTATTCAAAGATCTATTGATTAAAATGTTGATTAAAATTAACTTTGTATGTGTGACAACCCCTTTAAGCTTTGTCCAGCTGGGGTACCTTGGCTACTGGCATTCACCTGGGTGTTAGGCTGGGTTCATATCGCATTTGATTCCCACATCAGTGGCTCTTTTGGGGCTTACTTCTGAAGCCCTGGAAAACTAGATTCGGGCATATGCGCAGATGGGGCCATTGACTGTAATGATGCAGACGGAGTCAATGTGTGCTCTGTTGGACAACATTTTTAGCTGTGTCCGTCCTTTTTAGGAAAGCATCAAGATATGGTTGACTGTGTTTGTGCCTGCCTCAAATACGGATACAGACGAAAATGCTGTCCGACAGAGCACACATTGACTCCGTCTGCATCATTACAGTCAATGGCCCATTCAGCGCACACTTCTGAGTGACATTTTCAAGGGCTTCAGATGGAGCCACTAACGTGAGGGTCAAATGTGATATTTACATAGGTTGTTTGTGTCAAATTAAGGCCAGCTAAAGATTGTTGCAGGGCAAGTATAACCTTTCATGGCAGTGGTATTCCATGTCGGCAGTGGCATTTTTAACTAGGATAATGTGCCCTGCCACTCTGCAAAAATTATTCAGGAATGGTGTGAAGATGAACTTGACAGTGTTCAAGGTGTCAACGTCTTCAGGTCTGTTATTCAATTGATGTATGATCTGCTGAAAAAGTCCAATCCATAGAGACTCCAGTTCACAGCTTTCAGACCTAATGGCTATGGACACTTGTGAGGATATTTTCTGGGGTATTTTTTTTTTTTTGCTAAAACATAGTTTTGCAGTTTAAGGTTGAACGTAGACTTTAAAGGGGTTTTCCCCACAAACAAAAGTTCATTTTAATCAGTAGATCCTGGAATAATAATAATAACTTCCACAATTGGATGTGGTTAAATAAAATGTTCCTGTGCTGATATAATCTTATAAATGTGCCCCTGTGTCATGGCTGTGTCTGACCATACAGGAACATGATCTGATCATACCACAGCTCCTGGGCAGGGGAGGAAGCAAAAGAGTACAGACATTACAGCATGGGATCACAGCTGATTGTTTTACCTCACAGAAATATTGTTTATAAACAGGCAGGGAAATGTTTTACCTCGCAAAAAGAATCAGCTGTGATCCCCTGGTGTAATGTCTGTATAGTCTTTTCCGTCATCCCCTGGCCAGGAGCTGTGGTATGATCAGACCATGTTCCTGCAGTCAGACACATCCATTACACAGGGGCACATTTATAAGATTATCTCAGCACAGGAACATTTTATTTAACCACATCCAATAGTGGTAATTATTATTATTCCAAAATCGATTGATTAAAATGAACTTTTGTTCATGGGAAAACCCCTTTTAAGTCCATTGAGTTCAACATATAGCCTAACATGTTAATCCACAGGAAGACAAACACGTCATGAGGCAGATGCTAATTGCCCCATAATAGGGGGAAAATTCCTTACCGACTCCACATACAGCAGTTAGACTGGTTCCTTGGATCAATGTCCATCACAGAGTCTAGTACCCATAACCTGTAACATTATGTCTTTCAAGACTGCCATCCAGGCCCTCCTTGTACTTTTGTAGTGAATCAACTATTACAACATCATGTGGCAGAGGGTTCTATAGTCTCACTGCTCTTACAGTAAAGAATCACCATCTGTGATGATGATTAAACCTTCTTTCCTCTAAATGTAGAGGGTGCTCTCTTGTCCCTGTCGCAGACCTGGGTGTAATAAGGCCTTTAGAAAGATCTATAAAGATCTCTGTCCTGTCCCCTTATATATTTGTACATTGTAATAAGATCACCCCTAAGCCTTTGTTTCTCCAGACTGAATAACACCTAGTTCGAACCTGTCTTTGTATTATAGTTCACCCATTCCCTTAATAACCTTGGTTGCTCTTCTCTGCACCCACTCTAGTTCAGCTATGTCCTTTTCAGGCCACATTCACACGTTCTGTTTTTGGTCAGTATTTTACTTCTGCCAAAATCATGAGTGGAACAGTCAGAGGAAAAGTATAATAGCGACACGTCGCCACTTCTGGATTTATCACCCACTCCTGGTTTTGAGGTAAAAACTCTCCAAATACTGGAAGTGTGAACATGACCTTATACACCAGAGACCAGAATAGTACACCGTATTCTAAGTGTGGCTGCACTAGTGACTTGGCAAAACTATGTTCTTGTCATAAGCATAGTTTTGAAATTTGGTTTTAATAAAAATGTTCAACCGAAATAAAAGTGCCAGCCAGCTTCTCAAAGTATGTTTCTCCAAGAAAATGAATGGAGAAAAAAAGATTAACTCTAATGTAGCACTTTAACAATAATGTGTGTTGGTTTTGAAAAGGGAGGGTGTGCATATGGTTTCATGAGCCTGCTTTAATTTTTTTCATTCACAATGGTAAATGTGAAATAATTTTTTCTTTTTCAACAGGAAGCCTTCTCCGGAGCTACTAATTGAATACTGCAGAAAAGTGGACTTTTTGAAGGGCCTGTTAGAAGCTGAAAAATTGGTAAGATCTAGAATTGGAAACTGTATGAAATTTCCAAACAGAAATCGCAGCAGCCATGTGACACCACAGATCACGTCACTCTCTAGGAACAGTGGTGCCTACGTTACAGTGACCATTGTTTTTATCTGGATTGGGGTCCAGAATTATAGTTGTCCTCTTATAGTTCTGTCCGGTACACACGTACACACACAAGTACACACACACGCACACACACACATACGCACGCACGCACACACACACTGCTGGCTAGATGGAAGGTGAAGCACTGAGAGAGGACAACTGCAAATGTATTTTTAATGAGACAGAACTCAGCTCCGCTGTACTGTATTGGTTATAATTGAACACAGCTCTGCAACAGAACTGACGGCACTATGAAAAGGCAACTGTAGTACAGATGTGTTTGTAATGAGACAAAGTTCACTTCTACTGTACTGTTCTGATCTCAATGCAGATCTCTGTGTGAATGAGAGCAAAGTATCAGCCATTACACAACACACTAGTAACTTCCCCTTTTATTCAAAATAAGCTCTGGAGGCAAATTCTCCTGCAGATCAGTGCCCGGCCCATAGATTGTAATAGTCATTCGTTTATAAAAAATAAAAAAAAAACTGTGGATTTGTCTAGAATATTGCATCGGATCGCCGATATCAACGTATCATTTTATTCAGCTTCCTTTGACCTACAAGCTCATGTAGATGGCTTAGGAATTTATTCCTACTGATAGATTTAATGTATATAGAGCTCAGGAAAACAGCAAAACTCTGCACTCAGCTGACTCCATTAGCTCCTTAGACATTGAATGGTGCGTCTGTTCGGCCATCAATGCAATCAGACTCATTCTGCTTCCCTACAGTAACAAGTAACGTTCGGTTTGGTAACATAGGTGACCTGTTTGTTACCTGTGCATAAGTAGCAAGTGTTGATTGTTGGAAAACCTCTTTAAAGGGAATCTCTTTGCAGGTTTTTACTATTTAATCCAAGAGCAGCATGATGTAGGGCAAGAGAGCCAGATACCAAGTATGTGTCACTTATTAGGCTGTATTGTAGTTTCAATGCAATCAGTATTTTATTAGCTGGAGATTACTGCCTGACTTGTCTCACTTTCACGGCAGTCTTGCTAATCTGTGTAACCCTACCCCCACCGCTGATTAGTGGCTTGCTAATAATGTACAATGTTCACAGGAATTTGCCAATTAAGGGTGTGGGTGTGGTTATACACAGCTTAGCATTATGACCACTGCTACATATACAACAGATAAAACAGGAATTCTATCAAAACTGCACCAAGCAGTCCAGTAAGTGAAAATCATTGGAATCAGGCTCTCTTGCCCTACATTATGCTGCTCTCAAATTATATCGCAAAAACCTGCTGACAGATTGCCTTTAATAGCATCACCTTAAGGTAGAGTTTACATTTTGCAGATGTGTATGCAGAATGGTACCATATAGATTTGATGTAGGGGAAATCTATTACACATCTGTTAATCCTTTGACAGATCTAGAAAGCTATATATTTGAACATCATAAAATTTGTCCATATTTTCACTGTAAATTGTGGATAGAATTCTGAAAAATCACATATATTTAGGTAGAAGGTATTTTCAGTGTGGAATATCTCCACATGGATAATATATTTCCATTTCACAATGTGTGAACCTTATTTACTCCTGTATTTAATGAAGCTTTGATTTTTGCATAAGCGTCTGGGGAAGCTGCTTCCTGTATATTTCAAGATTTCCTGTTCTCACAGTACATGTGATCCTTTGTTCTATGGTTCATTCTTGAATTTAAATCTGCATTTTTTTTTTAATTCTATTGTGCAGCGTAAGCTTTTCTTAAAGACAACCTGACACATGCTGCCTAATCCGTGGGCAGCAAGTATCAGGCGCTGGTTGTCCGTTCTCAGCCAGGTATGTTTTACATTTAAACACTGTGGCGTTTCATAGAAAAACATACTTTTAATACCCGCCAGGGACCGAGCAGCACCGCAGACTAGTAAGCCAGGCGGGTCCCTGTCAGCTTCTCCACGCCCACTGCCAGTGATTGACAGGTCTCAGCCTATGCACACACGTAGGCAGAGACCTGTTAATCCAGATCATTGGGTAGGAAGACGCTCCCCAAAGAAGAATTTTTTTTATGGACAAACACATCAAGTTTATGCAAAGCCTCAACATTTACAGTGTTCACGTTTTTTTCCTACAGTTCTGCAATTCACTCTGGCATGCTGGATATCAGCTTCTGAGTCAAATGTTTTGCTCACCGAGCCACTTAGTAAACACTTCTGTACTCCCTTTGGAAGTACTCTCTCTTGGATGAAATGCAACCCCACACATTAATGGCCTCAGGATGCTTCACTGTTTCCATGACTCATGGTAGCGCTCATCTTTTCTCCAGACAGTCAGAATGGGGCTTCATCAGAGAAAATAACTTTACCCTAGTCGTCTGCAGTCCAATCCCTGTACTTCCTGCAGAATGTCAGTCTGTCTTTGATGTTTTTCTTGGAGAGAAGTGGATTCTCTGCTGCCCTTCTTGAAACCTCCAAAAGCCTTTGCTTTCATGAGTCCTGTGTCATGCCCACAGTAAAGCATCCTAAGACCATTCATATGTGGGGCTGCTTTTCATCCATGGGAGTGGGCTCACTCACAATTTTACCTAAGGACACTACGATGAACAAGCAATGATATTTAAACCTCTTCCAAGAACAACTTCTGCCAATGATCCAGGAGCAATTGGGTGAACAATGATTTTTCATGCATGATGGATCACCATGTCACAAGGTAAAAGTGATAACCAAGTGGCTCGATGAACAAAACATTGTCATTTTGGGTCCATGGCCAGAAAAGTCCCCAGATCTATCTATCCCAGTCTTCAAAAAGTGGGTGGACAAATACACAGAAATTGTGATAAACTGCAGGCATTGATTAGTCAAGAATGGGTTGTCATCAGTCAGGATTTGGTCCAGACGTTGATATCCAACATGCCAAAGCGAACTGCAAAAGTCTTGAATAAAAAGTCAACACTGTAATGTTGAGTCTTTGCATAAACTTAATGTATTTGTCAATACCAGTGTAAAAACGAATGAAATGCTTATAATTGTACATCAGTATAATAAAAAAAAGTCTGACTAAGGCTGCGTGCCCACTATGCGTTTAACACTTGGTAATACGTGCCCCATGGTCCCCAATGATAATCCGCATGTGCTGTGCACATGCTGCAGAAATTTCCGCTGCAGATTATCATTGCGGAAAAATACGCATGTCCATTAATTTTGCAGACACGCAGCGTAATTGCCGCCATTGACTTGCATTGAATCGCTTAATATCCATGTCAACACATTTGCACAAACGGATATTAAGCAATTCAATGTGCAGATTGTACCTGGGTCTGGAGAAGAGGAGACTCTCCTCCAGACCCTGGTACCATAGTACCTGTAAAAAAAAAAAAAGAATTTAAAATAAACAATAAAGATTATACTTGCCTTCCGATGGCCCCCGGTCTTTTCTCCGCTGCGTCCGGTCTCTTGTACGGCTCGCGGTGGTGTGAGGACCTGCCATGGCGTCATTTAGTCACAAGTAAGTATAATGTTATTTTTTTTGTTTTTTTTTACCATTTTCATTATTTTTTTAGCTATTACTTGGTCACACTATATAGATCCATGCCGGTTGCATGGATTTATATAGTGTGACCAAGTTGTCAAGCACTTTTCCAAGTGATGCTAAAATCGCTTGGAAAAGCGCTTGATAACCCGCATGCGGAAATGCATGCAAAAACGCTTGACAAACGCTTCTACCTGGCAGTAAAAACGCATGTAAAATCTGCATGCGTTTTTCCTGTCAGGGAGATGCGGAAAAAATATGCAGCATTTCTGCATCGTGGGCACATAGCCTAAGGCTGTGTGCCCACGTAGCATTTTTCAAGCGTATATGCTGCGGAATTTCCGCAGCGTAAACGCTTGAAAAACGCATGTATATCCGCACCCCATGGTCCCCAATGGGATTCCGCAAGTTCTATGCACATGCTGCGGATTTTTCCGCAGCGTTTATGCCGCGTTCAAAAATCCGCAGCATGTCATTTAATTTTGCGTTTCCGCAAGCGGAATTGCCTTTGTCCAATGCATAAAAAACGCAAGGCAATTCCGCATGTGGAAAACGCGTGATAAACGCGCGAAAAATGCGCGATAAACGCGTGCGGAATTCCGCATGCGTTTTTCCGGGAGAGGACTTGCATTTATGCAGCAGAAATTTTCTGCTTCATAAATGCAACGTGGGCACATAGCCTAAGATCTAATACTGAAGCAGCAAACTTTGTGAAAACCAAAATTTGTGTCCATCTCAAAACTTTCGGCCATGACTGTATACTGCTTAAGTGACATGCCTGGGTTGTTTTCCATCATGATTTTTTATTTTTGTTTGAAATGGTTTCCCTAATACAGACCTCATTTCCCATGATACCAGAGACTCCTATCCAATGGTTGCCAGTGACATAAGTGACAGAGCTACTGTCTCCTGTATTATACAACAGAGTCTGTGTTTCCTATGTGATGTATATGGCAGAGTCTCATTGTTGTATCCTGTGTGATGTATACAGCAGTGTCTCATTGTATCCTACATGATGAATAGGACAGAGACTCTGTTTATCCTATGTGACATATAGGCCACAGTCTCAGTGTATCCTGCGTTAGGTATATGGACGAGTCTATATACTGAAACTCTGCTGTATACATCACATAGGATACTCTGAAACTCTGGTATCCTGTGTGATGTAGACAACAGGGTCTGTGTATCCTATGTGATTGATACTGCAGAGTCTCAGTTTATAGGATGCACTATGCACTGAGACTCTGCGGTATACATCACATAGGATATGCTGAGACTCTGCGGTATACATCACATAGGATATGCTGAGACTATCCGGTATACATCACATAGGATATGCTGAGACTCTGCGGTATACATCACATAGGATATGCTGAGACTCTGCGGTATACATCACATAGGATATGCTGAGACTCTGCGGTATACATCACATAGGATATGCTGAGACTCTACGGTATACATCACATAGGATATGCTGAGACTCTGCGGTATACATCACATAGGATATGCTGAGACTCTGCGGTATACATCACGTAGGATATGCTGAGACTCTGCGGTAAACATCACGTAGGATATGCTGAGACTCTGCGGTATACATCACGGAGGATATGCTGAGACTCTGTGGTATACATCACGTAGGATATGCTGAGACTCTGTGGTATACATCACGTAGGATATGCTGAGACTCTGTGGTATACATCACGTAGGATATGCTGAGACTCTGCGGTATACATCACGTAGGATATGCTGAGACTCTGCGGTATACATCACGTAGGATATGCTGAGACTCTGCGGTATACATCACGTAGGGTACTCTGAGACTCTGCGGTATACATCACATAGGATATGCTGAGACTCTGCGGTATACATCACATAGGATATGCTGAGACTCTGTGGTATACATCACGTAGGGTACTCGGAGACTCTGCGGCATACATCACGTAGGATATGCTGAGACTCTGCGGTATACATCACGTAGGATATGCTGAGACTCTGCGGTATACATCACGTAGGATATGCTGAGACTCTGCGGTATACATCACATAGGATATGCTGAGACTCTGCGGTATACATCACGTAGGGTACTCTGAGACTCTGCGGTATACATCACGTAGGATATGCTGAGACTCTGTGGTATACATCACGTAGGATATGCTGAGACTGCGGTATACATCACGTAGGATATGCTGAGACTCTGCGGTATACATCACGTAGGTTATGCTGAGACTCTGCGGTATGCATCACGTAGGATATGCTGAGACACTGTGGTATACATCACGTAGGGTATGCTGAGACTCTGGTATACATCACATAGGATATGCTGAGACTCTGCAGTATACATCACATAGGATATGCTGAGACTCTGCGGTATACATCACGTAGGATATGCTGAGACTCTGCGGTATACATCACGTAGGGTACTCTGAGACTATCCGGTATACATCACATAGGATATGCTGAGACTCTGCGGTATACATCACGTAGGATATGCTGAGACTCTGCGGTATACATCACGTAGGATGTGCTGAGACTCTGCGGTATACATCACGTAGGATATGCTGAGACTCTGTGGTATACATCACGTAGGATATGCTGAGACTCTGTGGTATACATCACGTAGGATATGCTGAGACTCTGTGGTATACATCACGTAGGATATGCTGAGACTCTGCAGTATACATCACATAGGATATGCTGAGACTCTGCGGTATACATCACGTAGGATATGCTGAGACTCTGTGGTATACATCACGTAGGGTATGCTGAGACTCTGGTATACATCACATAGGATATGCTGAGACTCTGCAGTATACATCACGTAGGATATGCTGAGACTCTGCGGTATACATCACGTAGGATATGCTGAGACTCTGCGGTATACATCACGTAGGATATGCTGAGACTCTGCAGTATACATCACATAGGATATGCTGAGACTCTGCGGTATACATCACGTAGGATATGCTGAGACTCTGCGGTATACATCACATAGGATATGCTGAGACTCTGCGGTATACATCACGTAGGATATGCTGAGACTCTGTGGTATACATCACGTAGGGTACTCTGAGACTCTGCGGTATACATCACGGAGGATATGCTGAGACTCTGCAGTATACATCACATAGGATATGCTGAGACTCTGCGGTATACATCACGTAGGATATGCTGAGACTCTGTGGTATACATCACGTAGGGTACTCTGAGACTCTGCGGTATACATCACGTAGGATATGCTGAGACTCTGCAGTATACATCACATAGGATATGCTGAGACTCTGCGGTATACATCACGTAGGATATGCTGAGACTCTGCGGTATACATCACGTAGGATATGCTGAGACTCTGCGGTATACATCACATAGGATATGCTGAGACTCTGCGGTATACATCACGTAGGATATGCTGAGACTCTGCAGTATACATCACATAGGATATGCTGAGACTCTGCGGTATACATCACATAGGATATGCTGAGACTCTGCGGTATACATCACGTAGGATATGCTGAGACTCTGCGGTATACATCACATAGGATATGCTGAGACTCTGCGGTATACATCACGTAGGATATGCTGAGACTCTGCGGTATACATCACGTAGGATATGCTGAGACTCTGCGGTATACATCACGTAGGATATGCTGAGACTCTGCGGTATACATCACGTAGGATATGCTGAGACTCTGTGGTATACATCACGTAGGGTACTCTGAGACTCTGCGGTATCATCTCATGTGCCCTGAAAGCAAAAGGATCTGACATTGAAATTCCCAATGGCTTGATTTGTCTCTCCCTGACATTATTTGTTAGGCTCCATTGAAATTAGAGGTTGCAGAAGATTTAAAGTTAATGTGCATGGGGGTCCTTTTATTTATTTATTTACTCACTTATATAGTGCCATTAATTCCACAGCGCTTTACAGACATTGTCCACACTGTCCCCGTTGGGGCTCACAATCTACATTCCCTATCAGTATGTCTTTGGAGTGTGGGAGGAAACCCACACAAACACGGGGAGAACATACAAACTCCATGCATATGTTGTCCTTGGTGGGATTTGAACCTAGGACCCAGTGCTGCAAGGATGCCGTTCTAACCACTGAGCCACCATGCTTTTAATAGCTGTTTGCTGAACACTGAGCCAACAGATATCTTTTCTGGCTCCCACATATACATGAATGTTCAGGTTGGCTCAGTTGGGAGAGTGAATCTGTGGCTGTGATTTATCTCTCAAAAGAACAAAAGTACTAGGAATTTAAATTCAAACTGCTCGATCCTTATCTCTCCCGACATCTTTTATTAACTTTCCCCTGGCAGCATTTGTGGAAAAGTCAGAGGCCTCCATACACATTAAGTGATTAACCAGGCCGAACATTTCGGTGAGACTATTTAATGTGTATAGGGGCCGTTAGTCTGTGTTTCTAAAGTTTTGCGCAGGTATCATTGTTTTTACCTTGTTGTTAACTTTTCAATTCAGGATAAGTTAATGAATCAGATAGCATTAAAGATAATGTTGTGACATACTAAGTCAGGCATGAAGAATGTCTGGTTAAAGTATTTGAAGATGAGAAGTTAGCAACAATTATTAACAGATCATGTATCTTTATGGAAAAATACAATGCATGTTACTAGAACGACTAATTTTGTGTGTGGTGTGTTTTTGTAAGGGTTTGTGTAAGGATATGCTCTTTCATATTCCATAGTTAACTTAGAGGAGCATTTTCAGTAGTGGGGGCATGTTAGTAAAATGCTATGTAATTTATCAATATCTGGGTTGAAATGTAGTTCTGATCTCAAATTTGGGAAACTATAAAGGGAAACTGTCTGCAGTGCTTTAGTGTTCAGCCATATAGGTCAGTGTTCAACACATAAAACAACACTTATATTGTCTCGATCCTTTGCTTATGCAGAGAAATCCATACTTTTATCCATTTGTAAATGCACTTGCGTTGCATGGCTCATCTTCAGTTTTTCACACCCGACGCAAACTTAAGTGATAGGCAGCATAGGACGAGGCTTAAAGAAGAAAAAGGCCAACTGACCCGCACTTCTAGGCGTCCTGAGGCACGGAGCGCAAGGGACTACTTGGTTGAGCAGAAAAATGAAAAACATTCCCGCTTCCAACGCGTACAAAAATTCTTTTTATTATTAAAATAGAAGTTCCATGGACAGAATGGGCATAGCAACGCGTTTCAAATGCAAGCCTGTGTTCTTTGTTAAAGCTAGAACGGAGGATCTGTGATATCAGCTACAGACAACATTCTCCGTTTCACGTATCGATCGAACAGCCGTGTGTGGAGCTGGGTGGGGAGAACTGAAGAGGAGCTGTGGACCACAAGTGCACTTGCAATACTCAGTTCACTTGCAGTAAAGTTTACATATGGATAACAGTACAGATTCTCTGAGATGAAACAACGGATTGCACATTTCCTCAAATTTTTTATGTTGAACTGGACACATGATGTAATAATAGCTGTAGAGCAGAATAAAACATTTTTTTTATTTCACCTTTATGTTGTAGAGAAAATGGCAATCAAAGTATTGGGCCCCTAATGAGTTAAAGGGGTTGTCCACTACTTTATATGGTCCTCCAATGTATTCCCCCAGGGCCCATAAGTGTTTCTCTAAATACCTTGTGGTGCCTTTT
Organism: Phyllobates terribilis; assembly: GCF_046119375.1. Taxonomy (NCBI): domain Eukaryota; kingdom Metazoa; phylum Chordata; class Amphibia; order Anura; family Dendrobatidae; genus Phyllobates; species Phyllobates terribilis. The sequence continues at coordinate 25,247,527 of NW_027362761.1, read as the reverse complement.
CTGCCTGTGAGCGGCGCGATCACTGGCCGCTCACAGGCATCATGTGACCCCCGGCTGCTGCCGGCTCTGACATCCGCTGACGTCACGACAAGTCCAGGCAGCAGCCAAGGGTCCCTCTGCCGCGTTCCACCGGTAGCTGCTGGGTTGTAGGCGGGGTTACCCCACGCGTCACACCCGGCATCCACCGCACGCTCTCCCTCATCATTCACTGGGAAAACGCGCTGTGGATGCTGGGTGTGACGCGTGGGGTAACCCCGTCCACAGCCCATCATCCACCGAGGGGATTGCGTCACTGATGTCACGCCTCACTTGACATGACACCAGTGACGGGTCACGTGATGCCTCTGAGCGGCCAGCGATAGCGCCGCTCAGAGGCAGAAAAGGTACTGCAAGGTATTTACAAAAACACTTCTGGGCCCCGGGGGGATACATTGGGGGGTTAATATAAAGTAGTGGACAACTTCTTTCATTTTCAGTAAGTCCCAAGTGAGTTTTCTCTGATAGTGTTCACTGGGGCGTGTACTTTTTCTCCCTTTATGATACTGATCAATCATAAGCTGGCAACAACACTCCCACAATGGCTTAGAGCAGATTTTTCAGCATGTGAGATGCATGATCGGCCTTAGCTATGTGCGACCGGTGCAGTCGAACAGGGTGCCGGCCGTCAGATTTCAGTGGAGTAGCCGCATGCAAACAATAAGTCTGTCTCTGTCTTGAGCATGTGACTGTGTATATACTGTATAATGTATGTGTAAATAGTAAATGTATATATAATGTGTGTCTATATAATGGTGTATATCTAATGTGAGTGTATAATAATGTAGATACACTGCTCAAAAAAATTAAGGGAACACTCAAATAACACATCCTAGACCTGAATGAATGAAATATTCTCATTGAATACTTTGTTCTTTACAAAGTTGAATGTGCTGACAACAAAATCACACAAAAATCTTCAATGGAAATCAAATTTATTAACCAATGGAGGCCTGGATTTGGAGTCACCCCCAAAATTAAAGTGGAAAAACACACTACGGGCTGATCCAACTTTGATGTAATGTCCTTAAAACAAGTCAAAATGAGGCTCAGTATTGTGTGTGGCCTCCACATGCCTGTATGACCTCCCTACAACGCCTGGGCATGCTCCTGATGAGGTTGCGGATGGTCTCCTGTGGGATCTCCTCCCAGACCTGGACTAAAGCATCCGCCAACTCCTGGACAGTATGTGGTGCAACGTGATATTGGTGGATGGAGCGAGACATGATGTCCCAGATGTGCTCAATCGGATTCAGGTCTGGGGAACGGGCGGGCCAGTCCATAGCTTCAATGCCTTCATCTTGCAGGAACTGCTGACACACTCCAGCCACATGTGGTCTGGCATTGTCCTGCATTAGGAGGAACCCAGGGCCAACCGCACCAGAATATAGTCTCACAAGGGGTCTGAGGATCTCATCTCTGTACCTAATGACAGTCAGGCTACCTCTGGCGAGCACATGGAGGGCTGTGCGGCCCTCCAAAGAAATGCCACCTCACACCATTACTGACCCACTGCCAAACCGGTCATGCTGAAGGATGTTGCAGGCAGCAGATCGCTCTCCACGGCGTCTCCAGACTCTGTCACATGTGCTCACAGATGAAAGCAGGTTCACACTGAAGAGCACAGGGCGCCAGTGGCGTCTTTGCAAATCCTGGTGTTCTGTGGCAAATGCAAAGCGTCCTGCACGGTGTGGGGGTTGTGCTCACAGCCCCATCTGTGGACATCGGGCCCTCATACCACCCTCATGGAGTCTGTTTCTAACCGTTTGTGCAGACACATGCACATTTGTGGCCTGCTGGATGTCATTTGGCAGGGCTCTGGCAGTGCTCCTCCTGTTCCTCCTTGCACAAAGGCGGAGGTAGCGGTCCTGCTGCTGGGTTGTTGCCCTCGTACGGCCCCCTCCATGTCTCCTGGCGTACTGGCTTGTCTCCTGGTAGCGCCTCCAGCCTCTGGACACTACGCTGACAGACACAGCAAACCTTCTTGCCACAGCTCGCCTTGATGTGCCATCCTGGATGAGCTGCACTACCTGAGCAACTTCTGTGGGTTGTAGAGTCCGTCTCATGCTACCACGAGTGTGAAAGCACAACCAACATTCAAAAGTGACCAAAACATCAGCCAGAAAGCATTGGTACTGAGATGTGGTCTGTGGTCCCCACCTGCAGAACCACTCCTTTATTGAGGGTGTCTTGATAATTGCCAATAATTTCCATCTATTGTCTATTCCATTTGCACAACAGCATGTGAAATTGATTGTCAGTCAGTGTTGCTTCCTAAGTGGACAGTTTGATTTCACAGAAGTTTGATTTACTTGGAGTTATATTCTGTTATATGAATGTTCCCTTTATTTATTTGAGCAGTATATATAATGATTGTGTGTGTATACAGTTGAAACCAGAAGTTTACATACACTGTATAAAAAGACACATGCATGTTTTTCTCAATATCTGACATGAAATCAGAATAAAAGTTTCCCGTTTTAGGTCAATTAGGATTACTGTAATTTTTAATATTTGGCAAATGCCAGAATAATAGGAGAGAGAATGTTTTAAGGCATTTTTGTTACTTCCTTAGTGCATGCATGTATACTTCTGGTTTCAAGTCTGTGTGTGTATGTGTATATATATATATAGAGAGAGAGAGAGAGAGAGAGAGAGAGAGAGAGAGAGAGAGAGAGAGAGAGAGAGAGAGAGAGAGAGAGAGAGAGAGAGAGAGAGAGAGAGAGAGAGAGAGAGAGAGAGAGAGAGAGAGACTGTGCAGAATTATTAGGCAAGTTGTATTTTAAGGATTATTTTTATTATTGATCAACAACTATGTTCTCAATCAACCCAAAAGACTCATAAATATCCAAGATTAATATTTTTGGAAGTTGGAATGGTTTTTTTTTTTAGATTTGGCTATCTTAGGCTGTGTGCCCACGATGCGTTTTTTTTTTAAGCGTTTCCGCAGCGGCAAAAACGCTGCAGAAACGCTTAAAAAACGCATGGTAGAAGGCCTGCCATGTTCCCCAATGATAATCCGCATGTGCTGTGCACATGCTGCGGAAATTTCCGCTGCGGATTATCATTGCGGAAAAAAACGCAGCACTACCAATTATTTTGCGGAAGTGCTGCGGTTTTGCCGCCATTGACTTGCATTAGACCGCATGGATTACACATCACTGCATAAGTAGATGCGCATTCCATGCGTTCTAATGTGCGGATGGTACCCAGGTCTAGAGAAGAGGAGACTCTCCTCCGGACCTGGGTACCATTGAAAACTGTAAAAAAAAATATATATATACTTACCTTCTGGCGGCCCGCGGTGCGCTCCTCCTTGCTTGGCAGCAGTTCGCGATGGAATGAAGGACCTGCGCTGACGTCAGTCATGTGACGGGTCACGCGACGCTGACGTCGGCAGGTCCTTAATTCTACCGCTGCCGGCACCCGGGACGGAGGAAATCAAGACTGCGGGGGCCATCGGAGGGTAAGTATACATTTATTTTTTTATTTTTTGACATTCTGTCGGGTCACAGTATATAAATCCATTCCGTTTGCATGAATTTATATAGTGTGACCAAGTTGACAAGCACTTTCCAAGTGATGCTAAAATCGCTTGGAAAGCGCTTGTCAACCTGCATGCGGAAATGCATGTGAAGAACGCTTCACTTCCACTTGTCTCTGGCAGGAAAAACGCATGTACAATCTGCATGCGTTTTTTTCTGCCAGGGAGATGCAGAAACGCTCAGGAAAAAATCCTGAGCAATTCTGCATCGTGGGCACATAGCATTAGGAGGATATCTGTTTGCGCAGGTAACTATTACTGTGCCGAATTATTAGGCAACTTAATAAAAAACAAATATAATCCCATCTCACTTGTTTATTTTCACCAGGTAAACCAATATCAGTGCACAAAATTTAGAAATAAACATTTCTGACATGCAAAAACAAAAAAAATTAGTGATCAATATCGCCACCTTTCTTTATGATGACACTCAGCAGCCTTCCATCCATAGATTCTGTCAGTTGCTTGATCTGTTTTCGATCAAAATTGCGTGCAGCAGCTACCACAGCCTCCCAGACACTGTTCCGAGAGGTGTACTGTTTTCCCTCCCTGTAGATCTCACATTTTATGATGGACCACAGGTTCTCTATGGGGTTCAGATCAGGTGAACAAGGGGGCCATGTCATTATTTTTTCTTCTTTTAGACCTTTACCGGCCAGCCACGCTATGGAGTAGTTGGATGCATGTGATGGAGCATTGTCCTGCATGAAAATCATGTTTTTCTTGAACGATACCGACTTCTTCCTGTACCACTGCTTGAAGAAGTTGTCTTCCAGAAACTGGCGGTAGGACTGGGAGTTGAGCTTCACTCCATCCTCAACCCGAAAAGGTCCCACAAGTTCATCTTTGATGATACCAGCCCATACCAGTACCCCACCTCCACCTTGCTGGCGTCTGAGTCGGAGTGGAGCTCTCTGCCCTTTACTGATCTAGCCTCTGGCCCATCCATCTGGCCCATCAAGAGCCACTCTCATTTCATCAGTCCATAAAACCTTTGAAAAATCAGTCTTAGGCTGAGTTCACACGATGCGTATTTAATGCGTTTCCGCGGCGTTTTTGCAGTTGCGTAAACGCCGCGGAAACGCATTAAAAACTCATGGTAGAAGGGCAGCAATGTTCCCCAATTGAAGTCCGCATGTGCTGTGCCCATGATGCGGATTTTTCCGCAGCGTAAACGCTGCGCTCAAAAATCCGCAGCATGTCAATTAATTTTGCGTAAACGCGGCGTTTTCGCCGCCATTGACTTGCATTAGAACGCGCCAATTCCGCAAGACTGCATTTGTACTTGCGTTATTGGTGCATTCTAATGTGCGGATGGTACCCGGGTATAGAAGAGAGGAGAGTCTCATCCACACCCAGGTACCATTAAAAAAGCTGTAAAACAAGAATAAAATAAAAAATATATACAGTGCCTACAAGTAGTATTCAACCCCCTGCAGATTTAGCTGGTTGACACATACGGAATTAACTTGGCATTGTGACATTTGTACTGTAGATCAGCCTGGAAGTGGGAAATGCACTGCAGCAAATTTTGTTTTTGTTTTTTTTTTTGTTTTTTTTAAAAACGTTAAAAGTTAATTCAGAGTGTCATTTATTATTCAACCCCTCAAACCACAAGAATTCTGTTTGGTCCCCCTAAAGTATTAAGAAGTAGTTCAGGCACCAAGAATAATGAGCTTCACATGTGTGGATTAAAGATCTCTTTTGCCAGCCTTTTTGGCTATTTAAGACCCTCCCCAAACTTGTGAACAGCACTCAAACATGGTCAACATGGGAAAGACAAAGGAGCATTCCAAGGCCATCAGAGACAAGATCGTGGAGGGTCACAAGGCTGGCAAGGGGTACAAAACCCTTTCCAAGGAGTTGGGCCTACCTGTCTCCACTGTTGGGAGCATCATCCGTAAGTGGAAGGCTTATGGAACTACTGTTAGCCTTCCATGGCCTGGACAGCCTTTGAAAGTGTCCTCCCGTGCCGAGGCCAGGCTTGTCCGAAGAGTCAAGGCTAACCCAAGGACAACAAGGAAGGAGCTCCGGGAAGATCTCATGGCAGTGGGGACATTGGTTTCAGTCAATACCATAAGTAACATACTCCACCGCAATGGTCTCCGTTCCAGACGAGCCTGTATGGTACCTTTACTTTCAAAGCGTCATGTCAAGGCTCGTCTACAGTTTGCTCATGATTACTTGGAGGACTCTGAGACAGACTGGTTCAAGGTTCTATGGTCTGATGAGACCAAGATCGAGATCTTTGGTGCCAACCACACACGTGACGTTTGGAGACTGGATGGCACTGCATACGACCCCAAGAATACCATCCCTACAGTCAAGCATGGTGGTGGCAGCATCATGCTGTGGGGCTGTTTCTCAGCCAAGGGGCCTGGCCATCTGGTCCGCATCCATGGGAAGATGGATAGCACGGCCTACCTGGAGATTTTGGCCAAGAACCTCCGCTCCTCCATCAAGGATCTTAAGATGGGTCGTAATTTCATCTTCCAACAAGACAACGACCCAAAGCACACAGCCAAGAAAACCAAGGCCTGGTTCAAGAGGGAAAAAGTCAAGGTGTTGGAGTGGCCTAGTCAGTCTCCTGACCTTAACCCAATTGAAAACTTGTGGAAGGAGCTCAAGAATAAAGTCCACATGAGACACCCAAAGAACCTAGATAACTTGGAGAAGATCTGCATGGAGGAGTGGGCCAAGATAACTCCACAGATCTGTGCCGGCCCGATCAGGTCTTATAAAAGACGATTATTAGCTGTAATTGCAAACAAGGGTTATTCCACAAAATATTAAACATAGGGGTTGTATAATAATTGACCCACACTTTTATGTTTAAAATTTAATAAAATTCAACTGAGCAACATAACTTTTTGGTTTGTAAGATTTATGCTTCTGTTCATAAAACCTACTCTCGTTTGCAGTTTGAAGGCTCTAACTTATTTGCATCTTATCAAACCAGCTAAATCTGCAGGGGGTTGAATACTACTTGTAGGCACTGTATATATACTTACCATCTGTCGGCCCGCGCAGCGCTCCTGCTTGGTTCCCGGCACCTGCAGTGAGTTGAAGGACCTGCGCTGACGTCAGAGTCATGTGACGGGTCACGTCACGTGATGCTGACGTCGGCAGGTCTTTCATTTCAAAGTTGCCGGCAGCCAGGAGAACGGAGTGAGCAGGACAGCGCGGGCCATCGGAGGTAAGTATATACACTCTCTCGGGTCACACTATATAAATCCATGCTGTTTGCATGGATTTATATAGTGTGACCTAGTTGTCAAGCACTTTCCAGGTGATGCTAAAATCGCCTGGAAAGCGCTTGTCAATCCACATGCGGAAACGCATGTGGAAACGCATGTGAATCCGCATGTATTCCGCAGGAAAAACGCATGCACAATCTGCATGCGTTTTTTCTGCCAGGGAGATGCAGAAATTTTCTGCTTCATTTCTGCATCGTGTGCACATACCCTTAAGATATTTCTTGGCCCATTCTTGACGTTTTATCTTATGTTTCTTGTTCAAAGGTGGTCGTTTTTCAGCCTTCCTTAGCTTGGCCATGTCCCTGGTAATTAATCTGGTTAGTCATATTGGACTGCTATTATTTGTACCACTACTGTATGTATGACGTGTTCTATGTGTTAGTGGAACATATATCCTGAATGTAAGTGAATCATGTGCAACTTCTTTGTGTTCTATGAATGTATCCGTTGTAGAAGTGGGGTGTATTTACGGCAGGTCAGTGCTGTGCCTCATTTTTTTTTTTTTTTTTTTTTTTTTTTTAAATCTAAACATTTAAATATATTTAGAATTATGAAGGATATATTATTCTTGTCTCTGAAGGCATCCAATTGGTGTGGAAAGGAGAGGAGCACACAACTTGCACAAAGGTCCTCTGTCATCCATGTATATGATTGTTCCTGGAGTTGGAGGGGTATCATTATATTACAAGAGGTGTCATGCACATAGGAGTACAATCACACACAATCGTAGTTTTAAAATTACACCCCCCATTTCATATACTATGAGGCATTTCTGCCAAAAACTGGAAAAAACAAGTAAAAAGACAAAGGCTGACGGCACTAAAGTGCAATTTTGCACAGGATGCCATTTATTCTATGGCCTGCCCTGGTGAGGTGTAAGGATACAGATTGGATCTCCTGGTTTATCCTCCTGCATAAGTCAGTGTGGGGGAAGGGGCAGCACAACTGAGTTTAACTGTGTCACATTACAAATCCTACTATCAGCTCTCTTCCTTTTATAGTACTGTCAGTGCTGCTATACTGCTCCTCCCCCCAAACTAGCTCATACAAGAGATTAGACTAGGAGATCAGACCTGCATCATTACATCTCAAACACTGAGAGACTTGCTCTAAGCTTATGATTGGTCAGTATCATATAGGTAGATGCCCCCTTGAACACTTTCACTTAATCGTAAAAAAAGAAACATATTTAACGGAGTTACTTCATGTTATTTTTTACTTTAGAACTTTTAAATGGTGACTGTCTTTTCAAAATACTTGGCCCCAATTTATCAGTTTTTGCCAAGATTCTGGCGTAAAATGAGTTGAAATGTTGCAAAAATCTGTAACTCTAGGCATTTTAACCCCAGTCTTGGCTGTCTCCACCAACTGTTTGGAAAGTAGGTAGACCTTAGCTTACAAGTGGGCATCATTATTTATGCTATAAAAGTGGTGTAAATGAAGACAGAAATGTACTCAAGTTGCTGTCTGGAGTATATTTCTTACTGCGGTGCACGGCTGCTGTTAGATGCGCTAAATTCATTTAGAGGCGCACTCCTTTTTTAATTCATTTTTCACCTTACTCAGCATACTCTTCATCTTGACAGGCCTACAAATCACCAGTCATGATGAATCAGGGCCTTGGGCTTTTCTGGTAGGCAATGCCATGACTAAGAAAATTGCATAGTTCTTTATTTACCCAGATTATGTTTTCAGGTGTCTTCCTTCTGTCTACCTTGCTGTCCAATGCCTGTTGTCAAGTGTAATCTGTCCCTAGCAGCAAAGACATGAAGACGTGGCTGGGTCTTTGTATCTCTGCTCCTGCTCTTTTAAAACTGCATACAGGCATTACATAGAGGTGGGCTTTGAGTGTCTAACAGCCAAGCCATTGGATGCATGTTGGAAAGTGTTTAATCAGGATGTGAACATCATCGTTCGCTGTCTACCTGATTTATATAAATGTATACATATGCTATATATGATTGCTTTTTTTCCAGTAAAATCCAGAAATTACACCGAATTACTGCTTGTGTCTACAGCATATTCTCTGCACTATCAGAAGTGTGACCAATTGGAGAAATACATTGTGTTTTGTTTTATTAGATTTAGGCCTCACTTAGTAACCAGCTGGTGTTATTTGTCTGCAGTCCTCACCTACTGAAAAAGCCTTGGCTAATCAGTTTCTTGCTCCGGGGCGCACACCTACAATCAGCAAGGAGCGTACACCAGTGACCAAGACTGTCCATCTTCAGACACAAGCACGTTACACTGGGGAGATGAGGAACGAGCTGTTGGAAAAGGTAAGTGCTGGGAGGCTAATAGCAATGGCTGATCACAGGAAGCATCTTGTAAACACGCAGCAGCAATACAGAGTGTTTAGCCCTCAACACCTATAATTACCTGTGTGTGCTGCGCCATCCATCTGGATAATCTCGGCCTAATCTCATTTCTTGGTGTGATGTCTTTTTTCTTCATCAATTTAACAATATAAATACAAACTCATTAGATCAGCATGTTCACCTGCAGTCACATTTTGCAAGCTTTGCCTTAGTCTGCACAGAAACCAAGTACCCAGGAGTGTCATTTTCAGAACATTGGCATTGTAAATGGGTGTATGTATGTTTATTATTTATCACATCTTATTCTGCGGCATCAATCCAACTACTTCCTTCTGGGATGTGGGGGTAAATCAAGGTGGCCAAAACCACAAAGCTTTATTTACCCACCGGCGCTTGCCATTGCAGTGTCACAATGTGACTATATGCATCACCCTTACATTTTTGCCTGTTGTGAAGTACAACTTTATTTACCTCGTAAGGGTGATCCATTTTAGGACCATGTGTGGCGTTTTTTATTTTTACAACACTTCATTCCAAAAGTTAAGCCCCCCCCCAGTCATTCATCAACATGTGTCTGACAGCTTCTCTTTATAATTTCTATGTATACCTATGGTTCTTGTTGTGATTGCATACCAAGTATTCCAAATCATTATGTACTTATTACCTATAACAGACTTGGTGCCTTTATTAAACCACCTACTTCTATGGTGTCAGGTGTTATTGGAATGTGCACATTGTAGAATCAGACCAAGAGCAGCAAAACCACAACCACACATGAAAACAAGGAGTAAAACACGGGTGAAACAGACCAGAATATATATTAAAGGGAATCTTTCAATTTATTTGTTCAATTCATGTTGCTCAAACCATTGGCAGCATGAATCATACCCTGGCTGCAGGATTGCAGCCAGGTATGTTATTGCATTAGTTTGAAGTGCCAAGAATTACCAATTCAGAGGAAATTCAGAAACCTGCATATTATCAGAACATCAGATAACAGCCCTCTTAAATGATGCACAGACATCAATTAGCTGACACATCTCAACATCAACTTTCCAGAGAAGAAGCTGCGAGAAGCAAGCCTTTATGGCCTTGTTGCTGCAAAGAATCCACTACTGAGAACCACAAACAAGAAGAGACTTAATTGGGCCAAGCAACACAAGGACTGGACATTAGATCAGTGGAAATCTGTTCGGTGGTCTGAAGTAGTGATGAGCGAGCATGCTCGTTACTCGAGATTTACGAGCATGCTCCGGTGGTTTCCGAGTATCTTCGGCGTGCTCGAATGTTATGTTAGAGTCACTTTGTGTGCATGATTTGCAACTGACAGCTTTAATACATGTGAGGAATGCCTGTTTGTTAGGCATTCCTCATGTATTAAAGCTGTCAAACAGTCGCAAATCATGCGCACAGAGTGACTCAAACATAACATTCGAGCACGCCGCAAATACTCTGCGAGCACCTGAGAATGCTCGCCGAGAGGGTTAACAGAACACGCTTGCTCATCACTAGTGTGAAGTCAAAATTTTAGATTTTTGGAACTAACTGCCATGTCTTTGTGAGATGTAGAAAAGGTGATCGGATAGTTTTTTCATTTCTCGTGCTCACTGTTAAGCATGGAGGGGGAGGTTTGATAGTGTGGGGGGCTTTACTGATGATACTGTTGGTGATTTAGTCCAGTTTCAAGACACACTTCCCCAGCATTATGCAATGACATGCCATTCCATCTGGTTTGCACTTAGTGACCATCATTTGGTTTGAAACAGGACAATGACACAAAACACAGGATATGTGAGGGCTATGTGACCAAGAAGGACAGGGACGGAGAGTTGTGTTAGATGACCTTAGAAGAAAAGGGTCCTGGCCCTCACGTGTAGCGAGTCAATCATTTATTCACATCAGCGAAACGTTTCAGCTCCACCAGAGCCTTGGTCAGTTGTGTATCACACAATTGACAAAGGCTCTGGTGGAGCTGAAACGTTTTGATGATGTGAATAAATGATTGACTTGCTACACGTGAGGGCCGGGACCCTTTTCTTCTTTGGTATGTTGCCTTTCCACGTGCACCACTGAAAGAATACGAACAGCTACGGAGTGTCGACTATTATTTCACTTTATAAGTGTTAGATGACCTGGCCTTCAAAGTCACCCAACCTCATCTCAATTGAGGTACCAGAAAACCCAGCAGAGCTTCAAATAGAGGGTGCCAGCAGCCTCCAGCTTCTCCCAGAAAAGCAGTGCTAATATGGGGATGTAAACCAATGTTTGGACACACTGATGATTTTTCTTGAAGAGCACATGGACTGACTGCTATCCCTAGTCCTTGTTTGTGTCCTGTTTGCCCAAGCAAGGCAGGCTTATCTTTTATATTTTTGGAGGATACCTGCACTACTTCTGGAAGCAGATGTTCCAACAGTGGGTGCACAAAATATTTTTCCTCTAACTTTCTCTATACCTGTGGGTGTACTCTGAAGTATTCTTGCACAACTTAAGCATTTTCATTTCATACCTTGCGCTCTTACTGCACAGACACTGGCAAAATGAAAACGGATTGTGTCATCAGAAAATTACTTTCTTTGAATTAATAATTTTTTTAAACTGATTTATTTTCTGTGTTTTTATGTTTTGGATTTTTTATAAGTTTTTTTTTCCATTTTCCATATCACTGTCTAGAGTAAAAAAAAATATCTTCAAATCACAATTTTTCTCTAGCCATTAAACCTAATAGTGAGCTGTTATTTCCTGTTCTGTGGATATCACTTTTCAAAAATTATGTTATCCATCATATGGAGGATGACAAAAAAATAACACCTACATATACAGTGCTTAGCATCAATGAATACACCCCCTTTTGAAAATTATTTTAATCAATATCTAACTGAAAACAACCATTTCCAAAATTTTGACAAGATTGAGTTTCATAAAACATTTTTTAAACCGATACCTATTCTACAAATAATGCATGGCCCAATGTGCTGCATAAAAATAAAAAATATATATTCTTATCTTCTGAACTCTCTTCCCTTCTGAGCCCCGTGTCCCCTGTCTGTCTTGTGACACACACAATATTTTGTGTGACTGCTGCAGCCAATCAGTGGCTGTTAATCCGCTGTGGTCTTCACAATTCTGCCAGTGCTAAAGACCACCTTTTTGTGTTTAATAATATGGACAAAAAAATATGGGAAGTTTCCGAACTACAGATGAATTATACTTCACATACAGTATGTGTGAACTAACTGAACTCAAGTCTTCACCAGGTCATCATGACTTTTGACTGTTCACCAGTGACATAGAGGAAGGGAGTTTTCCCACCACAGGAAAGCAAAACATAATGGATGTTGCAAAACATAGCGTAATTAGCTTAAAATAAAAAATGTAACTACATACTTTGATGCAATAAGTTCATATTTAACATTTGAAAACTATATAATAGATATGTAGTTATACCTAAGGTTTTATGTAATGATTATGTTTAATATGATTATATAAGCTAGATTTTTAGCAGAATACACCTAACTTTTGATTTTAGGAATGAAATTATCCCTTTCTGCTGAGCCCTATTTTAAATGGATGGTGAATAACTTTTGATTCTGGGAATTTGCTTTTTAATGGATACCTGACAATATGTACATATGTGACTCCATTTGTGTCTACTTATCAGAGTTAATAAACCTCTCCCAACTATTGCTGTATATAGTCACACAAGGCTGCTGTTAAGCGAGCAGGGCTGTGGAGTCGGTGTCCATTTTGTTGGAGTCGGTATAAAATGGACTGACTCTTAAAATATAATAATTAATTGGGTACAGTAGTTCAATGCAGGATGTGCTGGAAATGTTTCCATAAGAATTTGAGAAAAAAAGATGGAAAAAAAAAAACCCCTCAAAATTATCAGCCTGCAAACAATAAAGTTAGGGTTCTACAGTCCTCCAATAATTTACTTAAGCATATTCTTATTGAGTAATATTAAAACAATGATCACAAGTTAAAAACAGTCAGATTTTCTTAGTATTGTACAAGTGAGAGAATCTATGGCAATTTCTGATGCCTTGATGATACTTCCATCACCTGTGCAATACTCAGGAAATCCTGAAAACATGACGTGTTGGGGGCCATGAGGAATGGCGTTTGGGAAACACTGTTCTAAAGGATTGTCCCACTTGTTATAACATGATTATATTTAGGGATTATTTATCACACAAAGTTTAGTTTAATAGAAATCACAGTCCAATTCACTGAACAAAATTGAATATCTCTAAATTATGATTTCATGGAGTGCACCAAGTAACATTGTGTGGCCACTTAGACAAGAAGCTGCATAAGTAATCATGGCTATGCATGACAGCATCACTAAGCAGTTAAACCTATCGCATGGAATAGAAAATATAAAGGGTTAAACATAAGAAAGTGCCCATGCTATTCCCAAAATATTGTCCCTGATGCGTGTTTCTCTTGAGCTTTCTAGAGGGCTACACATTAATTCTATGCTGCCCAGGTTATATAGTGTCTTGTCAGGGGTTTCATCACGGACATGCGCTTACCACATGAGAAGCCTTCAGAGGAGCGTCTGGATCGCAGCGCGCGTGCACGTGCTGACCGAATGCTTTTTGAAGTCCCTGGGAAGGAGCTATATTGAATTTATTATTCCTAAATGTCTACCATCTTATGGCTACAATTCTAGAAGAGCAGAGCCAAACAGTGAAAATAATGACAAAGTACTAAGGGGAAAATTTTAAATGAAATTAGAGTGAGTGTGAAATATATATTAAATAATTTATCAATCTAAAGTGCTTTAGTGCCAATAATAAGAATTACTAATACATTACAAAAAATCTAAGGTGCTGATAGTGATAAAATGGCAAAAATATCAATTTGAACTCAATGTAACAATGTGATATAAATTAGTTCATAAATTGCAATTCATAAATGATTTTATATATACTGTGTATATATGTATTTGTTTCTTCATACTATGTGTAATTAAAATGTATTCCACTCCAAGATTTTTTCCTTCACAAAGGACTTCCACTTCAACAGACATAAATTTTGACAGAGAATTAGTCCTCTGATACAAAACTAAAATTAAACAAGACATGAAATGAAAATCTGAAAACAGAAACCATGTCTTAGATTAATCTTACAGGATTGTGGTGAAACTCCATTTTTCATTGTGCCCATTTGGTACCATAGTACCAAGAGTTACGTTGCATCAGCTCTCGAATTGTCCCAGACTTTCTCATATACTCCCCACCTCCCCTGCTCCCAATGCCACAATAGATTCGATAAGTGCCTCAAATCTTGAAACATTTAGGATCACAGCCATGAAAATCTGGAAGCGTTTGGGCAAGGTCTTTAATGTTGATACCTTTTCTACATTCTTTGCATTCATAGTATCTTGCACGTGCTCTCTAATGCAAACACGTAATTGTGAGGAAATCGGTCCCATATAAATCTTTGATTATGAACATAATAGATGCCAAAAGTGGTGCTGCATGAGCTATAACTTGTCATTTTATATTGTTTATTACTATCTGCTGATTAAAAGTATGTGCTTCAATGCTGTTATTACAAGCTAGGCAACTGTGGTAACAACCCCATTGTGGTCCCTTGTTAGTCACTCGGTTAAGTGGTTTGTTACCTTAGCCACATAGTGGCTTTTCATCAGAATATCTTTTACATATTTACTCTTCTTTGTAGCCATTAGGGATATGTTAGAAAGACTTAATACTTATGTAGGGCGGGTCTTTAGAGTGGACCAATGTTTATTTCCTGTTTTGCGGATCCTTGTCCATTGATTCTTGTAGGTAGATCTAAATCTCGTTGATGTAACTATCATTTATCCCCTAGGGGTAGTTTTGCCTCTTGTATCCATTTTTACTACTCCGATGACTGTTACCCCTAGTTCTGGATCTCTGTCAAACACGTGCCTGTTGTTCAAATCTGTCTTCACTGAAGAATTGATCAACTGGGACGACATTTATAGTAGAATGTGTGGAGCGAGGAGGCATAATATGAGTTGACAGATGTACTTTTACTATAAACAGCAGTATGAATCATGCCTTCACTCCCCACCGCCAATTGATTATTTAAAAATTCTATCCTGTCTTTATATGATTTTTGAAGTCAAATTGATATTAAAGAAGCAAAATGATTTTTTAAGTCAAATTGATATTAAAGAAGCAATCCCATCAAAGTTTTTATCCTCTTAATATATTGCAGTCATCATATTATATTGCACTGTGTACTTACAATTGCTCATTTTGCCTTTCTACCCAGCTAATTCTTCTCTTTTCTCTGCATTATGTAGAAACAGGAAGTCTCTTGTCCCTGCAAAGCCCCCCCCCCCCCTGCTTTGGACTTTCGCAGTGACTGAGTCATACAGGGAAAACTGACCTCCTGTTTCTACATAGAGCTTAGAAGGATTCAGCTAGTCAGTATTAAATCACGTGATGTCATAGACCTAATGGAAAAGAGAAGAATTATCTGGGTAGAAGTGAAAAATGAGCAATTGTAAGGACACAGTGCCATATAATATGATTATTGCAATCTTTGTAAGAGGATACAAATTTTGATGGGAGGAGGAGTGCTTGCTTAAAAGGATTTTGAATCAAGTTGTTCTTGAATGAACATAAATCAACTCGTGTTCCTGACAAATTATTAAAAGATCGTCAATATATCTAAATTATCACTCCACATGCTCCGCAGCCAAGCCAAGGCGCCATCACCATGGAAAATCCACCTCTCCCAAAATTAAGGAAAAGGTTGGCGTATGCCCAGACCGCAGCCACGTTTCTGAAAAAAAAAATTGTCTTTGAAATCAAAAAAATGATGTGCAAGAATGAGGGTATCATTATTTACAACTGGGTCATGTCATTATTAATCTTTTCAGCTTCCGAGGCACACTTCATATGTCCAGAAGTCAAGAAAACTGCTTCTTCACTTCTGGACATGCGCAATGCTCCTCTGAAGCTGGGAAGTGAACACGCAGCTTCAAAGCACAATGACGTGGGCAAAGAAAATCCGGGCGCAGGCTAGAGATTTGCAAAGAGATAACGATAGTCAACTCTTGCAAATCATGTTTACACACCCACAGGGGCGTGATGGCATGATGAGAGGGATAAATAGTGTGGCGAAATAAACGCCCCCTGGACTAGTCAAAAGGCTAATTTGCATATGAAAATGGAAGTTTATAAAGACTTTTTTTTTTTTAACGTGTTAAAGGGCTAGTTCCACAGGGTATTTAGCAAGAAATATACAATTGCTGATGGGTTGGAGGGCATGGGAGACCTGTCATTTAAATAGTTGCATTTTTGGTTACTAGGTCTGTGAGGTGACTGTATATCCAGAAGGGTTTATTTAAAATAGAAAGGCAATCTTGTTCAAGAGGTGTAATAAGTATAGTGGGGTGTGTATGTGCTTTCTGTATTATGTTATCGGGTCCTATTTACGGCGACTACTTTGATAAATGCCTTGTCTCATATTTGCACAGCATTGTATCATTCTATTTAGTCTTTGTAAACCAATAAAATAGTTGTTATGAACATGATTCCACATCCTAATCAAGGTCAAGATAGCTGTTTGTTAACAGAAATTAATTGAAAAGTCTTTTTTCCCATAACTAAACACATTTTTTGTAACACTTCTGTCATACAGCCTTGAACGGCAGGCAAGGTCTTGTACTTGCCTTGGGGATGTTTGTAGACTGAAGTATGTGCAGCAACTGAAAAAGTTTTTAATTCTAGAAAAAGAACATTGGTCCTTGTGAAGAAAAAAAAAAGAAAAATCTTGTTGGCCATACCAACCAATCTGATCAAAAATATAGACTTTTCTGAGAGTTTCTCTTTTTAAAGGAAATCTATCAGCAGGTTTTTGCTATGTAATTTGAGAACAGCATGATGTAGAGGCTGAGAGCCTGACTCCAGTGATGTTTTACTTATTATATTTTGTGCTGTTGTTTTCAAACCTTTCAGCAGGTTATCATCACTACAGGACTAGCTGTCTCGTGCCATGTAGTCATCCTGCTCTTTGGTACTCCGCCCCACCACTGATTAGCAGCTTTGTCAGTGTTCTCCGCCCCTCACTGATTAGCAGCTTTCTGTCAGTGTACTCCGCCCCACCACTGATTAGCAGCTTTGTCAGTGTACTCCGCCCCTCACTGATTAGCAGCTTTCTGTCAGTGTACTCCGCCCCACCACTGATTAGCAGCTTTCTGTCAGTGTACTCCGCCCCACCACTGATTAGCAGCTTTCTGTCAGTGTACTCCGCCCCTCACTGATTAGCAGCTTTCTGTCAGTGTACTCCGCCCCTCACTGATTAGCAGCTTTCTGTCAGTGTACTCTGCCCCACCACTGATTAGCAGCTTTCTGTCAGTGTACTCCGCCCCACCACTGATTAGCAGCTTTCTGTCAGTGTACTCCGCCCCTCACTGATTAGCAGCTTTCTGTCAGTGTACTCCGCCCCACCACTGATTAGCAGCTTTCTGTCAGTGTACTCCGCCCCACCACTGATTAGCAGCTTTCTGTCAGTGTACTCCGCCCCACCACTGATTAGCAGCTTTCTGTCAGTGTACTCCGCCCCTCACTGATTAGCAGCTTTCTGTCAGTGTACTCCGCCCCTCAATGATTAGCAGCTTTCTGTCAGTGTACTCACCCCCACCACTGATTAGCAGCTTTCTGTCAGTGTACTCCGCCCCTCAATGATTAGCAGCTTTCTGTCAGTGTACTCCGCCCCACCACTGATTAGCAGCTTTCTGTCAGTGTACTCCGCCCCACCACTGATTAGCAGCTTTCTGTCAGTGTACTCCGCCCCTCACTGATTAGCAGCTTTCTGTCAGTGTACTCCGCCCCACCACTGATTAGCAGCTTTCTGTCAATGTACAGTATGCACAAAAAGTTACCGTTCATCAGAGCACTGCTTCATCTGCAGCAGAGAAAACTGATTTAATCACAATTGCTGCACCCAGTACACTTAGTGACACATCGCTCTAGTCAGGGTCTCTGCCCCTACATCGTGCTGCTCTTTTATGAGGTAGAAAAACCTGGTGACAGATTTAAGCTTTAGACCCTTGTTCTTTTGTCTAAGTTGTGTTGCCCAATCTCCATTTCACTATTGGCAGTCGGTAATACTCACGTAGATGTGTATTGTGTATTACAAGGCCATATGTGGCAGAAAATACTCTTTGGGGATTCTGTCATGGGTCCGCAACGAAATCCATATGTATTACATGCGGATTTCACTCTCTGCACTGCAAGTGGTTACATCTGACTCGCCTCCAGGCCCGTGGGGTACTCGGCAGCCGGGCCTTTTGGCTGCTTTTGGGGGAGATCACGGTGGCTGGCCCGGTCCGTGACCCAGGGCAGTCAGTGCAAAAAAGGGATATTTATAGGGGATTTGTCGTGACGACACCTGTGGTGTCTGGTGAGGATCACCAGCGCTGCGGCAGTCCTCTGAGGCAGATGATAGGGCAGCTTAAGATGGAACGGCTCCCCACAGGTGGAGCAGGCCTCAGGGCAGCGTAGAAGAGAATGGAGGAGGTGCGCTGGGCGTTGTAGTGCAGGGAGGGAAAAGGTACCGGCGAAATGAAGGAGCGGAGGAAGTTCAGTGCAGTCATCCGAGTTTACTCACAGTTCTGTTCAAGTTCCCCAGGTTCACAGTACTGGTGCAAGCCTCCCGCGTCACACTGCGTTCACCGGACAGGGGTTCAGTCCTTCCTCAGGCAGCTCGGGTGTACCTGGCAGAACCCCACTTTCATATGTACCTTCCTAGACCGACTTCACGGTGGGT